>NW_026606062.1:0-600000 GCF_029834395.1 Sorex fumeus
CAACGGCAGCAGAGGGGCGGGCGGGGGGAGGGGGGAGGAGGAGGGGAAGGGGGAGGAGGAGGGGAAGGGGGAGGAGGAGGGGAAGGGGGAGGAGGAGGGGAAGGGCGGGGAGGAGGAGAAGGAGGGGGAGGAAGGGAAGGAGGAGGGGGAGGAGGGGAAGGGGGAGGAGGAGAAGGAGGAGGAGGAAGGGAAAGGAGGAGGAGGGGAGGAGGGGAAAGGAAGAAAGAGGAGGGGAAGGGAGGGGGGAAAGGGGAGAGAGGAGAAAAAAGGAGGAGGGAGGGGAGGAAGAGGAGGAGGGGAAGGAGGAAGAGGAGGAGGAGGAGGAAGAAAAAGGAGGAGGAGGGGAGGGAGGAAGAGGAGGAGGAGGAGGAAGAAAAAGGAGGAGGAGGGGAAGGAGGAGGAGGAGGAGGGAAAGGAGGAAGAGGAGGAGGAGGAGGAGGAAGGGAAAGGAGGAGGAGAGAGGAGGGGAAGGGGGAGGAGGAAGAGAAAGGAAGAGGAGAGAGGAGGGGGAGGGAGAGGAGGAGGAGAGGGAGGAGGAGAAGGAAGGGAAAGGAGGAGGGAAGGGGAGGAGGAGAAGGATGAGAAAGGAAGAAAAAGTAGGAGGAGGAGGGGGAGGAAGAGAAAGGAGGAAAGAGGAGGGGAAGGGAGGGGGAAAGGGGAGAGAGGAGAAAAAAGGAGGAGGGAGGGGAGGAAGAGGAGGAGGGGAAGGAGGAAGAGGAGGAGGAGGAGGAAGAAAAAGGAGGAGGAGGGGAGGGAGGAAGAGGAGGAGGAGGAGGAAGAAAAAGGAGGAGGAGGGGAAGGAGGAAGAGGAGGAGGAGGAGGAGGGAAAGGAGGAAGAGGAGGAGGAGGAGGAAGGGAAAGGAGGAGGAGAGAGGAGGGGAAGGGGGAGGAGGAAGAGAAAGGAAGAGGAGAGAGGAGGGGGAGGGAGAGGAGGAGGAGAGGGAGGAGGAGAAGGAAGGGAAAGGAGGAGGGGAAGGGGAGGAGGGGGAGGAGGAGGAGGAGAAGGAAGAGAAAGGAAGAAAAAGGAGGAGGGGGAGGGAGAAGAGGAGGGGGAGGAAGAGAAAGGAGGAAAGAGGGGGGAGGGGAGGAGGAGAAGAAAAGAGGAGGAGAAGGGGAAGTAAGAAGACGAGGGAGAGGAGGCGGAGGAGGAAAGAAAAACCTGCCTCCTATTGGGAGGCCTCGGGCAGGAGGGAAACTGGGGATATTGATGATTGGTGGTGGGAAATGTTTACTGGTGGAGGGACGGGTGCTGGGAGAGAGAGAGAGAGGTGCCGGCCTCTCTGGGGTGGACAATGACAATGGGGTCAGGAGGGATCTTGAACACTGTATGACTGAGACTCAGTCACGAAAGCTTTCTGACTATCTCACGGTGACATGGTGATTCAATAAAAAACAATTCAAAAATAATAATAGTAAAATAAATTAAGAGCCTGGCATTCATTCTTATCAGCCATTGTTTGGAAGGTGGCTCCATTTCTGGGGCCAGAGAGATAGTCCAGTGGGTAGGGCATAGTCCAGTGGGTAGGGCATTTGCGCCTTGCACGTGGGTGACCCAGGCTCAATCCCCAGTAACCTGATCCCCTCCAGGAGTGACCACTGAGCACAGAGCCAGGAGTAAGGCCTGAGCACCACCAGTGTCCTCCTCCCAGCCTCTCAATAAACAAACAAAAAAGTTAGCTCAAGTCTGGGCAAATACAGTGCAGTGACATACAGCAGGTGACACTCATTGAGAGTTGTGTGTTTTTTATTTTCTTCTCAGTGCTCTTCCTTTAAAAAAAAAACTTTTTCATTGAATCACTGTAAGATAGACCATTATAAACTGTTTATGATTAGATTTCAGTCACAAGTATGCCAACACCATCCCTTCACCAGTGAACATTTCCCACACCAGTGTCCCCAGGTTCCCTCCCATCCATCACCCCTCACCCCTCATCCCCTAATGCCTCTATGGCAGGCGCTTTTCTTCTCTCTCTCTCTCTCTCTCTCTCTCTCTCTCTCTCTCTCTCTCCTTTTGCACATTGTGATTTGCAATATTGACACTGAAAGATTATCAAAAATATCCCTTACCTACTTCCTACTTTTAACCCTCAGTTCTTATCCCGTGTGATCATTCCCACCTATTGTTGTCATACCGGTCTCTTCATTTGTTTTTGCTTTTTTAGATCACACCCATCGAGGAATTATCCCTGGCGGTGGTGCTCCGGGGACCATATGGGATGCTGGGAATCGAACCCAGGTCGGCTGCGTGCAAGGCAAACCCCTACCCGCTGTGCTATTGCTCCAGCCCCCGCCCCCCCCCCCCCCCACTTTATTTAAACACCGTGGTTTGCAAAGTTGGTTCATGATCATTTGTTACCTGCATTCTATATTCCAACCCAGTCCTATCCCCACCGTCACCTTCCTGCCACCAATGTCCCCATTGTCCACTAGCCCCCATAACTGTCTCCCTAACTCAAGCTCAAGTGGGCCCAGTAACGTCTCCATTGGAGACTTTGTTGTTACTGTGTCTGGCATATCGAATACGTCACGGGGAGCTTGCCAGGCTCTGCCATGCGGGCGAGATACTCTCGGTAGCTTGCCGGGCTCTCCGAGAAGGGCGGAGGAATCGAACTCGGGTCGGCCATGTTGGCTGCGTGCAAGGCAAACGCCCTACCGCTGTGCTGTTGCTCCAGCCCTCGAAAAATGTACCTTTTTTTTCTTTTTTCTTTGGGGGGGGTGGTCACACCCGGTGATGCTCAGGGGTTACTCCTGGCTCATGCACTCAGGAAGTACTCCTGGCGGTGCTCAGGGGACCATATGGGATGCTAGGAATCGAACCCGGGTCGGCCGCATACAAAGCGAATGCCTTACTCGCTGTGCTATTGCTTCAGCCCCTCTCTTCTCTATCTTACCTACCCTCAGCCCTACACACTTGTGGTTAGTCCCAACCATTGACCAGGCCTTCCCTGGCCATGGCTACTATTCTTCTACCATATATACATATATATATATATATATATGCCATTGTGTTTATTTTAGTCCCAGTTTCTTTACATTGGCTATTTCACGGAATAAGGGTGACGAGTGCAAGAAACAGACATGTGCCCTTATCTTTCCATTTTAGAGATGAGAAAAAGAAACCAAGGCGAAGTTCGACTTGCTCGAAGTCACAAGTCATGAGAAAGGGGAAAGGAGGCCCTCGTGATCCCCAGGAGCTGGCGGGCTCTATCAGCCCGCATTGGTCAGAGTTGGCCTGGGGCTCAGAGCACCGCCCTGTGGAGGACAATCAGCAGACAGACTCACATGGAAGCACAGCCAACACATGGACAGGCGCCAAACCACAAAGATGACCCAACTTCCCTCAAGTCGGTCTCATGTAAGTGACTTCTGTTTCCCTACCACTTACAACATTTAGCTTCAGTCTGGTCTTCCTGCATCTCGACATGATTTTTTTTTGGGGGGGGGGGGCGTCACACCTGGCGATACTCAGGGGTTACTCCTGGCTTTGCACTCAGGAATCACTCCTGGCGGTGCTTGGGGGACCATATGGGATGCTGGGAATTGAACCCCGCTCAGCTGTGTGCAAGGCAAACGCCCTACCCGCTGTGCTATTGCTCCAACCCCGACATGATTTTTTTTTTAAGGACATCCAATGACATCCAATAATAGCACTAGACCGGCTTCCTGACAGCAGCCAATGCAAAGGGAAGCGCTTCTTCCTTAAACTCGCCTCAGAATCCCCTAAAACAATCCCAAGTCCTGTAATTTCTTCCGATGACTAATGTCCTATACTTCTCAGGGTGCTCTGCTTCTGGAACAAGCAACCAGCCCACCCTATTTCATTCCGGCCATGTTCATTGGTGAACAGGCTGCAGAACATCAGCCACACATCTGGGTCATGACTTTCCAGAAAGTGACTGACTAGCCAGAGCACCCCTCCCCAGACCATCCCCCCCCCTCTCTTCTGCACGAAGAAACCACAGTATTCTGACTTGTCTTCCAGAATTGCTCTAGATCTTTGTTGTCCGTAGGGCTCTCTGGTGCCTGACAGGCGGAGAGATCAGAATGAGATGTGGTATGTAACCCCCTAAAACAGGACTGGAATTCAAGATATAATTCCAAACAACAAGCATGTAAGATATTTCATTAATAGGGCCGAAGCGATAGCACAGCGGGTAGGCCATTTGCCTTGCACACGGCCGGCGTGGGTTCGATCTCTGGCATCCCATATGGTCCCCCAAGCACTTCCAGGAGTAATTCCTGAGTGCAAAGCCAGGAGTAACCCCTGAGCATTGCTGGGTGTGACCCAAAAAGCAAATAAATAAATAAATAAATAGTTTGTTGTTACATGTTGAAAATGATATTTTTATATATCCCATTAAATGCCAACATTAGTATATATTTATTTATTTATGTTTGGCTCTTTGGGTCACCCAGTGATGCTCAGGGGTCGCTCCTGGCTCTAGCACTCAGGATATATTCCTGGTGGTGCTTGGGGGACCATATTCGATGCTGGGGATCGAACCGGGACAAGGCAAACACCCTATCTGCTGTACTATCGCTCCAGTCCCTAAAATTAGTCTTAAAAAGACAAATACTTTTTAATATTGTGGAGCGATAGCACAGCGGTAGGGCATTTACCTTGCATGCGGCTGGCCCGGCCAACCTGAGTTTGATCCCCCCCTCCCGCCCCTCTCGGAGAGTCTGGCAAGCTACTGAGAGTATCTTGCCTGCATGGCAACACCTGGCAAGCTACCCGTGAGGTATTTGATATGGCAAACACAGTAACAACAAAGTCTCACAATGGAGACCTTACTGGGCCCGCTTGAGCAAATCAATGAACAACAGGAGGACAGTGCTACAGTGTTACTTTTTAATACAAAGAAATTTCTGGTATTTCTTTGGGGAGGGGGTTCAAGCAGTATTCAGGGGACCAGGGGCCATTCGTGGCAATTCTCGGCCATCTGGGCTGGGGATTCAATGAAGGAGCTGAGGACACTGGTGCTACTGGGACTTCCTGATGCCAGATTACAGAGACCACTTTGGGGGTGCCCAGGGGCCTCCAGGGTTATGCTTGGAAGATGCTCAAGGGATCATGTGGTTCAGGGTATCAAACCAGGTCGACCAGGCAAGGTATATGCCTTAACCCTGTGCTATTTTTAATAGACAATGCTATGCAGGTTCTTTTATTATGATGGCATTTAGGGTCCATTCCCTGATAGATTTATTCATCCATTGAATAAACGTGCATTGTGTACCAACTGTGTGCAGAAGGTTGACGAGATGAATACACTCTGATTCTTGTGAGGCATGTGCCATTGAATGACTAGACAGCCTACCACATGACCTTTTCCAAACCACAAATATATGTTGTCCTCCTAAATGCAGCCCTCCAGAGTCAAACCCACCCCTTCCCACCTGAACCTATATTTCAGTGGAAAGCCACATAATAAAGCAAAATAAATCACCGTATTGCATAGTATTTTAGACGTTAAGAGCTTTGGAAGGAAAGAAAGAGGAGAAGGTAGTAAAGACTTGGGGCAGGGGTGGGAACTGCAATTTTAGGAAGGATGGTGGGTTGATTCAGTCACTGCACAGACCCATCTTCAAGAGCAGGAGGGAGCAGGAGGCTAAGCTCACCAGCATTATCTTTCAGCAGCTTCATTGGCTCTCTCAAGCGCACCAGCCTCCCTGGCTTGCCATGGCCCTTCGTGCGGGCAACCCAGTTGAGTGACTGAATCAGGCAGGGATGTTTAGGCCTGGGTTCTATTCCACCCTGTGCGGGACACCCAGATAGGCCCTGTTTGCTCCAGAACTCTCTTCTGTGTGGGACAAATCTTCGTCAGGTCTGTATTGCAGCTGAATGCTTCTTCCCAATGCCCTTACCTATCCGTCCCATCATAAATCACGGTCCTCCCATTGTTCATCGATTTGCTCGAGCGGGCCCAGTAACATCTCCATCATGAGACTTGTTGTTACTGTGTTTGGCATATCGAGATACTCTCGGTAGCTTGCCGGGCTCTCCGAGAGGGGCGGAGGAATCAAACTCGGGTCGTTCATGTTGGCCGCTTGTAAGGCAAACACCCTACCTCTGTGCTATCGCCCATCATAAATATTAGAATAAATTCCCCTTCGCACCCATCTCTGTCTTCATATCTGCTTCTGGAGAATGTGACCTGAAACAGGTGGCCGGAAAGGGCCTCCAGGAGAAATTAAAATTTGAGCCTGCTCAAACCAATCGAGCGGAGGAGAGGTCAGAGTAAGTCCCAGGGGAAAACAGGAGAGGGTGAAGGTCTGGAAGAGGGAGCAGGAAAGGCTAAGACCCCCAGGGTAAAAATATGGCTGGGTAGATCCAGCGTTCTGGAAATGGTGAGGCCGCTGCCTACAGGGAGAACAGAGTAAGTAATGCAAAATGGAATGAAGGCAGAAGTTTCTCCATCACATATGAACTCTGAGCTGTAGCAAGACTGTTATTTATTTATTTATTTATTTATTTATTTACCTTCTTGGGTCACACACCAGGTATGCACAGGGGTTACTCCTGGCTCGTGCACTCAGAAATTATCCCTGGCAGTGCTCGGGGGACCATCTGGGATGCTGGGAATCAAACCCGGGTCAGCCGCATGCAAGGCAAACGCCCTACCCGCTGTACTATCGCTCCAGCCCGAAGACTGGGTTTTACTTTACATGAGACAGGAAGATACCTGAAGGTTTTGAGAGGGAAATCGGTGAACCATCTGCCTCCCATTTTAAAAGGCAAGAGTGTCAGGAGGCTGATGAAATCAAAACAGTTTAAAAATGATGGTGGAGGGCAGGTGTTTTGAGCTAATGCTGGCTTCCAGGTATTATCTGGAAGGTGGAGCGTGTGACTCACACTGGATGCATAATGTGAAAGGGAAAGTTCAGAAGGACTCAGGCTGAGAAGCAGAGTCTGGGGAAGAAGTGGAAGGGCAGGTCTGCGAGAGAAGATGGGAAGTTTGGTTACGGACATAGGAAGGTGGAGAGACCCACCACCGGGTAAAGGTGTTTGTAGGTAGTTAGGTACCATTTTTCATACACTGAAAAGTGGGGAGAGGCCGGAGAGATCATACAGCAATTTGGACACTTGCCTTGCATGTGGCCGACCCTGGTTGGATTCTCGGCATCCCAACTGGCACCTGGAGAAGTCAGGAGGGTCAACATTTTTAATTTACGCAGGCTGACTCAACCTGGTTATCACCACAAAGGACTGGACCATGAACATTTTTCATAAACAGCTTTTAGAGGCTAGTTACAGACAAAGTGTTTCTGGGGGAAAGATTTTTTTTCAACTAACGTTGGTCCCCCGAGCACTACCAGGGGGTAATTCCTGAGTGCAGGGCCAGAAGTCACCCCTGAGCATGGCCGGGTGTGACAGAAAAAGTCAAAAAGAAGAAGAAAACATTTTAGTGAATGGATAAAAAATTCAGAAGTCAACAAAAATGGAACAAGTAGATGAACATATATTTCTTCAAAGAAGACAAACAGATGACCAAGGTGTACAAATGTTCTGCATTACTGCCCAGAGTATCCCGCCCACGCGGCAGAATGTAGCAAGCTCCCCGTGGCATATTCGATATGCCAAACACAGTAACAAAAAGTCTCACAATGGAGACGTTACTGGTGCCCGCTAGAGAAAATCGATGAACAACGGGAGGACAGTGACAGTGACCGATTGTCATGGAGAGAAAATCAAAACTACAATTAACAATCACCCTACATGGGTGAGAATATCCTTTTTTTGTGATCCAAAGCAGCAATAAATAAATATAAGAAATTAAAAAAAAATAGATGAGGTCTGGTCAGCAGGCAGAACTCTGGGGTTTAGAGGCTCATGGGGGAATTGTACCCCCGGCAGAGTGAGCACTGGAAGGGGGGGTCCAGGTTACACCTGACCGGAAAGTTTTACAGAAATCTGAGCAAGAAACAGACTGGCACCTGGAGACGTCAGGAGGGTCAACATTTTTAATTTATGCAGGATGACTCAACCTGGTGATCACCACAAAGGACCGGGCCATGAACATTTTTCATAAACAGCTTTTAGAGGCTAGTTACAGGTGAAGTGTTTCTGGGGGAAAGATTTTTTTCCAACTAACATACACTAGATGTTGCTAGTTGGCAACATCTATAGTAATCAGTACAATCAGTGATTAATACAATTGTTCCAGAATGTTCCATACTGAGTGTTCCTGTGACCTGTTCCTGTTCAAGCAATCTGATCAGATTGGATTCCTTCTGCCGTTCTTGTCGTCGTACCTGAGGCAAGAACAATTTACAATCCATCCATCTTTGCCCGCTCTTAGAATGGGTTGCTCAGGGGTCCTACCTTTAGTTTTCCTGCTTTTGCCTATATATATATTTTTTCACTTCAAGAGCAGTAGAAGTGAGAATTCACTTGAGAGAATTCAGTGAGAGAGAAGACATTTATAGGGAGTCTTAAACATTTTAGAGCAGGTCTTTGGCCTCATGCCCTAAGTCAGTGCTTTATGGCCTTCAAGCAGAAAAACAATATCACTCACAAAAACTCAAAGTGTACAACAAGGATGTCTTTGTGATTTGTCTTGCTAGCTGCTACCAATCCAGGAAGGTTTGCTCCTATTGTTATAAGGTGTTCACACATGCTTATACTAACATTGCTCTAACTGTGAGAAAGAACTTTCGAGAGTGAACTACTTTAGCTAATTTAATGATCTGATCAGTTTCTTCACAGGCTATTGGGAACAGCCCAGATGTCCTTGCAACTTCCTAGTAACTCATTTCTGATTGTTTTCGTTTTCTTCTTTTTTTGGTGGGGGGATACACCTGGCAGTACTCAGGGCTTGCTCCTGATTCTATGTACAGGGATCATTCCTGGGAGGGCTCGTGAGGACCACGTGGGATGCAGGGGACTGAACCTTGGTTGACCACGTGTAAGGCAAGCATCCTGCCCGCTGTACCATCTTTCTGTCTCCTGCATTTTCACATTGCTCACTTAATGGATTCTCAGAAATTTTTCCTAATGTACATAAATGAGAGATCATTACTGTTCAGTTTTGTCACCTGCTATTGGACCCCTCTATACTTTGTGTCCTCTGCACACTCACCCCTGGGCAGTCTGTGCCTGTATTTTTTGTTGTTTTTTTTTTTAATTTTTGGGTCACACCTGAAGGTACTGGCAGAGGGACAAAGCCACGTGGGTTCCGGGGCCGAGATCTCTAAGCCTACTCGGATTGGAGTCGAGCATCCTCCACCCAGATCCTCCAAATTCCAGTAGGCAGGGGTCACACCCACCAACTGGCCCCCTGGCGCCGTATAATCCCATCAGCAGCCAAGACTCAGAGACTATAAAAACCAGCTCCTGGAACCGCGCGGCCGCGACATCTTATTATGACATCTCATTCCTACTTTGACAAACTGGCAGGCTACCGAATGTAGCCTGCCCACACGGCAGAGTCTGGCAAACTCCCCGTGGCGTACCCAATATGCCAAATACCAGTAACAATGATGGGTCTCATTCTCCTAAAGAGCCTTGAATATAATCTCAGGGCTAGGATGAAAGAGACGTTACTGGGGCCTGCTCGAGGCAATCGATGAATGACAGGATGGTTTGTGATTGATTGTGATTTTGGGTCATACCCAGCGATGCTCAGAGGTTACTTCTGGCTCTGCACTCAGGAATCATTCCTGGCAGTGCTTGGGGGACCATAAGGGATACCTGGGATTGAACCGGGGTCGGCCACATGCAAGGAAGATGCCTTACCCACTGTACTATCGCTCCACGAGCCTGGTTTTGGACTGGCTTTGTCTGCTCCCTTGCTTTGCTTCTCTCTATTCTATGCACAAATTGTGATCACTACTATTCGACTTTCTCATTCTGACTTTGCGCCGCGGTATTTTCTCTAGCTCCATTCATGTTGTAAAAAAAAAGAAGGCCATATCTCATCTTTTGTTATAGTTGAATAATATTCCACTGTGTGTGTGTGCTGTATAGACAGCACATATATTTTGGCACACCCAGTAGTGCTTAGGGCTTACTCCTGGCTCTGTGCATGGGGATCACGCCTGATGTGACTCAGAAGACCTTAGTGGGGTGCTGGGGATAAAATCCTGGTTGTCAGCATGCAAAGAAAGGACCCTGCCTGCTGTACTATGGCTCCAGTCCCAAGATCACCTCTTCTTTTTTTGGGTCACACCTGGCTATGCACAGGGGTTATTACTAGCTCATGCACTCAGGAATTACTCCTGGCGGTGCTCGGGGGACCATATGGGATGCTGGGAATAGAACCCGGGTCGGCTGCGTGCAAACACTCTACCCACTGTGCTATCACTCCAAGACCTGATCACCTCTTCTTTAACCACCCATTAGTCACTGGACATCTGGGCTGTTCCCATAGCCTGACTATTTGTAAATAGCATTGCCCAGTGAGGGAATGTCATTTTTTTTCTTTTGTGAATCGCATGGTACTTTTATTTTAATTTTTAAAGAATTCTTACACTGTTTTTCATAGTGGCCACCATAGTTCACATTCTCTGGCATCTTATAATTTTTTTTTATTAGTGAGACACCATGAGGTATTTGTAGACTTACAAATTTTGTGCTTGGGTTTCAATTATACAATGATCAAATACCCATCCCTCCACCAGTGCCCATTTCCCACCACCACGGATCCCAGTATCCCTCCCACCCCCCCATCCTCCCCATCCCACCCTGCCTCTGTGGCAGGGCATTCCCTTTTGCTCTCTCTCTCTTACTGGGTGTTGTGGTTTGCAAAAGAGGCATCGAGTGGCAATCATGTTTGGTCTATAGTCTACTTTCAGCATGCTTCTCCCATCCTGGGAGGATCCTCCCAACATCCTTTATTTGGTGTTCCCTTCTCTATCTGAGCTCCCTTTTCCCCTAGCATGTGTGGCTGGCCTCCAAGCCATGGAGCAAAATTCCTGGTACTAATCTCGGCCTCTCTTGGGTGTCAATCTCCTATTTTGTTACTTTATGTTCCCCAGATGAATGCAATCTTTCTATGTCTATCCTTCTCTTTCTGACTCATTTCGCTTAACATGATACTTTCCATGTAGTACCACTTGTATGTAAATTTCATGACTTCATCTTTTCTAACAGCTACATAATACTTCATTGTGTAAATGTACCAAAGTTTCTTTAACCAGTAGAGGGAATGTCATTTTGAACTAGTGCTTTTATAGTCTCGAGTTAGACTTGCTATAGACAACAATATAATTGCACACTGGCACAATAAATGTGCTTTTAGTATCTAGAAAAAAAGACTTCACTGATTTCCAAAGACTCTAGACCAGTTGCATTCCCAGCAATGTACAAGGGCTCCATTTTTCTGCAGCGTTATCAACAATTGGCTTAGGACTTTGTGCTAAATACCAGTCTCAAATGTGATGCCACATCTCATTGTGGTTCTGATTTGCATTTCTCTGACGCAAGTGATGATGAGCACTTTTGGAATGTGTATGTTGTTTACCTATGTCTTTGACGAAGTGCCTGTTTATCTTTTCTGATCATTTAAATATGTGTTATTTTTTGTTGTTTGAGTTTTTTAAGTTCTTCATACAAATCAGGTATCAGCCCTTTTGGCTCTTTGAGTATCAATATTTCCTCAATGCTGTCTTTTCCTTTACTGATGGTATCTTTTGCTGTTTTAAAGTGTTCTGCTTGATTATATTGTCTCAATTGTATATTTTTAATTTTGTTTTCCTTGTTAGAAGTCCCCAGAGACAACAATGGAGTCATTGTTGTGGAGCACTTTGCCTGTAATTTCTTCTCTGTCCTTTATGATTTCTGATCTCATACGTCTTTAATTCATTTTGCATTAATTTTTGTACCCATTAATGTATGAAATAGTGGTCTAGTTTTTTCCTGCCCGGTACCATTTATATTTTTTAAAGCAGTGAATTGGACTTTTGTGTTTGTTTTTTGCTTTTTTTTTTTTAATGAAAAAGGAAGGAACAGAAGAGCAATTGACAAGATAAAGCAACTTCTCAGAATTTTAGCTCCAGGGGCCAGAGCAAGAGTACAATGGATAGGGCTCTTGTCTTGCATGTGGCTGACGTGCGTTTGATTCCCGGTATTCCATTTGGTCCCCTGAGCACTGCCAGGAGTAATTCCCGAGTGCAGAGTCAGAAGTAGCTGCTGAGGATTGTCCCAAACAAACAATAAAGAAGATTCATAAATAAAAATGCAGGGTGCTTACCTTGCATGCGGCCCACTTGGGTTGGATCCCCAGGATCTCATATGGTCCCCCAAGCACCACCAGGAATAATTCCTGAATGCAGACCCAGGAGTAACCCCTGAGTATTGCCAGGAGTGGCCAAAGAACAACAGTAACAACAAAAAAACTCAAAAAAGAAAAAGTAGAGAGTAATTCTTTTGCATTTTATACTGTTTTATTTATTTTATTATTGCTGTTCACAATAATTTATTACATTCAATATTCCAACACCAACCACCACCACCACTACACTTTCCCACCACCACCCAAGCCTGCTCCCAAAGCAGGTCCTAAATAATTTAGTTCATGTTGCTTGTTATGAATAATCTGCTAAAAAATTGAACCAAAAAAGTTTCCTTAGAGGAAAGTGTACAAAGGTTGTGTCTCACCCTGGAGCCATTAAACCCTTGTATAAGAAATTACTATTCTGAATTTTTAAAAAAAGTAATGTGGAGTTTATCCTTGGAGGAGGGTGAGTTGAGTTTCCCTTCCCACCCCGAGCAGAGCCCCGGCAGCTGAAGACCTCCAGTTCCAGCCACAGCCATGCTTAAGACCACTTTCCACACATTCGGATGAGCCTCATGCATGAAGAAACTGGCAGAAGAACGCAGGTGTGCAGGACCCGGGGCATAGATCTCCAAGCCTGCTCGGATTGGGACTGGGCCTCCTCCACCCAGATCCCCCATCTTCCAGTATGTAGGCGTTACACCCACCAACTGCCCCTGGCACCATGTAATCCCATCAATGGCCAAGACCCAGAGACTATAAAACCCTGCTCCCAGAAGCAGGGTTTTTATCTAGGGCTTACTCTGGAGAACCTGGCAGGCTACCAAAAGTATCCTGCCCACACAGCATAGTCTGGCAAACTCCCCGTGGCATATTCGGTGACGGTCCCGGTCCTCCCGTTGTTCATTGATTTGCTCGAGCGGGCCCAGTAACGTCTCCATCATGAGACTTGTTGTTACTGTGTTTGGCACATTGAATACGTCACGGGTAGCTTGCCAGGCTCTGCTGTGCGGGCGAGATACTCTCTGTAGCTTGCAGGGCTCTCTGAAAGGTGCAGAGGAATTGAACTCGGGTGGTGTATTCAGTGTGCCCAAAATCAGAAACAATGATGGGTCTCATTCTCCTGACCCTGAAAGAGCCTCGAATGTGGCACTTTTTAAAATCTCAGGGCTAAGACGAAGGAGATGTTACTGGGGCCTGCTTGAGGCAATCGATAACCAACAGGATGACAGTGATACAGTGATACAGTGGAGTTCATGTCCAATTCAATCAGTTTAATCAATGGCTGAATAAATAGCAGTACTCCTACATTAAAAAAAAAAAGAGATTACTACTACTTAGTTACAGTTCCAGCCTGTAAAGCTTAATTCTTTTTTCTTTTTTAAAAATTTTTATTAGTGAAACACCATGAGGTACAGTTGTAGACCTACAAATTTTTATTCTTGGGTTTCAGTTATACAATGATCGAGTACCCATCCCTCCACCTGTGCCCAGGATGCGAGCTGCATGTTGAAAGCTTAATTCTTTTTTTTTTTATTATTTTTTTAATAGCACAGCGGGTAGGGCGTTCGCCTTACAAGCGGCCAACATGGCCGACCCGAGTTCGATTCCTCCGCCCCTCTCGGAGAGCCCGGCAAGCTACCGAGAGTATTCGATATGCCAGACACAGTAACAACAAAGTCTCCAATGGAGACGTTACTGGGCCCGCTCGAGCAAATCGACGATCAACGGGAGGGCCTTTACCTTTACCTTTACCTTTTTTAATT
The DNA here is from genome assembly GCF_029834395.1 of Sorex fumeus. Taxonomy (NCBI): domain Eukaryota; kingdom Metazoa; phylum Chordata; class Mammalia; order Eulipotyphla; family Soricidae; genus Sorex; species Sorex fumeus. The sequence goes on from NW_026606062.1 coordinate 13,982, forward strand.
TTTATTTTTTTAATTTTTCTTTTTTTATTAGTGAAAAAATATGAGGTACAGTTATAGGCTTACAAATTTTGTGCTTGGGTTTCAGTTATACAATGATCAAGTGCCCATCCCTCCACCAGTGCCCGTCATCCATCCCCACGGGTCCCAGCATCCCCCCCCACCCCCCCATCCTGCCTCTGTGGCAGGGTATTCCCCCTTGTTCTCTCTCTCTTCTTTTGGGTACTGTGTTTTGCAAGAGAGGCTTTGAGTGGCAATCATGTTTGGTCTATAGACTACTTTTAGCATGCTTTTCCCACCCTGGGAGGGCCCTCACAACACCCTTCATTTGGTACTCTCTTCTCTATCTGAGCTTCCTTTTCACCTAGAGCCTGTGGCTGGCCTTCCATTCATGGAGCAAAATTCCTGGTACTAATCTCAGCCATGCTAGCTTGTGTGCAAGACCCACCCACCACCAATTCAAGCGGCGGCCTCCGCGCCCACCGTGCTCTGGCCCCGCCTCAGCCCCGCCCTGACCACGCCCCCAAGCTAGCTCCTACTACGCTCCCAGCCCTGGCCCCGCCTCGCCCCCGCCCCCGATCTAGCGTTGGCCACGCTCCCAACCCCGGCCCCGCCCTAACCACGCCCCTGATCTAGCTTTGGCCATGCTTCGGGCCCATTCTCGCCTTTAGCCACGCCCTGGTAACGCCCCAGACACGCCCCCATCTCAGTTCCGGGGGCCTCGGCGCGATCCGGCCCTCGGATTCCGGGGGCGCGGTGTCGCCGCGACACCCGTCCTTCCCGGCGCCTTCCGCTGCCCGTTGCTCTTTCCGCCGGCATGGCTGCGGGGCTGGCCAGGTTGCTGCTGCTGGGGCCTCGCGGCCTGCTGGCCCCCGCGGCCCCCAAGCTGTCCCCGCCGGTGCGCGGGGTGAAGAAGGGCTTCCGCGCCGCCTTCCGCTTCCAGAAGGAGCTGGAGCGCTGGCGCCTGCAGCGCTGCCCGCCGCCGCCCGTGCGCCGGTAGGAAGGAGCGGGACCCGCGGCCGAGCCCCGGGGAGAGAGATACGTTCTGCGGGGTCGGGCTTGGCGGGAGCCCGGCTGCCGGGCCGAGCGGGGCTGCTTCCCAGCGTCCTCGCTGCCCACCTCAGGCGTTCTTGGCCGCCTTTCCTTCTTCCCGGAGGTGCCCGCTGCCCACCCTTCGTGGCGGTGCACAGCAATTCGCGCCCGTTTCTTTGACAGCTCGGTCTAGGGGGTTTGCATGCCAGCATTATTGCATGCCAGTATTATTTGGTTTGCATGCCAGTATTACTTGGTTTTGCATGCCAGTATTGTTTGCATGCCAGTATTATTTGGTTTGCATGGCAGTATTATTGCATGCCAATATTATTTGGTTTGCATGCCAGTATTATTGCATGCCAGTATTATTTTGTTTGCATGGCAGTATTATTGCATACCAGCATTACTTGGTTTGCATGGCAGTATAATTGCATGACTGTATTATTTGGTTTGCATGGCAGTATTATTGCATGCCAGTATTATTTGCATGGCAGTATTATTGCATATTGAGTATTCGATATGCCAGACACAGTAACAACAAAGTCTCCAATGGAGACGTTACTGGGCCCGCTCGAGCAAATCGACGATCAACGGGAGGGCCTTTACCTTGGGCTGGAGCGATAGCACAGCGGGTAGGGCGTTCGCCTTACAAGCGGCCAACATGGCAAACCCGAGTTCGAGTCCTCCGCCCCTCTCGGAGAGCCCGGCAAGCTACCGAGAGTATTCGATATGCCAGACACAGTAACAACAAAGTCTCCAATGGAGACGTTACTGGGCCCGCTCGAGCAAATCGACGATCAACGGGAGGGCCTTTACCTTATTATTGCATACCAGCATTACTTGGTTTGTATGGCAGTATTATTGCATGCCAGCATTACTTGGTTTGCATGGCAGTATTACTGCATGACAGCATTACTTGGTTTGCAGGGCAGTATTATTGCATGCCAGCATTACTTGGTTTGCATGGCAGTATTACTGCATGCCAGCATTACTTGGTTTGCATGGCAGTATTACTGCATGACAGCATTACTTGGTTTGCATGGCAGTATAATTGCATGACAGTATTATTTGGTTTGCATGGCAATTTTATTGCATGCCAGTATTATTTGGTTTGCATACCAGTATTATTGCTGTGACAACTCCATATAACGGGGAATGGGACCCCCGCAGTCATCAATCCTTTGGGAAAATTGAGTAATAGATTTTGATGGCTACTTCAATATTATCCCCTCCCTCCCCACAAAAGAAAAGAAAAAAGATGGTTTCATACGTGCCTGTAGGAATAGAAATTTATAATGCTTTCCATACAGAACTTTATGTTTTTCTCTAATAAGCAAAAATAGCAGCTGCAATCTTTCTTTGATGCTTGCGAACTCAGTCCTCTGAGGCTTTCGTGGTTTGTAATTTTAGGTCTAAGAACTTTGTGGTTTATTGCATGCGGATAAAAGGGATTTGCTTTTTACCATGCCCGGCAGTGTTCAGGACTTACTCTGGGCTCTGTGCTCAGTCTCCAGGGCCCTGGGGACCGTTGGGGGGTGCTGGCCATCTAACCGGGTCAGGTGTGTGCAAGGCAAGTGCTTGGGCCCTTGGCATGTGCATTTAAACCCAGATCTTTATACTTTCTTTGTTGCCCCTTTTATTTTGGATTTGGGGTTGGGTGGGCATATCCTAGGGTGCTAAGGTCTTTGGCTCCGATATCGTGCTCGGGGGTCTCTCCTGAGGTGCTGGGTACACCTGGGGTGCCAGGGATCACTGTTGCATTGACTTCAGGCAAGGCAAGTGACTTACTTGTATACTCTCTCTGACTTATGCTGACCTCTAGAAGTTTTATTTTGAATTGTCTTTTTAGCTACCACCGCGCCCTGCCCCCAAAGACCTGGCTCAGTGGTGGAACACTTGCCTTGTATGTTGGACTCTGAGCATTGTCTAGTCCCCAAAGTACCATCAGAAGTGACATCTGGGCACCTAGCTGGGGTGTGGCCAAAGGAACACTAGCAGCAGCAGCAGCAATAGTAATAATCGTGGTCATGAGATCTTTTAGTCTATTCTTGGGGATGATTATTTTAACCCATTATATTGATGGGAGGTTGTTTGATATTTAACTGGATGCTTTGCAAACAAACCCACGAAAGAAATAGAGTGTTGTTTCTGTGCAGAATCTGTGAAACTTTGCTTTTTCATGCTTGGGTAGAATAGTTTCTAGAGAGAGAAATAAGGAATCTAAACATTAGGACAGTGGTTTAATCTTTTCAAGCAGAACTACTCTTATGGAGGCCGTTGGGCTCAACAGGAAAACGAATTCGCTGTTTATAGTGAAGAAGCACAGAGTCACATGACCTCAGTTTTTACATCTTGAAGATCAGATTCTGGTATTAAAATAAAATAGTGGGGGCTGGAGAGTTAGTACAGCCGGTAGGGCGTTCACCTTAAACACAGCTGACCCGGGTTCAATCCCCAGCATCCCATATGGTCCCCTGAGTACCGCCAGGAGTAAATCCTGATTGCAGAGCCAGGAGTAACCCCTGAGCAATGCCAGGTGTGACCCAAAAATCTAAAATAATAATAATAATAATAATAAAATAGCAGGGACCAGAGAGATAGTACAGCAGATTGGGTGCTTGCCTTGCATGTGCCTGACCCATGTTTGATCCCCAGCACCTTTATGGTTCCCAAGCCTGCCAGGAGTGGTGCCAGGAGTAAGTCCTGAGCACAGCTGGGGATGCAGGCCCCCCCCCAAAAAAAAACCCCACAAAACCCCCAAATAACATAAAACTCAATCTTGTTTATGCATTAAATAAACTAATTAACTCTTGTTCTATGCATTAAATGGGCAGGAGCGATAGCGCAGTGTGTAGGGCGTTTGCCTTGCACGCGGCCGACTAGGTCAACCGGAGTTTGATTCCTCCGCCCCTCTCGGAGAGCCCGGCAAGCTGCCGAGAGTATCCCACCCACAGTGCAAAGCCTGGCAAGCTCCCCGTGAGGTATTCGATATGCAAAACCCAGTAACAACAAGTGTCACAATGGAGATGTTGCTGGTGCCCGCTGGAGCAAATCGAGGAACAACGGGAGGACAGTGACAGTGATGCATTAAATAAACGAATAAAACTGCCTTACATGGAGAACATTTTCTTTTTGCTTTTTTTTTTGGGGGGGGGTCACACCCGGCGATGCTCAGGGGTTACTCCTGGCTCATGCACTCAGGAATTACTCCTGGCGGTGCTCGGGGGACCATATGGGATGCTGGGAATCGAACCTGGGTTGCCCATGTTGGCTGCGTGCAAGGCAAACGCCTACCCGCTGTGCTATCGCTCCAGCCCCACATGGAGAACATTTTCAGTGATGATAACACCTGGTTTCTTCTCTAACTTCACCTCCCGTCTCTGGGTTCCTGGTTTCAGTTCCGAGAAGCCCAACTGGGATTACCACGCCGAGATCCAGGCCTTCGGACCTCGGCTGCAGGAAACCTTTTCCTTGGAGCTCCTCAAAACGGCCTTTGTGAACAGCTGCTACATTCAAAGCGAGGAAGCCCGGCGCCAGGAGCTGGGCGTGGACAAGGCCGCGGCCGCCCTGAATCTCCAGGACAACCGGGAGCTGGCCGAGCAGGGCGCCGCCTTCTCGCAGACTTGCCTCTCCCAGATGCTGGGGGATGCCTACCCGTCCTTGCCCCCGGAAGGTGTCCAGAGCCTGGTGGCCTTCCTCACGGGAGAGGAGGTGGTGTGTCACGTGGCCAGGAACTTGGCCGTGGAGCAGCTCACGCTAAGCGCCGAGTTCCCCGTACCCCCGGTCGTGTTGCAGAGGACCTTCTTTGCCGTCATTGGCGCACTGTTGCAGAGCAGTGGGCCTGAGCGGGCCACGCTTTTCATCCGGGTAAGTCATAGCAGAGATCACCGACTGCACCTTCCTGGCTGGCCGCTGTACGAGGTGGCTGGCAGGAAACCCTTGGAGAGCATTTCTTCCAGTACCACCCTGCAAGGCCGACGTGTGGCTTTTTTTTTTTTTCTTTTTGGGTCACACCCAGCAATGCACAGGGGATACTACTGGCTCTGCGCTCAGGAATTACTCCGGGCGGTGCTCGGGGGACCATATGGGATGCCGGGGATCGAACCTGGGTAAGCGGCATGCAAGGCAAACAACCTACCCGCTGTACTATCGCTCCGGCCCCATTACGTGTGACTTTTTTCCTCCCAAACTGGGCCCTACCAGATGCTCTTTGGTGATAGTGGCTTAGTTCTCCTGGTTGTCTTTTGTCCTTGAGGCCGTTGTCAGGGGTGAAGGTTCAATTCTGGGTGCTGAGTGCAGAGCACTGGGGAGTCATATCTCTTTTTTTTTTTTTCTTTTTGGGTCATACCTGCCAGGGGTTACTCCTGGCTCTGCACTCAGGAATTACTCCTCGCGGTGCTCAGGGGACCATCTGGGATGCTGGGAATTGAACCCAGGTCGGCCGCGTGCAAGGCAAACGCCCTACCCACTGTTCTTTCGCTTCAGCCCAGGAGTTGTGTTTTTTATCTTGACACCTGAACTCCTCTGATTGTACCTGCAGGGCAGGCCCTCTGTCAGGTGCAGTGAATGAGTGAGGGCAAAGGGCTATTTGAGGACTGTTTGTGGGAGCTTAAGGGAATTTGTGACCAAGGACTGGTGACCCCTGTGGTCTCCCAAGTGAGGAAATTTTGGATTTCAGTCCCGGTGTAACTCTTCGTTAGCCAGTAGCTTAGCCAATTAAAATATTTAAGGGTCAGAGAGAGAGGTAGCAGGTAAGGCGTTTGCCTTGCTCACAGCCAACCTGGGTTCGGTACCTGGAACTGCAGATGGTCTCCTGAGCACAGCCAGGTGTGAAGAAACAACAACAACAACAACAAAAATCGTGAAAATGCTTAAGTATTCAGTGGAATTCCTCCCACTGGGCTTTGAGTTTTTCATTTGAATTTTTATTCTCTGCTATTGGATAAAGAGATGAGGTTTTTGGTCACGGCCACGTTAATGGAAAGTTCACTTGTCAGTTTAAGATGGAAAACAGTCTTGATCTAGACCTTTGTCCTGGGTGTTGGCTGCTTCTTCCCTTTTTCAAGTTCTGGTTTTCTAGATAGGAGTTCTTTAAGAATGGCATTCCTAGGGGCCAGCGAGATAGTATAGGGGTAAAACGTTTGCCTTACATGTGGCAGACCCAGGTTTGATCCCCAGCACCGCATATGGATCAAACCTCCTTTGGCCACCAGATGTGAAATCTGAGAACAGAATCAGGAGTAAGCCCTGAGCACACCACCAGGTGTGGCCCCAAACCCAGAAGGACAAACAGTGGCATTCACATCCTGTGAATTCCACTGTGGGTGTCAAGGATTGCTACATCTGGGATGTGCCAGCCCACTCCTGCAGGCTGCTCTTTTTTTTTTTTTAATTATTTAATTTATCCCCGTGGCATACCCAATATGCCAAACACCAGTAACAATGATGGGTCTCATTCTCCTAAAGAGCCTTGAATATAATCTCAGGGCTAGGATGAAAGAGACGTTACTGGGGCCTGCTCGAGGCAATCGACGAATAACAAGATGGTCGTGATTCGTCGTGATTTTGTTCTATTGAATCACTGTGAGATACAGTTACAAAGCTTTCATGTTTGAATTTCAGCCATATAATGACGAACACGTGTCCCTCCACCAATGCACATTTTCTACCACCAATGTCCCCAGTATTCAGCCCCCAACCCCCACCTCTATGGCAGTTTCCTCTCTCTCCACTTTCGGGCATTATTATGGTTTGCAGTATAGATACTGAGAGGCTATCACGTTTGGTCCTTTATCTGCTTTCAGCATGCATCTCTCATCCCGAACTAGCCCTTCAACCATCATTGACTTAGTGATCCCTTCTCTATTCCAGCTGCCTTCTCCCCCCAGCTCATGAGGCAGGCTTCCAACCAGGCAATCTGCCTGGCCCTTCTCTCTACTGTCCTTGGGTGTCAGTCTCATGTTGTTTTATATTCCACAAATGAGTGCATTCGTCCCATGTCTGTCCCTCTCTTTCTGACTCATTTCACTTAGCATGATACTCTCCATGGCCATCCACTTGTAAGCAAATTTCATGACTTCATCTCTCCTAACAGCTGCATAGTATTCCATTGTGCAGATGTACCAAAGTTTCTTTAACCAGTTATCTATTCTCGGGCACTCGGGTTGTTTCCAGATTCTGGCTGTTGTGAGCAGTGGTGCAATGAACATACAGGAGCAGATGTCATTTCTGCTGTGGTTTTTTGTACCTTCGGGATATATTCCCAAAAGTGGTATTGCGGGGTCATATGGAAACTCAATTTCTAGTTTTTTTGTTTGTTTGTTTGTTTTGTTTTTTGGGTCACACCTGGCGATGCCCAGGGGTTACTGCTGGCTCTGCACTCAGGGATCACCCCTGGCGGTACTCAGGGGACCATATGGGATGCTGGGAATTGAACCTGGGTCAGCTGCGTGCAAGGCAAATGCCCTACCCGCTGTACTATTGCTCCAGCCCTAGTTTTTTTTTTTTCCTTTTTGTGTCACACCCAGCAGTGCAGAGGGGTCACTCCTGGCTAATGCACTCCGGAATTACCCCTGGCGGTGCTCAGGGGACCATATGGGATGCCGGGGATCGAACCCAGTTCTGCTGTGTGCAAGGCAAACGCCCTACCCGCTGTGCTCCAGTCCTTCAATGTCTGGTTTTTGAAGGAATGCCCATATTGTTTCCCAAAAAAGGCTGGACCAGTCGGCATTCCCACCAACAATTTCTCCACCCAACAATTAATCCACCCCAGCACTGGTTATTCTTATTCTTTTTGATGTGGGCCAGTCTGTGGTGTGAGATGATATCTCAATATCTCATTGTTGTTTTGATTTACATCTCCCTGATGATAAGTGATATAGAGAATTTTTCATGTGCCTTTTAGCCTTTTTTGAGGAAGCTTCTGTTCATTTCTTCTCCCCATTTTTTGGATGAGGGTGTAGGCTTTTTCTTGTACAATTCTACTAGTGTCTTGTATATCCTGGATATTAAACCCTTACCAGGTGGTTATTGGGTAAATACTCTTTCCCATTCTGTGGGCTCTCTCTGAATTTCTCTTAGAGTTGATCACTAAGTCAATTCTGCACCTCACTGTTTCTTTTGAGGTGCAGAAGCTTCTTAGTTTAATGTAGTCCCATTTGTTTATGTTTGTCTCCACTTGCTTGGTCAGTGGTGTTTCATCCTTGAAGATTCCTTTAGCTTCAATATCACAGAGGGTTCTGCCTACATTTCCCTCCATGTACCTTATGGCTTCAGGTCTGATATCGAGGTCTTTCCTCCACTTTGATCTGACTTTTGTGCCTGGCGTTAGACAGAGGTCAGCCCGCGAGCTGCTTTTGCAATCCTCTTGCCTCTCAGTCAGTTCTGTCTTTGCCTGCCTGTCGCCTTCGTTTCCCCCAGACTGGAGTCTCCAAGTGTCTAGAAACAGTGTTTGGTTGCAGCGCATGAGGCAGACAGAGTGGAACGTGGCGGGGTGCTCCCACGGGAGGTTGAAGGGACGGTGGGAGTCCGCGGGGGCAGCCATCCGCTCTAGGAGGGCTGGGGAGATTTTACAGAAGAGAGGTTTTCCAGATGCGTTCCAGGAAGGAGCCTCGGGGATGGGTTTGTGACTGGCGACCCAGTTTCTGTTGTCTTTAGGGGAGTCACGGTGGGTGAGTCTGGACCTTTAAGACTGTATAAGAGACGATTATTTTTTTAATTTTTTTTTTTGGTGTGGACATAAATTTTATTTCATTTTATTTATTTTTTAAATTTTTATTAGTTTGTGACAACTATAAACAGGGACAGAGCTGTCCTCCCGTTGTTCATCTATTTGCTCGAGCGGGCCCAGTAACGTCTCCATTGTGAGATTTCTTGTTACTGTGTTTGGCATATTGAATACTCTCAGTAGCTTGCCAGGCTCTCTAAGAGGGGCGGAGGAATCGAACCTGACTCAACCAGGTTGGCTGCGTGTAAGGCAGACACCCTACCACTGTGCTATTGCTCCAGGCCGAGCCGGGTTCGATTCCTCCGCCCCTCTTGGAGAGCCTGGCAAGCTACCAAGAGTATTCAATATGCCAAACACAGTAACAAGAAGTCTCACAATGGAGACGTTACTGGGCCCGCTCGAGCAAATCGATGAACAACGGGAGGGCAGTTTGTTGTTGTTATTAGTGAGACACCATGAGGTACAGTTGTAGACTTACACATTTTTGTGCTTGGGTTTCAATTATACAATAATCAAGTACCCATCCCTCCACCAGTGCCCATTTCCCACCACCACGGGTCCCAGTATCCCTCCCACCCCCCGTCCCCCCAACTCACCCTGCCTCTGTGACAGGGCATTCCCTTTTGTTCTCTCTCTCCTATTGGGTGTCGTGGTTTGCAAAAGAGGCAATGGGTGGCAATCATGTTTGGTCTGTAGTCTACTTTCAGCTCAGAGACGATTATTTCTTTGTTTGACTTTTGGGCCAGACATTTTGCTGGTGCTCAGGTATTACTCCTAGTTCTGCACTCAGGGATCATACCTGGTGGTGCTCAGGGGATCATACAGAGCAACAGGAATCACACTTGGGTCACCTGCCTCTAAGGCGATCACAGTCCCCGCCGCACCAGCCGGGCCCAAGGATGCTCTCTAAGCCCGTGCTCCTCAGAACCTGATTGCTGTCAACGTTAGCATCTCTTCAGGCTACTGAACCAGGATACCTGGGAGACGTTCCTAGGAATCTGCATCTAAAATATGAGCAGGCCTGTTTGTACTGTTAGGGAGTCTATACTTTTGAGGTTCTACAGCCTCATGTGGAGACAGCTGCAGGAGTTTGGGTTTTTTGGGGGCCCACACTTAATGGGCATCACTCATTAGTGATACTCTCGAGACTGTGTGTTCCTAGGGATGGAGCCCAGGTTCCTGACTCTGCACTCAGGGATCACTCCTGGGGATGCTCTGCAGACCATATGGGGCGCCGGGGACCAAACCCAGGTCGACCACGTGCAAGGCAAATGCCCTACCTGCTGTACCATCTCTGTGATCCCTTAAGCCCAGGTTTTCTGCACATAAAGCTTGTGCTCCAGCCCTTTGAGCTGTATTCCTGGCCCCAGCTGATGCAGTTTAAAACGATCTCTGTAATCAAATACGCATTTTAGAGATATTTCTTTAAAGAGCCTCCATGTTCTAGGGAGATGAAATTGGAATATTCAACCCACACCTTATAGAAAGTTCTAGTAGTAAAGTAGAGAGACAGGAACCCATAGGAAATGGTTTTGCAGAGGCAGAGGTAATTACCTAGCGTAACTGAGATTTTGTTCTATATGTATCCTATTAATTCCTTAGGCATTAGAATGGCTGTTGCTTTACTCTTCAGTTGGTTTTCTGCATGGCTTAGTATCTGTCTCATAATACATTCTGTTTCTGGCTATTGAAAGACTCAAACTCCCTGTTGAGAACGGACTTACTTTTTTTTATAAACAAAACTGAAATAGAGTTCTGGCGCTTGGGGAAGTGTAATGAAATTTGACTATATTACATAAGCTAAGGAATTTTTATCTGGTTTTGGTTTTTTAAATTAATTCTTTAAAAAATAATATAATAGGCATTACACACACCAACTGCCCCCGGCACTGTGTAATCCCATCAACCGGCCAAGACCCAGAGACTATAAAACCCAGTTCCTGGAAGCGCGGCTGCATTTGCGGCCGCGCAACATCTTATTATCTAATTCTTACTCTGGAGAACCTGGCAGGCTACCAAAAGTGTCTTGCCTGCACAGCAGAGTCGGATAAACTCCCTGTGGCGTGTTCAATATGCCAAAACCCAGTAACAATGATGGGTCTCATTCTCCTGACCCTGAAAGAGCCTCGAATGTGGCACTTTCTAAAATCACAAGGCTAGGATGAAGGAGACGCGACTGGTGCCTGCTTGAGGAAATCGATGAACAATAGGATGACAGTGTGACAGTGATACAGTGATTTAAAAAAAAAAAAACCTCTTAGGTTCCGTTTCCCCATCCTGTTAGCTGATTCTACATGTGTTTGTTAAATTGAGTCAGTAGCAGTATATTGTTTTGAAAATTCATATTCCTGTGTGTCCCACACAACACAGAATTTGTTTTTCAAAGAATTTTTTTTATTTGGAGAATTCTTTTCTGCTTATTTTTTAAAATTTTTTTTTAAATATTTTTTTTTAAACTTTTTGGGTCACACCCGGCGATGCACAGGAGTTACTCCTGGCTCTGCACTCAAGAATTACTCCTGGCGGTGCTCAGGGGACCATATGGGATGCTGGGAATCGAACTCGGGTCAGCCGCATGCAAGGCAAATGCCCTACCCGCTGTGCTATCGCTCCAGCCCCTTCTTTTCTGCTTTGAATGTTTATAATTTGTGTTAATTTTCTTGGTCTTAAGAAATTAAAGTGATATCAAGTCATGAGTCATTTACTTTATTTTTCGATTAGGGGCCACACTTGGAAATACTCAAGGCTGACTCCTGACTCTGCACTCAGAGATTACTTATTGGCAGCCCAGGGGAGCATGTGGGATGACGGGGTCAAACTTGGTTGGCTGCTTGCAAGGTAGTAGTACTCTTTCTGCTGAACTATTGCTCTGACCCCCCAAAGTCATAAGTAGTTTTTTTTTCCAAATGTAGGAGTACTGCTATTTATTCAGCCACTGATTAGCTGATTGAATTGGGCATGAACTCCACAATCATAAGTAGTTTTAAAGGACAGTTAATATGACATTATTAGCACTGTCACTGTCCTCCCGTTGTTCATCAATTTGCTCAAGCAGGCCCAGTAACTTCTTCGTTGTGAGGCTTCTTGTTACTGTGTTTGGCATATGGAATACGTCACGGGTAGCTTGCCAGGCTTTGCCTTGCGGGCGAGATACTCTCAGTAGCTTGCTGGGCTCTCTGAGAGGGGCGGAGGAATCGAACCTGGGCCGACTGGGTCGGCCATGTGCAAGGCAAACGCCTTACCCGCTGTGCTATCGCTCCAACCCATGCTATTAAATGGTTTTTGAAAATAGAGAACTAGAGACCAGAGAGAAAGAGTAAAGGCGATGAGGTACTTGGATTGCTCGAATCTGGCACCAGTTTAATCCCCAATGCTGCATATCCCCTGCAAGCATCCTGCCAGGGGTCTTGACTGAGCACAGAGCCAGGAGTAGTCTCTGAGCACCCAGAGTGTTACCGCTCCAAAGCCAAAAACCAAAACCTAACCCTTAGCTCGACCAGCATTTCTAAACCCTTTCCCTACCTTGGCCCCTTCTCACCTCCTTTCCTCTCTGTACTGACCCCCTCCCCTCCACCTTCCGGTTGACCCCCTAGTCCCATGCCGTATGCCTCAATTTATGACATTTCCACCTGTGGTCCCCTTTGAAAATTCTGGCAGCCAAATGTCTGTTTAGCTCCTGTGGTTGAGAAATGCCAAACTAGACAATGAAGTTGTTATCCGGGAACCCTGAGTGCTTTTTTTTTTTTTTCTGTTTATCTTTGCCTTTGTTGGATTACACCCAGTGGTGCTCTGAAGCTGCACCCATCTGTGCGTTGGAGTACTTTGGTGCTTGGTGGGGGTGAACTAGCCTCCAGCCTGCAAATCACGGGCTCGCTTGTTGGGTATACTCTCTCTCCCCTGAAATTTTGTTTAGGAAAAAAAAAAAAAGGCTTATCTTAGTGATAACATAGTTCTAAATCAGGAGGCAGAATTTCAGTCAGTTATGATTTTTGTAAGAACATTCACGTGAAGGGCCAGGTAGTATTGTGGGCAGGACATTTGCCTTACACGCAGCCGACCCCGGCTGAATTCCCAGCACCATATAAGCCCCTCCCGAACCCCACCAGGGATAATCCTTGAGCAGAGAAGTGAGCTCTGGGCACTGCCAGGTTTGACCTCAACGCCCTTCCCCCGCCAATGAAAAACATATGAAAAAACTGGGAATGAGAGAATAATATTTTGTTTTTAATTTCCTATTGTTTTTTGTTTTGTTTTGTTTTGCTTTTTGGGTCACACCCAGCAATGCACAGGGGTTACTCCTGGTTCTGCAGTCAGGAATTACTCCTGGCGGTGCTCCTGGGACCATATGGGATGCTGGGAATCGAACCCGGGTTGACCGCAGGCAAAGCAGATGCCCTACCCGCTGTGCTATCGCTCCAGCCCCAATTTCCTATTAAGTTTTAAATTTGAAAGTGGACTTTGAATTGTGATCTTTGCCTTCCCTTAGACTAAGTTACACGTCTCATCCGTTTTTTTTCGTCTGCAGGATTTCTTGATCACCCAGCTGACCGGGAAGGAGCTCTTTGAGGTCTGGAAGGTGACGAACCCCATGGGCCTGCTGGGGGAGGAGCTGACACGCAGGAAGCTTCCGGCGCCCGAGTCCCGCCTCACCAGGCAGTCAGGGGGCACCACAGCTCTGCCGCTCTATTTCGTCGGGCTCTACTGGTTAGTACAACTCTCCTCTTTCTTTCAAGCCAGTGATTACAGACTGGCTTTCACACTCCCTTAATGTGGCCTCTAAGGACACGAAAATATTGTTTAAAGGGCCAGAGTGATAGTACAGAGGGTGAGGCTCTGGCCTGGCATGCGGCCTTGCAGGTGGGTTCAATTCCCGGGTTCTCATATGGACCCTCGAGCACCTCCAGGAGTGATTCCTGAGTAGAAATCACTAGAGCCAGCAGTAAGCCCTGAGCACCATGAGGTGTGATCCAAAACGACAACAAATTTTTTAAAAAAATATCTCATGCCGGGGCTGGAGCAATAGTACAGTGGGTAGGGCATTTGCCTTGCATGCAGCCAACCCAGGTTCAATCCCTGGCATCCCATATCATCCCCGAGCACCACCAGGAGTAATTCCTGAGTGCAGAGCCAGGAGTAACCCCTGAGCATCACCAGGTGTGACCCCAAAAGCCTATGTATATATATATATATATCTCACCCCGTTGTTCATCAGTTTGCTCAAGCGGGCTCCAGTAACGTCTCCATTCATCCCTGTCACGTGCTAATGTAGCCTGATGACACATTGGGGGCTTTTTCAGGGTCAGGGGAATGAGGACCATCATTGTTACTGTTTTTGGTATATCGAGTACACCACGGGTAGCTTGCCAGGTTCTGCCATGCGGGTGGGATACTCTAGGTAGCTTGTCAGGCTCTCTGAGAGGGATGGAGGCTTTTGGGGTGGCCTCTAATCACCTTTAAAGGTGTTCCCAGTCAGGCATATATGCGGGCAGGATACTCTCAGTAGCCTGCCGGGTTCTCTGAGAGCAAGAACTAGAGAATGAGAGGTTGCGTGGCCACGACCACACACATACAGATACATATATACACACACACACAAATATATATATACACACATATCTATATGTATGTAGTACTGCACTGTAGCACTGTCCTCCCATTGTTCATTGATTTGCTCGAGGGGGCACCAGTAATGTGTCCATTGTGAGGCTTGCTACTGTTTTTTGGCATATCGAATACGCTGTATGTATATGTGTGTGTGTGTGTATATATGTATATATATGTGTATATATATATAAAATACACATATCTATGTGTATGTGTGTTTATATATATATGTGTGTGTGTGTGTATATATATATATATATATATATATATATATTATGCCATGATTATGTACCACTTCCTCAGTATTGTATATGGTGCCCTGGGGAGAGATCCCTGAGCAATGCTAGGTGTGGCCCAAAAGCCAGTGACATTTAAAAAATGAATCAAAGTTTATATGATAGACCCGAAAGGCCTAGAGAGCATTTTCCTCAAGGTTACTACTTTTTTCAAGTTAAGCTTCAAAATGAAGGAAAAAGAATAGTTTAGGTATTTATGACAAGATTCAATACATTCTTCCAGTTCTCTCACAGCATGTATTTATGTATTTAGACCTGTCTTGCCTTGCGGTTTTGACCTGAGAAGCGTTAACTTCTAGTAGACTGCTTGTTCCTTTGGAAATGCGAATGCTTCTTCGTCCAAGGGCTTAGAGAAATGTGTTTGGCCAGACCTCCAAATACGTTGGGATCCGGAGGCCGCATCCAAAGCAGTTCAGTTCCTTCCTGTGGATCCTGCCCGAGAGGAGGGCGGGTGTGCGGTGCCTCGTGGAGTTTCAGGCGCTCTTGGTTTCCTTTCCAGCGACAAGCAGCTGATCGCAGAAGGTCCTGGAGAGACAGTGCTGGTGGCTGAAGAGGAGGCGGCCCGCGTGGCCCTGCGGAAACTCTATGGCTTTACTGAGAACCGGCGGCCGTGGGACTATTCCAGGCCCAAAGAGAAGCTCCCAGCAGAAAAGACCATCGCGGCCAACTAGCCAGCCCGGGATGCGGCCACCTGAAACAGGAGTGCAAAGCCGCCGGGCCAACGCCCTCAGCCTGGCCTGCCCCCGTTCGTCCGAGCGGGCTCCTGCAAAAATGAACGCGTTCATGGGGCCGTCGGGGTTTCTTCTGACTCTTTCTTACTTTTGTCATTTTTCTAAGGAATTTCCCCCAAAGTTCTTGATTTTACTGTTGCATCTAATTTCCACAGATAGGTATGCGTTCGCCCCTCCTGGCTTGGAGGCTTAATTTAAATATATGTATTTGGGTTTGGCTATCATACCAATTAAAAAAAAGTTTCTTTCTCGAAAGAGCACATTGTAGTTGATTTGATACAGCAGGAGTGAACTTCCTTTCTCTAATAGAATTTTAGTTAAGACATTGTGGGGGCTGGAGCGATAGCACAGCGGGTAGGCGTTTGCCTTGCACGCAGCCAAAATGGCCAACACAGGTTCAATTCCCAGCATCCCATATGGTCCCCTGAGCACTGCCAGAAGTAATTCCTGAGTGCATGAGCCAGGAGTAGCCCCTGAGCATCGCCGGGTGTGACCCAAAAAGCAAAAAAAAAAAAAGTAACATTGTGCTTTGGAACCCTTTAGAAATGTAAAGTGCAGACTCTAACAACTATCCAGGCACTTGCATCAATCTTCAGATTTCGGTTTAAAATTCTGTGTATTTCATGGCTATTCAGCTTCTGCAGATAAATTGCAGAAAAGGCATGTCTTTTAAGGAAAAACTTGGAAATAGAAAACAACTTAAAATGTTGATGGGAACGGGGCTGGAGCAACAGTACAGCAGGTAGGGCGTTTGCCTTGCATGCGGCCGACCCAGGTTTGATTCCCAGCATCCCATGTGGTCCCCCAAACACCTCCAGGAGTAATTCCTGAGTGCAGAGCCAGGAGTAACCCCTGTGCATTGCTGCATGTGACCCAATAAAGAAAAAAATAATGTTGATGGAAATGGAGAAGTACCGGTTTGTCAGTGTGGTATCATATGATCATAGTCAGTGCGCCCAAGCCCCTTCCAGATCTTTTATTGTAACACCTGTAATTCAGTCGCGAACACATTTTTAAGAGTGTATCCTGGGTCTTTTATCCTTAATATTTAATAATTCTACGATCCTTAAAGCTACAAATTCCCTTAGCTTTATTGATCTTAGCTTTTGGACACTAATCGTTTTCATGTGAATGTGCCAATAGCCCTCACGGGTAATGAGGAGAATAGGACTAGGAGTTGAAAATCCACAGAGATAAAGTGCTAACGCAGGGCTGGAGCCATAGCACAGCGGGTAGGGCATTTGCTTTGCACGCGGCTGACCCGGGTTCAATTCCCAGCATCCCATATGGTCCCCCAAGCACCTCCAGGAGTAATTCCTGAGTGCAAAGCCAGGAAGATCCCCTATGCATCATCGGGCGTGACCCAGAAAGAAAAAAAATAGGTGCTAATGCCGCTTTTACCCCCAAATCTTTTTTATTGTGAAGCTGAAGGGCCTTTGAAGCTCCTTTCCTGGGCCTGTTAGGGAAGTAGGACTTTCCTCGAGGGGCAGGAAGCTGAAGGCGCTTACTTTGCGTCTAGACTTCTTAGAGGGGGAGTTTGCGGATCACCTCATTGGTTGCAGTGGTGGGTCAAATAAATTATTTCACCTTTTTTTTTTCCTGCCCATAGAGGAACAGGGGGTCAAACCATGAAGTGCCATTATGTATATCACCCACAGTAAGAAAGAGGATTAGGTAATCATCTCATTGATACCACCGGGCAGGGGAGATTGTAGGAGAGTTTCTGGGAGTGAAAGGAGGGGCACTGCCCATGCAGCCACTTCCTCATCCATAGTGTGACAGCTGTCAGAGCCTCACTAGAGTATTCTCTGCTTTTATTTAAAGGCCTTTGGAGAATTCACTGGCAAACCCCATAAGCTGTTTTCCTCCTAAGTAGCCCTGGTCTCGCAGACCTCGTCCGCAGGGACTTCAGCACGAGCTTGGTGGGGAATGGATCTCACTGTTAGGATCTCAGCCAACTGGCCTCTGAAGATTCCATCTGGGGTCACGGAATCATCCCTAGTGGAGCTGTGTGTTTGAGAGAGAGAAAGAAAAGTGGAAATCAGTGTATGTGTGTGTGTGTGTGTGTGTGAATGAAATGTGGAGCTCTGTGTGTGTTTGTGTATAAAGTGGAATTGTGTGTGTGTATGTGTGTGTGTGTGAGTGAAAAGTGGGGCTCTGTGTTTGTGTATAAAGTGGAATTGTGTGTGTGTGAGAGTGAAAAGTGGAGCTCTGTGTGTTTTTGTATAGAGTGGAGCTGTATGTGTGTGTGTGTGTGTGTTTATGTGTGAGTGAAAAGTGGACCTCTGTATACTTATGTATAAAGTGGAGCTGTATGTGTGTGTGTGTGAAATGTGGAGCTCTGTGTGTGTTTGTGTATAAAGTGGAATTGTGTGTGTGTGTGTATGTGTGTGTGTGTGAAAAGTGGAGCTCTGTGTTTTTGTATAAAGTGGAGCTGTATGTGTGTGTGTGTGTGTTTATGTGTGAGTGAAAAGTGGACCTCTGTATTTATGTATTAAGTGGAGTTGTATGTGTGTGTGTTTGTGTGTGTGAGTGAAAAGTGGAGCTCTGTGTTTTTGTATAAAGTGGAGCTGTATGTATGTGTGTTTATGTGTGAGTGAAAAGTGGAGCTTTGTGTGTTTGTGTATAAAGTGGAGCTGTGTGTGTGTAAAGTGGAGCTGTGTGTTTATAAAAGAGCTGTGTGTGTGTGTGTGTGTGTGTATGTGTGTGCAATATTGTATACATTTTAACCACAAGATGGGGCTCTAATCTAATATGCTTTATTACTTGCCCATAAAGCGGCCTGCAGAGAGCAATTATAGAGAAGATTCACAGGGCATGTGATTTCGGTAGTACCTGACTTTCCTCCATCCCTTGCAGCTCTCCCATTCTGTGGATAGACCTGGAGATGCTAACTTATCCAATGTAAAGAATTCATGTATGAACCGTTCCTCTAAACTCACCTCTGATGCCGAGGTTTGGGCGTTTGAGCTCTTCTGCATTCACTGGGGATGAGGGAAACGTCAATGCTGCCGTAGCTAAATCTCTTATTTTTTAAAATTTTTTATTATTATTATTATTATTTTGCTTTTTGGGTTATACCCGGCGATGCACAGGGGTTATTCCTGGCTCATGCACTCAGGAATTACTCCTGGTGGTGCTCGGGGGACCATATGGGATGGCTGGGAATCGAACCCGGGTCAGCTGTGTGCAAGGCAAACACCTGACCCGCTGTGCTATCGCTCCAGCCCCTAAATTTCTCATTTTTAACAGGGACCCATACTAAGGATGGCCGGGTCCTCCGATCCACTCCAGGTGATACTCGATTTGGTGGTTGGATGCTTGGTCCCAGGGTCCACTGGTGCTTGAGGCCATCAAGGACCACGCATTAACACTGCCAGGGATCAAACTCGGGTCTCACCCTGCAAAGCATACTCTCTCAGAGCTATCTCCCTGGCTAGCCAAAACTTCTTTCTTTCTTTTTTTGCTCTTTGGGTCGCACCCAGCTATGCTCAGGGGTTCCTTTTGGCTCTGCACTCCTGTCAGTGCTCAGGGGACCATATGGGAAGCCGGGAATTGAACTCGGGTCGGCTGCATGCAAGGCAAATGCCCTACCCACTGTACTATATCGCTCCGGCCCCGAAACATTGATTTTTATTGCTTTCTTTTCATTGAAAATTTTCATTTTAGGCACCATGAGTGCCCGGCCAGCTACCAAGAGTGTCTCGCCCGCACGGCAGAGCCTGGCAAGCTACCCGTGACGTATTCGATATGCCAAACACAGTAACAAGAAGTCTCACAATGGAGACGTTACTGGGCCCACTCCAGCAAATCGAAGAACAATGGGAGGACAGTGCTACAGTGCTACAGATTTACATATTGATGGTGGCACGGTATCATGCATAAAAATTCCAACACCACACCCTACGCCAGAATGTCAGCTGTCCTCCATCAGTTTCCCCGTGTCCCCCAACTGCTCTCCTGCCCCCCTCAACCCCATCCCCCCCTACACACAGTGAGAGCCTCCTACTGAAGACCAGCTCTCAGTTGCTGTTGCCTTTGAGTATTTGTGTTTCCTTCCTGTGTTGCTTTATGTCCCACATGTGAGGGCGATGTTTCCATGCTCATCTCCTTGCTTCTACTGTCACTCTGCACAGTAACTCCCCGGATCCAAACGGCATGATTTTGTCTTATCCAGCTGAAACTTTGAAGAGGTGTTTTGTTTCTGGCTTCTTCTTTTCGGGATGGAAAGAGCTGCAGGACACAGGCGCGTTGCGTCAGAGAGCACATCCCCTCCCTCGCCACAGATGTGGGCATTCGCCTTAACATTTTTTTTTTTTGGCTTTTTGGGTCACACCCGGCGATGCACAGGGGTTACTCCTGGCTTTGCACTCAGGAATTACTCCCAGCGGTGCTCTGGGGACTATATGGGATGCTGGGAATCGAACCTGGGTCAGTTGCGTGCAAGGCAAACGCCCTACCTGCTGTACTATCGCTCCAGACCAGACCCCCCCACCTTTAGCATCTTGACGGTGCCCTGCTGCCAGCTCAACAGCCTCCTTTGACCTCCCTCGGCGGACCCCACTTATCATCATCCCTCCAAACCTCAGTCCATGAAGCCCCCAGGACCCAGAGCTGTGACTTGCCTGCCACTTTTCTTTTTTCTTGTTTAATTGAATCACTGTGAAATAACAGTTACAAAGCTTTCATGTTTGAGTTTCAGTCATACAATGATCAAACACCCATCCCACCACCAGTGCACTTTCTCCACCACCAATGTCCCCAGTATCCCCCCACCCCTTTCCAACCCTCCCCCTGCCTGCAGGGCAGACAATTTCCCCCATACTCTCTACTTTTGGGCATTATGGTTTGCAATACTGAGAGGCTATCATGCTTGGTCCTTTATCTACTTTCAGCACACACCTCCCATCCCAAATGATCCCTCCAACCATCATTAAAAAAAAATTTTATTAGTGAGACACCATGAGGTCCAGTTGTAGACTTACAAATTTTTGTGCTTGGGTTTCAATTATACAATGATCTAATACCCATCCCCCCACCAGTGCCCATTTCCCACCACCACGGATCCCGGTATCCCTCCCACCCCCTCATCCCCCCAATTCCACCCTGCCTCAGTGGCAGGGCATTCCTTTTTGTTCTCTCTCTCCTTTTGGATGCCTCCAACCATCATTGACTTAGTGATCCCTTCTCTATCCCAGCTGCCGTCTCCCCCGGGTCATGAGGCAAGCTTCCAACTGTGGCTGCCCGCCACTTTGGTCGGCTGTCAAGAGCCCATGACAGCCAGGTCTGGAGGGCACTGACAAAGACGGCAAGGTGGAATCACATGGTGCATACGAAGCACCCTTCATCCAAGAGGAGACTCAGGCGAGCACATCACCAGCACCCTGGCCCCTGAAAACCGCAGCTTGGTATCGGGAGTGTCCGCCCACCATCACGCCTTTGTGCTTTTATGGGGCACTGAAGACGGCTTAACCAACGTGCGGGAGGGAAAGACAGTAGCGAAAACTATGGCTATTATTCTCCCTTCATCTGCAGAGGAACTCTGTGACTCTCGGCCACCTCTGCTGTAATTAAAAACGCACGCTACGGAAGTGAGCTTGTTCTGAGCACTTTGTGAATAGGACAACAGTCGCCACTGACAACTACTAAGCAGGTGAAGCGGAGGCATACACGCCTGACACTTCTAAGTCATTAGTAACAGCATTTCACAGCAAGACTAGCCAGGGTCAGGGGAGAGTGAGTCATCAGACCAATTGAGGGACAACCCAGCGAAGCATCCTTGGGTTCCTGAATCTGTCTGTGCTGTCACTGGGCTCCTGACGACTGGTCCCTCACATTCTCTTTTTGTTCGCTTGCCCGGGAAGGACAACCACAAAGGCCCTTCTCTCTCTCTCTCTCTCTCTCTCTTTCTCTCTCTCTCTCTCACTCTCTCTCTCTCTCTTTCCTTTTGTGTCACACCAGCATTGTACAGGGGTTACTCCTGACTCATGTATTCAGGAATTACTCCTGCTGGTGCTCAGGGGACCATATGGGATGCTGGGAATCGAACCCGGGTCAGCCCCGTGCAAGGAAAATTCCCTACCCGCTGTGCTATCGCTCCAGCCCCGACCCTTACCTCTCTTTGATGCTACGGAAGGTCCAACTTGGGGGAAGAAGGCGAACTACTCAAACATTGGGACCTTGACTTCTGTGCGACCCAGTGTTCAACCTTGTCTGCCAATGCTCTCATCGCTCTCATTGTACCTGGTGTCAGGTAGAACAGTGATTCCTCAGGGGGCTAATTTTCCCTTTCAATGACATATCGGCACCCCCATTTTCAAGATTTGGGAAGGGGGTCCTAAGGGCAGTTTGGAACTCTCTAAAGGAACAGGGCTGGGGCCGGAGCCATAGCACAGTGGGTAGGCATTTGCCTTGCATGCCGCCGACATGGGTTCAATCCGTGGCATCCCATATGGATGCCCGAGCACCACCAGGAGTGATTCCTGAGTGCAAAGCTAGGAGGAACCCACCCCTGAGCCTTGCTGGATGTGACCCAACAAGCCAAAAAGAGAGAAAAGAAACAGGACTATTGGCTAGAGGTGTCTTCCAGGCTTCATGTGCCCAAATTGACAGTCTTGTCAGCACTCATGGAGGCTGGCGGTAGAGAAGTGGCCCAGCAGTTTCTGGAAACAGGGTTGCTCGCGGACAGAAAACCCCAGTCTTTCTGGCTATATAGTTGCTCAGTGACAGAAAACCCCGATCTTTACAGCCACAGTTTCCTACACTCATGACAATGATTCCCAGAGGGCTGTATCGTTCCTCTTTTTATTGGGATGAATGCAGGCTTTGCATATGGGATCACCAGACAGTCCCCTGAGCACCGCAGGGAGCGACTCCCAAGACCTCTGGGGCTAGCCCATAAAAGAAAAAAAAAAAAAACAGAATAACAAAAGCTTCAAACCCTGGACTCCAAGAATTGCTTAGGATTGGCATTTTTCTCCAGTCTCATTTTTTTTTTTTTTAGGACTGACCCCTCCCAAAGCTGGGGAGACATAGCACTTTCCCACTCGGGTTTGTGCCTAGCCTTTTTATTTTTTATTTATTTTTAATTTTTTTAATGAATCACTGAGATACAGTTACAGACTTACAGACTTTCGTGATTATGTTTCAGTTATACAATGATCGAGTACCCATCCCTCCACCAGCGCCCATTCTCCACCACCAGTGTTCCCAGTATACCTCCCGCCACCCCCAACCCTTAATCCCCTGCCTCTGTGGCAGGCACATTCTCTCTCTCTCTCTCTCTCTCTCTCTCTCTCTCTCTCTCTCTCTCTCTCTCTCTCTCTCCTTTTGGATGTTATGGTTTGCAACAGGGGTACTAAGTGGTGCCTGGCCTTTTTAATTTTCCTAGCATGTCTCAGGCAGTGCCGATCTCATTAAGAGTCCAAAGGGTGCTTAACTCTGAAATCAGAACAACCCTCTTCCTTTCTCTCTTCTCTTCTGGTGAATGAAAGTTTCCATGCTTAAAGAGTGGCCTGCAGCTAAACTCAGCCACGGGACCTGAATGATAGATGCAATTTTAGGAATGTTGAAGCTGAGCTTGTCCTGTTTCATGAGAGGGTGCAAGTAGAACTCAGGGATTAAAAAAATGTTTTTTTTTTATGAGGCTGGAACGATAGCACAGCGGGTAGGTGGTTTGCCTTGCATAAGGTTGACCGGGGTTCGATTCCCAGCATCCCATATGGTCCCCCGAGCACCGCCAGGAGTGATTCCTGAGTGCAAAGCCAGGAGTAACCCCTGAACATCGCCGGGTGTGACCCAAAAAGCAAAAAAAAAATGTTTTTTATGAGGCTGGAGCGATAGTACAGCGGGTAGGTGGTTTGCCTTGCACGAGGTTGACCCGGGTTCGATTCCCAGCATCCTATAGGGTCCCCTGAGCACTGCCAGGAGTAATTCCTGAGTGCAGAGCCAGGAGTAACCCCTGAGCATCGCATTGCTGGGTGTGACCCAAAAGAGCAAAAAAAAAAAAAAAAAGAATTTTTTTGTATTTTTCTAAGTGATGTTCAGGGACTCCCCTGGCTCCACTCACTCCTGGCAGTGATTGGGGACCCTATCCTGGGGATTGATCCAGGGTCAGCTACAAGCAAGGCAAGTCCCTTAGGTCCTGGAAGAAATGTCTTAAGTCATTCTGATTTAAGGAGATGACCAACAGGCTTAGGAAACTGGGGGGTAGGGGGTCAGGGAGCAGGAGGAAACAGGCAAATCGAACACTGGGGGGTGGCCGGGGGTGGGGTCAGGTAACATAACAATTGTGAGGAGTCCTTAGGAAACGACTACACACCACCCTTTCAGAAAGGAAACACTCCAGCCTGGCACTGGAAATGCAGCATGAGCTGTTTGTTCACTCTCATTTCTAAAGCAGCCCCTTCCTTCTGCCCTTGCTACCAACTCGTCTTTGTCTTCCTCTGTCTTCGTTGTGGCCAGTTCTCAGCTCCCAGCCCAGTGATGGGACCCCTGCTGAGACCAGGAGGAGGTCTGGGGGAGCCCACAGCATTGTATTTTGCTGGAGGCTGGAGTCATAGTATAGTGGGGAGGGTGTTTGTCTTTCATGGCCAACCCGGGTTCGATTCCCAGCATCCCATGTGGTCCCCTGAACATCGCCAGGAGTAATTCCTGAGTGCAGAGCCAGGAGTAACCCCTGAGCATCCCTGGTGTGACCCAAGAAGGAAAAAAAAATTGAGTTTTCTGCTATTGCGACTCCTCTGAAGTGATCTGTCAATTGAGAATAATGTCCACAGCCAGGCTTAGAAAAAAAGGGGTTTGGGGGAGCCCTGAGCATTGAGTTTTTCAGTTTTCCCAACTGTAAAGGTTTCTTAGAAGTGGCAAGAGGACAGCGGGTAGGGCGTTCGCCTTACAAGCGGCCAACATGGCCGACCCGAGTTCGATTCCTCCGCCCCTCTCGGAGAGCCCGGCAAGCTACCGAGAGTATTCGATATGCCAGACACAGTAACAACAAAGTCTCCAATGGAGACGTTACTGGGCCCGCTCGAGCAAATCGACGATCAACGGGAGGGCCTTTACTTACTTACTTTACTTGCAGGGTCCCATTTCTTTGGTTGTATTTCCATAGAGCAGAGACACGGTATTGTACTGATGATTTTTTTTTTTTTACTACTCATAACACTTTATTTTTACTTTGTACAAAATACAAAAAATGCAAATCCCAAGAATACAGACCAGTAGCAACAGGCACACTGCACGACAGCAAACCCGGTCTAGCAAGACATCATTAGCTTTGCAGACTTGATTTTTAGTGAATACATGCATCCTATAAAACAACAAAAACACGGAGAGGCTAAAGAGCTCACTATTTCTATCCCCCTTCCCCCCAAATAATGCTGACTATGAGCAAGACTTTGGATGGGACCAAAAAAAAAAAAAGTTTCAAAGGCCAATAACGTTTTTATAAAAAAAAGTAAAAGCTACCATAAAATGTCTTTCCTCCCACCGTCCGCCTCCCCGCCCCATCCCTGTGTTACACTGATTAAGTTTCTCCTGAAAAGCCCATGTAGAAACAGAACAAAACTCCTGGACAGTTAAATCCTCAAGAGGGTTGCTAGGCTAGGTGACCGCTCAGTAGTTGAAAAGAATCTTTGAGACACTCTGCAGGTTTTTCAGTGCAGTGTCGAGCCCTTCTGTCTTTCCCTCCACTCTCAAACCCATCCCAGAATCGAATCCCTGGCGTCACTGAGACTCTGTTCCGACAGGTGTATGTGGAAAAGAAGGTAATGTACAAAAATATTGAACAGAACTATGGAAGACGTAGGAGGGGAGCAAAGGAGTCTTCGCGGTGCAGGGATTCCCTCGTGAGCTCGTCAGGGTTTGTTGATCTGCCCCATGAATAAGACAGCACCTATGGGGTTCAAAGGAAATGACACGTAAGTCCATGAAATCGTGCAGAATGATAGAAGACCATCCTTACGGTGAGACAGAAGGTATTTCGAGGTCACATTCACCGGCAGCCTGACCCTCAAGCTCCCTGCAGTGGGGGAGATGGTCCCACATGCTCTGGTCCTGTACAGCAGCCACGGGCCATCAAGCCCTTGAAATGTGGACAGTGTGGATAAAAAAAACCCTTAAGTTTCTGATGATTTCATTTTAGTGAATTATACGTTTACATGGAGCTGGATCGATAGCACAGCGGGTAAGGCGATTGCTTTGCACACAACTGACCCCGGCCGACCTGGGTTCAATTCCTCCGCCCCTCTCGGAGAGCCCGGCAAGCTACTGAGAGTATCATGCCCGCACGGCAAAGCCTGGCAAGCAACCCGTGACGTATTAGATATGCCAAACACAGTAACAACAAGTCTTGTTACTGATGCCCGCTAGAGCAAAATCGATGAACAACGGAAGGACAGGGCTACAATGCAGTGCTACCCGTTTACATGAAGTATTTCCATAAGGCTAGAGGATAGCACTGGACTGTGAAATTCAATGACATTAAAAACCAATGAGGGGTTGAAGATGGGGACCAAATGGTTCCTCCCTGATCACTCACACACACACACACACACACACACACACACACACACACACGCCCTAGTGGAAAAGAAAGATAGTTTGTGTGATCAAAAAAGAATGAAAGATGAAATATATGACTTCCTATCACCAAGTGGTTCTTAATCATTGTACCGGAACAATCACTAACTTTTGAGTACACTGGTATCTGCACATACCGCGGGCGGCTCACATTTGCTGTTGCTCAATTAACACAAACTGCAGCATGTTAAACACGAAGCTAAAACTAATGAACTAATGAATTTCTCAGCTACTGAACTAATGAATCTCAGCTCCTAAGAACAGTAGAGGCTTTTGAAAGTTGAAGACCTGTAGCTTTTTTTTTTTTTTAATAAAATTCGGCTCCTGCATTGATAAAACTGGGGTGGGGGGGGATCAATAAATGTCTAAAGGGCCCAGAGGGCTGCTGAACTCTCTCTCTCTAAATGAAAAACAAAATAAAAACCAGCCCCTTAGGATCTTGTCAATGTTTAAAAGATTCCATCACTGTCACTGTCACTGTCCTCTCGTTATTCATCGATTTGCTCGAGCTGGCCCAGTAACGTCTCCATAGTGACGCTTGTTACTGTGTCTGGCATATCGAATACATCACGGGTAGCTTGCTAGGCCTTGCCGTGCGAGCAAGAAACTCTTGGTAGCTTGCCGGGTTCTCTGAGAGGGGCCGAGGAATCGAACCCAGGTTGGCTGAGTCGGCTGGATGCAAGGCAAACGCCCTACCGCTGTGCTAGCGCTCCAGCCCAAAAGATTCCATCACAGTCTGGAAATACAAACTTGATTTTCCTCTCTCTTCAAGGTGGGTGATAATAGTGTTTGCAATGGTTGTGACAAGAGAAAGGGATTGGAAACAAGGGGTGCGGGGGAGGGGGCAGCTTTGGGTCACACCTGGCAGTGCTCAGGAGTTATTTCCAGCTCTGTGCTCTGGGTTTACTCCGGGTAGTGCTCAGGGGATCCCATGTGGTGATGGGAGTGAATCCAGGGCCAGCCACATACCAGGCAAGGAAGGGTCATCATCCCTGGCCTATGTCTCCAGCTGCACAAGTGAAAGGGGTTAGGCACGACTTGGTTGGACAGAACGAAGAGAGGCCGTGGTCTGGGTACACTCCTTGGAAGAGAATCCACTTACCGGTGGGATTATGTCGGATGAAAAATAGAAAAGGCCTGTCTACGATAAACCAGGGGGGTGATGACCGGGCAATGAGAATCGCAGCTGTGGGGGGAAAAGAAAAGGAAAAGGTGTTACACAGTGGAAAGACAACACAGCAGCTGCCTGGGGCCCTGGGGGCAGCGGTCTGAGGTCACACTTCATCCCTTCCTGCGCTCTGCTGACCAGTTACTGGACGCTCCCCACGGCCATGGCTCTTTGCCGTGACTTTCTCATTGATTCTATACCATCGCCTTTGTCTTCTTTAACAAGCACACTTGCTCCTCTGAGGGTTAAATGGCATCGAAACATATGACACCTCTTAGAACAGTGTTTCTGGCTTTAAAAAAAAAAACACTCAAAGCACAAACACCATTGAATAGTCGCTGTTGTTGGGTTTTTGCTTTGGGGACACACCCTATGGCACTCAGGCTAACTCCTGGCTCTGTGCTCAGGGATCACTCCCGTCCGGGATGCAGGGCATCAAGCCTGAGTGGACTGGCTGCAGGTAAGGCAAGAACCCTGCCCACTAGACTACCTTTTCAGATTTTTTTTTGTTTTGTTTTGCTTTTTGGGTCACACCTGGCGATGCTCAGGGGTTACTCCTGGCTCATGCACTCAGGAATTACTCCTGGTGATGCTCGGGGGACGAAATGGGATGCTGGGAATTGAACCTGTGTTGGCCATGTTGGCTGCGTGCAAGGCAAACGCCCTACCGCTGTGCTATCGCTCCAGCTCCCAGAATTATTTTTTTTTTTAAAGAAAGGTCATTTTTTTCCAGTCATATGAACTGAACTACATCCCTCAAAATGCATATATTGGAACCTCACTCTTACTGCAACTGGGTTGGGGATGGGGTCTTGAAGAAAAGATCTAATTTTTTATTTTTATTTATCTATTTATTTTTAAATGTTCTTTCTTTCTTTTTTCCTTTTTTTTTTTTTTTTTTGCTTTTTGGGTCACATCTAGCGATGCTCAAGGGCTACTCCTGGCTCTGCACTCAGGAATGACTCTTGACAGTACTCGGGGGACCATATGGGATGCTGGGGACTGAACCGGGATCGGACACGTGTAAGGCAAACGCCCTTATCACTCCACTATGGCTGTGGCCCCAAGATCTAATTTTTTAGATGAGGACATGAAGGCGGGGCTCTCGTCTAATGGAAGGATGCTGATGAGAAGGCGGCCATCTGTAAGCGCAGGAAGAATGTCTCAGGAGAAACCCATTCTGCCAACAGCAGCTCTGTGGACCCCCGGTGCCTAGATCTGGGAGAGATGAATTCTGCAGCCGAAGTCATGGGTCTGTGGCAGCACGTTAGGTGGGTCCAGCAAGCTGGTGCAGGTGGCAGGGCGACCTGGGCTGTGTGGCTGGCTAGCTGCACCACCAACGCACCACAATCACCTGCCTTGGGGCCACTACTTTGCTGTTTGTGTGTTGACATTTTTAGTGAGCTCGGAAGCAGAAGCTTCATGCTTTTGTTTGTTACAGGACCTTGAGGATTTATGGAGCCAGTCCTGCTAGTTGGCAAAAATGGGTCAACAACACTGGCAACATTTAGATGTCATTTTTTTGAGGGGGAGGCCATCCCCAGTGGTGCTCAGGGCTCACTCCGGGTTCAGTGTTCAGGGCTCACTCCTAGCTCTGTGCTCAGGACTCACTCTGGGCTCAGTGCTCACTCCTAGCTCTGTGCTCAGGGCTCACTCAAGGCTCTATGCTCAGGGCTCACTCCAGGCTCTGTGTTCAGGGCTCACTCCTGGCTCAGTGCTCACTCGGGGCTCAGTGCTCAAAAACTCTCTTGTGGCTCAGTGCTCAGGACTCACTCCTGGCTCTATGCTCAGGGCTCACTCCAGGTTCTGTGCTCAGGGCTCACTCAAGGCTCTATGCTCAGGGCTCACTCCAGGCTCTGTGCTCAGAGCTCACTCCTGGCTCTGTGCTCAGGGCTCACTCTGGGCTCAGTGCTCAGGATTCACTCTGGGCTCAGTGCTCACTCGGGTCTCAGTGCTCAGAACTCACTTGGGGCTCAGTGCTCAGGACTCACTCCTGGCTCTGTGCTCAGGGCTCACTCCTGGCTCTATGCTCAGGGCTCACTCCAGGCTCAGTGCTCGGGGCTTACTCCTGGCAGGGCTTGGGGGAGCACATGGGATGCTGAGGTCAGCTGTGTGTAAGGCAAGTACCCTACCTGCTGTGGTGCTAACTCTCCAGCCCCAAAACACTGGTTTTCAATTAAACAATTTGGAAGCTTTGATTTAAAAAGTATGACATCTTCTGGAAGTATTAAAGGTTTAGACACTAAACTTAAAAAAAGTCCTCTGGAAGACAAACATGATAAAGATGTTAAGAATCACATTTTTAGAGGCCAGTATTCAACGGCTTCAACTTAGGAGTGAAACTATGTTTAATATATCATGTTGTCTCTTCCATAATGCCTTCAAGTGGTGAGTTCTGAAACTGGATTTGGCAATAACATCATAGAAGACATCTGAGCTGAGTTTTGCAGGGTGAGATATTTTATTTACAGTCTTTTTTTGTTTTTCTTTTTTTTTTGGGGGGGGAGCCTCATTCAGCAGTGCTCACATCATACTTCTGACTCTATGCTCAGGGATCATTCCTGGCAGGCCTGGGGGACCAAATGCGGTGCTGGGGATTGAACCAGGATTGGCTGCATTCAAGGCAGACGCCCCTGCCCACTGTACTATATATCACTCCTGCCCTAGATATGATTTCTAGTCAATTGTCTAAAAAAAGACAAAAAGGCTTCTGAAAAAGCCTAAGCCCTCTGATTATGGGTCTTTGTTTAAACGTTATTTTAAAGGGATAAACACGTAGCGTTTATTTTAGAAAGGCAATGCGGTTTCTGCTGTGAGCATCAGTGGTATCTTAATGACCAGATGTCTTTGACCTAGTTACCAGTGCAGCTAAGATATTCGCTTTATGAGTTCACAGAATTTGGGCAGATTTCCACTCTCACGTGGGTAATTAGAGGTGGGGGGGGATGAAGGCACCAAAAAGTCAACCTAAGATTTTTCTATTTTCTCCTTCATTAATAAGTCATCAAGGAGAAGGCAGGTGTGGCTGTTCTAATTACCAGGGAAGAAAGCAGGACCACCCACTGTACTTCAACAGCTGCCCGATAATTCTTCACGCAATGGACCCTGTGGGCTATTTCCTACTCATACTTGCTGTGATTTTGTTTCAGTCTTTCCTACCAATGACAAGCCAGGATGGATTTGCTTCTCCTAAGAGCAAACTACTGTTCTTAGGCCAAGACTCAGGGGCTGGGGGCCGTCTACATAAAGCTTTATTGGCACACTCACTGACTTGTGTCCTCTAGGGCTACGTCACTTGATAATGGCTTCAACGGAGACGCCCCCGGAGCCTCCCAAAGCTGAAGATGCGTACTCTCAGGATCTCTTCGGAAATAAGTGCTGACTCCTGTCCTAGAGGAGTTTCTCTCACTGATGTGCTTTCCTCAATGGCATAGACAGAGTCTAGGTTTTGTGGAGCACAGGTCCCGAAATCGATCTGAGTCAACCTTCTATGCCTGGTCCAGAATCAGGGCTCGTTCTGTGTGTGCGGAGTTAAAGGATGGACCTGAGCATCCATCCTTGCTCTCCCCCCGCCCCCCTGATGCACAGCCCAGAACTTACTTGTTGCTGCTGAAGCCTTGGTTCCATCTTCACTGACTTCGATTTTCGCTTTTTGCAAGATGTGAGAAACGTGAAGGTTTTCTGACTCTGTGCACAGGAAACAAACATGGTGTTGGTCTGACACGGAAGTCCTCTAGTAGGCTGGGGGAGCGAGCTCAGAGGGGTGGCAAAGGCCAGTTCTTTCTCTTTTTATTTTTAATAATTTTTATTTTGGGGGGGGCATACCCTATGGTGCTTAGAGCTTACTGCTGGCTCTGTGCTCAGGGATCACTCCTGGCAGTGCGCAGGAGACCATATGGGGTGCTGGGGATCGAACTTGGATTAGCTGCATGCAAGGCGGGCAAACACCCT
This sequence comes from Sorex fumeus, assembly GCF_029834395.1. Taxonomy (NCBI): domain Eukaryota; kingdom Metazoa; phylum Chordata; class Mammalia; order Eulipotyphla; family Soricidae; genus Sorex; species Sorex fumeus. Next base: position 45,065 of record NW_026606062.1, read on the forward strand.
CCCCACTGTACTCTCTTGCCATTCCCAAGGTCCAGTTCTTGATAAGAGTCATAGAAGAGTGACCTAGGACAGGTTGACTGATGGTGGGTGGACTGTCCACCTTCCAAATGACTGTACCGAGCTCTTCAGAGGAGAGCTAGTTTCTCTATGCAGTCAACTCTGATCTCTAAGAATTTTATTAAAATATAAAGAATAAAAAGTGCAGAGCAGGGGCTGGAGCAATAGCACAGCGGGTAGGGCATTTGCCTCGCACGCAGCCGACCTAGGTTCGATTCCCGGCATCCCATATGGTCCCCCGAGCACCGCCAGGAGTAATTCCTGAGTGCATGAGCCAGGAGTGACCCCTGTGCATCGCCGGGTGTGACCCAAAAAAAGCAAAGGCCCTCCCGTTGTTCGTCGATTTGCTCGAGTGGGCCCAGTAACGTCTCCATTGGAGACTTTGTTGTTACTGGGTTTGGCATATTGAATACATCACGGGGAGCTTGCTAGGCTCTGCCGTGCGGGCGAGATACTCTCGGTAGCTTGCCAGGCTCTCCGAGAGGGGCAGAGGAATCGAACTCAGGTCGGCCATGTTGGCTGCATGCAAGGCAAATGCCCTACCGCTGTGCTATCACTCCAGCTAAAAAAGCAAAAAAAAAAAAAAAAAAAAAAAAAAAAGGGCAAAGCACCGAAAGGCCCTATTTTCCCGAAGAGCAAGCTGATGCTTTTTTTTTTTTGCTTTTTTGCTTTTTTGGGTCACACCCAGCGATGCACAGGGGTCACTCCTGGCTCATGCACTCAGGAATTACTCCTGGTGGTGCTCAGGAGACCCTATGGGATGCTGGGAATCGAACCTGGGCCGGCCGTGTGCAAGGCAAATGCCCTACCCGCTTTCATTTCTTTCAGAGACGTGGCGTCAGATATGAAAACCCTGGGGACAGCAGCATAGAACTGAGATGGGGAAACTGAGGCCCAGCAGCTGTTGAGGAATCTGCACCCAGAGCACATGGCTACGCAGGGGCAGGGCACACATTGCCTTTTCGTTTCTGGGTCAGACCCATGTCTGCGTTTCCAGCCCGTGCCAGGAGATAGGAATGCTGCTGGTCTGCCAGCGAAGAGCCGGGTGAGGCCAGCCAGCGAGGGTGCCGGATTTCTGCCCAGGACAAACTCACGAGCAGGCTGCTGAACTTGCTCAAGATCTAATTTCTTTCTGCTCAAGGGGATAAATCTGAAATGCATACCAATCAGGTGCCAGCCCTGCTTTTCCTTGGAAGAAGGCTTTTTCAAAGGACAAAGGATCAGCCACTGATTGAATTTTAGGAAGAGGTCAGTGATTGGCCAGCTGGCGCCTATATGTTCTGGCAGAGAAAAGTTCTAATCAGATTCCTTTTAATTTGGGTATTTTTTATGGGAACCAGCGGGCTAATACAGTGAATATGGCATTTGCTTTGCATCCCGCTGACCTGGATTTGATGAATGACATACAGCCAGGAATAAGCCTGAGTACTGTGGGGTCAGGAACACTACTGGGGTGGCCCCAAACAGAGAAAAAAGTTAGAGATAAAATAAAAGAAAGAAAAAAAAGGAGGAAGGGAGAAGAATGAAATACTGGAAGAAAGAAAGAAAGAAAGAAACAAAGAAAGAAAGGAAGGAAGGAAGGAAAGAAAGAAAGAAAGAGAAGAAGGGAGAAGAAAAGAAAAAAGAAAAAAAGAAATAGAAGGAAGGGGAAAGAAAGAAAGAAAGAAAGAAAAGGAGGAAGGAAAGAGAAGAAGGAAGGAAGGGAGAAGAAAAAAGAAAGGAAAGAGAGAAAAGAAGGAAGGGAGAAGAAAGACAGACAGACAGAAGGAAGGAAAGAGAAGAAGGAAGGGAGAAGAAAAAAGAAAGAAGGAAGAGAAGAGAGAAAAGAGAGGAGAGGAAAGGAGAGAAGAGAGGGAGGAAGGGAGCAAGACAAACAGAAAAAGAGAGGGAGAAAGGAAGGATGTTGGAAGGAAGGGTGGGAGGGAAGGAAGGAAGGATTTCTATGATTTTCAGATTACTAGGCATGAAATTCCAAACTGCATGCCTACTGTGGTTGAGTGGAAGTGAGTCTTCAAACAGCAGAGATTTCCATTAAAAACAAAGAGACAAACTCATATATAAAGGTGGGCCAAATTTTCAGGGAATCAGAGGCAATTTATAAAACACTTTTTAACTGTGGAGGTTTTCTTGGGCTCCCCAGAAAACATTCAACACACTCTTAATTCTACTTCTCCTCCCTGAGCGAATCATAGAATCTGTCTGCAACACAATCTTCACGTTTGAGAATAAGTTTTAGAGGGAACCTACTTGTTATTTTCGAAAAATTTGCCTTTGACGGATCAAACATGTCGGTGAGGCCAAGATATTTTAGAGGTTCCTTCAAATCTGTTTGTGCTTCAGCTGAGAACCTGGTTGCAAAGAAGAAAATAGGGGGAAAGATCATTAGACCCTGATAGCAAAAAGTGGCAGAATCAACAGCAGTGGAAAAGGTCTTTCTGCAGTTTACTTTGAAAACCAACCAATCTCCATTGCCCCTTAAGTATGATCCCAAGATCTAAGACCCTGGTGAATAGAGGGTAACTGGGATCCCAAATGCTTTGCTGGCAAAACTTGTGTTACAGAGTAAAAGCCAGTTGTGATGTTGTTGTCCTCCAGTGATGGGCTCCCATTCCCCTTCTTTGGGAGGGCCACACCTGTACTTTCTTTCATGTGCTCGTGCAGACGTGAGTTCCTGGTCCTGTGGAATCTGTCCAGTTCCGCCCCACATCCAACCCACTGCGACTGGGAGGAGAGATATGCCTGCCGGTTCAGGCTGGGAGCGGGAAAGCGTTGTACTGCCCCAACGGGTGCAAACACTCAGAATCGGTGATACAGTATGACATGTGGGGATCACATGAGCTTTCTTTCAGCCAACTGTGGGTGATTTGGCCGTGTGGCTCTACCTAGGTAAACTTCACTGTATCAATGTCATCCCGTTGTTCATCAATTTACTAGAGCACGTGCCAGTAACATCTCCATTCGTCCCAGCCCTGAGATTTTAGCAGCCTCTCCTTACTTATCTTTCCCAACACTGCCGTATCAGAGGCTCTTTCAGGGTTAGGGGAATGAGATCCATTATTGTTACTGTTTTTGGAATATCAAATACGCCACGGGGAGCTTGCCAGGCTCTGCTGTGTGGGCAGGATACTCTCAGTAGCTTGCAGGGCTTTCCGATATATATATATATATATATATATGTATATATATAATGATTTGGCCTTGTGGCTCTCTCTCTCTCTCTCTCTCTCTCTCTATATATATACATTTCCCTCTATGATTTGTTGTCTACTGTAATTACTGTAAACTTCAGTAATTAGAACTATCATAGACTTTTTTTTGGAGGGGGGGTGGCACGGGAGGCCCCACTGGGGAGATTCTCAGCCAATCAGGCTGGTGTTTCAATGCAAGGGTCTAAGGATGTGAAGCCGGTTGGGCCCTGTGGTCCTGGGTTATGTGGACCGCCCTGGCAGTGCTGGGGGTCTCTAGGGTCACACCCAGTGGTGCTCAAGGGCCTCCAGACAGGAGACCACGCAGTGCTGAGAATCAGACCCGGGTGAACCAAGTTTTATGCCATCCTGTGGGAAACCAGGCAGGGTAGAAGGGCCTCGTCACAGAGAGGTGAAGACAGTCCCTTACCACTGGAACTGCAACTTACCCGCTAAGTCACCGTCGAATGCATTTATATCAAGCATGGTGCGAGTTAAGGCTAATCTTATTTTACTGTTTTGGTTTTGAGGCCACACTCCTGACTCTACTCTTGGGGATCACTCCTAGTGGGCTCAGGGAACCAAATGGGGTGCCAGGGATTGAACCTGGGTTAGCCACATGCAAAGCAAGCATCCTACCTGTTGGACTATCTCTGTGCCCCCTCAAAGAGAATTTTATAATAAAAAAATCTTCAAAGTTCTCTACTAGTAAGTAGTTCTATTACTATCACTATCTTCCCCGTTGTTCATCGATTTGCTCGAGTGGGCCTAGTAACATTGTGAAACTTGTTGTTACTGTGTTTGGCATATTAAATACGTCACGGGGAGCTTGCCAGGGCTTTGCTGTGAGGGCGAGATACTCTCGGTAGCTTTCCGGGATCTCTGAGAGAGGTGGAGGAATCAAACTTGGGTAGTTATTATTAATATATTCTGTTGATAACTCAATAACTGGAGAATCAATCAAAAGCACAAGGAAGGGTCTCTGGCCTTCCTGAGACTGGGGGGTTTAGAACTCTGGAAGTTGACAGAGGAAGAGGAAGAGAAGACCGTAGAAAGAGGACACCCGTCCCCTCTCGCTCACACCAGACAAAGCACTGACTCACTTGTTGAAATATCTGACTCACAATGTGATATCCCTTTTTCCTCGGTCTCAAGTCACTGACAGCTCAAAGTCTTCTTAATTGTCTATTTTCGGGTGTACCAGCAACACTATGCTAGATGCTAATGCTAGAATTTTGCATGGCAAAAAACTGTAGCACTGTTGCATTGTCTTCCCGCTGTTCATCGATTTGCTTGAGCGGGCACCAGTAATGTCTCCTTTGTGAGACTTATTGTTACTGTTTTTGGCATTTCGAATACACTACGGGGAGCTTGCAGGTGGGATACTCTAGTAGCTTGCCGAGAGGGGAGGAGGAATCGAACCCGGGTCGGCCATGTGCAAGGCAAACGCTCTACCTGCTGTGCCATCGCTCCAGCAATTCTCACCTCTGAGGGATGGCAAAAAACAAAAACAAAACAAACAAACAAACAAAAAGACAGTATAGAGCTCCCTGAAGAAAAGGAAAACAGAAATACTAGACGAATCACCCATTCCACTTCTGGGTACGAAGCACAAGGAAATGAGATTGTGGAGACAAAGCTGTCTCCCCCGGCCAAGGCAACTCTATTTACAACAGCTGAGAAAGGGAGACCAGACCAAGTAAGTGGCCACTGGTGGCTGAATGCATGAAAAAAGGGGCCGTCAGAGCAGGTCAGTGTTCGACTGTAAAATGAAAGCAATCGGCCTTTTTCCAGAGCATGGGTGACCCCGAGGGCAGTAGCACTGTCCTCCCGTTGCTCATCGATTTGCTCGAGCGGTCCCAGTAATATCTCCATTGTGAGACTTGTTGTTACTGTGTTTGGCATATCGAGATACTCTCGGTAGCTCGCCGGGCTCTCCAAGAGGGGCAGAGAAATTGAACCCAGGTTATCTGGGTCAGCTAAGTACAAGGCAAATACCCTACCCCTGTGCTATCGCTCTGCCCCCCCCCTCCCCCAGGGCAGTGTGCGACGTGAAATCAAAGAGAGACGATTACTATCTCCCTTCTTTGTGGAATCGAGGAGAACCCAAACTCAGAAGCTGAGCAGCTGGTGGCTGTCAGAGGCTGGAAAGGGGGTGAGGGACAAAGGTATGAACGGTCTGTTGTGAGATGAGGAAACCCTGGAGAGGAAACGTAGAGCTCAGTGTCCACAGTCAACACAACTGAAAGCTGTCGGGAGAACTGAACGGAAGGATCCTTGCACATGAAAAATGTCCAGGGGAGGTGTTGGGTGTGCTCAGTCACCTTCATCTTTTAGCAATATACACTTATCTCACTATGTTACACACAACAATTAGACCGTAATAGTTGAGGCATATATATGTATATGCCTCTCAGAGAGCCTGGCAAGCTACCGAGAGCATCCCGCCCACACGGCAGAGCCTGGCAAGCTCCCTGTGGCGTATTCGATATGCCAAAAACAGTAACAATAAAGGGTCTCATTCCTCTGACCCTGAAAGAGCCTCAAATACGGCAGCATTGGAAAAGACGAGTAAGGAGAGGCTGCTAAAATCTCAGGGCTGGGACGAATGGAGACGTTACTAGGCCTGCTCGAATAAACTGATGAACAACAGGATGAAGGTGACACAGTGATACAGTGATACAGTTGAGGAACTAAAGAATTCTGCGGGATTTTCAAAATATTTATTTTTCTGGGGGAGGGGATAACACTCAGGTGTGCTCAGGGCCCCTGGTTCTGTGCTCAGAGGACCATATGTAGTGCTGGGATCAAATTGAGGTTGGCCACATGGAAGGCAAGAGCCTTAACAATTATACTATCTTGCCAGTCTCCCCAAACATTTACCGTCTATATTTTCCACCCTGATATTCAGCTCATGGCCGACCCGAGTTCGATTCCTCCGCCCCTCTCGGAGAGCCCTGCAAGCTACGGAGAGTATCTTGCCCGCACGGCAAAGCCTGGCAAGCTACCCGTGAGGTGTTCGATATGCCAAACACAGTAGCAATAAGTCTCATGATGGAGATGTTACTGGGCCCGCTCGAGCAAATCGATGAATAACAGGAGGACCGTGATATTCAGCTATTTCCAACAAAAGCTCCAAAGTGAGTAACATAACCCATGGTCTGGGCCAGAGAGATAGTACGTGGGTAGGGTGTTTGCCATGTATACGGCTGACCTGGTTTGGATACCAGTTACCCTACATGGTTCCCTGAGCCCACCAGGAATAATCCATGAGCCACAGATACAGGAGTAACCCCCGAGCATCACCGGGTGTGACCCAAAAACCAAAACAACAACCCCCCCATAACCTGCTACCAAACTCAATGGACATCCCATTGTGTCTGACAGTTGGGGGTCTCCTAGTCTTTGGAACAGAATGAGGTATATCAAGGCGCCCTCTCTGGGAAATAAGAAGCTTCCATCTGTTGGGAAGGCTCTGAGCCCAGACCACCTTCTCTCCTTCCTCATAATCTCCATCACCCCTGGAGGCAGGTATCGAAGCAGGAGGGGGCTAGACATTTACCAAAGCATTGCCTGGTCTTCCCACTAAAGCAATTTCTGCAGAGATCAGACAGCAGACATCAGCCCAGATCTCAATTTAGCCTCGTGCCTCTGGGCACGAGATGCAGGGCCTGCGATTTCTCTCGGGGGCGAGGGACTACTCACTTGGGCAGGATGACCTGCACCCTCTTGGGTACCATGATGCTCATCCAGCTGTCGATGGTCTTGGTGCTGATGTGAGGAATGAGCGCGGAGAGCGGGGTGGAGTTCTCTGTGGGCAGTGCAATCAGCATGCTGATGCTCTCCCCGTGGTACGGCAGCTCGATGAAGTTGTACCACAAGTCACCCGGGGTGCTGGTGGACCCTAAAGAGACAAGAGGCAAGTCAGCGGCTCTGCAGTGATATCCGGAAGGGGGGTCCCGATGTATGGCCAAGGGCTGAGTAGGGCCGTTGTGTTTGAGAAGCTTCCATCAAACATAGCTGCCTTTGGGACAGCTAAGAGCAGGACGGTGCTTTCTCCCTACAGTCAAAGACAAGCCTTAGCAGAACTTTGTGTGTGTGTGTGTGTGTGTGTGTGTGTGTGTGTCTGTATTTTGCTTTTTGATTCACACCTGGCGGTGCACAGGGGTTACTCCTGGCTCATATACTCAGGAATTACTCCTGGCGGTGCTCAGGGGACCATATGGGATGCTGGGAATCGAACCCGGGTCGAGCACATGCAAAGCAAATGCCCTACCCGCTGTGCGATCACTCCTGCCCCTTTTCTTTTTTTTTTTTTCCTGCAAATCAATGAAAAAAGTTTTTTACTTCCACTGAAATTTTGAAATTGTATTTCCCCCGCCCCCTTGTTTTTTCATTGAGTCACTGTGAGGTAGACCCTTACAAAGCTGTTTCTGACTGGATTTCAGTCATACAGTGTCCCAACACCCATATCCCTCTGCCAGTATACATTTCCCAGCACCAGAGTCCCCAGTTTCCCTTTTGCCAATCCCCCATCCCAGCCTGTCTCTATGGAAGGCACTTTTCCTCTCTCTCTCTCTCTCTCTCTCTCTCTCTCTCACACACACACACACACACACACACCCGCCTGCTCTCCCCATTTTTTTTTGCTTTTTGGGTGACACCCGGCAATGCACAGGGGTTCCTCCTGGCTCAGCACTCAGGAATTACCCCTGGCGGTGCTCAGGAGACCATTTGGGATGCTGGGAATCGAACCCGGTTGGCCGCATGCAAGGCAAACGCCCTACCTGGTGTGCTATTGTTCCAGCCCCTCTCTCCCCATTTTGGGCATTATGGTTTGCAATACAGATACTGAGAGGTTATCACGTTTGTTCCTTTACCTACACTCAGCATGCAGTTCTTATCCAGAATGACATTTCCAACTACCTTTGTCTCTTTGTCGTAGTGGTCCCTTCTCTAGCCCAGCTGCCTTTTCTCCAAGCCCTTGAAGCAAGGCTTCCAATCTCAGCCCAGTCAGCAGGAGGCCTTGGACCTCGTTAAAGTCCCATGGATTCTGCTGAGCAGAATTTAACTAGGCCCTAAGTACTTCACAAGAAGCTGACCCATCTGTGAGCAAGAGAACGAACGTGCACCGACGTGGAGTGGTTCGTTTCACTAATTTCTCATTTTGGAGGGAGGACCCGGAGTGGCAGATTTGAGGTCACACCTGGCCACATTCAGAGACTGTACGGTACCAAGATTGCACCAAGGGCTCAGATACACAGCCCCTCTGAGTCACCTCTCTGGCCTGGAGGGGCTGTTTTGGTCTTTGTTTGGGGACTCACTTCCTGCAGTGCTCCCTCCGGGGATGAGGCAAATCTAGCTCCCATGTGCAAAGCTCCATGTGCTCAGTCCACGGAATTATCTCTCTGGGCCGCCCAGTGGACCTTTCTCACTGACCCTAAGCGTGCGTGTGGAGGGGGGTGGGTGTTGAAGCAGTTTCCCTGCTTGTGGGCTCACGGTCACCCCCACAGACTTGCAAGCTCCCAGGTCTCCCACCGAGGCTTACCCTGTCCCACTATGTAGCTTGGAGGGGCTACCGCAGGTGCAACGAAGCGCAGCGGGGACAAAGGGCTCCCGGGTTCGTGGGGTCCCGACTCCACGTTCCGCAAGCCAGCCCTCACGCTCCTTCTCCCTCACCCCGCCCCTCCTCTCCCCTCCCGGGACAAACGCCCCAGGGAGACTCAAACACGCCTCCCTCCAAAGGCTGTCTGACCGCTCATGGGCGGCAGGGGGCGCTGTGCACCAAGCGGCTTTCACAGGTGGTCCAGGAAGCGCTGCATCCTCCAGGATGCTGGGGGAGCCACTAGGCGCATCTCAGACACGCTTAAGGCAAGGACGCTGTCGACTTTGGGTATTCTCCGCGCCCCGCAACTGATTCCATCGCCAGCCCCTTCCAGCTCCTCATGTCAAAGACACAAAGCATGGAGCCGCTGAGCACTGACTTCTCAGATCGGACTACGCAGCCACCAGGGGTGCGCCTGGACCCAGCACCCGGTGTCGGGTGTGTGGTGGGGCCTGGGTGTGACTCTGGAGAGAAAGGGTCCTGTACGGGGCGCCACGAGACCCTGATGTGGGTCACGGGATGAGAAGAGTTGGAAAACATCTGCCAGAAAGCAAACTGACATTGCTAGAGTTAGGGGGCTTTCTGGAATGTTCTAGGAAACACTTCAAACTTTTAAAGGTACAGTCTTCAGTCTGGTAACCCTGGTGGTCAGTGAGGGGGCAGTGCTAAGGAGAGCCTGGACTACGAGGAATGATCTCTCCCTCCACAGGATGGTGGAGACCAATGAGAACATGCAGATGCATCTAAAAAGTGATCTCCAAGGTAGGGTAGCAGACCTGGGGTTGATCCCCAGCACCCCATATGGCCCCCCAAGCACTACCAGGAGTGTTCCCTGGGTCCACAGCCAGGGGTAAGTCCTGAGCACTGCTGTGTGTGGCCCCAAATGCACTCCCCCCACCGTCTCACAAAAATTTCAAGTGCTCATCAAGGCCTGCCTTCTAGTGGGCACCCAGAGAACATTGGTTCTTTCAGTGACTGAAATGACCTATGCACTTAAGAAATGAAAAGGCCAGGGAAGAAGAAATATATAGGGGGGATAAGAAGCGGCATATGGGGGGGCTGGAGCAAAAGTACAGCAGGGAGGGCGTTTGCCTTGCACATGGCTGACCCAGGTTTGATTCCTGGCGTCCCATTGCCCAGTGTGACCCAAAGGGAGGGGGGGGGGGGAGAGAGAGAGAGAGAGAGAGAGAGAGAGAGAGAGAGAAGAGTGCTGGCCCGTGGAAACAGCTATGATGTAGACATGCGGTGCATGTGGATATCCAAACCACAGAGTCATCAGCACCGAAGTCTGGGGTCCGAACTACAATGATCCAGGAAGGAGGCTGGTGATCGGGACAGTGAGAGGGAACCTGGGGACACTGAGGATAGAAAGCAGTCCCTGGTGGTGGTACTAGTCTTGCGACTGTGGATGCCTGAAACTCGACTTGAGTCCTAGAGCCGTCTAAATATTTTTTTAAAAAAATTGGAAAAAAAATCAAAAATATTTTTGTCCTGGACATCTGTATCTTGCATTTTGTTGGCTGGCCTGGTCTGGGAGCTCTGCCTTTGGGGTGTCTTTGAGGCTGTTCTCTCTGAGCAGGGCTGGCGGAGAGGCCCATTCTTTGCCTTTGTTCCACCACGAACCCTTTGAGCTACCTCCTAGCACTGTGGCAACTGTAGCACTGTCTTCCCGTTGTTCATCGATTTGCTCCAGCGGGGACCAGTAATGTCTCCATTGTGAGACTTGTTGTTACTGTGTTTGGCATATCCAATACGCCACGGGGAGCTTGCCAGGATCTTCTGTGCGGGCGAGATACTCTTGGTAGCTTGCCAGCTTCTCTGAGAGGGGCGGAGGAATCGAACCCGAGTCGAACCCGAGTCGGCTTCTTGCAATGCAAACGCCCTACCCGCTGTGCTATTGTTCTAGCCCACACCAGTCTGATAAAGATAGTGCTATGATTAGAGCACCCGGGGCTGCAGGAGGCGGGGGTTTCTGGGTGGCCAGTTGACCCCTTCCAACACAGGAGCCCAGATGCACGGCTGCTCTGCCTTGCTGAGGCTCAAAACTGGGGTCTTGCTGGGGTCTCGTTTTCTCCCCTTCACTCTCAGCCTCGTGGGTTGTTTCTCAGAAAAAACGAAGACATCAAGGGGCAAGGGAGGAAGAAAATCGTCAAGTCTCGTCCTGGAGAGTCTTAATCCGTGAAGGAGAGGGAGTGCGGAGTTGGCCAGAGCTGATCCTTACAGACCTGGGAGGTTGGAGTGTGGGGACTGGGGAGGGGGAGATGTTGGTGGGTGGGTCGGTGGGTAGCGGGGTCCGGGGGCATGGAGCAGGAAGCCGGCCCAGCCTCCTCCCTATCCAGAAATAGCCTCCTCCTCCCAGGCGCCAACCCAGGAGGCTGTTCCTCACGGCTGCTATTTTCTCCCTCCTCTCTCGGTATATTCCCACATGCATCTTCTCAGCGGCCTCGCGGGCTGTCTTGGGGGACCAGCCAGGCACACAGATGAATGGAGCTGTCTCAGCCAAGTGAGCAACAAGGGTGAGGTCAAGGCCTGGCACGGGGCAGGAGGTGGGGGGGGGGGGGCAGGGCCGCCTTGGTGCTGGCCAGCGGCCTCTGCCCGACTGGCCCGTTCCTGACTTGGCTGAGTTGGCAGGAAACGGGCAAAGGAGTTTGCGAGCAGGAAAACACAGGCCTGCCAGGGTCTGCCCCCGGGACTTTGCCTAGCTGGGGGTGGGGCACGGATGCCCTCTCGAAGGAGAAGTGTAGACTGGCTGACCAGGCATCCAGGGAACAAGGCAGGTGGGACTGATACACCCCACCCCTGCCCCGCCCCCCCGCCCCCCTGTTTCCCTGCAATACACAGGCCAGGCAAGGAGCTGGGGTCCAGATCCTGGAGACAGGAAGGACCCATGTCGAGCTCAGAGAGGAGAGAAAGAAGGTCCACACCACACTATGCAGATGGACAGGAGCTGGAGCGATAGCACAGTGGGTAGGGCGTTTGCCTTGCACGTGGCCGACCCGGGTTCAATCCCCAGCATCCCATATGGTCCCCCAAGCACTGCCAGGAGTAACCCCTGAGCATCGCTGGGTGTGACCCAAAAAGCAGAAAGAAAGAAAGAAAGAAAGGAAGAAAGAAAGAAAGAAAGAAAGAAAGAGAAAGAGAGACGGAGGCCTCCACCTTCTGTTATGAATTCAGAATGGAAATGTCTGATGGGAAACGGCAGGACGGCAAGTCAGGCTACTTAAGCAGAGTTGCATGAAGGGGCCTCTTGGAAAGCTCAGGGAAAGTGCAGTGGACATTCGGGACCACTCCTGGAGTTGCAAGGAAGGGGCTTCATTATCAGCTGGCAGGGGGAGAGAAGTGGAAGAGACCCAGCCTGAAGACCTAGCCCTGGGGCGCCCCCTGCTGGCCAGAACCGAACACTTTACTAGAAGGCTGTGGGTCTGGGTGACGCAGAGAGAGACAGCCATGGTCCCTAAATCTTCTCTAGGACTGTCACTTGCTGATTTGTTCCCCCCTTAGCCAACCCAACGGGTAAGCAGAGAGCCAGAGAATACACAAGGCCCCCAGGGCGGCTCAGAACCAGGTGGAAATGGGTACTGGACAGAGACCAGGTACAGTCACATGTAATAATCCAATGCCCTGTGGGTGTCGGACCCCAAGATTGGCCTGGCACACAGCTCTTTCTAAGTCACAGGTTACATCTCTTGTGCTTGTTTGGCTTTTATGGGGGGTACAGTCTCGGCAAGCAGAGCCTGAGGGCTACTCCCAGCACAGTGCTCGAGGACGGGTGGATGGAAGACCATGCAGAGGTGGGGACCTGATGTAGGGCTGAGTGGGGAGGCAGAGCACTGAGGCTTTGGCACCAAAGAACTTTGATTCTTCTCAGAGTCCGGGCACCGCGCTTTCCCCAGGGGTGTCCCAGACGAGCTGGAAGACATCGATCAAGCGAGTGGCGAAACTTGACTGAGATCAGCGAGTGGGAAGGCGGCTTCATTTACTGTGTTGATTCATTTTTCAGAATCTGGGGAATTCGTCGCAGACGTGGCGCTGATGGATACTGAATAGTACTTGCTAATAATTATTATTGCAACGATACCCGCTTATAATAATAGCACTTGAACAATCGTGATGAAACTGGGATGCAGGGAAAAGGCGGATGAAGACTTTGAAGCTAATTTCAATCAAACTGGGTCACGCACAAGTGCTTCTTTTAGGCCAGGTTTAGGAGAACATTAGGGTCCGGGGAGCTGGCTTGCAGACTGGGCTCATGTGCTTTGCCTGAAGGAGCCCTGATTTTGAGCCTTGGCACGGCACCGTCTGCCCAAGCATCACTGGATGTGCCCCCATGCCAAGAGCAGGAGAGACAGTTGGTAGACTTGGTGATCTAGTGGTCTGGGTCACCAGAACAGCAGGGAGTCACTTCTCCCACTGAGATGATAAAACTGGTTATCTGTTTACTTAAGAAAATTCAGATAAAGAAAAAGAATCATTTGATATATTATCACTGCTAACAATGTACTGAATGTCCTCTGAAAGAAGGAAGGGAGAAGGAAGAAAGGAAGGAAGGAAGGAAGGACGGAAGGAAGGAAGAAGGGAAGGAAGGAAGGAGAAGGAAGGAAGGAAGGAAAGAAGGAAGGAAAGCAGAAAAGAAGGAAGGAAGAAGGGAAGGAAGGAAGGAGAAGGGAAGGAAGGAAGGAAGGAGAAAGGAAGGAAGAAAGAAAGGAAGGATAAGGGAAGAAAAGAAGGAAGGAACTAAGGGAGGAGAAGGGAGGGAAGGAAGGAAGGAAGGAAGGAAGGAAGGAAGGAAGGAAGGAGAAGAGAAGGAGAAGTGTAGGGGAAGGGAGGAGAGGGAGAGGGGAGGGGAGGAGGAAAAGGTAAGGAGGAAGGAAGGACAGAATAATGTAGATTTACCCGGAGCATTTAAAAGACTTTCTCAGGGCCCCGAGCAAGCAATGATACAGCGGGTAGGGCACTTGCCTTGCACACAGCTAACCCAATGTCCATCCCTGGCATCCCATATGGTCCTCTGAGCACTGCCAGGAGTGACCCAAAAAAACCCAAAAAGCAAAAGCAAAACCCGAACCAAAAAGACTCTTCCTTGCCTCTTCTCCGCTATTTAAAAAGAAGAGGTCAGATCTGCTCTTGAAAACAATGTGGCTCCTTCGGGGGGGCGGGGGGGTCCCAGAACATTCTAGAAAGGGCGACTTACCGCACCGGAACACGGAGAGCTGGGCGAGCATGGGCACTTGGTAAGACTTCCCATCGGCTGCCGTAAACGTGCGCTTCTTGGTGTTCTCCGGAGGAAAGCGCGACTTCCACAAGCCCTTGAAATACACGGCGTTGACCAGGACGAGGCGGGTGAACATCTCATCGATGAGGTCGGGGGACAGCACGCTGTCGATCATGCCTGGAGGCCGAGCACCCAAGGGAGAGGGTCAGGGTGGGAGAGGGGCAGAGCCACGCAGAACGCGCCCCCCCATCTCAAATTGCAGCTTATGGATTAGGGTTCCAACAGTGCTTAAGTTTATCATAATAACGTGCAAAATCACTGCACACAGCTGCCAGCAAAGTGCCTGTGACCCTCCACCGAGTCCCTGTGGCCTCACCTTTCCCTTCCCCCTTTCTTTCTTTCTTTCTTTCTTTCTTTCTTTCTTTCTTTCTTTCTTTCTCTCTCTCTTTCTCTCTTTCTTTCTTTTTACAGTCTGTGGCTTTTAATTATTATTTAAAGGTTTTACAGCCTACATTAAAAAAATTTTTTTTAAGGAATCGACATGAGGTACAGTTACAGACTTACAAACTTTTGTGATTATGTTTCAGTCACACAATGATGGGAGTACCCATCCCTCCACCAGTGCCCACTCTCCACCACCAATGATCCCAGTATCCCTCCCACCACCCCCATCCGATCTCCCCCCCCCCCGCCCCCGCCTCTATGGCAGGCATATTCCCTTTTACTCTCTCTCTCTCCTTTTTGAGTGTTATGGTTTGCAATATAGGTACTAAGCGGCCATCATATTTGGTCCATAGTCTACCTTCAGCACGCACCTCCCATCCCAAGCGATCCCTCCAACCATCGTTTACTTAGTGGTCCCTTCTCTATCCCAGCTGCCTTTTCCCCCAGCATGTGAGGCCGGCTTCCAAGCAGTGGAGCAGTCCTCCCGGCCCTTATCTCTATTATCCTTGGGTGTTAGTCTCCCATTCTGTTACTTTATTTTCCACAAATGAGTGCAGTCATTCTATATCTGTCCCTCTCTCTCTGACTCATTTCACTTAGCATGATACTCTCCGCATTGATCCACTTATATGCACTATTTATAATAGCCAGAATCTGGAAAAAACCCGAGTGCCCGAGAACAGATGATTTGGTTAAAGAAACTTTGGTACATCTACACAATGGAATACTATGCAGCTGTTAGAAAAGATGAAACCCTCCCCCCCACACGCCGTCCCGTTCTTTTTGATTGACAGGTACGGTTTTGTGCATTCTGTTACGTCCCTTAGCACCACTGCGTGCTCCTGACCTTTCACTTATGCCCCCGTGTTACTTGCCGTTATCCTATGCTCATCCCCCCAACTTGGCACTCTCAGGTCTACAATCCAGCATCCAAGGCTTCTTATGGGTATAGTCCATACGCTTGATTAGTTTCTAGGCATGTGCCAGTCCTCCCCAACATGAAAATATTAGAAAAAAAAACACATGCATGCCTATGCTCATTACATTCTTAGTACAACAGCCAGGATTTGGAGGCAACCAGCATGCCCAGCGACAGATGAGTGGAGATGAGTGGAAAGAGAAGTTGTGGTCTCCATACAGGACGGAAAAGTTTGTCATCGCAGCAAGAAAGAAGGACATGAGGTTTGAGACAGCTAGGAAGGAACTGGAGGGGACTGTACTAAGTGAAAGAAGTGAAAGAAACAGAAATATAAATACAGGGGACAGCACTTGCCTTGTGCACGGCCGACCCGGGTTCGAATCCCGGCACCCCATATGGTCCCCCTAGCCCACCAGGAGTGATCCCTGAGCACAGAGACAGGAGTAAACCCTAAGTGCTGTCTGGTGTGGCCCCCAAACCAGAAATCAGAGAATGACAAAGAATAACAGTCTGATCACACTTACCAAAGACATTTAGAGAAAGAAGCAAAGGTGCGCGATAGCACAGTGGGTAGGGCATTCGCCTTACAAGCGGCCAACATGGCCGACCCGAGTTCGATTCCTCTGCCCCTCTCGGAGAGCCCGGCAAGCTACCGAGAGTATTCGATATGCCAGACACAGTAACAGCAAAGTCTCCAATGGAGACGTTACTGGGCCCGCTCGAGCAAATAAATGACCTCAAAAGAAACAATTCTACCAAACTCTATATACTGTTTTTTTTTTTAATCAATAAAATCAAAATGTAAGAGAAAGAGAAAACCAGAGAGCCAGAAGAGATTCTAGAGAAGCTCAGTGGAAGGGTTTCTCAGCCCTAAATGTGAAGAAAACTTGCCTGACTCCAATAAGCCACACTTGGTGAATCATCATGTTCCCTATTCCAAGAAATACATGTTGTTTTTAACTAATTGGTTCCAAATTAGAAATAAAGGGACATTTTTAGCTTAGGAGGAGAGGGGTGAGGTTCTGGGGCAAATCTTTTCATAAATGCTGATGCTTGGTCATCACAGGGCCTCTGAGCTCAGGAAGGATTGACCCTAAAAGCGGGGTTTTAAAACATGAGGCTGACATCCAAGAATAGTAGATACACGGGACAGGAAGATTGCTCCATAGCTGGAAGCCTGCCTCTTGGGCGAGGGGGAGAAGGCAGCTGGGATAGAGAAGAGATCACTAAGAAAATGATGGCTGGAGGAATCGGTCGGGATGGGAGATGTGTGCAGAAAGTAGATAAAGGACCAAACATGATGGCCTCTTGGTGTCTCTATTGCAAACCATAATGCCCGAAAGTAGAGAGATTATGGGGAATAATGTCTGCCATTAGGGGAGGGTGGGAAAGGGGGGTATACCGGGGAGATTGGTGGTAGGGAATGTGCACTGGTGGAACAATGGGAGTTTGATCATTGTGTGATTGTAACCTAAACATGAAAGCTTGTGACTATCTCACGGTGCTTCAATAAAATTAAAAAAAAAAAAAGCGGGGCTTGGGATGGGAGTGACAGGTTTGAATGAAAAAGAGAGAGAGAGCAGGAGAGGGCTAAGAGGGAAAAGAAAAGAAAGAAAAGAGGTTTTTCTTAGAGAAAAGGGCCTTGGACAGGATGTCGGTGCACCCTCTCCTTTGTGTCAAAGCTCAGGGTCAGGGAGAAAACATGATAGTCTGAGTTTCAGATGCTTTTAAGCCTGGAAGCACCTGTGCTCTAGGGCCAGGTTCTGGGGTTGGAGAGAACACAGGAGAGAAGAGGATGACCCAGCTCCATCCTTGGAAGGGTCCCTGAGCATCACCAAGAGTCACCCATGAGCAGAGTCAGGAGGAGCGCATGAGAAGGTATGGCCCAAACCTCCCCCCAAAACTTGAGTGTTCAAGAGGGATCTCTAGTCCCCAAAACTATTAAATTCAGTTCATGAAGGTTTTCGCCCACATATGTGTGAAAAGAAAAGATGTAACATGCAATTTAAATGCAAGTTGGATTCTTTAAGTGGCAAAAGAAAGCACTTCTTTTGTCCTTCCGTTGTTCATCGATTTGCTCCAGCGGGGACCAGTAACGTCTCCATTGTGAGACTTGTTGTTACTGTTTTTGGCATGTCAAATATGCCAAGGGAAGCTTGCCAGGATCTGCCCTGTGGACGAGATACTCTTATTAGCTTGCCGTGCTCTCCCGGCAAAAGAAAGACCAGAGAAATAGCAGAACAGGTAAGGTCTTGTTTTGCTTTGCACGCGGCTGGCCTGAGTTGGGGGTCCCAGCAGTGCAGACTGTCCCCCGCGCTGATCCAGGAGTGATCTCTGAGAACAGAGCCAGGAGTAAGCCCCGGGCACTGCTGGAGAAGGCCAAAAACTTAAAAAAAAATCAAGTGCTGTCTTGGAGTTTTTTATTTTCCCATTTCGCCTTCTTTTGTGTGTTCTGTGAAGAGTCAGCTGTGGGTGTGTATATATGTGAGCGCATGTGTGAGTGTTCAAGACAGCACACTAGTCTGCAAAACTATTAAGCTTTCGGCCCATGTATATGTAAAAACAATGTAACAGGCGATATAAATGCAAGTGGGATTCTTGAAGTGGTAAGAGAAAAACCACTGTGTTCTGATGGTCTAAATTCATGAGAAGGCGCGTCAAGTCCTTTTAAATGAAGCTAATGAAAGATTCTGGCGTTCACCATGAACCACCATTTAAATAAGCCACAGTCACTGTCACTGTCACTGTCCTCCCGTTGTTCATCGATTTGCTTGAGCGGGCCCAGTAACGTCTCCATTGTGAGACTTGTTGTTACTGTCTTTGGCATACTGAATACTCTTGGTAGCTTGCCGGGTGCTCTGAGAGGGGCGGAGGAATCGAACCCGGGTCAGTCAGGTTGGCTACGTGCAAGGCGAATGCCCTACCCACTGGGCTATGGCTCCAGCCCTAGGCCACAGTAATAAATAAATAAATAAATAAATAATAACAATAAATAAATAAGCCACAGTCAAGAAAGCAGTTTCCCTACTGCTCCTTACGTCCACAAGGGGGAGCCAGCGTCGCCCTGTATCAGAGCCTGCAAGCCACCAACTGTAGCTATAAAGAATGAAGGTCTAATTTCAGCATGCTTCTCCCATCCTGGGAGGATCCTCCCAACACCCTTTCTTTGGTGCTCCTTTCTCTATCTGAGCTCCCTTTTACCCTAGCATGTGTGGCTGGCCTCCAAGCCATGATTGTCACCCATTGCCTCTTTTGCAAACCACAACACCCAAAAGGAGAGAGAGAACAAAGGGGAATGCCCTGCCACAGAGGCAGGGTGGGATGGGGGGGATGGGGGGTGGGAGAGATACTGGGATCCGTGGTGGTGGGGAATGGGCACTGGTGGAGGGATGGGTATTTGATCATTGATAATTGAAACCCAAGCACAAAAATTTGTAAGTCTACAACTGTACCTCATGGTGTTTCACTAATAAAAATTAAAAAAAAAATGAAGGTCCCACCAGCATCCCCAGGATCGGGCCCCCACCTGTGGGAAGGGAGTTACGACTCTGTTCTGGTGACAGCCAGCTCCTGAGCGGGCCCCCCCTAATGAATACCATGTCTTGCCTTTGCTAGGAACATTATCCAGGCCCGCGGCTGACACACAGCTCCCCGGGCACCTCCTTCCTTCCCTACAGCCCAAACGGATCTTTCCTGCTCCACGAAGCCCAGCACAGAGCCGCCCCGCAGGCCCCAGGGTGCTTTATCCTAGCCCGGGATAATGTATCTGTCCCCTACAGAACTGACGGTAAGGACCCAGGAACCTGTCGCTGGAGTTTAAATCACGGGCAGCTCCACGCTCGGCAGAGAGGGTGTCGTAAGTGTCTAAAGAATTCTCCCTGGTCTCCTCCTGCTGAAAAATAAACCCTCTGACGGCCCCTGGTGGAAGTGAGGATAAAATTATACAGGAGTTATGAGAAAATAAGAGAGAGAGAGAGAGAGAGAGAGAGAGAGAGAGAGAGAGAGAGAGAGAGAGGAGGGGGTGTGAAGAATCAAATGCAGATATAGCTTGAGCTTAGGTGGGCTGGAAAGACACCAGGAGTTCTTGTTTTTTTGTTTTTTTTTTTCTTTTTGGGTCACACCCAGCAATGCACGGGGGTTACTCCTGGCTCATGCATTCAGGAATTACTCCTGGCGGTGGTCGGAAGACCATATGGGATGCTAGGAATCGAACCCGGATTGGCCGTGTACAAGACAATCGTCCTCCCCACTGTGCTATCACTCCAGCCCTGACACCTAAAGTTTTGCACCAGCTCTGAAACTGTGTCCCCTGACGGGGATGCGGCTAATGTCATCATGGGGCCACATTGCCTCTATGTGGTAGCTTTCAGATCCTGCCAGGGGTCTGCAACTGGACTGCTCTGTGACGGTTTGATGGTCAGGCACGTCCAGGGTCACCTACCTCCCTGTACGGGGAATTTCGGGTTTCCCTTAAGCACCATGTGGACATGTGCTTGGGAATCCACGAGCATTGGGTCCCACTGCCAGGGGGCGCTGCCATCCTGGGCGCTTTGTGTGAGGGTTGGTTGCTCGCCTGGCATGGGATACGAGAAGCCCAGACTCCATCTGTGTCCAAATGCTTTTACAGCTGCCCACGGTTGAGCTGATGTGGTTTCCTGGAGGGCACCGAGACGGCCGGGAGGGGCTGCCATGGCCACACACATCTCGGGACCCTCAGCTCCCAACCCGGGGTCTTAGGTCTCTAATGGGCTTAGAAAAAGCACCTGACACACTGCTGCTGGCGGGTTTCCTATTTGTTTTGTGGAGTCAAGGAAGGGAATCCCGGGAGGATCCTGCTGACAAGGACGCCTCTGAGGGGCCCAAAACACCCCTCAGCATCACTGCCCCTCCCCTGCCCCCTTCCCAGGTGCTGCCAAGGACTGCTGACATTCGTACCTGAAAATCTGCTGATGGGCTGTGAATGGATTCTGGCTCAGGCCGGGAGAGGCCCTTGTCTGCACCCTAAGGCTAAGTTCTGGTGTGTTCTGAGACAAGTGGGTGGGTGGATGGGGGATGGAGCATGAAAATAGAGCACTTTTTTGTTTGTTTTTTTTGGTCCACACCCAGTGATGCTCAGGGGTTCCTCCTGGCTTTGCACTCAGGAATTACTCCTGGCTCAGGTGCTCGGGGGACCAAATGGGATGCCGGGGATTGAACCCGGACTGGCTGCATGCAAGGCAAATGTCCAGCTCGCTGGACTATCACTCCACCCCTCTACCATGCCCCCCCCCCCCCCCACACACACACACACGTTTTGTCTTACGGTCAGCTGAATCTCAAATCTGATTTTGGTCCCACCCAGCAGGGCTCAATTTCACTCCTGGCTTTGTGCTCAGGGATCACTCCTGGCAGGGTTCTGACAATGGAACTCAGGTCGGCCCCTTGTAAGGCAAGTGCCCTAGCCCTGTCCCCTCTCTGAGACGCACGGGTTTCCCTTTATTCTTAGGACCCCAACTCCTCCTTGCCTGGAAACTGGCTCCAAGTCAGCGTCCTCTGAGCCTTCTCTTCCTACTTCCTTTCATCCTAAACCCCTCCACCTAACGTGTTCAAGTTCGCGCCATCCTCGGGGGCATTTCTGCAGTTTAGTCAGGCCGATATGACCACATGGAAGGTGCTGTCTTGAGGGGGAGGACGCGAGACAGGCTCCATCCTGTCCCCACGATGAGACGGAGCAGGACAGGCCATGAGGTGGGGATGGCACAGAGAAACGTGTCCCTGGGGGTCCCACCAGGCATCATAGGCCGAGAGATGGCAGACGCCAAAACCGCAAGGAGCAATGCAGCTCTCCAGAGCCAGGCGACCCTGGGGCCACTAGGGGCCACAGCCAGCCAGGGAAGAAGGGTGGGGGAGGACTTGGGGACCCTCTGCAGGGAGCAGAGTCTCCCCGGGGTGTGTGGACAGGAAGAGCAGATTGGCCGGCCTGGGACCTGAGGAGTCACACCCTGGCCCACCGTTCCCCTGATGCCCCCCTGGCAGCCACTCACCCCTGGTCTCATTCTTGACCCAGGCGTTGACGGAGTCGCAAGCAGCGGCCGGGTTCCCAAAGTCCAGGTTGCGAACCTCACACTGGAACACGTCCTTGTTGCGGGCCACGAAGGGCGGCTGCATCCGGAAGCCGTCACGGACAAACACGGCGTTGGCTGTCGTCACGATGTCCTTGTTCTTCTTGGAGCTGATGGCCTTGTTGATCTTCTTCAGGTGCTTCCCCACGCCTGCGGAGACGGCAGAATGTACCCACTGCACCCCAAGACCCTAAAACCCTATTTCCCAGCAGCTCCGCGAAGCAGAGAGAGCAGGAGAAAGGCCGGGCGGGGGCCCAGCGGCTCGTCCGTTTCTCTGGGGTCTGGGCTGAGAAAGGGTCAGGGAGGCCGTTCTAACAATTAACAGCCTCTCAAGGCGATTGTGCCACGAAGCGGGTGCTGAACTTAAGGCCACTGGCCGGGCTGGAGCAATAGTATAGCAGAAAGGGCGTTTGCCTTGCATGTGGCCGACCCTGGTTCAATTCCCAGCATCCCCCGAGCACTGCCAGGAGTAATTCCTGAGTGCAAAGCCAGGAGTAAGCTCTGTGCATCGCTGAGTATGACCCTAAAAAAAAAAAAAAAAGGAAAACAAACAAACAAGAAAAAGGCCACTGGCCGACAGAGGTTCTTCTGAGGATGGAGCTGGGTAGGGCCCCCAGAGCAAAAAAATAAATAATATGAAGTCAATCAATCAATCAATCAATGAAATAAAATCGGTTGTGCCTCCCGCCTCTAACAGGCCTATGGAAGCCGCCATATCCACCTCTTTCTCCCTTTCCTTCTCAACTAGCCAAAACATGAGTTCTTTTCCTATCAGAAATTTAAACGGATGGTCTCCATTTTGGGGGTGTGTGTGTGGGGGAATGAATGAAAATCAGAAAGATCAGAAGATGCTGTCACGTTGGGGGCCAGAGAGGTAGTGCAGTGGGCAGGGGCACTGGCCTTTCATGCGGCCAACCCAGGGTCCCCTGACTGCCAGGAGCGATTCCTGAGTGCACACCCAGGATTAGCTCCTGACCATCTTCAGATAGGCTCCCAAACAAAACAAAGCAACAACTACAATGAAACTGTCACTTGCCACCATCCAGGAACCGTGTAAATTTTCCCGGACATCCTTCTCGAAGAATTTGATTTTACGGCCACCGGAGCTTTATCAACCATGAACTGTTCATAGTGATGAACACTCATTCGGCTCCGGAGTAGGGTGAGGAGGCAGATAAGGCACCTGGATGAAAGGTGTCCCCCGGCCAGGGCTGAAGCGATAGCACAGCGGGTAGGGCGTTTGCCTTGCACTCGAGTTAGATTCCCAGCATCCCATATGATCCCCTGAGCACTGCCAGGAGTAATTCCTGAGTGCAGAGCCAGGAGTAACCCCTGTGCATCACCAGTTGTGACCCCCCACAAAAAAAGAAAGGTATCCCCCGGGGTCCCTGAGAGCCGGGATCCCAGGCCCTCCTGATTCCCAAGGGGTGTATAAGTGACCCCACACTCCCCCACCAGCAGAGGGCGCTGGAGGGTCCTCTGGAGCGTTGACCAGTCTCCTGATGCTTTAGGGCATGGGGACCTTTGTGGGGGGCCAGTCAGGTGCCGCAAAGTCCCCGTCCAACAGAAGGGGAAGGCGGTCGAGGGAGCTGGACTCAGCGTTTGTGAAAAGTTGCTCGGCCTGGGTGTGGCTAAACTCAAGAAGCCTCGACCCGGATCTCAGCTGCTCTTCCGTGGGTCCAGTTGGCGGGGCCCGGGGGCACCCAGGAAATCATCCCACCATGTGGGATTCCGGCTTCTGCATTTTGTTTCGTTCTGGGGGTGCACGCTGGGTCCTGCCAGGCTTCCTCCGAGTCCTGTGCTCAGGAGGTTCACTGGCCGGGGGGGCAACTAGGGGGTTCCTATGTGTGTGAGTGTGTGTATGAGTGTGTGAGTACATGAGAGTGGGTGTGAATGTGAGAGTGGGTGTGTAGTGTAAGAATCTTGAGTCAGAGCGTAGATGTGTGTAGGTGGGGAAGTGTGAGAGTGCGTTGTTGTGAGCGTGTAAGAGTGTGTCTGTGTGTGTAAGAGTGAGAGTGCATGAGTATATGTGTGTGAGAGTGTGTGAGTTGCGAGAGTGTGTGTGCAAGTGTGTGGGTATGTGGGTGTGAGAGTATGCGAGTGTGTGTGAGTGCGTGGGAGGTATGTGAGAGTGTGTGTGTTTATGTGGGTGTGTGAGAGTGTGCAAGAGTGTGTGTGCACGCGCGAGTGCTTGGGAGGTATGTTGAGGGTATGTGAGAGAGTGCATGGAGGTATGTGAGTGTGGGTGGGCTTGTGGGTGAGAGTGTGTGTGTGTATGAGTATGTGGGAGGTATGTGAGCATATGTGAGGGTATGTGAGAGTGTGTGTGTGTTTATGTGGGTGTGTGAGAGTGTGCAAGAGTGTGTGTGTGCACGTGAGTGCTTGGGAGGTATGTGAGGGTGCGTGAGAGAGTGTGTAGAGGTGTGAGTGTGTGTGGGTATGTGGGTGAGAGTGTGTATGTGTGTGTATAAGAGTATGTGAGCCTATGTGAAGGGATGTGAGTGTGTGTGTGTGGAAGGAATGTGAGGGTATGTGAGAGTGAGTATGGGCGTGTGTGTGTGTGTGTGTGTGGTTATCTGTGACAACGTGAGTGTTTGTGCGAGTGGGTCCACATTCCCACCTCCTGGTGGTACCCGTGTCCCCCACCTGGACGAGTGCTCTGAGCTCACACTTCAGGCTCTCCGCCTCCCTGGCTTTCTGAGAACATTCCACACCCCAGGTGCCTGATGCCTCTGGTGCCCCAGAGGGAGGTGAGGCAGGCAGGAAGCTGTCATTTGTCTCTAGCTGTGTTGAAAACCCGGGGGTGTGGGAGCGCCCCAGAGTCCCACTGGGACCAGTGGCCTGTCCTGCCTTCCCAGCACTGTGCCCATCCGAGAGGAGCCAGCCCTCAGCCCCCGCTGGCTTAGGAAGACCCTCCCGGCTGCTCTTGCTTCTGGGGGCCAGAAGGGAGCCCCCCACCCCCCGTGATCCTCGCTTCCCTCCCCTCCCCCGGGATCCTTAACCCCCGGCTCACACGCACGCACCATTCACGCTGTATCTCATCACCAAGGTGAGCTGCTTCTTGGTCCTGCCGTCAGCTCCCAGCTGCAGCATCCCCAGGACGGACGCGATCCCATGGGGTGACACCACGATGTTGTCATGCGGCCGGGCCTTGACGATCTGGTTGAAGATCTGGATCCCCGTGTTGGAGCCCAGCTCCTCCAGGGACAGGGGGTTGAAGTGGGCGCAGATGGAAGGCAGGGTCACTGTGGCCACCAGGAGGAAGGGCAGGTGCCACGCCATGGTTCCTGGCTGCGAGGACAACCTGAAAAGGAGACGGAGAATCCTGTTGTCACCTACACGGTGAGGGCTCTGCTTTGTACTCCACGGAGAATGGCCAGCAAGACCTTGGCGCTAACTGAATTTTTTTTCATTTTCTGTTTTTTTTTTGGGGGGGGGGGCTTTGGGGCTTTTTGGGCCACACCCAGCGATGCTCAGGGGGTTACCCCTGGCTCTACACTCAGGAATTACTCCTGGCCATGCTCGAGGGACCATACGGGACGCTGAGAATTGAGCCCAGGTCCGTCACGTGCAAGACAAGTGCCCTCCCCAGTATACTATCTCTCTGGCCCCCAATGTCTTATTATTTATTTATTTTCACTGACCGAGTTTCTACTGAGTGTCAGCATTGATCTGAGCTGTGGGCTCAGGACCACATGCAAAGGATGTGACCCCCTGTTCGAGGGCACTGACACTCTAAGGGGAAACACAGAATCAGTGATTAAACAACCATGTTTTCGTGAAAGAGGTCCAGACCAGGAAATTGGGGGCAGTGCCGTGAGCCAAGGAGTGCCGGGAGTAGCCTCCTCTGCCCAGGGTCCTGTTCAGCGGGAAGGGTGGTGAGCAGAGGGTCGGGGCAGGAACACACACAGTGAACTGGTAGAAGGGATGTGGAGGAAGAAGAGGTGAGGCAGTAGGTAGGGAGCAAGAAGAAGCACGTTTCCTGAAGACCTACAGAATCCGGGCAAGCTCCAGAATTTTATTCCTAGAGCTAGCTAGCAGATCCAGGTGAAATATCAGAACCCAGATATTCGATTCGGAGGGGATGCTATGACGATCTTTGAACTAGATGGGCCTCACCTCTTTTTTTTTTTTTCCCAACTACAAGTAGCACTGTCCTCCCATTGTTCATCAATTTGCTCAAGCGGGCACTAGAAACGTCTCCTTTGTGAGACTTGTTGTGACTGTTTGTGGCATATCGAATATGCCACGGGGAGCTTGCCAGGCTCTGCCATGCGGGTGGGATGGATACTCTCAGTAGCTTGCCAGGCTCTCCGAGAGGGGCA
The DNA here is from genome assembly GCF_029834395.1 of Sorex fumeus. Taxonomy (NCBI): domain Eukaryota; kingdom Metazoa; phylum Chordata; class Mammalia; order Eulipotyphla; family Soricidae; genus Sorex; species Sorex fumeus. The sequence goes on from NW_026606062.1 coordinate 70,913, forward strand.
GAGGAATCGAACCCAGGTTGGCCATGTGCAAGGCAAATGCCCTACCCACTGTGCTATCGCTCCAGCCCAACTACAAGTATATTACATAAAAAATGACTGTAGGCATCATGGTGATTTACAGGGGTAAGGTTTCGTGTCCTACCGTGTACATTACTGTTTCAGCACCCACCCTCCACCTCTGCTCCAGCAAGCCCCCAACCTCCTTCCCCCGGCTCCCCGCCATCCCCTCAATTCCATCGATTTTTTTTTTTTTGCTTTTTGGGTTACACCCGGCAATGCACGGTGATCACTCCTGGATCTGCGCTCAGGAATTACCCCTGGCAGTGCACAGGGGACCATATGGGATGCTGGGAATCGAACCCGGGTCGGCCGCGTGCAAGGCAAACGCGCTACCCGCTGTGCTATCGCTCCAGCCCCCATTGATGAGTTTTAAGTTCTACTGCCTTGGGGCATTGGTTACTCCCTGACGCCATCTCTTTCTGTCCCAGGAGAGAGGATGATTCGGTGTCTGTCCCTGTCCTCCTGGCTGGCTTCACCCAGCATGAAATGCACCAGATCCATCCAGGTGGCCACAAATTGCATCACTGCATCCTCTCAGCGCCAAGCAGCCGCTTTTACATCCTCAAAGAGAAGTCACTGCTAACTCAAATCGAAGGGACACGCTGACAGTCACCGTGGGGCAGAGCAGTGGGTAGTCACCAGTGGTGGCGACCGCCCAGCACGCAGGCTGACTCGCCGTGACAGAGCGGCGTGGGAAATGCGCCCACATCTTTGATCACCGTTGCTTGAGCATCCCTTGGTGCTGACAGTTAAGCGGCGGGGGAGCTGCCATGTGTGGATGGAAAAGCCAAGACTTCCAGCACCTCCTAACTTGGAAGCAGCGGCTGGGGACAGGAAAGGGGAATTTGTCAGGTGGCTAATTCAGTTCCTCCCTCGGGGACGCGAGTGGCAGCTAAGCTCAAGTTTGCCGAGAAGGAAAAGCCATCCTTCAGTCTCTTACTTCTAGAGTGGGAGGCCGGGAGTCTTGGCAGATAGAATAAGAGGGTTTTATTGTTTTTTTTTTTTGTTGTTGTTGCTTTGGAGCCAAAGCCAGCTGTGCTCAGGAATCACTCATGGCTCTGTGCTCTGGGATTGCTCAGGGGACTGTATGCATGTGGATGTTGGAGATTGAGCTGGGGTAGACTCAATCTCCAGCAAGCACTTACCCCCTGCACTATCTCTCTTGTGAAGCGTGTGTGCCCCAGAAAGACATGGAGGCACCGGAAGTTGTTGGGAAATTCTCCTCTCTCCTTTCTATGCTCTCGTACCCAGCCCAGGTTATAGCCAATGCTTGAAAGAACCTGGGGACATGCGGGGAGGCTGTTAGGTCTGATAGGATCGATCACCTGCCACCTTGATGAATCTTCCTTGCTCCAACATGGCATTTATCAGGTGTGACCAAGACCCTGACTATCTGGTTCTGGGCCTTGGGGTAGGCAGCCAACATTTTGCAAGAACAGAAACGTCAACTGGGACACAGGCTGATTCCCTTCTCCTGGCCCACATCCCCTCCACCCTAGGTGTCTGATGCAGCTCAGAGGCCCTCATTCAGGGCAATCTGAAGAGTTCTCCTATATTGTGCAGTGAGCAATTTGGAGCCTTCCATTTCTGCAGAGCTTCACTGTACAGGAACAATCAAGACATTCTGTCTGGATCCCAGACAGGCGAGCGACCTGGAGATGCAGCTCCTTACTGGTGTCCTGTGGCCAGCACAGCCCCTGTTCATGCTGGCCCCTCAGATGGGCTCAGACAATCCCCTGAGTTTCCCTGAACCATTAGGCACTGGGGAGCTTCCGAATCCACCCGATAGGGAAGCGTCCCTTTGCTCAGTAGAGAACTGAGCCATCAGGAACTGAGTGCGACTTCTGAACGGCGTTAGGAATGTCAGCCTCATTCTGGAGTGTGGGAGGAAGGCTGCCACACTCCTATAGTGTGTCTTGGGGTCCTGTGTTTGGGAGATTTGGGGAAAACATCCATGTGTGTAGACCCGAGTGAAGTTGAGAAGGCTGTTCTGGGCATGACTTCCTCTTGGCCTCAGTTTGCTGGCTGCTAACCGATCCATTTCACCTGGCTTCCCCTTCTCTCTAAAATTCAGTAGCCAGGAAAGTGTGTCTGACCAATCCATCACTTACAGCTTATAAAATTCCCAGCACTGAAACACACTCGTATCCAAACCGGAAGTCAGTCCAGTCTTGATCGTTGGAGTGGTCAGGCTTTGAAGTCCCTTGAAGAATAGGGAAACCCTATGAATAGTTTGAAGAGGGAATGGTACAGCAGTGAGGGGGCATGTCCAGCAGGGGTTCGATACCAGGCCCCCAATGGTGCCCTGTGCATCACCATGGATAGCCTGGGTGGTCCCCAAGCACTGGTCTGGGGAATTCCAGGCACCATGGGGCTCAAACACACTACATCCTTGGGCCCTCACATGAACTCCCCACTAAGTTGGCTGAGATTTGCCTGTGGGAACTCTGAGATTGCCAAGCACTGTTTGGGAGGTCCTCCCTTCTCGCCCCCACCCCCCAAAAGGATGTCCACACTGTAATTGCGGAGCCTCAGCATGGAAGGTCAGAGACCTAGCTAAACAGTTTTTACTTCCGGAACAGTATTTTCACCACAGTAAACACCGCTCCAAGTCTGGAACATCACAGGGAGATGACGTGGGACTGTAAGAAGCTCCACCTGGCCCTCGACGTGGACTTCTCTTCCTCTCATACTTGCAACTTCCCTCACTCCAAATCTTTACCGAGTGGAGAAAATTCCCAAACTGGACTTTGCGTTGGGTTTTTGGTTTAGTTTTGGGGCCACACCTGGCAGGACTCAGGGCTCCCTTCTGGATCTGCTCAGGAATCATTCCTGGCAGTGCCCAAGGCGGGGTGTCAGAGATCAGATCTAAGTCAGCTGTGTGCAAGGCCAGCGCTGTCCCCTCTGTCCTAGCTCTGTGGCCTCTTTCTTTTCTTCGCTCTTGGCTTGTCAATTTTTTTTTTTTTGGATGAAGGAGCCGGTTACTTGTCTCGTGGACTTTCCTGCCATCTCCATTTTGCTAAATTGCACTCCAGGATGCCCCTTAACAAGCTTCTTTGTCGTCTGGACTTCCTGTAAAGAGGCCATCTGTCAACAGGAGGGTCTGAAAACTTCAGCTCCGGGCCCAGATCTCCAGGTCTCACTTGGTTTTACAGGCAGTCAGTCGGGGGACAGACAATAGACAGAAACTGTAGGTCTGCAGAGCCAGAGGCCCTTACCGCCTGCCTGCCTGCTTCAGACGCACACCCTCACTGCCCAGAAGTCGATCCCATCCACATCTTGCTTTTTTTTGCAGGAACAGACCCCTCGAGGGATGGTGCTGCATCAGCAGTGGTGGGAATCAGGAGACAGGGCCCATCTGTCTATGTTTCCTGATGTTAGCAGTTACTCATGATCAGTGTTTCATTAGGGGTCCGGCAAATGTAATTCTAACTTTCCTTCTTCATTTATTAGCCGGAACACGGCTACAATTTGTTCCACAACCAATGCTTTGGTTATCCTGAAGTTCGGCCCATATCACAAAGGCAAGATCAATGTTTGATTCGTTCCCTACATAGTCTTAAAAAAAATAATGAGTCATTTACCCAGAATCCTCAGTTGTCCAAGGGGGGTTTTGTTAGCTTCACATAATCATGAGCTCATATGTTTTAGCACTTTTTAAAGATCATGATCCACAAATTTTAAAAAAGATTTCTCCTAATGACTCAAAATGAGCTTTCTTGTGGTGGCATCTGAACCTTTCCTGGGACTCTTGAAGACTCAATAGCTGCTTTTTAAGTTTTTTTTAAAATTTTTTTTGGTCTGGAGACATGCTTCAGGGTCAGGCACATTCTGCTGAGAGGAAACTGCTGTTTCCCTGAGGATTTCTGTCTCCTTTGAGGGGAAGCCCATACCTAGAGACTACATCGGAGGTGACTTCACAGTCTCTTAAATTCACTTTGCAGAAACTGCATGACAGCAATGTGTGAAAGCCAAAGCCATGGATGTCTGGGCTGTACTCAGACACTGAAGTACTGATGAGGTGACACGGACTGCGTGCTGAGGGTGGGTCAGCTTTCCCTGCCCAGAGTGTCCATAGACAGCGTGGCAGGGAATAAAAAAAAATGGCAGAAGGAACTGGTGCTAAAGGTTAGGCTAGGATCAAAATAGATCACCCTCCTTGAAAGTGATGAATCACCCGAATTAAGTCCATCCCGAGAATAAGATCCTCATCGCTTTGAGACCCTGGAATGAAGAAGGAGCTCAAAGACTGAGAAGGAGGGTCCCCCAAGGGCTGACAATTAGCCTCTGGCCCTCAGCGAAAGTGGACACACTCTCTCAAGCATTGGAAAAGTTTCGCTATCGCTATCCTTCTGCTATCTAAGGATCCTGGTCCTTGGAATGTAAGAACTCTTTTTTTTTTTCTTTTTTGGGTCATATCTGGTGATGCACTGGGGTCAATCCTGGTTTTGCACTCGGGGATTACTCCTGGCGGCGCCCAAGGAATCATATGGAATGTTGTGAATTAAACCCGGGTTGTCCACGTGCAAGGCAAATGCCCTGCTCGCTGTACTATTGCTCTAGCCCCGTAAGCACTCTTTATTAATCTGAGCCCGAACAGATGAACCTCTACCACACATTTGACTATATTGAAATCAAGACATTTCTTTTTGTGTTGTTGTTGTTGTTGTTGTTGGAGGGGAGGGATTGAGTCACACCAGGTTGCTCCCTATGGGCAATTCCTAGCACTGTACTCACGAGTGATGAAAACCAATGGTGCTCAAGGGACCTCTGTCTGCTGCCAGGAGTCTTGATTACCATGGCAGCCTGGAAGACCAGTTAGTGCCTTCCATCCTGTATTCTTTCTCGGGCCCCTTCAGGTTACTTATTTTTGCAGTGTCGGGGGTGGGGATCAAACCCAGGCTTCATGTATGCAAGGCATGCCTTTTACCATGGCACCCTTTTCCCTACTCTTAGACTCACTTAACCTCCCAAAGAAACGATTGTGCAGGACAGGTGTTGGGGGCCACAGGGAGAGCTCAGAGGGGTCATTCGGGAGGACTGTGCGGACCAGAAGGGAGACTAGCATAACCTTTCTCACATGCAAAGAGGGGTTAAAGAAAGGTCACGTTGCAGAGTGACAGTGGCCACTAATGTACACACAGCAGGCATCAAGTCTCAGAGATGGCGCCACAACCCTGAGAGGACTCTGTTTGGAAATATGTTTATCTATTGCCATTAATTTATTTTCCTCACGTCTATCACTCCCTCTTAAGATAGAAAATTAGATGAAGAAGCAAAACTAAAGAGCATCTTGATACCTTGGGAAGTGCACAGAGCGTTATCAGAATGACTCAGCATCTTTACAACAGATGGAAGAGGAAAATGCCAACTCATCACAGTGATGATGGCAGCTTGGTGGTTTTGAAATGCGCTTTTTCAGTGGACTGGGGCTTAGAGACCTCTTCATAGATTTTTTTTTTCCCTTCAATTTTTTTTATGGGACTTCAAAATGCATACTTGATCCTTTGACATCAATTAATTTAGCCAGAAAAGAACCTAAAAATACTCAGGAGAGACATTATTAGTGGCTGAAATGGACAGCAATGTTTCAAAGATTCCTTCAGTGAAGAGAAACACACATTTTATTAAGCAAACTCTGACATCAAGTGCCTTTCATCCATATATCATTTTTTCCTGAAACATCTCTCGGAGTTTAGGGAGAGGGCAAAAAGAAGACAATAGAAACTTTGTTAGCTGTCTATATTTTAAAATACAAGATTATAGAGTATTTCTTCTATTTACCTTTACATTTTAGGAAAAAATAATCTAAGGTGCAAACCCCAAACTTACAATTCACTAATCATGAGATCATGTGTGAGTTATGAGACTAACTTGGTTCACCTGAGCAGAAGGTTTTTTGTTCGTTTGTTTTGGGACCACACCCAGCAGTGCTCAGGGCTTACTCCTGGCTCTGTGTTCAGGGATCACTCCCGGAAGGGCTTGGGGTTGTATGTGGCACTGGAATGGAACCCAAGTTGGCCACATGCATGGCAAGTGCCTCCCCTCCTCCCCACTGTACTGTCTTTCTGGCCCCAATTTGAGCTTTTTCTTCCATTATTTTAGTAAACATTTCAATGGTAATCATGGGTATTGTCTAATTCCCATGAAAGGCAGAAATTCCCATAAATGTTGGTTCTCTTCTCCTTGTCAATCAATGGTCAAGGTGTGAAATAATCTAATTTTTTCCCAATAGTTATTTAAAAATGTCCAAGGGCCAAGCTAAGAAAATAAGTGAGTAATCCCACCCCGCCTAACCAAAGCATGACCTCTATCCTTATAACTTCTGCGAACCACTTAAGACATAAACTAACACAACACTAAAACTCTCTCTGTGAGAGAGCAGAAAAAGTTGTTTGATGCCGGGAGAGAAGGTGGACAAGTGTGCTCCAAAAATGCTTTAATGGTTTAGAGATGTTTTTCATTCTGCTGACTCAGTTCATTAAATGTTTTTATGTAGGACAATATGTCCTGTAGATTTTGTTTGACTAGGCACGTGTTCCCTCCTCTCTTTTTGCTTCTAATACATCCACCATCCTGATATTTCCTCTGCTCACAGAGACTGGTGTTCCTGAAGGATTTCTTCATTTTATCTAAAATCTCACTTCTCTCTTCTCCTATCTGCAGAGTCATGACTGGAATTTTGTCTTTGATTTCACTTATCTTTCCTCTGTGAAATCTGGACCTACTGGTTGAGCTCTCCCTGGAGGCATTTAGGTCACTGTGTTTTCTATTTCCAGTAAATCTGGAATTTTTCTTTCATAGTTTCAGTCTCTTTGCTAAAAGCAGTCCTTTGCTCCTGTATTCCTTTCTTCTTCTGTTAGCGTTTCTTTCTCTGTTAGTGTGCACCTGATGTACTTGATTGAATTTCTTCCTAACGTTTTAATTTAAATCTGCTTTCGGTGGAGGAATGGGTATTTGATCATTGTATAATTAAAACCCAAGCACAAAAATTTGTAAGTCTACAACTGTACCTCATGGTGTTTCACTAGTAAAAATTAAAAAAAAAATCCACTTTCTATCAGGCTCCCAGATTGGGGTGGCATTTAGGTTTTCTTTCTTTTTTTCTTTCTTTCTTTAGTTTTTTTTGTCATACCCGGTGATGCACAGGGGTTACTCCTGACAGTGCTCGGGAGACCATATGGGATGCTGGGAATCGAACCTGGTTGGCCTCGTGCAAGGCAAATGCCCTACCCGCTGTGCTACCCTCCAGCCTCTAGGTTTACTTCTGAGGGCATTTCATCCTCGTTCATCGTTTCCAACATTTGTTTTGGTTTTCCACCAGGAGGCATGGTGGACCTTGGTGTGAGCTGGTTTTGTTTCCTTCCATCCCTGCTCTGGGTCTGAAATCTCTCCTCTGTGACCTCATCTGTCCTCTCTCAGCTCAGTCAATCCCTTCTCTCATTCTCTCATCGGAGGACTATTTTTTTCTGCGTCTGGACTGAGTTTCCAGTGCCAACCCTGCCAGCTCTTCCCTAGCAAGGCTAAAGCAAACGGGTGGATTTTTGGAGTCTGAGGTACTGAGGGTGATAGATGCTTTTCATGATGGCCAGAAAAGAGGCATCTCCTATTGTATGGCTGCTGGGATCTCTGTGACTCTGGCTGAGCTACAGATCCTGGCCTGAACAGTCATGGGCATCCTTTCCTCTGTGAATAAGTTCACCAGTATCCCGGACTCTTGTGGATCCCCAACGTGCAGTACTTATCCTGTTCTGGCAGCAGCAGAGCGAACACTTCCATTCAGATAAAAGTAGTTATAGCCTGAGGCTCGGATTAGAGGTTTAGCTCTGGGGGGTTATATGCGCTGCCTCCATTACCAAGATTAGAGATCAACCACAGGGAAGAATCACCTCCAGCGGGTTCTTCCCTTCTCAAGATCCAGCTGCTGAGGTCCCTGAGCACTGGGAGGTCCCACAATCCCCATGGCAACAGCTCTTGTCCTTCCTAGTCAACACCGGAAGCTCCGCCTCCCTCTCCCTCTCATGCCAACACCAAAGGCTACCAAACACCCGCTTCCAAGTTCAAGTTCAGGGCCTTGAGTTGGTTTGAAGACCTCTGCTGATACAATGGATGAGATGCAGAGTTGATTCCTGTTTTTTAAAAAAATTTTTAAAGAGGGCCCCCCTCACCTTCCCAGATCTATTTCTATTTTGTACTTATATCTGCTTTTTGGGTCACACCCGGCAATGCTCAGGGGTTACTCCTGGCTCAAGCACTCAGGGGTTACTCCTGGCAGTGCTCAGGGGACCATATGGGGTGCTGGGAATCGAACCTGTGTTGGCCATGTTGGCTGCGTGCAAGGCAAACGCCCTACTCACTATGCTGTCGCTCCAGCCCCTATTTTGTACTTATAGACTTACTTACTGACAGACCTTTTAAGATACAAGTTCAAATAGGTGTTTTCCTAATTAATAATCAAGAAAGGGACCTCAGATATTATAGGGCTATTGACCCAAGGTGCTGTCAGAAACTCGCTAACATGCATTTTTAGGCATAGAAAAAGTATTACAGATAGTTTGTGACAAGGTCTAATTCTAGTACTCTTGAAAATGCATTATAAAAGTTGCTATGCATTCCCGAGCACTTTAATAAAATGCAAATTTTGGGGATCTATAGCGGCATCAAGAAGCTTGTTACAAATCCATTTAGTGATGTGATTTGGTCTGTCTGTTCTCAAGGGTGGACTATGAACATGGTTTCTCTTATCCCCAGGAATAACTCTGATGTTTACAGGTGAGAAATCAATGCTCTCTGGATGACTGCTAGTAAAAAATGAGCAGTTAAGTGTTGGAAGCCTAAATGGGTAACAATCTTTCTGAAAGGCAATTTTTGGCATGCATAATTTGAAGAGTGTGTAATATTCCTCAGAATAGTAATAACCCTCTATCAACGTAAGGCAACAATAAAAAAGATTTGGGACTAAAGACATTCATGATGGTGTTGTTTCTACAATCACTGCTGTATTCTTTGCAGGAAATCTTAAGGATCACTGAAGCCCACATTTTCAGAGGGGACCCCTGGGGACCTTGACCTAGCTTTGTGCACTGTTCTGGCTTCAGAGTGTGGTGCTGCTGCTAATGGTTTGCACCTGTTTCCTTCAGAGGCTGACTGCTGGGAGCACTAGAAGCTACTGGAAGTTACAGAAAGCTGAAGGACATTTTCCTAAGTGGTTGGGAGGGTATGGGCACCGTTTTTCCACCTTGGAGACCCACAGCGCTGGTTTTAGATCTGAGAGGACGAAGGTCCAACCCCTTCTCTTCAAAGGGGCCCACATTAGTGTGCTGCAATCTTTGATTCACTTTCTGTTGTTTTGGGGCCACGTCTGAAGGTGCTTTGGGCTTACTCCTGGCTCTGTGCTCAGGGAGCACTCCTGGAGGTGCTCAAGGGACCATGTGGGGTGTCAGGGATTGAACCTAGGTTGGCAACACGCGAGGAGAGAGACCTACATGCTGTACTTTCTCTTCAGCTTGAGGCTTTTACTTAATTTGTTTACGTGGATGTTTTACAGCTATACTTGAGGGTTACTCGAGGCTACTCAGGGTGTGGTGCTGGGAATCAAATCTGGGGCTCCTGCTAGCAAACCAGGCACTTCAGTCCTCTGAGCCATCTCCCTTGCCAGGTTTTCAATCCTTTGTTGTTGTTGTTGTTGTTAGTGGTGGTGGGCGAGGGGATCCACACATAGTGGTGCTCAGGGATTGCTCCTGGTTCTGCACTCAGGGATCACTCCTGACAGTACTCAGGGTCCCTTTGTTGATCAAACATGGGTCAGCAAGACAAGCATCTTACTTCCTGTACATCTCTGGCCACGTTGTCAACCTATTAACACTTGTGGACTGACTGGTACTGGTTTGCAGACTGGTGGCGAAAACCCAATGACTTGAGAACACCTAAAGGCTTAATGGCTCTCCAGAGCTCCCAGAGGGAGAGCGCTGACTGCTAGAAACTCACTGATTGGCTGCTCCCCTTTCCGGTTCCACCCCCCACTTCCCCACTCCCCTTGCTGCTTCACCTGCCACAATCCTTCCATGAAACCTTTGCATCTCACTTTTTGCTCAGAAGTTGTGGCTGGGAAGGCAGCTAAGAATGACACCCGCCCTGCAGTTAAGACTATTCTTAACCCAACAGAGCATCCTTCAGTGACAAAGAAACCGGCTTGGAAGAAAACGTCAAGATATGGTAATGTATTCTGCATACGTCTTAGCTGTTGAGAAGAAAACTTTATGGTGTGATTAATCATATAAAAATTATACACAGACACAGGGGGAAAAAACCTAGACAGATAAATATCAAGATAATATCAAGATATTATCTATAGAGTTATTTCTCACGGTGGGAATATGAGCTTAAGTTGTTTGCTACTGAAACTGCTCTCAAAACCAGGGCAATGAATACATCTGTTAAATAAGCATCCTCTCTCTGCCTACCCAAAATAGCACCAGCGGGGTGAGGCGATAACTCAAAGGGGTATTGTGCGTGCACTGCATTCTTGAAACCTGATCCCCAATACTACATGGTCCCCAGCTCTGCTGGGTCCAGTGCTGGTGGGTCCAGGATGACTGGCAGGGGACAACCAGTCCCCAAGCACCAGGGGAGAGGCCCCTATAATAAAAACCAGCAATGGGAATTTAGACCCACCGCCGTGTATAATAAAGCAGAGCAGAAATGGCTACAGGCATACGATAGCGATTAAATCACACGATCATAAAAACGTGAATAAAAAAATGGTCCTTAGAGGAAAGGGAGAATAAGAATACGGTGAAATTTCTTTATGTACACTAAAGTGGAAGTTACATTCCATTGAGCATTTCCTGCTGTGCTTTTTCCCAGTATCCGGTAGCTCCATTCTGAACTTTTTATGTGACTAAAGCCATGTAGTGGATATTTAAAGGCAGGAATATGAGCTTATTAATAATCTCTGACTGCCTGTATTTAGAACAGTCCCTAGTGTAGATTACAATAATGCTTATGATCTGACTCTGTGGACATAAACTATTAATTATATTTTAGAGAGTAGCAACTATTATTGGTAATTTTTTTTTAAAGTTCAATTTTTTTTTTTGGCTTTGGAGGGGGCTCACATCCAGCAGTGCTCAGGATTTACTTGTGGCTTGCACTCGGGGGATCATATGGGATGCCAGGCATCGAACCTTAAGTTGTTTGTTCCTGAAACTGTTCTCAAAACCAGGGCAATGAATACATCCATTAAATAAGCATCGTAATCAACGTGGGTCGACTGCATGCAAAGCAAGTGCCCTACCCACTGTACTATCGTTCTAGTTCAACTTTTCTTGAAACCAGAGGTAAGTCCTCAGGTCAGGAAGGTGTCCCAACGGAAGGTGTCTCCTATGATAGAAATGGAAGCAAAGAAGAGGAGAAGAACTTTCTGACTCTGGAGCTCATATAAGGGGACGAGATGGCTGAATCCTGCCATCCTGCCATCTTGGTGTGGGATTTAAAGACCCAGTCGTGTGACTCGGGTGGCAGACTCCATGCCCGGCGAGGCTCGGTCCTGCCTTTGATCCCTGAGGCCATAAGCACCACCAGGGGTGGTTTTGGGGATCTCCAAGCACCGCCAGGTCTACACCTCCCCAACCCCCCCAAATAGCAATGAAAAAAAAAAGGAAAGAAAGAGTTCAGCCTAGAAAGAAGTGAAAAAACACTCTCTTCTTTTGACTTCCCTTGTGCTGGGCTGAAATATGTAAATTCTTGAGTTAAGAAGGGAGCCCAGGGACTGGAGTGATAGCACACGCAGCCAACCCGGGTTCAATTCCCAGCATCCCATATGGTTCCCTGAGCACCGCCAGAAGTAATTCCTGAGTGCAAGAGCCAGGAGTAAACCCTGTGTAATGCCGGGTGTGACCCAAAAAGAAAAAAAAAAAAGAAGGGGGCCCAGTGGCGTAGGGCTTGTCTTGTCCCTAATTGGACAGAACTCCTGTCACTCTGATGCAGAGGCAGGTTCTCAGCCTGGAAGGAGGAGGTTGACAACTGTTCCCCGTTGTCCACGGAGCACCAGGTCACGCCTGGACCATTCCAGTGCCCATCCCGGGGCTAGGAAAGCTGCTTATGACACCCAGGAATTCTTTTTTATCTATTTTTCTCGGGAGGGGGGGCTGGTTCAGGGAAGGCCACACCTATAGATGCTCCTGGCTCAGTGCTCACGGACTTGGGGGGACTTATACATGGTGCTGGGGATGTTCCTGGGTAGCGCCTTACTTTTACTCTCTGGGAATTGTTCCTCCCTCTCTCTCTCCCTCTTCCCTGTCCCTCCCTCCCTCTCTCTTCCTCTTCCTCTCCTTTCTCTTCCCTCCTCTCTCCCTCCCTTCCTCAGTCCATTCCTCCCTCCCTCCCCTCTCTCTCTTTCTCCCCTCTCTTTCTTTCTCTCTCTTTTTTTCTACTCGCCAGTACCCCCTTTCCGCCACTCCCCCGCCCACCCCCCCCCCCCCCCGCTACCCCACCTCTCTTTCTAACCAAAACCAACTCTATCATTTATGTTCCGAGAACAGAACTGCCAGGTACTGAGAGTAAGAAGAGTCACACAATGCAAAACTTTGCCCACACCCCAAATTATTCTTATGATCACTGTACTTTCTCCCTGGGAACATTCGGAGCTAATTATATGCAGAAGGTGACAGCGAAGCCAGAAGGAGCCCTAATCCCTACTTCCTTCCCTCCCCGGGTACAAAGGGGATGTGGTCAGCTAGAGGAAGGAAGGAGCCTGCGGCATGCATGTAGCCCACCTAGCAAGGTCCTGCCCACTTGTGGAATCCCCTCTTTCGTCAGAAGTTCAGAACTCGGAGGGTGCGGTGGAAATGACGTTGAACCTTTCTCTCTGCCTGGACAGTGTTCACAGAGGATGTGGGCGCTAATCCGGTAGGCAGTGGAAGGCTCCTTCATACAGCCCACAGGGAGAAGGGCAACAGCGCTCAGTCAAGGAAGGGGCATCGCTAGAGTTTAGGGGCTCACTCAGTTCTACCCCCCTTGACTCCTTTGAATCCATGATGCTCTTTCCAGGGTGCTCCACCAACATCGCCTCAGGCCGCCTGCCAGGCCAGGACCATGGGACCTCAAGGGCAGACACAGATGTGGCACCTCCCAGTCACTAACGAGCAAACGTCAGCTCTGAACCTTAGGGACCACTGGGCAGCAACAGAGATGCTCCTGGGTTTTACACTGAACGTGATGGGGGTGAGCACTGGGGAGGGGCCATTGGCATCGAGGGAGCAAGGGTCAGCATACGGGGTGGGGCGGGTGCTGCTCACCACCCCCATCCCAGGTTCCGGACAGCCCCACGCAACAAGGAATTGCCACTGACACAGGGCATGGGGGCCAAGAGTGGGAAACCTGTTTTGGAGGAGGAGAAACTGCCTTCCATTCTGATGTCTCAGTAAAAATTGTTGTTTCTCCTGAGTGCCCGAGAACAGATGACTGGTTAAAGAAACTTTGGTGCATTTACACAATGGAATACTATGAAGCTGTTAGAAAAGATGAAGTCATGAAATTTACATACAAGTGATACTACATGGAAAGTATCATGTTAAGCAAAATGAGTCAGAAAGAGCAGGATAGACACAGAAAGATTGCATTCATCTGGGGAACATAAAGCAACAAAATGGGAGACAAACACCCAGGAGTGACTGAGATTAGTACCAGGAATTTTGCTCCATGACTTGGAGGCCAGCCACATGTACTAGGGTAAAAGGAAGCTCAGATAGAGAAGAGAGCACCAAATAAAGGGTGTTGTGAGGATCCTCCCAGGGTGGGAGAAGCATACTGAAAGTAGACTATAGACCAAACATGATTGCCACTCAATGCCTCTCTTGCAAACCACAGGACTCAAAAGGAGAGAGAGAGAACAAAAGGGAATGCCCTGCCACAGAGGCAGGGTGGGATGGGGGGACGGGGGGTGGGAGGGATGCTGGGATCCATGATGGTGGAGGATGGGCGCTGGTGGAGGGATGGGTACTCGATCATTGTATAACTGAAACCCAAGCACAGAAATTTGTAAGTGTATAACTGTACCTCATGGTGTTTCACTAATAATAATAAAAAAATAATAAAATAAAAAAATTGTTGTTTCCACAGGTTCTAGTGGGAAGCTTGGATGGACAGGAAAGCAGGACGAAGTGCCCCTGGCAAGCTGGGAAAACAGGGCTGTAAGGGGGCACGGGGAAAAAGGGACGGGGAGATGAGCACCAGAGGATGAGAGGGATGCTTAGGGATGGGACCCTGGGAGCAGGAAGGAGAGATCCAGTCAAGAGGATCTTCAGTGAAAAGTGGCTTTGTGTTGGTGGACACCGGAGAAGGTTCTGGGAAGAGACCACGGGAGCAGTTTTCTATTCACATGCTCATCATCTCAGAGTCCTTGAGCAAACACTAAGACTGAACCAGGCTGGATCCCCGACAGCAGATCATCACACCAGAGTCCAGGCTCTGGGGGTCACACACCTGAGCCCACAGGGTCCACTTCCTTTTTGACCATCAGCACTAGACAGAGGACGGGCAGGAATCAAGTTGCTAGTCTCTGCTCAGACTTGATAGGAAAAGCATGACCCCACCAAAGGGAAAACGGATGAATCAGACTTCGTGAAAATAAAAGATTTCGCTGAGCAAAAGGCCCCTTGCAAAGATGATGGGAAGAGGAATTTGTTGCAACATATGCAACAGAGGACAAGAACCCAGGACACATAAGGAAGGGCCACAGCAAGAGTTAAGAAAAAATAACCATTCAATCAGAAAAATGCAAAAGAGAAAGAATGGTGGTTTACTAAAGAGAATATACAGATAGCAAATATGCCCATGAAAATATGTTCAACATCATTTGGCTACTAGGGAAATGCAAATTAATATCCCATCAGGCAATCTCACTTCATACCTTTCAAATGAAGGTAAAATAAAAACAAGTGATAACACCCAATGCTGGAGACCTTGTAGAGAATCAGGAACTCATGTAAATAGGTTGTATAAAATGGGATATAACCACAGATCTCTGGAATGGGTAGGGCTTGGAGGACCACATGTGATTTCGGGGATGGAATTTGGGTCAGCCCTTTTTCAATGCTGTACTATTGCTCTGGTCCTGGAAATTGGTTCTTACAAAACAACATGCATCTAATCAATGAGCCAGCAAGCTTGGACATTTATTTGGGAGAAACAAAAGCTCATGCTCACCTAAAAAATCTATACACCAATGTTTGCAACGACTTTATTTGTAACAATCCTGTTGGAATGAACCCAGCTCTCTCCAGTGGGAGAATGGTCGGGAAAATGGTGGCACATCTAGATCTCGGACCATAAAGCAATAAAAGGAAATAAACTGGTGATCTGGACAACCACTTGGATGCCTCTCGGGGTGGGGTGGGTGTGGGTGGGGGAAGACTGGGGCTCTTGCTTCCGCCTCTCAAAATCTACCTGCCAGTCCATCAAGGAACAGCTCTCTTGTGTGCAAAATATCCTCAAATTTCAAATTCTCAACATGGGAAAGGATGGACCTTTTCTGCCTTTCTGTCTCATTTTCCCTTTTTAACTACATTTCATTTGCCTGGAGCAGAGCCCCGGCAGCTAAAGACCTCAGGAACCAGCCACAGCCATGCTTAAGAACACTCTCCACATGTTTGGAACCAGCAGAGGAACCCAGGCATGTGGGACCCGGGGCTGAGATCTCCAAGCCTGCTTGGATTGAGACTGGGCCTCCTCCACCCAGATCCCCCATCTTCCAGTAGGTAGGCGTTACACCCACTAACTGCCCCCAACGTTGTGTTATCCCATCAATGGCCAAGACCCAGAGACTATACAACCCAGCTCCCGAAAGCATTTGTGGCTGCGTGACCTCTTATTATCTAGTTCTTACTCTTGGAGAACCCGGCAGGCTACCAAGAGTATCCTGCCCGCATGGCAGAGTCTGGCAAACTACCCGTGGCGTATTCGATATGCCAAAACCCAGTAACAATGATGGGTCTCATTCCCCTGACCCTAAAAGAGCCTCGAATGTGGCACTTACTAAAATCTCAGGGCTAGGATGAAAGAGACGTTACTGGTGCCTGCTTGAGGAAATCGATGAACAATGGGATGACAGTGATACAGTGAACCACAGGTCCTGCTTTCACTTGCCTAGAGCGGGAGGGGTCCCAGGGTGCAAAAAGCAATCTGACCGAAGTGTGTGTAAGTCCCTAAAGATGGCCTGGCTGGCTTTGGGTTCTGGAGATAGTGGCTGGCTGGGTCAGTGTTTCTAGGGGTAGGGTCAGGAAATGACAGTGCTGGGTGACAGACCAAGGATCCCAGCCTGATGCTTCCATTACCACTCAGGGATCCAGAAGAGCACCAGGGCAAATTCGATCAAGAGAACCAGAAGGATGCTTTAGGGTGGCAAAGCCAGATAAGCCCCTTGCTCAAGAGACTCCACAGTAGAAGCCTGTGAGAGAGCCAAACTCCCTCACTGTCTAGTCTGCATAGTTGGAGGAAAAAGCAGATGTGGAAGACCCTTCCAGAGTGCCTGGGTCTGTATCAAGAGTTGGGAGCTGCCTTGACAAGTCTGTGATGATGTGTATGGAAAGAGAGGAGGTAATTCAAGGTGACAAGGACTTCAACTTTGACAGGCAAAGCAGATTCTCAATACCCAGCCTGCCTGCCTGCCTGCCTGCCTGCCTGCCTGCCTGCCTTCCTTCCTTCCTTCCTTCCTTCCTTCCTTCCTTCCTTCCTTCCTCCCTCCCTCCTCCTTCCTTCCTTCCTTTTTTTTTTCTTTTTTTGCTTTTTGGGTCACACTCGGCGATGCACAGGGATTATTCCTGGCCTTGCACTCAGGAATTACTCCTGGCGGTGCTTAGGCAATGAGATGGGATGCTGGGAATCAAACCCGGGTTGGACGCGTGCAAAGCAAATGTCCTACCTGTTGTACTAGCACTCCAGCCCCAAAACCCAGTGTTTCTTAAAAAAAAAAAAAAAAGAAATCAGGAAGGAAGCTAGAGAGAAGTCCCCTTTTCCCCTGTGGTGGGTTTCTAGGACAGGAGGAACACATTCCCCTCCTCCTTGACATCTGTCCTTCCCGACTCTACAGCTCAGGAACCTGGGAATCTAAGCTTCAGGCCACTGGAGATGGCCAGCATCCGTGTCCCTGCCCTACTGGACACATCAATGGGCTCTACCTTTTTCCTTCGGAGACAGTTCCAGAACCACTGACTCTCCCTTTCTTCAGTGCCCCCAATTCCTAGACAAGGATGCTGGTAGCTGTTGGCACTGCCTCTACTGACAGATGAGTTGATAACTGGTTGTTGGCCAATCAGGTGAGCTGACCACGACCACGAGCAGTGATCCCTACAGTGAAACCCATCCATGGCTTCCCAAGGCTCTTGAAATGGGTTACATGCCTGGGAGTCCATGGACCTGCTCTGGTCTGGCCTTTCCTTTGGAGACTCTGCCTGCAGCTCACAGAATCTTCAGACCCAGGTTCCTCCTACTGGGACGTTTCTGTTCCGTCCTCTCCTCACTGGGAGTATTAGCCTGGGGACTGATTGTCCTGACAATCCTCTTCCCCAACATCCAACATGGAAGCCGGGACCCCAAGGGGTCTCTCCACCATCAAGGCACTGACTGACCTTTCAATCTACGTCTTTCTCCACCTCCTGTGCTCAAAGCAATTACGGAAATGCCAACACACAACGAGATTCTGCTCTAAAGTGGAAGGCAATGGCCGTGTCTGGATTCGTTTGTCTGTTGAGGCCACTCCCATATGTCAGAGCTGGGGTGTACCTGAGATGAACCCCAGGATTCCCTCATGCGAAGCGTGTTGCTCCAGCCCTTCCAACCGTCTACCCCTGGGAGGTCATTTTCATTTTAAAGAAAATCTGCAGCAATTTCACAAGGCCGGTGCTGTTGACATTTGGGCCTGGAAGATTCTACGTTGCAGGACGTGTCCTGTGTACTAGAGGCTTCTGAGCAGCATCCCTGGCCTCCTCCCAGTACAGCCCAGAAACATCCCTGCCCCCATGTGATAACCAGTATCTGGAGATGCTGATAAACATTCCTGGGAGAGAGGAAGGATTTTACCCCTGTGAGAATCATTGTTTGAATGAAAGAAACAAACAATCCATGGTTAGGTCTTTCATTCTGTCCACAGAATATCCAATTAACTCCTCTTTGTCTGAGCCACACGCCCAACAACATGCATTCTTTTTTTTTTTTCTTTTTGGGTCACACCTGGTGATGCTTAGGGGTTACTCCTGGCTTTGCACTCAGGAAATCACTCCTGGCAGTGCGCAGGGGACCATATGGGATGCTGGGAATCAAACCTGGGTTGGCTGTGTGCCAGGCAAATGCCCTACCCACTGTGCTATCTCTCCAGCCCCCAACGATGCATTCTTAACGCAGTGTCCTCTAACACTTACACACAGTAAGAATCCCTAGTCATGTTGATGAGCCACCACGCAGAGGAAGTTGGTCCAACAGAGAGAAATGGCCCAGAAGAAATGGGTGTTCAAGAATGGTGGGGACGGGGCTGGAGCGATAGCACAGAGGGTAGGGCGTTTGCCTTGCACGCGGCCAACCTGGGTTCGATTCCCAGCATCCCATATGGTCCCCTGAGCACTGCCAGGAGTAACTCCTGAGTGCAGAGCCAGGAGTAACCCCTGTGCATCGACGGGTGTGACCCAAAAAGAAAAAAAAAAAAAGAATGGTGGGGAGAAAACAGGAAGTAGGAGAGTAGGAGAAGAGTTTAGGGGACGGACCAAATACTTCATACCTGAGCTGAATGTACATGTGTGTGTGTGGAACACAAAAACAGAAAAGATAATAAGGCTTTAGTGCTTGGGGTCATTCCTGAGTGCGCCATATTCCAAACCGTCCAACAGTTGAAGATTCTCCTTCTTCCGAGGGCGTGGCACAAGCCAGGAGTGAGATGCCAATTCTGTGTGTGTGCTCTGTGTGTGTGTCCCTTTGGCAAATATAATGCCAACGACTTCCTCCGTTTTTACCTGCCACCCGGCAACAATATTTCCAATTATTGGTTAAACTGCAAAGGCCCCATGAGTCATTTAAATAAATCTCGCATGTATGAAACAGTCAATTGTGTTCTCTGAGTCCTTCCCAGCTGTAAAAATAGAGCCACACAGAAAGTGCTTCTTTCTGCAGCTAATTGAAACTACTGCACCTATAATGCATGATTTAAAGCACCCGGGAGGAATTTCGATTTGCATTCCCTGTTTCAAAATGTACAATCAAGGGCTGTCTAAAAGCAGTCCGCACGTTTCATTCAATATTGCTTGCCTGAAGCCCCAACCACGTCTAAATTTTTCCACAACAAACTGATGACCTGATGATTTTATATGCTCAGGGTGACTTTTAAAACAATAACTATAATAGGGCTGCATTTCCTGAGAATACAAACTTGGGATGGATTCAAACCTCATCCTCCAGAAAAGAAAAAACCAAACCAAAACAAAACTACCCAGAAGCAAGATGCCTGCCAGGGATGTAGGCGCCCTGGAAGAAACTCTCTCACCTGGATTCTAAACTGGGGTCTCTAACCAGCCCCACAGCACTGCCCAGGAGTTAGGGGAGGGCACGTGCCAAATTCCTGATGGCTGGTCAAGGAGGTGAATCAAAGGAGAGTTAGCACCGTCTGTGAGCAATGCTGAAAGGGACCCTTCAAGTCATAAGAGCCGGAAGTGGGGGGCAGGGGCGATAATTCAGTGGGCTGGGCTTTTGCCTTACATGTGGCTGACTCAGGTTCGATCCCTGGCATCCCGTATGGTCCCCTGTGCCGCACCAGGAATGATCACCAGATGCAGGACAAGGAGTGAACTGTGAGTAGTGCTGGGTGTAGCCCCCAAACCAATAAATACCAATAAATAAAGACACACACACACACACACACACACACACACACACACACACAGCCAGATGCCACATCCAACCTCTGGCTCTGGGGTGGGTGGACAGATTACTGATCTGTACCGCACCCATTTCTAACAGAGCTTCCAAGGTTACAATAAATGCAAATAAACTTTATTAGATCAAGAAATGAAAAACTTCTGAAGTTCCTAAGCCATTACAGCATCTACAGAGGGGATACTGGTGGCGCACCTGGCTGTGTTTCTCTCTCCTGCCTCAGTTTCCCATTCTGGTTCTTGTAATGAAGTCTGCTCTTCACCCACACTGGTGCAGTGAGCCATCTGTATCCATTTCATCCACCTGCTTTAGTGTCCATGATTGGCACGATTCATAATTTGCAGAGAAGCTGGAAAGGGCCTACGAGGGTCTCTGATTCCCTCATTTTACCTTCTGAGGGAAGCCCTATATGAGTGATGGCTTCCCAAGTAAATTAAATAAAAATCCAGTGATAGACACAGAATCTGGAAATGCCTGCCAGGTTGGAAGAAAAAAGGAAGGATGCAGAAGATTAAGTGAGTTAATAATTTCCTCTTCTTAGAAAAGCTCCTCTGGCTTTTATCATGGACCCCAGTCTCCTTTCCTTGAGTACAAAGAGTCGGTAAACAAGCAAAATCCCAAGGAATATGTAAAAAGATAACGCTTCAGTCCTTTTAGGTGACTTTGAGCAGGCTACCGGGAAACCACTCAGCTGAAGGAACATGTGACGAGCATATGTGGAATCCTTAGTTCCACCCTCAGCACCTCATAGCCCTTCCTGTCCCCAGTACCACCCAGATGGCTTCTGAGGACCACCAGGAGTGACCCCTATGAAGGGACCTTGAAGTGTCTCAGTAAGATTTTATTTGACCAGACTAGCTGTCCCTAAGCAAAGCCATCACCTCTTCCCAGTGTCTGAGTGGACCGTCCTTCCTGCCGTCAGCTGTGGGGACCCCCCGAGTCTGGAATGTCTGCGGTGAGTGGGAATGGAAATGCTGGGTGCCTCTGCCAGGCCTAGCCCACCCAAACCCTCAGTACACAACCCCCCATGACCTCTATGCTCCCACCATGGCTGGTGGGACAGAGCCTATGACCCTGAAGACTACCAGTTCAGGAAAACGGAGCCACAAAATGGAAAGAGAATGAGGTCACTGTACCAACCAGGTTTGAGACACCCGCAACTGGGGTTTTCTGTAAGAGGAAGTTCATTTTCCTTCACTCTTAGCCATGCTCAGATTTCCCTGTTACAGCAAGCAACAAGACTTTTAAGGCAACAGTCAACCTCCGACAACTGCAAAGTCAGGACCTCCAGCCTAATTATAAAATCTGTGTTCATCTCCTTTGCCTTTATTTGTGGTTTTTGTTTTGTTTTGGGGTTACACCAAGGGATGCTCAGGGATCACTCCTGGTGGGCTTAGGGAACAATATGCAGTGATCAAACCAGCACTGAACACATGCAAGGAAAGCACCTTACCCCATGTACAATCTTTCCAAATGCCCCCCTCCCCCATTTTTGGAGAGCTCTTTTAAAATCTTTTAACCTCCATAAACATTCTGCCTAAACATGGGTAACAGGCTCAGACCTTCCCCAGATGTTCAACAGACTAATGTCTTCTCTGTCCAACACTCAAAATGTTTTTCTTCCTTTTTTTTTTTTTTTTTTTTTTTTTGCTTTTTGGGTCACACCCAGCAGTGATACTCAGAGGTTCTTCCTGGCTCTGCACTCAGGAATTACTCCTGGCGGTGCTCGGATGCTCAGAGGACCATATGGGATGCCAGGTTGACCACATGCAAGGCAAACTTGTCCTACCCGCTGTACTATCGCTCCGGCCCCTGTTTCTCTTACTCTTATTGGCTTAATTAATTTATTTTGAGAGGCATACCCAGCAGCACTCAGGGTTTACTCCTGGTGGGGCTTGGGGGCCATACAGGATCAAACCCAGGTTGGCTGCAAATGCCCTACCCACTGTACTATTGCTCTAGCTCCATTTTTCTTAAAATGTGAGGCACTGTGGTTTACAATGCTGCCAACAACAGCCTCACGCATACAAGGCTCCAACATCACACCCTCCATCAAGTGTCGGCATCCTTCCACCACTGTCCCCCGTTCCTCTCCCCAACGCTCCGCCCCCCACCCCCCCATGGGAAAAGCTCAGTACCAGAGACCAGTTTCAGGTGCGCTGCCTCTGGCCATTTGATCAACCCTTGTGCTGAACTCTCACAAAGGAACTAACCAGTAATTTTATAAAACAGCTGCTTTGAGAAGGACATTCACAGAAAGCGACCCCTTATTTCTCCAAGGAACACTCTGAGGGGGAAGTTTTTACTGTGTGTCTTTTATCATTACTAATTAGGACCCCCCCCCACATCCTTTGCAAAAAAATTAAAAAACCCTCCCAAAATAAAAGGTAAAGGTAAAGGTGAAGGCCCTCCCGTTGATCGTCGATTTGCTCGAGCGGGCCCAGTAACGTCTCCATTGGAGACTTTGGTGTTACTGTGTCTGGCATATCGAGTACTCTCGGTAGCTTGCCGGGCTCTCCGAGAGGGGCGGAGGAATCGAACTTGGGTTGGCCATGTTGGCTGCTTGTAAGGCGAACGCCCTACCCGCTGTGCTATCGCTCCAGCCCTACCCACATTTAAATGCCTTTTTTCATGACTCATGAAGAAATGGTCCAGGAACCCAGAAGAGATGGGGCCTGAGTGTGCTTCTGCTCGGCCTGGGACCTGCAGCTGGTCAATGTCTGCACGGGCACCCCATGGCCCCGGCCCCCTTCTGTGGAAAGAAGCCCCCCCCACCAGAAAGGAGCCCCCAACACTAGCTCTGGAGACCACATGAGGGTCCCATTACTGCAGCTCCAAGTTGGAGAGCAAGTCTACACACCGGGGGGGGGGGGGGGGGGGAGAGAGAGAGAGAGAGAGAGAGAGGAAGAAAGAAAAGCGCTTGTCATAAAGGCAGGCAGGGGATGCGGGGTGGAGGTTGATGGGAGGGAACCTGGGGACACTGGTGATGGGAACTGTACACTGGTGAAGGGATGGGTGCTGGAACACTATATGACTGAAACCCAATCAGGAAAAACTTTGTAAGGGTCTATCTCGCAGTGATTCAATAAAAAAAAAGTTTTTTTAAAAAAGAGGGGGTTGGAGCGATGGCACAGTGGGTAGGGCGTTTGCCTTGCACGCGGCCGACCCGGGTTCGATTCCCAGCATCCCATATAGTCCCTCGAGCACCACCAGGAGTAATTCTTGAGTGAAGAGTCAGGAGTAACCCCTGTGCATTGCTGGGTGTGACCCAAAAAGAAAAAATAAAATAAAATAAAAAAATAAAAAAAGAAGAAGTGGGTACTCTGAAAGGCACAGCAGGGAGGTCTGGGCAGGGGCTTTTAGCCCATCTGTGTGCCCAGGAGCTGCAGCTGTTGTGGATGGATAGACACCATCACCGATAGCCACCGGCATGGAAGAAGCGTCCTGGTGTCCAGAGCTAGGGATGTTCTTAGCGTCCACCCGCTAGGTCCCTCACGGCCTGCCTACCACGCGCTGGGCCGGGGGTGGGGGGCGAGAGAGGCACCTTGGGGAAAGGCCTTTGGCCAACACCCAGGATGCTCTCCCGGGGCCCCTGCACCCCAAGAGGGAGGGGGAGGGCAAGACCTTCCCAGGACTTGGTTCTCACCCACCGCCCTGTCGGGTGCCAAGGATCTCCCATTCCATGCCCCGTTCGAGGGCAGATGTCTGACCAGGTCGCGGCAGGGCCGGGGGAGCTGAGTCACAATCCTGCTAAAGGCCTCGCACGCATGCACCCCTCCACCAGTCTACCTCCCTGTCTGTGACAGCGGCTGCCTTTGTGCTTTGTGGCCATACTGTGGTGCTCCGGGCTCCTCTGGCCCTGTGCTTGGGGCTGCTGACAGGATGAATCAGGATCAGGCATGTGCAAGGCCAGCGCCTCCCCTCCTGCCCTATGGCCATGTCCCTCCCCCACTGCCCCATCTCTCGGAGGCCGGAAGGAGTCTTTTTCACCTGCACCTCCCAATCTTCATGGGTCAGCCTGCTCGTGGGAGGTCCAATATCCCTTCCAACACCCCCATCCCCCCACCCCGACCCCCTGATCCAGCACCCAGAAGCCAACTAACTCTGAATCGAAAGTCTTCCCCAAATAGGGCTGCCACCTTCCATTCCTTTAAAGCCTCCCGCGGGGCAGATCCATCCAGAGGAGGTGGGGGAGGGTCTTGGATCTCTGGGGTTGGCAGAGAAGACTGGAAAGAGTGCCCAGTGGCTTTGGAAATAGTTGGGGACACTCTCTGTCTGGGGGGGGGCTACTCTGGGGCTGAAGGGGTGAGGGGGTGACAGAGAAAGGCCCTTCTGGCACCAAGTTGCATTCTGGAGAGGTAACGAGTGACAGGAGCAGGTCTCTCTGTCTCTCTCTCTCTCTCTTTCTTTTCCCGGAAGTTTGCTTTTTACAAATTTTTATTATTTTATTGATCTATTTTTAATCAAATCACAGTGAGATACACAGTTACAAATCTTTTTCATGATCGTCATATAATGTTCCAACATCTGTCCCTCCACCAGTGTATATTTCCCAGCACTAGTGTCCCCGGTTTCCCACTTCCCCTACCTACTTAAAACGGGCACTTCTCTCTCTCTCTCTCTCTCTCTCTCTCTCTCTCTCTCTCTCTCTCTCTCTCTCTCTCCCCCCCCCCTTCTTTTGGGTAGTATGATTTGCAATACAGATACTAAAAGCTTATTAGGTCTATCCCTTAACCTACTTTCAACACTCAGTTCCTGTCCAAAACACAATTATTTCCAACTATTATTGTCATACCAGTCCCTTCTCTATCCCAACTGCCCTTCAGCCCCCAGACACTCTTGTGGCAAGCTTCCAACCAGTCCCCTGGCCCTGAGGTGCAGGTTTCTACCCGGCCTGCCCTGCCTCACCTGGTGACTCTTCCCCTGCCTGTGAATCCCAGCCTCTCCTCTGCTCTCTACCCGTGAAGGCGGAGTGCCCAGAGGGAGGGACTCTGTGACTCTGCCCAGTGGTCACCAAACCACCACGTGGCGTAGCCCGAGGAGTGTTCAGATCCTTCTTCAGTGGGATCTTGGTTGCGGCTAGGAGCAAAGCCTCTGTCATTCAACAAAAGGTTTCAGGATGAACACCCGCCCCCCAATAGGGAACACAGTCCTGGGGGTACCACTCCCACTAGTGGGGCCTTCCACTGGCAAACAGCACATCTCTGTTTTCTTACCTGGAAACCACAATTCATTTCCACCCGCCAGGGTTGCTAGGATTCAGCAAGATGGGCTGAAAGGGACCCTTTCCTCATCTCCTCTTCCCAGCATCTTTGGGGCTCTCCTGGGTCAGCGTCTGTGTTAAGAACCCAGAAGGAGGGGCTGGAGCGATAGCACAACGGGTAGGGCATTTGCCTTGCATGTGGCCGACCTGGGTTTGATTCCCAGCATCCCATATGGTCCCCTGAGCATTGCCAGGAGTAATTCCTGAGTGCATAGCCAGGAGTAACCCCTGTGCATAGCTGAATGTGACTCAAAAAGCCAAAAAATAAACTAAAAAAAGAGCTCAGAAGGAGAAGAAAAACTGGGGGGAGAAAATCCCAAATCCAAAACACCCCAATCCTCCTAAGGCACACGGCACAGAAACACACAACTAGAACCTGCCAAGTTCCAGCTCAGCATCTAGCTGAAGATAGAGAGTGAGACTTAAAGCCCAATTTTGCCATTGGCTGTGTAAAAAAAAAAAAAAAAGATACCTCTCCCACTCGGAAAACTTTTAGGCTCAGAGCTGATAGAACTATGCAGGCGAATGTCCCGCTCAGGGCTGCATTAATGGCCATCAGCAGGACGATTGTTAAGATTTGCCACCTGCTGCATACACACATGAGTAGGTTTACTGCGAATATTTTGGCGTCTCTGGCCCATCCGCCGAACTGCTCTTTTAATTAATATGTCATTACAAAACAAACACGAGTTTGGCATAAGGCCTTCGGAGTCTATTGGTAAATTAATTTCAGAGAGAAAATCCACACCTTTAGAAACAAACACTCTTCATAATTAAGCCATCACTCACAATCTCCCTGGAACTTCCTATGGCACAATTAGGAGCGACAATTCAGGTGTGGACACGTGATGAATACAACACAAATCCTCCCAGAGGATGTTTGCCCGTGAAAACTTAAAAAATACCCCAAATACCAAACTTGTGGCCGTTGAATATCCATTTCCAGTCTGGGCACGTGCCGTGCACTCTCCCAGACCTTCAGAGGATGCCTGTATACTGAAGAAGTCAAATCATAATGAAATGACCATGCGTTTTAAATCTGTTCAAACCGTTATTTCTGGGTATCTGGGCATCACTGGGTACGGATTTATTTTGTTCACAGTCTGATAAACAAGAACATCAACAACAACAACAAAAAAATGAAGACTCTGGCTATCACCCCAGCAGAGACCAGACTATTAAACCCACTTGATGCTGCGTCTGACTGAGATATCGATTCATTCTGTATCACTCCCAGGAAGAACAAGCGACCAGCCTGGTGGGGGTACCTACCCTGAACCCCAGGAAGAGAACCTGGTAGCAGTCATTTCCACATCCTCTCTCGGGTGGAATGAGGGACTGATTTCATTCATTTTCCTGCCTGGGGGGTTGGGGGGGCTGCTGACCTCCGGAAATCCTGTCTACTGAGGTGGTTTTGGGAAGGGAGTCTGTAAATAGCACATGGACACACAGATGCACCTATCAAGCAGGTCAGACACACATCTGTGAGTCTGGAGTGAGGCCCTTACCAGCTCCATGGTGACAGATGAGCCCCCCAGACACCCATGGTCCTGGAAGTCAGCACTGTCCTAAGTCCTGGGCTCAGAGTTATCACACTCCCGGCTTCATCCTCTCCGTGGCTCTCTTCAGGGCCAGGTCACCCCAGAAGTCAAGGCTGGGACTTCCCTCCTGCCAGGAGCTGGTGGAATCTGGATTCAAAGCAAAGCCCATGTCCTCCAAATCCCCTGACCCTTAGGGACTGCATGGTACTGCATGGGGAGAAGTGAAAGGAGGAGGAGGAGTTGGGTGAGGAAGAAGGACCTGGGAGGGGAGGAGAAGGAAGGGGAGGGGAGAGAGGAAGGAGAATAGGAGGGGTGGGTGGGGAAAATTAGATTTTATGAGAAGTGGCACAATTTGAAGTAAAAGGCACTCTGGACTTGAAGAGAAAGGAAAATGAAACCCCAGTTATGGTCTCAGCCAAATCTCCACAAATGTGTGGAATTCAATATGACGTCTCTGACATATCATGTTTCTCTCATGTTTGGGGCATGCTAAGTTTTCTTTGGCTCAGGAAGGTGTCCTCCTGAATTCTGAGTAAACACACTCTACCTTTCAGGGGCTAGAGAGATAGTACACAGTGGGGTAGGGCATTCACCTTGCATGCAGCTGACCTGGTTCAATCCCCGGCATCCCATAAAGTCCTTCAAGCACCCCCAGAAGGAACTCTTTATCATACAGCCAGGAATAACTCCTGAGCATCACCGGGTGTTGTCCCCAACAAAAACACACACAAACAAACACACAAACAAACACAACATACTACCTTTCAGTCCCAAAAGATCTGTATTTCTTTAAATTTAAGTCCAAGAAAATGAATGTTTCTAAGGAACGGCATGGAATGGGAGGTGTGTAGATAGACGGGGGACAGAAGGCACGAAACAATGACTTCAAACATGACCTAAAAATAACAGTTTCTTTCCTTCTTGAATATTTTGGTTGTGTTACTGAAGGTTATCATGTAAGACAGAAGATGGTCTTTTGAATGTCGCTTCGAGAAGGAAAATCATTGGTCAGGTGAGATCTTGGAAAATCCTGGGTTCTAGCTCCTTAGTTACCAAGCGTACAGACCTGGGCTCATATTAGGCACTGACATACACAGATAGTGTGTATAGCTGTGCACCTTGAACTGCCACACTTTTCCCCCCTAAGTAGCACTGTCCTCCCATTGTTCATCGATTTGCTCGAGCGGGCCCAGTAACGTCTTGTTACTGTGTTTGGCATATCAAATACGTATGCCAAACGCAGTAACAACAATATCGAATATCACAGGAAGCTTGTCAGGCTTTGCCGTTCTGGAGAGATACTCTCGGTAGCTTGCCAGACTCTCAGAGAGGGGCGGAGGAATCGAACTTGGGTCAGCCATGTGGGCCACGTGCAAGGCAAACGCCCTACCCGCTGTGCTATCACTCCAGTAAGGCTGGAAATACTAGGATCTGTCCCATAGGCAGGCATGAGACTCAGGGAACCAACCCAGAGCAGCCTCTATCAATGGAAAACTAAGACCAATGGCAATTGGGGTAGTTTGTCCACTCAGCTCATCACTCCCCAACTTCCTCCCCTTCTGACTGCTGGGTTAAACACGTGACTCAGAATCCGACCAATCATAGTCTCCCATTGCCTTGGCCATGGTCACTGGTCCACAAAAGGTGCACGGCCATAGTGGAGCCAATCAGAGCCTCTCTAGGGTTTTTCTATGTGGAACTGACATAAAGACCGTCTTTCCTCTGAGATCATGAGGCTGTCAGGAGTTAGCCTGGAGTGCTCAGCAGCTGTGGGCCCTAAGAAAAGGAAGCTGACCAGCAAGAGAGAGACAAGAGACACACAGAAGGAGACGAGAGCACAAGCCCTCCCAAGTGACTGGGTCAAGACCCCCTATGCAAGCAACACCCTCTCCCCACCTCAGGTATGTAATGTAAATCACTACCTCCTTCCCTGATATGTTTTTCTGTGGGTTATTTTACTTCTGGTCGCCCTCCTTAACCAAAAGATCATGCAGTAGTTAAAAGCTCACATCCTCTCAGCAATCACCAAATCCTCAATAAAAAGAACTGCTTCCTAAGTGAATTCATTTTCATTTATTTAAAAAAAAAACGAAAAAAAAGAAGAGGAAGCAAACCCAGTCATTATTCATACAGCGTTTTCTCAAAAGAAGAAATGAAAAATCTATTTTCACTTGCACTCACCTTATTCATTTTTGAGTGGGTTTTATGTTTAGTGTTTAGTTCTCTTACAGACTCACCCCAATCTCAAGATTGGCTTCCACAAATCCAGGAATCAACAAAGTTATTATTATTTTTTTCCTATAGCTCTGCTCGGACTGGAGTGATAGCACAGTGGGTAGGGCGTTTGCCTTGCACATGGCTGACCCAGGTTTGATTCCTCTGTCCCTCTCGGAGAGTCCAGCAACTACCGAGATTTTCCCGCCCACATGGCAGAGCCTGGCAAGCTCCCTGTGGTGCATTCGATATGCCAAAAACAGTAACAAGTCTCACAATGGAGACGTTACTGGTGCCCGTTCGAGCAAATCAATGAGCATATTGATGAACAACGGGACTGACAGTGCTACAGTGCTATAGCTCTGCTCACTGGCAGGGGTATGGTGTGGGGGGAAAAAACACTGGTACTATATTTAGTACATTCTCAAGAGAAATCCCCCAGGTTAGTAGAATGCTCATATCCAATGGGTGCTGTGGAAGGCTTGGCCAAAACAAAGTGCATTTAACAAGAATACATCCCGGACTTCACATCCTTTCTGTCTTTTCCTAGAATTAAAAATTTCTTTCTTTTTTTTTTTCCATTACAATCTTCCCTGATCTTTCTCCCCAGAATTAATGAACACAAACAGGGGGCCCTGTAGATTCTGATTCTCTAATTATCCTCTGAGGAAAAGGGCAAAGCCGGAGGTCAAAGTGAAGCAAGAGAATTCGGTGTTCCGGATCTCGTCTTGAACTTGGGCGTCCACCAACCTTGGAAGGAATTCAAGGATGAAATAGGGGACATATTTGTCAAAATGCATGAATGGAACTGCAAACAGAGGGCTGCCGAGACTCAAAGGCCACCCTGCGCACAGAAAGAGCCCCAGATGAAATGCCAACTTCTCCGGCCTGGGCTAACATCCAGACCTAGAAACCTAACAGCAGAATCAGGGTAGGGCCGACCGTGTAAACAGGCTTGGTCTAAAAATGCACTAGGTGAAAGGCAGCATTGCTTAAAAAGAGAAACAAAACTCTACCCGCCTCCCAGTGATCTTAGACAAACTGTGAGCTTATAGATGAGGAATAACCAAAGGACGGATTTCATGTGCTGTGTTCCTCCATCCCCGAGGACGTTTTTTTGTTTTGTTTTGCTTTTGAAATCCAGCGGTGATTTTCAGACCTGCCTTGCAATC
Organism: Sorex fumeus; assembly: GCF_029834395.1. Lineage (NCBI taxonomy): Eukaryota > Metazoa > Chordata > Mammalia > Eulipotyphla > Soricidae > Sorex > Sorex fumeus. The sequence goes on from NW_026606062.1 coordinate 101,080, forward strand.
TGCTCATGAGGAAAGATGGTTTTTGAAAGAGGAGACGGATGCATTGAGGTGGGGAGAACAGCATTTGCAAAGATCTCGGATCTGGGACCTGATTTATTGAAGATTTTTATACGGCCTCCAAGTGGGAATAAAAACTATATTTCACTGGCCTCTGATAGGACTTTTAAGGAATAGACAGTCAAGCAGAGTAGTTTCATAGATTTGAAAGAGAAAAGTAAGAATTTCCTGTAGATAAATAGATAACAAAGCATTTAAGAAAAAAAAATGTCATCTAGACCTTGTATACATGAGAAACTGGATCAGAAAGGAACAGAAGTCAAGCTACCAATTTTTTTGGTTTTATGTTATAGTTTTTTATTTTTTTTTTAAAATTTTTATTAGTGAAACACCATGAGGTACAGTTGTAGACTTGCAAATTTTTGTGCTTGGGTTTCAGTTATATAATGATCAAGTACCCATCCGTCCACCAGTGCCCATTTTCCACCACCACGGGTCCTAGTATCCCTCCCACTCCCCCAACCCCTGCCCCATCCCACCCTGCCTCTGTGGCAGGGCATTCCCTACACCCAAAAGGGGAGAGAGAACAAAAGGGGATTTTTTTTTGTAAAAAAATAATACACCTTTGGGGCTGGAGCGATAGCACAGCGGGTAGGGCGTTTGCCTTGCATGCAGCCAACCTGAATTTGATTCCCAGCATCCCATATGGTCCCCCGAGCACTGCCAGGAGTAATTTCTGAGTGCATGAGCCAGGAGTAACTCCTGTGCATCCCTGGGTGTGACCCAAAAAGCAAAAACAAAAACAAAAACAAAAAACAAAAAACAACAAAACAAAAACCACACACCTTTGAGATCATTATTTCAACACAAGTATTGTAAGAAAAAAGGAATCAAAGTCTAGATCAGAGGTCCTCAAACTTATTGCACCTACTGCCTCTTTATCAGAAAAAAAAAATCAGTCACCAGTTCCCTAAAAATCTCCCTTTAAGCAAATCAACAGAAACTGCTCCACTTTTGCACCCAAAGTGGCTACCCTCCCCCACTTCCTGTGGTGCCTTCCCCCATCCCCCACAGTGAGGTGGTATTGTCCACTTTGGGGGGCACTGGGGGATGTGGTCAGCATAGCCTGCTGAAAAGCTGACATGGCAAACAGATCAGCAAGGACCAAGCATCCGCCAGTGGCCACAAGAGGGTGATAAACTGGGAAACATTCTTCTCCTGTACAAACTGTGATGCCCACAGCAGCTCCATCCAGGGGCCTCGAGGCCGACAGACCAGCTGCCCTTCGCCACCCCACCCCGAAAACAAAGCGTCAGAAGTGCTTCTGTATTAGACTTCTGCTTTCCCCCCTATTAATGTTCTCAAAACACCACACGGGGCATCCCAGACATTTGGTTTCATGTGAAGATCCCAACTCGATGCAGAAGCACCTGCAGCGCAGGCTGAAGTCTCAGAGAAGCGTGTTCTCCTTCAGACTTAATAGACGGTCTATTACACCTGGAATAGTCTTTCACAAAGGGCAGCAGAGTTGCACAAAGAGGCAGGCACAGCTCTCTCTAGACATCCGTCAAATGCCCTTTGGGTCATGCAACTCACTGGTATCAAGAATACAGGCATGTGGGCACAGCCCTTGGCATGGAGGTGGAGGGGGTTATTCAGGAAGCCGAGGGGCACCGTGCAGAAGGGTGTGTCTTACAGGTACACATCACCTCCAAGCTGCAGGGGACGGTGGGCACTTATCGTCTTGGGGGGGACAGTTGACACCAGCTGTGAGTCTTGACAAAGGGGCATTAGCTGGACCATGAATACAGCCAGTGGAGAAAAAAGAATTCCAGGGAAGGGCCCTAAAGGAACAGAGGCAAGGAGGCCCCAAAGGAAAGTGTCTGTCTGGGGAGCTGGAGCAATAGCACAGCGGGTAGGGTGTTTGCCTTGCACACGGCTGACCCGGATTCGAGTCCCAGCATCCCATATGGTCCCCTGAGCATCGCCAGAGGTAATTCCTGAGTGCAGAGTCAGGAGTAACCACTGTACATCGCCGGGTGTGATCCAAAAAAGAAAAAAAGAGAAGATAAGTGCCCGGGAAGATCCATTTGGCAAGAAAATATCTGGGGGGGGGGGGGGGGAAGGAGGAGGAGGAATGCAGGGAGGAGGGATGGAAGGGGACGCAGGAAACTTGGACTTGGACAGGACGGTGAAGCTCTGTGGGCAGTTCCCTGCCTGGAGGCAGCTGGGTCATTTACAAAGACAGTTCTGGGGCTCATGTGCTCAGTGGGGGATCCCCAATGTTCCAAGGGCCTTCTTATTTCCAGCCTCCCCATATGGGGAGTGAAATAAGGCTTGCCCCATCTCCTCCCAGATGGTTGCAAGGAACAGAGAGAGAGAGAGAGAGAGAGAGAGAGAGAGAGAGAGAGAGAGAGACAGAGACAGAGACAGAGACAGAGACAGAGACAGAGAGTGTGGTGTGGTGTGTGTGTGTGTGTGTCTGCCTGTCTGTCTGTCTGTGTAGGGGTGGGTAAGCCCTGGATAGGGTCTGTAAGTAGCAGACATCCATTACACCTTGACCTGGTAACATTTCTGCCCAGGAGGATGAGAATGACACAGCCGCCATCCTCCTTACCCAAGTTCAGAAGCACTTTTGAGACACTCCCATACAACACGGCAGACGGACAAGAAGTCCCCTCTTTGTTGGAGACCCCAGTCTCGGGGTTCAGTCCAGCCAGCCCTTCAGGCCAAGGCCAGGGGGAGGAGGACTGGAGTTGTTTAAGGAGAGACACAGTGGTTCTGAAATTGAAGGGCAGGAAGAGCAGCACCTCAGCAACAATCGGAAAAAGAGTGGGGCTGGGGGCTCTGGCTCAAAGGTCTGGAGTGCCGCCCCCAGGAGTCACTCCCAAGCACTGAGTCAGGAGTGGCCTCCAAGTGCAGCTAGTGTGGCCCCAAACACACTTATCCGTGGCTGAAAGGGCCCAGCAGCGTGCAGGGATGCCAGACGGGGTGTGAGGGCTTGTGCATTAGGTCTGAGAGTCTCACCAGCTCTCTGTGCCATGAGCTTCTGGTGGTTTATCAGGAGCCCTCAGTGAGCAGGAAGTCCTGGTTCTGAAGCCCATGGGGGTGGGGGATGGGGGGTCCAGGGGTATGAAGCCACCTCCAGCAGAGCTCAGTCTCAGCCAAGTCACATCAGCCAAATGGGCCACCTGCGGGGTATCAACTTGGAACTCCAGGGCTCATGATGCCCCTGGAGAAGCTAGAAATCCTAGCATACCGTAAATGCTCTAAAAGAGCCACCAACTTATTTTTGCTCCGTCCAACACATCTGCAGCTGGCACGACCCCTCTGGCTTCTGCTGTCTCACTGCTGACCCTGAGGAGGAGAATGGGGGGCGGTCTGGGAGCATCAGACCTGGCCATGGGATCCACATGCAAGGGACTGCTGGGGTCGCTTCACGGTGCGGCTCTCCCTGCAAAAGCTCCAGGAAGAGCAGAAGCTGCTCAACGACGAGGGGCGAGATGGATAGGAGGTGAAGAGTGGGAAAGAAAAGCAGTTTGGGGCTCATCGTGGGCCTTTTTTTCCTTTTGCTTTTAGGGCATAGCTAAGCCTATAAGCAAGAGTGCAGGTAGCTGGCTTGGGGAGACGGCCCGGGAACCTGCAGTGGTGATGGCTGAGGATCACAGGAAAACGCTCTGTAGGGCACAGGTGGGCAGGTGACCCCAGGAAGGGGTGCAGATGCCGGGACTGGGGACAAGGGCACGCAGGAAGGAAGCCGAGAGAAGATGGCAACCAGGGAAGGGCAAAACTCTCAGAAAGCAATGACCCACAAGCCACACTGTAGAGGTGTCTAGAGGCTGAGGTGGAGGGTGGAGAAGAAAGGCGAGGAAAGGTTCCCGGGATTTTTCCCCTAACATTCTGCAACAGAATTCTTCTCTTATTATGTTACTCTCTACGTTGAGGGGGAACTCCCCCCAAAATGCTCAGAGGGGCCCAGGTGCCACTCCTAGGATACTTGTCCAACCCATCTGGGTGGTTCAAAATGCTCTATCCAGCAGTGCTGACTCCACCAAGACCAAACCCAGATCCAGCAGTACCACAGCTACACCCAGAGATGCTTGGCGGGAGGGGTGGGGGCGGGCGGTACCAGGGGTCCAACTCTGGTCTGGGTCTTGAGCATTCAAGGGAAGGTATTCAAGCCCTTAAATCTGTCTTCTGGGCCCTTATGCTCTTCACTTTTTAGCAGACCTTTTGCATACGTGTATATGTTTGTGTGTGTGTGTGTGTGTGTGTGTGCGTGCCTGTGTGTTACTGAAGATGGAACCCAGAGCTGCACATTCAAGTCAAGTTCTCTGCCACAGAGTGATGCCCTTCAGTCCATTTAAAAAACAACCATACCTTTCATAACATCATGTTTGCATTGTCTGTTTTCTCCACAGGTAGGCTAGTTCCCAAGAGCGCAGGGACCCTCTATAGGCAGCAGCTGTCTAATTCTAAGCAAAGTTCCTGGACACAACGGATGCTTTAGGAAGATTCCTTGGGAAAATGCGCAAATATCTAGAGGATGGGAAATGGACCAGGACCTCACGGGACCTCAGTCAGCAGCTTCTATGTCACTGCGGGGGGGGGGGGGGGAAGGGGAAGGCACGAAGCCACCAACCCCGGCCCCTGGGAAGGGAAGATGGGAAGGAGCATTGAATGGGAAGACCAGGTTGCAACCTGGAAGGAATCGGCTTTGTGGCACAGAGACACAGAGACACAGGCAGGCTATGCCTCCAGAAACTAAAAAGCTCTGGGCAAGGCCAGCCTGGGTGGAAACAGAGAAGTCAGCAGCTAGTAGGTGGAAAACGTGGGATGTGAGCCGGCCGTAATCCAGAGAATGAGCCACTTGGGCTCTGCCATCAGAGACGAGAGACGAAATCTCCCTGGCTGGCTGTGTGGATAACAGGTCGGGAGGGGGGGGAGGTGTAGCCAACACCTGACAAGAGTCACCAGCTCATTCCCAAGCCGGCCACCACAAACCATCTCCGACTTGGAGACGGTTAATCACCCCTGGGTGGAACTGAAAATTAACATCCTTTGGAGTCTGAATCATTTTTTGTCCTTCAAAATTACACCAAGATGTCAGGATCATGAGAAACCGGGGTGGAGGGGGGGGGGGGAGAATGATTTTTCTCTTTTGCAGAGACTTCAAAATACATAGAATAAAAGATGGGGGTCACCGTGATGCCCTTCAGTCAGTCACTGCCTGCACGGGCCAGTATGTTCAAACCTCAAGTGGCTAGGGCTGAGAGCAGCCTGCCAAGATTTAGGGGAGCCCCCCACCCCTCTTCCTCCAGGCAGCTGAAGTTCGGCGCCCTGAAACGCTGCGCCCCTACACGTCCTGGCTGTCTGGCATTGGAGCGTCCTGAAAGTATCGCCCGCGTTGGAAGTGTTAAGCTCTAGCGACAAGAAACCAGCAACGCTTGCATGCTTTTCGGTGTGCAACTCTGGACCAAAAAAAAAAAAAAAAAAAAATTCCAAAGTGCAAAATTATCCCATCAAGCTCCCCTGGCACTTCAGAGGCACGGACCGTTTTCTGGCTGGCCAGGGGAACTCGAGCCTTCCAACACCTTCTTTTTTTTTTTTTGTAATGTGGATGGGAAATTGCAAGCCCTCTCCCTGCAAAAGTAGCGTGAGCTGGGCGCAGCAGCCGCCGCGAGCACTGGCAAACAGAGACCGGCGTGAAGATGATGATCATCACCTCCCCTCCCCAACCTCTTCCCCTCTCTGCATCCCCTTCTGTCCAGACACCCCAAACCGCCCGGAGCATCATCTCCCACCAACCCTGAAGGTGGAGCGCTGTCTTATGTAATCGAACCCTAACCCTCCCCGCTCCGCTCCGTCTCTCTCCCGGGCACCCGGCGGCGACGACGACGTCCGTGCGGATGCCGCCCGGGAGTGCCCCGAGCACTGGCACCTACCTGTGGTCACTAACCTGCTCTCCTGGGCGCTAGGGACCAGCCGAGCCGAGCCCTGCTCTAAGCGGGGACGGTGGGAGCGGGGTGGTACCCGAGATCCCAAGTGCAGGTTCCCCCAACAACACACCTCCCGCGATCACCCACCACCACCACCACCACCACCCCCACCTCCACCCCAGCCCCCGGAGTCCGGCGCTGGGAGCTCCCCCAAACTCCGGGGTGACTCCCCCAAGAGGTGCCCAAGGAGTCTCGGACTCTGGTCCAGCCGCTCCTCGAAGGGACGGGCAGCGGGCGCCAGGCGTCCGGACGGCGGCGGCAAAGTTCCCGCGCCCCGACGCCCGCACCCCGGGGTGGGATGGAGCGGGGGTGGGGGTCCTCTCTTTTCACCCCGACCCCGTCCGCACCGCGCGCCCCGGGACGGTCCCCCCACGCCCCACCCCTCCACCTACCCACTCACCCACCCACCCACCCACCCACCCATCCAGCACCGCCCCCCCCAGCGCCGCGGCGGCGGCTGCAAGCTTCGGCCGCGCCCCTCCAAGAGGCTCCGGCTCGGCCCCGGGCCGCTGCCCCCAGACTCACCGGGCAGGCAGCGCGCGGGGTCCCCAGGTGGCCGCGGCGTTGGCGTTGGCGTTGGCGCTGGCGTTGGCGCTGGCGGCGCGGGTGGGAGCGGACGCCCGGGAGGCGGCAGGAACGGCGGCGGCGGTGGCAGCGGCGCCCGCAGCAGCGCAGCCCTGCAGCCCCCGAGCGCGAGCGCGGCTTTATGGGGGCCCGGCCGCCCCCGCCCCTTCCTGCCCCCCCCGCCCCGGCCCGCCCCGCCCCGCCTTCCCGCCGCCTCCTTTGTGTGCCAGCGGCCGCCGCGGCCCCGCGCCCGCTCTCGGGGCCGCCCCGCCGCCGCCCCGGGGGCCCCCCGGACCGCCCGCCCCCCGGGGGGCCCCGTCGTGGCGCGCCCACCCCGAGGCGCACGTGGGGGCGCGGCGGCGAGCGGGGTAGGTGTGCGCAGGGGCAGGACTTGCGGGGGGGGGGAGGAGGAGGAGGAGGAGGGTTAGGAGACGAGGAGGAGGAGGAGGAGGAGAGGGAGGAGGAAGAGGAGGGGGAGCTGCTGCCCGGCTCTAGATGCGGGCTGCGCCCCCCCCCCCTACACCGCCCCCCTGCCCGGCCCGCCTGGGGACGGGGGTGGGGGTGGGGGTGGGGATGGGATGGGGCGGGGGGGAAACCCTGGAACGTGTGTCCGCTAGTCGGGGCCGTGGGGATCACGGGGCCAGGGCGTGTCTGGGGAGGAGCCCAATTCTCCAATTCTATCCCCCCCTCCGGTCCCCCTACACACACACCTAGAGGAGCTTCGCAGCCCCCCCCCCCCAACCCCCGGAGCCGACGGGGGAAGGAGGAGGCAGGGGGGTCCCCTTGAGCAGATGGCAGATCTGGGGAGTCCCGGCGGCCAGAGGCGGTGACAGCGTGAGGTCCCCGCAGAGCCCTGGGGGAATCCAGCCTTTGCCCAGCCCCGAGCTAAGGCTGGTGGGACTTGGGCGCCCCGGAGAGGTGCAGGGTGGTCGTCCCCCCCCACCCCACCCCACCCCACCCCGCGTCTCACCCTGCGCTCCCGCAACGCCCCCAACCCTCTTCTCCCCTGGGCGGCAACTTAGACTTGCCAAGCCCGGGGTCCCCACCGTGAAACCAGAGAGTGTCCTGGACTAGTTTCCTGGCCCCCAGGTCAAACCCACTCGTGAGCGCGCGATTCCCACGCTTGCCTTTGGCGCGGAGGCAGCCGGGGTGGTGGGCTATGTTGGGTGGCACCGTGGCTTTCTCAAAGTGCCCTATCTGCACCCCCCCCACACACACCCCTCCAGGGGGTCCCAGATAACCCCAGGGTGGACCAGCCAGGAAAGAGAAAAGCCGCTTTTCCGCTTTTTTTTTTTTTTTTAACAGTCACACCTAGGCACATTCGGGAGAGGACCCACACAGCCCTCCTGGTTCTGGGTCAGAAACTTCCTTCTCCCACCACATTTGACTTTTTTGGTTGTTGGTTTGGGCCACACCCAGCTGTACTCAGGCTGACTCCTGGCTCTGTGCTCCGCGATCACTCCTGCGGGGGCTGGGGGTGACCATATGGACTGCAGGGCTCAAACTGAGGTGTCTGGGGTACAGGGGTAGCTCCCTACCAAGCGTCCTGCCCACCATCCTATGGCTGGGCCTGCTGTGGTCTCCTGGTTTAGGTCGCAGTTCAATGTCACCTTCTCCAGGAAACTTTCCCTCGCCACCTGTGCCACAATCCTTTCCTCCTCTTCCCTAACCTGAGACTGCCCTCATGGCCCTCATCATGACCTGAAGTTCTTCTTAAAAACAACAATAATAACCTCGTTTTATTAGGCCAGCGAGATAATCCAGCAGGAAAGATACTTTTTGTCTTGCGTGAAGTTGACCTTGGTTCCTGTTTCCCAGCAAGGCATATGGTTCCTTAAACACCAAGAAGACTGACCTTTGAGGACAAAGCCAGGACAGCTCAGAGTGTCCTGAGGGTGTGGTCACCTCCCCCACCTCTTCCCAAACCAAAAAAAAAAAAAAAAAAAAAAGAAGAAAGAAAACTTGCTTTCTTACTATTCCTCCATTCTTCCTCATTGGGACAGATAATACTCTCAGAAAGCAGAGAAACCAAGTTCAACTGGATCTTCAATTCACCCTGAACCCAAGGTCTGACACTAAGACTTCACACATAGTAGCTGCTCCGTAAATGACTCCTTGAGCACCCGTCAGCTCAAGTTCCAAGTGACTCTTGACATGGGCGGTACTGTTTGAAGGACGGTGCTCTCAACACTGTATCACCCGGAAAGGGGAGGCAGGGTGGAGAAAACCAGAAGCCGAAAGGCCAGAGGTGACCAGGCCCTTGCTGAGTTTGGGACCCAGGTAGGAAGGAGTCAAACAGAGACAAGCCAAATGGTTGCATTGAGCCAGATGTGAATCTCAGCTTGATTTCTCAACTCCACTTCTGTTGCAGTCTCTTTTTCAACTGGGAGTTTTTATTGAGACTGTTGTAAGCTCGTGTGTAGCTCTGTGGCACTGTCCTCCCGTTGTTCATGGATTTCTTTGAGTGGGCACCAGTAACATCTCCATTGTGAGACTTGTTGTTACTGTTTCTGGCATAATTAATATGCTACGGGGAGCTTGCCAGACTCTGCTGTGTGGGCGGGATACTACTCTTGGTAGCTTGCTGGGCTCTCTGAGAGGGACGGAGGAATCGAACCTGGGTTGGCCGCGTGCAAGGCAAATGCCCTACCCGCTGTGCTGTCGCTCCAGCCCAAGCTCATGTGTAGTTATAAGAAATAACAGAGAGAGAGAGAGAGAGAGAGAGAGAGAGCTGGAGCTGATAGTTCAGTGGGGAGGGCATTTGCCTTGCACGTGGCTGACCCAGGTTCAAATCCCAGCATCCCATATGGTCCCCAGAGCACCTCTAGGAGTGATTCCTGAGTGCGCAGCCAGGAGTAACCCCTTAGCGTCGCTGGGTGTGACACAAAAAGAAAAAAAAGAGAGAAAAGACCAGTGTTTGTTATTTTTTGTCTATTTCTAGCATTTCCTAGCACTGTTGTGTAATAGCTCAATCAGGATATTAACACTTGTGCTTTGATTCTAATTCCCTAAACTTTGCTTAGCTATTTGCAAACTTTTGATGATTTTCTTAAATTGACATCAAATCAATGGGGGTAGGACTCTGGGCCACACCCAGTGGTGCTCAGGGACAACTCCTGGTTCTGTGCTCAGGGCTCACCTTTGGTGGCGCTCAGGGGACTATCTGCAGTGCTAGGGAACTGAACCACGACCTCCAGCTGCAAAGCTGGTGCCTTAACCCCTGCACGGTCTCTCCAGCCCCAAATCAATTTTGAAAGACACGCACAAGTAATCTTTGGGAGGGTTCCAGTCTCTTTTACATGAAATCAATATTAGGGAAAAGAATTTAATTTTCCCAATTTGAGTATCACTGGGGTCTGAATTCCACATCTATAAAAGACACTCAGAAATATTTGGAATTTACCACCTCTCTCTCTCTCTCTCTCTCTCTCTCTCTCTCTCTCTCTCTCTCTTTTTAGGGGAGGGGGTTTGCTCTTTTGACCAGGCTTGAGGATCAATCCTGGCGATGCTTAGAGGATTATGCAGGATCCTGGGGAACAAACTGGATCAGCTGTGTGCAAGGCAAGTGCCCGACTTGCTGTACTATCTCTCCGACCCATCGTTTCATTTTCAGGACTGCCGCTAATTTCCTTGTTCTCCCCAGCACAGCTGAGGGAACCTTCGGAGCAAAAACGGGACATGACTTGTCAGTTCTGAAATCAGGCAGGATGCAGTGTGAACGGATGGGCTCCACGAAGCCTGGCCCTGAATGTGCCCTTCTCTCTCTCCTCCTCGCTTCCTCAGACTGCAAGGGACTACCAGGGAGTGTCTCCCAAAGGCAGGAGATTCTAAACAAAGACTCTTTCTGCCAGGGGAATCTGCCGGGAATACCAACGATGCTTGTTCCGGAATATGTGTGGCCGGCATTGGCTGGCCGGCCTGATGTCAGCCAGATGACACAGAAGCAATTCCTGAGCTATGCTTTCTGGGACACTCTAGTGACCAGGCTATTGGGCCACCCCCCTCCCCCGGCCCCTCACTCCTCCCTGCTTCCCCCACCTCCCTGCCTCATCAGTACAGGCTGCTCCAAAGAATCTCTGTTTCTTCCTTGGGATCGGGAACGATGGTTTCTTGGGTGTTTTGACCCTGTTGGAAATAGATTTCTCAGAGCTGTGCCCTCTCTCTACCTTGTCCTTCTTTGAGAAATCCAATCACTTAATGTGCCTCTCTGCCTCTGTATTGCCCACCTCCCGGTCACAGCAGAGTTTCATTTGATCCTTCAAATGTGTGACTTGCCTTCATCCTCCAGCGGGAGCTGCAGATTGTTTATTCCTTAAAGGAAAAAATCAAGGAAAGAAAGGAAAGAGTAAAGTGACCTGGAGTTGAGCCAGCGCCAGCCAGCCTCTCTGAGCCTGGCCTTGTGTCCATAAGCCGCAGTTGAGAGAAACCAAGAAATGCCCAAACAGAATCAAACAAATGATCTATTTAGTCTCATTTCCTCCCTTGGAAGAAGGCCAATGTTGAGGGATTTGGAAGAAGATGAAAATCCCACTCCCCTCCTCTGCCCACACTTCGTGCCCATATCCCAAACAATATGACCTTGTATTTAACTAGACATTGCCCTTAGCGCCCAGTGGGTGATGGTGTTTTGTCTGGAAGGAAGATCTATGTTACAATAATAAGATAATGAAAGTTGCTCCTCTTCTATCTCACGCCCATTACACCACCAGCTTGCTGCTTACACAATGTCAGAAATGCAAAAGTGGTTATGTAAGATAGTTTCAACCAGGGGGACAGAGAAGCCGGGTTAGTTCACTTAATACAATTAATTCCTGGGACGGTTGCATTGGCATGACTTTTTTCTTTTAAAGTTTCTAAAAGGCATTTGTCTTTTTATTTCCCTTTCAAGTTGGCTTTCAAATAAATCCAATTTCCTCTTTTCTGTAACTTCTGAAACAGATTAAGCCACAGCACCAATTCTCACTTTCCCATTGTCGTCACAGCATTTCACCAAGACCTTCAGAGAAAAATGACATTGCTAAGTGCTGGGCGAGTATTATTTTCTAGTTTTATTGGGCAGAATGGGGTGGAAAGCTTGGGGCGCCCAGGTACATTGTGTTACTGACCCCTTCAAATAATAACCTCGCTCTTGGCTGGCTCTTAAGTCCTGACAATGGCGGCCGCATGCCTGCTTCTGTCTTTCTGACCTTCCTTCTTAGCCTCTTCTGTGTTCGTTTCTTTCTCTCTTTCCCTCCAAGGTCACCATTAGCTTCCCATGCCACCCCTGCTTCCTTTTCATCCTTTATCACCCGCCAGATCTCTGGACAGCATTTTGTGCTGGTTAAGTGTTTGAAACTCCTTTGCCTCTTCACTCTTCACTCTTGCCCCCGTTCCGGAGGCAATCTTTAGCTTCCTTTCAGCAAAGCGTCCTTCTCCTTCTTGCAAAGGAATCGCCTGCTCTCGGCTCTCTCCTGTCCTTGGAAAAGCGCTACCCACCATCTAGTTCCAGCAATCTTGATTGGCAGGGCCTGGCTGTCTTTGGAGAATGTCCTCTCCTGCACTCTGGGCCTACCTTCTGGACATTCCTGTTGGGAGCACAAATCAAACTGTTCTGACATCCTCTAGCCTGGGCCTAGCTCTCCAACCCAGCTAACCAGAATCCTGGGTTTAGCTCTACAACCCAGCTCACTGGATCCCGGGGCTCTCAATCCTGCAGGGAATAGGGAGGGCATCTGGAACTGCTTCATTCCAGCTTGGTGAGCTGTGCTCTTCCATCTAAGTTTCCAGAATCACCTGCTCCCCGGTCCTTCTGGATAGCTGCCCATGATAGGGTCTTTGTTTGAGTATACTTTTCCTAATTCTATGCAGATTTGGCCACCAGGGACCCCTAACTGACACTTCTTAGATATGAACTTTGCAAAGCTTATATCTATATATGTATATATATTGCTGGGCCCATTCGAGCAACTCGATGAACTATGAAAGGACAGTATATATATTGCACACGCCTGTATAAAGACCATATATTTAATCTTTTTATTTTTACATTTGTATTTTTTATTTATTTTTGTCGTGGTGACCAGAGCTCTACTCTAGGTGCTTGGGAGGTCCTGTGGTGATCAAACCGGTGGCTCTCTGCTCCCAGAATGCTCTCCAGTCCTTTGAGTAACTCTATGCAATGTCCTCCGCTCATGACCTTGAATCTTTCTTTCAAATTCTCACATCAAATGCCTCACAAGCATTTCTTCTTTATGCCATACCCCCAATTACCTCCCATTTGACAAGTCTAAGGCCGGCTTATTTCTCTCCTTCCCCAAGCCAGTTTTTCCTTATGCAACATGGAAGGATTTTACAAGGACGAGGGTCATCTCCTCTTGGTCCCTGAAGCCAGAAGGAGCAACTCTTCCTCTTCATTCATTCCTGATCCTGCCATTTCTGGACCACAATTACTAACTTCTTCCCAAGTTCCTCTTAGTTAGCCCTTTCGCATTAAATACAGTTTAGACCTTTATCACTTCATAACTAGACCACTCCAGTAAAACCCTATTTCTTCTCTTAGCTTTGAGGACCTTCCCAGCATCAGCAGCTGAATCTTTCTAAGGTACTGCTTCTATCATTCCTTCCCATTGCTCCATGTCTGTCATCAAAGCCCCAATTCCTTGGTTTTGGAAATCATTTGCAGTTGTTATAGGCATAAGCAGTGGTGTTAGGCTGCCTATATTCAAATCCTAGTCCAACCACCATGGAATATTTTTTCAAGTAACTTTATTTTTGTTTAAACTGAACTTCAGTTTCGTTTTCTGTAAAATGGAGAGTAATAATAACCCATGCTCTGCAGGTAAATTGAGTAAAACCAACTCACAGGGTTATGTGAAAATGAATTAGTCGGTCCACAGGAAGGGCTTAGCTGAGAGTCACATCATAAGGGCCCAACAAAGCTATTACAGTGAAAGTTCTGCATAATTCAACTCTGACCCCATGACAAGGCAGATCCTCTGGTGTAGTTGTTATTTAAAAATAGAGCCTCATTTTCCCTCATGTGTAGCTATTATTCGAAAAACCAAAATTACTCATCTAAATTCATATCATATTTTCCTACCCCTGTTTCTGTTTCATTGTTCAAACCACTCTCTACCTTTCTCACCTTCTCTGTATGAGACTATTCCAACTTAAATGACTTAACCAGACCATTTCTTTGATTCACATTTTTTTTTTTTTTTGGTGAGGGGTATACCCAAGGAATTACTTCTGGTACTAAGGGCTTACTCCTGGATCTGTGCTCAGGTATCACATCTGAAAGTCCTTGTGGGACCATATGTGGAGGTGGGGATCAAACCAAGAACCCTACCTGCTGCACTTTCTTTTTTCTTTTTTTTCTTTTCTTTTTTTGCTTTTTGTGTCACACCTGGCTATACACAGAGGTTACTCCTGGCTCGGTACTCAGGAATTACTCCTGGCGGTGGTCAGGGAACCATATGGAATGCTGGGAATTGAACCCGGGTTGGCCGAGTGCAAGAGAAACGTCCTACCCACTGTACTATCATTCCAGCCTTACCTGCTGCATTTTCTATCCAGTCCCTCAATTCACTATTCTTTGTGTTGGCTGCAGAGTTCTATGCCCTCACAGCCCTGCAGGACTAATGGTCGTCCCCGTATAGCTGTGGGCCTCAGTAGGGTAAGCTAGAATGCGTCATCTTTTCTACCCATCATTATTGTCATCGTCATGAGGCATTTTATCTTTTAAACGTCTTGCTACATAGATTTTCCCCCCAGAGATTCTAGGTTTTACACGGGAGCTTGAAACTCTGAAGATGGGAAAACAGAAGTTTCAAAATAACCTAGGTCAAGTCATGGTTTTACCAAAAGTGTTTATAAAGACCTTTCAATTAAGGGACTGGAGAGATAGTACTGCAGGTCAGATACTTGCCTTGCAGGTGGCCAATCAGGGTTCGATGTCTGGCACCTCATAGGGTCCCCCAAGCTCTGCAAGGGGTAATCCCTGAGCACAGAGCCAGGAGTAAGCTCTAAGCACAACCAGATATGATCCACAAACAAAAAGCATTTTTTTTATAAATTAAAATTTTAAAAATATCTCTTCAGGTCCCTCTGTTTAGTCTTATAAGGCACCTATCAGATTAGAGCCTCACCCTTTCTTTCTTTCTTTCTTTCTTTCTTTCTTTCTTTCTTTCTTTCTTTCTTTCTTTCTTTTGCTTTTTGGGTCACACCCAGCGTTGCACAGGGGTTACTCCTGGCTCATGCACTCAAAAATTACTCCTGGCGGTGCTCGGGGGACCATACAGGATGCTGGGAATCGACCCCGGTTGACCGCGTGCAAGGCAAACACCCTACCCGCTGTGCTATTGCTCCAGCCCCACCCTTCTATTCTTCTCTGTCCTCCCGTTGTTCATCGATTTGCTCGAGCAGGCCCAGTAACTTTTCCATTGTGACAACTGTTACTGTGTTTGGCATATCAAATACGTCACAGGTAGCTTGCCAGGCTCTGCTGTGCGGGCGAGATACTTTTCGATAGCTTGCCGGGCTCTCCGAGAGGGGCGGAGGAATTGAACTCGGATTGGCCATGTGGGTTGCTTGCAAGGCAAATGCCCTACCCACTGTGCTATTGCCCCAGTCCCACCCTTCTATTCTTATTTAACCTAATATAGTAGAAGACTAATATCCATGGCCAGGGAAACAGGAGCTAGGAGAACTGGTCAATGGTTGGAACTAACTACAAATGTGTGTGGGGCTGAGGCTAGGTAAGATAGAAGAAACCAGTATGACAATAATAGCAGGGAATGAGAGAGAGAGAGAGAGAGAGAGAGAGAGAGAGAGAGAGAGAAGAGAGAGAAGAAGAAGAAGAAGAAGAAGAAGAAGAAGAAGAAGAAGAAGAAGAAGAAGAAGAAGAAGAAGAAGAAGAAGAAAAGCACCTGCCATAGAGGCAGATGGGGGTAGGGGTGGGAATGGGGTCTTCACCTCTAACCTTCCCTTCATCCTCTCCTTTCCATCCGTCCCTCCGTCCCTCCCTCCCTCCCATCCTTCCTTTTTATCTTTTTTTCCTCTCTTCTGGTAGTGCTCAGGAATCACTGCTGGTGGGGCTAGGGGGCCAGGGATTTAACCTGGGTCAGCCTCATGCAAGGCAGGCATCTTACCTGCTGTACTCTTGCTCTATCTCTTCCTCTTCCTCTTCTCTAACTTCATGGCCTTTAAAAAAATCTTTACATTTTCATGCATAGCCTTTTTCGCACAGAGAAAGTCATCACTAGTGTTTGCTCTGTGAATGAAAAATGCTATGACTTTCACACAAGCACTAAGCAGGTTTTTTTTTTTTCAAATTTTTGGGTCACACCTGGAGATGCACAGGGGTTACTCCTGGCTCATGCACTCAGGAACTACTCCTGGCGGTGCTCAGGGGACCATATGGGATGCTAGGAATCGAACCTGGGTCGGCCAGGCAAACACCCTATCCATTGCGCTATTGCTCCAGCTCTATCTGGGCAGTTTTATGTGTGGTCATTGCTTCAGTTATGTCCTTTGCCTTCTACCCACTTCTTCCTGGTCTGCAGAGTATTGCATGTGGGAAGGAGCCAGTTGGCTTGGGTTCTTGGTCCATTCCTGTCTTTTAATTATAATCACATTCAAGTCATTTGCGTTTTCTGGGCCTCCCTTTCCTCACGCCTGAAAGAAGAGTTCCAGATCACTTTTCATTGAGTTTCTGCAAGGAAGGAATCTGATCCTTTAGCAAGTCCTGAGTACTTCATGGATATTATCTCAGTCTTTTAGGGCTGCTGTCACAAAATTCCAGACTGACCGGGATCAAAAAGGAAGTCATTGCACAGTCGGAAGGCAAAATCTGGGTCAGTATCTATTGACACTCTCTCCTGGGGTTCTAGATGGCTGCCTTCTCCATGGGACTCACATCACATCTTGGTGCATGAAAAGGTGGACTGGGAGCGGGAAGTATGGAGGAGGAAGAGAGCAGCACCTTTCGCCATGTCTTTAGGGACAATAATCCTATTCAGATCAGAGCCCCAGTTTCATGACTTCCTGGTGTCCATCAAGTCTTTCTTTGTCTTCAGATCACAGGACACTGGAGGTAAGTGCTACAACAGATGCATTTGGGCAAATATATTCTGTTTAATTACATGACTATCATTGATTCTGGGGCACACAGCCCATCTTTACTGGTCTAGTTTGTTCCTTGCTGATTGTATTTTATACCAGCCTTTCTGAAACACCTGTTATGTTGCAGAACTCGATGAATAGTAACATTTACTATTGTGATTTCCAGGTCTTGATGATGCTAGGGGAGCAGAAAGTGAAGACAAGGAGAGATTTCCAGTTCTAAGTAGAAGGAGTGGTTTTGTTTCCATAGGTCTTTCTTTCTTTCTTTCTTTCTTTCTTTCTTTCTTTCTTTCTTTCTTTCTTTCTTTTTCTTTCTTTCTTTCTCCCTTTCTCTTTCTTTTGTTCCTCCCTCCCTCCCTCCCCCCTCCCTCCCTCCCTTCCTCCTTCCTTCCTCCCTTCCTTTCTCCCTTCCTTCCTTCCTTCTTTTCTTCCTTTCTCCACCTCTAAACTTCCCTTCATCCTCTCCTTTTTCTCCCTCCCTCCCTCCCTCCCTCCCTCCCTCCCTCCCTCCCTCCTTCCCTCCCTTCCCTCCCTCTTTTCCTTCCTTTTTATCTTTCTTTCTCTGCCCTGGTAGTTCTCAGGAATCACTGCTGGTGGGGCTAGGGGGAACATATGGGGGGCCAGGGATTGAACCCGGGTCAGCCTCATGCAAGGCAAGCACCTTACCTGCTCTACTCTTGCTCTGGCTCCTCTTCTCTAACTTCATGCCAGGTTAAAAGAGCTTTCTGAAGTCTACATTGGTTTGTTTTCGAAAGCAAGAATGCCCCCTGACTCATCAAAGCTCCCTCAGACTGCAGAGTGAGAAAACCATCCTTTAAACTCTTCGAGTGTCTTCTGAGAAAAAGCTGAAAAGCACAGTTAGAACTGCAGGTTGCTTGAGCAGCTCCTTGGCTGGGACAGGGAGGTGCAGAAACGTGCTTCCTCTTGCATCTCTAAAGAACAGTTCTCACGGTTCCAGGCTTCGACTCTGGAGAGGGACCCCTTATCCTTCTTTCCCCAGTTGCTGCCACTTGCAATCTCTCCTTTTTGGTTTAACAAGACTCAGTCACGGTCACGGTCCTCCCATTATTCATCGATTTGCTCGAGCGGGCCCAGTAACGTCTCCATCGTGAGACCTGTGGTTACTGTGCTTGGCATATTGAATACATCACAGGTAGCTTGCCAGGCTCTCTGAGAGAGGTGGAGGAATCGAACCCGGCTCAGCTGGGCCGGCTGCGCGCAAGGCAAAGGACCTACCTCTGTGCTATTGCTCTACCCCTAACAAGACTCATGATACAAAAATGACCTTGAGGAAAAAAAAGACAACTATTAAGTTTTCTCTGACTTAGAGGTCCCTTTCTCCCTTTTAATTCTTTCCATGAAAGACCACAGGAGAACCCTCCTCTGTTCTTCGTCATCTTTTACCTTAAATTGCATCCTCAGAAGAGCAAGCAAGTTAACAGCAGCCCCGAATGCAGATGTGAGCTTTGACTGCCTGCATCTACATGTTGGCTGTTGCTGCCTCGGTCCTCTCAGCACTGGGAATCTCTCATGGAATGAGGAAGGGACTGTACAGATCCATCATGGAGGAGTTCTTAAAGTATAGTCTGAAGCTGCCTCACGAGATCATCTTGAAATTCTCGGTGAAAATACACCTGGGAATCTCTTCTAAGACCTGTTCAATCTAAGTCTACTGACAACTGTCTAAATCTCAATGTTTTGCACTCAGGAATCACTCCTGGAGGTGCTCGGGAGACCAAATGGGATGCTGGGGATTGATCCTGGGTGAGCTCCCTACCTGCTGTATGATCTCTCTGACCTCCAAATCTCATTTTTAAAAACACGTTGACCAAATCGCACTTGTACCAAGCAACACATGACTTTAAGCCCTGCTGTAGTCCAAGCCTCACTCTGACAGAGAGGAGTGTGTGGTCTGTAGACCAGCATTATCAGCAGGAACCTGCAGTGCATGGGTGTTCTGCCCCAGAGAATCAGAACCCCACTTGAGTCAGATTATCATTAAGAAGGCTGATCTAACCCACTTTATGTAATTTGCAAAGGTCTTCAAGATTTCCCTCCACCAACTAGAATCGTCAATACAGCTGGGATCTGAGAACCCAAATGACTTTCTCAAAGTCTCTGGAGTAAATCAGGTAAAGAACCTATGGTTAAAGTCAGAGAGAACAGAGTTTATTTTTTAATTTTTATTTTGTTGCTTTTTGGGTCACACCCAGCAATCCTCAGGAATTATTCCTGGCAGTACTCGGGGGACCACATGGGATGCTGGGAATCAAACCTGGGTCGGCTGCATGCAAGGCAAACGCCCTACCCACTGTACTACAGCTCCAGCCCTGAGACCAGAGTTTAAAGCCAGACTCTGCCTCTTGCTAAATCTCAGGTCACTGTCACTGTCATCCCATTAATCATTGATTACTCGAGTGGGCTCCAGTAGCGTCTCCATTTGTCCCAGCCCTGAGATTTTAGCATGGTAAACTTTATGCTCTCTCTCCATGGATGCGGCACACCAGCTGGATGTCCTTGGGCATAATGGTGACATGCTTGGCGGGAAATGCACAGAGGTTGGTGTCCTCCAATGCCTTGAACGCCTCCTGCAGTGCCATGACCGCTGAGCTCTGGGAGCAAAGGTCGGTCTTGAAGTCCTATGCAATCTCGCACACCAGCACTGGAATGGCAGCTGGTAGATCTCACATAGTCCCATGGTATTGGGCTGGTATTGGTGTGGCTTCTTCATGCCACCCGTGGCAGGTGTGCTCTTGCAGGCCGCCTTGGTGGCCAACTGCTTGCAGGGCGCCCTCCCTCCCGTTGACGTGCACGCTGTCTGCTTAGTACGAGCCCTCTCGTTCTTCCCAACTCAGCTGGAGACTCCTTCAGGGTTAGGGACATGAGACCCATTTTAGCTACTGTTGTGGGCTGGAGCGATAGCACAGCAGGTAGGGCGTTTGCCTTGCACACAGCCAACATGGCCCAACAGAGTTTGATTCCTCCACCCTTCTCGGAGAGCCCAGCAAGCTACCGAGAGTATCTTGCCCGCATGGCAATGCCTGGCAAGCTCCCTGGGACGTATTCGATATGCCGAACACAGTAACAACAAAGTCTCACAATGGAGATGTTACTGGGCTCGCTCCAGAAAATTGATGAACAATGGGAGGACAGTGACAGTTGTGGGAATATTTGGTACATCACGGGTGGCTTGCCAGGCTCTGCCGTGCGGGATGGATACCCTCAGCAGCTTGCCAGGCTCTTGGGGTGGGGGGAAGATGGAGGCTTTTGGGGTGATCTCTAATCATCTCTGCAGGTGGTCCCAGTCTACTGAATGTAAGCTCCTGATGACCGGTCTGCTGTAACAATTTGCACGCTGACAGCACGCACCTGCCTTCATCTCCATGCAGTGTCTGGGGTGTCTGCGGTCTCAGGTTGATGTCCTTGAGGTGGATGGAGTGTGACCAGAGGCTGTCCAACAGCTGGCAGGGCAAGACCCCATCACACAGGGTGTGTGTCAGGTCGAACACCTGTGCCGAGTCCCAAGTCACTTGTTGGTTGGCGGACAGCGTCCTGCAGTTGACAAGTCACCATTGGGGCTACTGTTGCTCCTCCACGCTCGATGGTGCTGTGACTCGGCCCAGCTGGGGGAGTCGGTGATGCTGCAGCTGACGCCACTCTGTCCCAATCCCTCAAAGGAGCCGGCGATGTCCAGAAGGAACTATGCGCAGAGCTCCAGCAGGGATCCCACACGGAACCCTACGCCCGGTGTGCTGAGCTGCGCATCACCCAGAGAGAGATGGTGAGTGGGGTTCGGGAGAGGGTGAGCGGTTCAACCTGCACCGGCACCGTCTTGCCTTCTAGAAATCTCAGGTACACTCACACATGTCTCTAAGCTCACATTGTTTGTTGTTAAAGCAGGAGTAATATTTCCATAAAGCCTGTTGACCATAGAAAGTGAAAACTCTGTGAAAGTCCCTGGAAAGCTCTCAATAAACAACTCTGACGGTCATTACTCTCACTTAGATCTCCGGCTTCTGTGCCGCCTCAGAAGAGACATCCCCTGTTGCATGCAGAAATGGGAAGTAGCACTTGAGATAAATTGGGTCCTATTTGGTGACTATTCTGTCTAATTTTGATTCAAGGCTTTGAAAGAATGAGGACAAGGGTGGGGGCTCTCCAGAAGAAAGTGAATCGTATGTTGCATGGCCGTGAGATTCTGCTCTCTTGCTCCTCGTTCCTCCTGGCAAGCTTGTTGGTGATGGTGTGGAAGCAACCCGCCCGCCCAGGGAGAAACACCCACATTTCCCCTTGCTTCCCCTGTTTCTTTTCACTTTTCTCACCACTCTGGGCTCGCCTTCCTTTGGGTCCCAGCATTTCCTTGCCTTGCCTTACCCTTTCCATTTTCCTCCCCTGCCCTCCCCTTTCCTTCCTGTTCCCTCCCCTTCCCACCCTGCCCCTCCTTCTCCTTCCCTCCCCATCCCCTTCCCTCCCCTTCTCCTCCCCTCCCCTTCCCTCCCCTCTCTTCCCTTCCCTTCCTCTCCCTTCCCCTCCCCTCCCCTCCCCTCCCCTCCCACCCTTCTCTCTTACCTTCCCCTTCGCTCCCCTCCCTTCCTCTCCCTTCCCCTTCCCTCCCCTTACCTTCCTTTCCCTCCCCTTCCCTCCCCTTCCCTTCCCTTCCTTTCCCTCCCCTTCCCTTCCCTTCCTCTCCCTTCCCCTTCCCTCCCCTCCCCCTCCCTTCCTCTCCCTTCCCCTCCCTTTCCTCCCCTCCCCTTCTCTTCCCTGTCTTTCTCTCCCATCCTCTCCCTTCCCCTTCCCAACCCCCTTCCCTTCCTCTCCCCTCCCTTCCTTCCTCTTCCCTCCATTCCTTCCTCTCCCCTCCCTCCCTTCCTCTCCCCTCCCTTCCTCTCCCCTTCCCTTCCCTTCCCTTCCCTTCCCTTCCCTTCCCTTCCCTTCCCTTCCCTTCCCTTCCCTTCCCTTCCCTTCCCTTCCCTTCCCTTCCCTTCCCCTCCCCTTCCCTTTCGTCTTCTTGTTTTTGAGTTATAGATGGCAGTGCTCAGGGCTTACTCCTGACTCTATGCTCAGGAATCACTCCCGGACAGATTCAGGGATCATATGGGGTGTCGGGGATTGAACCCAAGTCAGTTTCCTAAAAGACACAAACAGCCCTACCTGCTGTACTAACTCTCAAGCCCCCTCCAGCATCCCTCTCCCCCAAGATCCATCTGGCTCTCCTAAAAGGGGTTTCTTCTTTGCTCAGAAATTCCATATATTCAGGGCTTTTCTCTAAACATCCAAAGTCATCTGTCTTATACCCTCTCCCCTTTTTTTTAAGGAAGCTAGCTGGCTAAACTGATCATTAGGTTTACTTAATTCAATCTTTACTTAATTCAGAATAATGCTGGTATTTTAGTAGTTCTCCTCCTCCTCTTCCTCCTTCTTCTTTTGTTTTTGGGCCACACCCAGTGGTGCTAAGGGCTTCTTCCTGTCACTGTGCTCGGAGTTCACTCCTGACAGATTCAGGAGACCGCCTGCCCACTGCAACCTCTCTCCAGGCCCAGTTAGACCTCTTCTGATCCTAAACCCGCTATCATGAGCAGACGCATTTGAGTGGAGTGACGTTGGACCCTCACAGTGTCTCCAGATCCAGTTGTCATGAACAGCAACCTTGACTCCGAGCCCAAAGATCCACCAGCTCTACACTTCCTGCCCATCTTTTTCCCCCCCTCTTTCTGCCACTGCTCCCTCATTTAACAAACTTTTGGCAGTATCAGGGCAAGAACAGAGAATTTTGGGTCAGATTTCCTTGGTGCAAATCCTCACTGTGCCACTATATCTCTATTTTGTAGGTTTTGTTTTGTTTTGTTAGGGGGCCACTTCTGGCTTCTCTGAGGGATTATTCCTGGCTCTGTGTTCATTCAGAGATCATTCCTGGCAGGGCTGGGGGGAGGGGACCTTAGGGGTGCCAGGGATCGAACCCAGCTTGACTGTGTGCAAGGTTAGCACACTACCTGCGGCACCATCTCTCCAGCCCCTCTATGCAACTCAATAGGGTCGAGTTGGCTACTTTACCTGGTTATCAGGAAGTCTGTTCCATGTTGTAGCTATGGAGAGATGGTAAAACTGTAAGGGTGTTTGCCTTGCATGCAACCAACCTATGGTTCCCCGAGCCCAGCAGGAGTGATCCCTGAGCACAGAGCCAGGAGTAAATCCTGAGCACTTCCAGGAGTGGCTTCAACTATCCCCCCTCCTATCCATACACACACAGGAAAAGTTTGAAGGGCACCTGTACTTGTGAGTGATTGCTGATATAAACCAAGCACTGAGCTGAGTGCTTGTGCATCTAGAAATGAAGGACTCAGTTCCTACACATGACAATTTGGGCGAGAGCTAGGAGTGAGGATGGACCACAAGACATGTGACTGAAGTCTTAAAGTCCTGGCACAGTTTTGGCTCTAGACGTGAAGTTGCTAGGGCATTCAGAATTGTGATTTTGTAGAAACACCATCCTCGGCTTCGAAATTGATCTTGTGGATTTTTATGGGGATGCCACAATGGCATATGCCTGAAATGTTGATCAATTTCATGAGTTATGTCATAGTTACCATCAGTCCATTGGAGCTGCAAGACTTATAAGGTAAAGGTAAAGGCCCTCCCGTTGATCGTCGATTTGCTCGAGCGGGCCCAGTAACGTCTCCATTGGAGACTTTGTTGTTACTGTGTCTGGCATATCGAATACTTATACACAGCAGACTTATACACAGCAGAAATTTATTTCTCACTCTTCTAGAGGCTGAAAGTCAGAGACCAGGAGACCAGTGTCCCTGGGGTAGGGAGGATGCTCTTACAGGCTCCAGACTTCTGTGGACCCTCTTATAGAAGAGCTTTAAATCTCATCCTTGAGGCATCTGACCTCATGGCATAATCACTTCCCTAACATGCCACCTCCTAATACTGCACCTTAGCTGTTGTTTTTTGACATAGGAAGTTAAGGTTGGAGGGACACAGAAAATTGAGAACACAACAATATTCGTTAGTCTGAGTTGTACATTTTACCAAAGCACAGTCAGTGGGTGGTGAGGGCGGGGAGGAGGGGTGGTGAAGTTAGGGGAGAAAACCGTTTGCTCCAGTACCCAGGTAATCCAGCTCTTCAATACCATAGTGTAATCCAAGAATAGATTTTAACTTATTTTCTTCTTTGGTTTGTTTGCCTTGGTTGTGCTCAGGCCTTACTCCTGGCTCTGTGCTCAGGGATCACTCCTGGTCAAGCTCAGGGGAACATATGTGGTGCTGGTGATTATTTACTGTGAGATCTGTCTGGCCCCAAAGAATCAAGTTCTAGCAGTGTCACTTTTTAAGGTCTTCAGAATACACTTAAATTTACAGAGAAATTGCGAAGGGTTCATTTAGCATTTGTGAAAATTTGGAAATTAACACTGGCTCACCAAACTCTAGAAATTATTTGGATTTCATCAGTTTTTTTCTTCTGAATGTTTTCCTTCTGTTGCAGAGTCTCCGGTGGGGGTCTGCTTTATGTGGGTCATCTTGTCTCCATTAAATCTGCATTTCTAAAGAATATTCTCATTCATGGGCTGGAGCAATAGCACAGCAGGTAGGGCATTTGCCTTCATGCAGCCAACATGGTGTACCCAAGTTCAATTCTTCCACCACTCTCGGAGAGCTCTCGGCAAGCTACTGAGAGTATCTTGCCCAAACAGCAAAGCCTGGCAAGCTACCCATGATGTATTCGATATGCCAAACACAGTAACAAGTCTCACAATGTTACTGGGCTCGCTTGAGCAAATTGATGAACAAGGGGAGGACAGTGACAGTGACAGTGATATTCTCATTCATAGGTAAAGGTAAAGGTAAAGGCCCTCCCGTTGATCGTCGATTTGCTCGAGCGGGCCCAGTAACGTCTCCATTGGAGACTTTGTTGTTACTGTGTCTGGCATATCAAATACTCCCGGTAGCTTGCCGGGCTCTCCGAGAGGGGCGGAGGAATCGAACTCGGGTCGGCCATGTTGGCCGCTTGTAAGGCGAATGCCCTACCTGCTGTGCTATCGCTCATTCATAGGTAGCAGTAATAGAAACTGATTTACCCGCTGGAAAAACTGATACTCAAAAACTGATTACTCAAAAAGGAATGTGCCTGCCACAGAGGCAGGAGTGGGGAATGGGGTGTGGTTGGTGGAAGGGATACTGGGAACATTGGTGGTGGAGAATGGGCACTGGTGCAGGGATGGGTACTCAATCATTGTAAGACTGAAATGTAATCACGAAAGTTTGTAAGTCTGTAACTGTATCTCATGATGATTCATCAAAAAAATATAGTAAAATGAAAAAAACCTGATTACTCACAAAATTCAAAATAAAAATAGCATTTGATTTTTGGCAAGTCCATTTCTAGGTATCTATCCAAGGACACAAGAACAGTTTCAAAAGGATGCGTGCACACCTGTGTTCATTGCAGTAGTATTTGCAATGGTCAAGCTCTGGAAACCACCCCAGGGCCCAGCAACAGACGAGTGAGAAAAGATTGTACACATACATTCAAATTCTATTTAGCTTTAACATCTTCCTTTTAACTGATTGCAGGCAAAGGCATGTTTTAAAAATGGGGGATGAGCATCCCTAGTAGTGCTCAGGGACCTGAAGGGCGTTCCTATGACAGTTGACCTGGGTCTTCAGGCTTGACAGTGCTCAGGTCCAAGGATATGGTACTGCTCAGAGTTGGTGCTCAGGGCCACCAGCGTAACCCTGGATGGTGGTCTCGCAGTGCTCACTCAAAGGGCACTCAAAGTTCTAATATTTTTCTTTATTGGTTTTTGGGCCATCCTTAACTGTGCTCTGGGCTTCCTCCTAGCTCTGTGCTCAGGGATCACTCCTGGCTGTCCTCAGCAACTTGGAGAGGGAAGCAGGCTGGAAGGTCCTGGGCAGGTCTTTAAGCTGTGGTTCAGTGCTAGATGGACCAGGAGCATGAACAGATTCGGTAGCTGGTCATATTGTTATATGTGTGGCACTGCAGTGAGGTGGGGAGCCCATAGGAGGCTTGTTGATTCTCTTGTGGTTTATCTAGGCTGAAAACCAGACGCCAAGCTGGCCTTAGCAGGAGTTAATGATCAATGATATGTTGCCAGGTTTGTCTCCCACTAAAAGCCCATCAGGGGGTTGGTTCTGGTCTTTATACTGAGCAGCCATAAGTTCCTTCCCCTTGGGAGAACACAGGCTTGAGGCTTGTACCCTCTAGCTTGATCACCAGCTCTGAATTCTGCCTCTGACACTTTCCACGCGTGTGTAATCTTGCATAGGCTTCCTCGCCCTCTGAGCCCTATTCCTTCATTTGTAGCTCAGAAAAGCCTGATGCAAGATCGTGCCTTAAAGCTATGACCTACAGGTCACTCCAGATTAAAACTACCTACTGCAATGATGGTTGCAGGGATCGCTCGGGATGGGAGATGTGTGCTGAAAGTAGATAAAGGACCAAACATGATGGCCTCTCAGTATCTGTATTGCAAACTATAATGCCCCGAAGTAGAGAGAGAGTAAGAGGGAAATTGTCTGCCATAGAGGCAGGGGAAGGGGTGGGTTGGGAGGTGACGGGAGGGATACTGGGGACATTGGTGGTGGAAAATGTACACTGGCGGAGGGATGAGTGTTCGATCATTGTATGACTGAATCTCAATCATGAAAGCTTTGTAGTTGTCGCTCATGGTGATTCAATTAAAAGAAAATTGGGGAAAAAACACTATCTACTGCGGTTTCACTTCCTGATGGGCTGAGTTGGTTGCTGATCTTGCCCTGGTTTCTGTTTCTGAGAGCATTTGCTGCTTTTCCACCTATTTGGGTGGTGTGGTACTAACTTCAGTCTAGGTTGAGATGCCTTGAAGTACTTTGAGGGAAACTCTGCCCAGGCACCTGGACTAGACAATAGTTAACATCATTCAGGTATTTACTTTTTATTCTAACTTTTTGCCTGGGGTAGGGTGGTTGGAGTCTTCCACGCAATATTCAGGAGGCACAGGGGTCCTGGGGATAGTCTTGGAAATTCTTTTTTTTTTTTGGATTGTCATTTTTTTTACTCTTTTAAGCAGGGCTCGGGTGTCTTCACATGTGGTACTGGGGGCCTGTACTAGGGCCCCATACCAGGGGTTGAATGCCAGGGCCCAAGGATGTGCTTCTCTTGGGTATCTACTCTATCACCATCAGGACCAGTGTGTTGAAGCCTCCAGGGCTTTGGGGGATAAGCCAGGTGATGCTCAGGAGCCAGGCAGCACTGAAGATTGACCCTGGGAAGCATGCTCACTGCACAATCTCCTTGTCTTTGGCGCGTGAGGCAACCTTATATTGCTTTAACGCAGATGCTTTCATGGAGACACTGGTTTCTCCAACTTGGTGAGATTCGCACTGCAGGTCAGTGTCCTTAGAAAAAGCAGCTGTTACTATTAGCTGTTACTATTTTTTTTTTATTAGTGAGACACCATGAGGTACAGTTGTAGACTTAGAAATTTTTGTGCTTGGGTTTCAATTATACAATGATCAAATACCCATCTCTCCACCAGTGCCCATTTCCCACCACCACGGGTCCTAGTATCCCTCCCACCCCCCATCCGCCCCATCCCACCCTGCCTCTGTGGCAGGGCATTCCCTTTTGTTCTCTCTCTCCTTTTGGGTGTTGTGGTTTGCAAAAGAGTCATTGAGTGGCAATCATGTTCGGTCTATAGTCTACTTTCAGCATGCTTCTCCCCTCCTGGGAGGATCCTCCCAAAACCCTTTATTTGGTGCTCCCTTCTCTATCTGAGCTGCCTTTTCCCCTAGCACGTGTGGCTGGCCTCCAAGCCATGGAGCAAAATTCCTGGTACTAATTTCGGCCATTCTTGGGTGTTAGTCTCCTATTTTGTTACTTTATGTCCCCCAGATGAATGCAATCTTTCTATGTTTATCCCTCTCTTTCTGACTCATTTCGATTAGCTGTTACTATTGCAGTGCAACTCTTTCTGTCTTCCAACTACTGTTTTCCTCAAGTGGGATCATAGATGGCTAGTTCTGGGTAAGGAGCATTTTGGGTATGAGTCAATTTTCCCAGCAGTTCTTGACCAATGCAAGGACCTGCGGATACAGAGCATCCTGGGCACAGCAGTGCTTACTGAGGCTTACCTGGGTCACCTTTGTAGTGTTTGGAGGCCTCTGGGGCTGCACCTGGCAAATCCCAGGGTCTCCATGCTGCCAGGAATCAACTGGGGTAGACTGCATGCTAAGCAAGTGCCTTCACACCAGTGCTATATCTCTGGTTCCCATAAGTTATTGTAAAGGAACAATGGGAAGAGGCTTATGACAACTCTACATACATAAAGTAAAGTAAAGTAAAGGCCCTCCCGTTGATCATCGATTTGCTCGAGCGGGCCCAGTAACGTCTCCATTGGAGACTTTGTTGTTACTGTGTCTGGCATATCGAATACTCTCGGTAGCTTGCTGGGCTCTCCGAGAGGGGCGGAGGAATCGAACTCGGGTCGGCATGTTGGCTGTATGCAAGGCAGACACCCTACCCGCTGTGCTATCGCTCCAGGGGGTAAAAAAGGTAAAGGCCCTCCCATTGATCGTCGATTTGCTTGAGCGGGCCCAGTAACGTCTCCATTGGAGACTTTGTTGTTACTGTGTGGCATATCGAATACTCTCGGCTCTCCGAGAGGGGCGGAGGAATCGAACTCGGATCAGCCATGTTGGCCGCTTGTAAGGCGAACGCCCTACCCGCTGTGCTATCGCTCCAGCCCTGTCTGATTTAAATCATCTCCACTCTAACTGGGGAGAGAATAGACCCCTGTTTTCGGTGGACACAGGGAAGGTGACACCCCTTCTCTCAGATAATCTTGCTTTATAAGCTTGAATACATATCACTGATGAGAGAAGGGTATTTGATCTTTCAGATTGATTCACAGCGGGATGGGGGAGAGATTTATGAACAGTAAACATAAGAGAAGTTATTTATAGGAAGGATTATGATATGTTATTCTCCACCATCACTAACAAGATAGTTGAAGATTAAATAAATTAATCATGAAGGAAAAGAATTCACTTAGGTACAAGGAAAACAGCACGGAGATATTTCTGGTAGAAACGGTTTGAAAAATACACAAATTAGAATAGTTTTTGGTGACCTTGAAGCCACCTTTAAGACATAGAAAAGGGAGAGATGTTAACATAGCAACCCATTCCAGATTTCTTAGGGCATGATAACCATCATGGTGTTCCACCCCTCACCTCCATACAGTAGATTTAATTCTTTGTCTTTGATTTCCACTTTTCACTGTCTTTATTTACACTCTTCCATCGCATCCACTTCCCCTTTTGCTGGGGATAATAACAGGGTCTTCTCTAGGTCTGACTAAACTGAAAGGTCATAAGTGCTCTCCCTTCAAAAAAAAAACCCTCAAATATTTTATCTCCCCCTGTCACCCCAGACCTTGTTCTTGGAGCATGTTGTCTGATATTCATAAACCTCCAGGTTGAGACACAGAAAACAGAGGAACAGGGGACTGGAGGAATGGGTAGGAACATTCTTATTGCTGTATCACTGTATCACTGTCATCTGTTGTTCATCGATTTACTCAAGTGGACACCAGTTATGTCTCCATTTGTCCCAGCCCTGAGATTTTAGCAACCTCTCCTTACTCATCTTTCCCAATGCTGGCATATTGGAGGCTCTTTTAGGGTCAGGGGAATGAGACCTATTATTATTACTGTTTTTGGCATATCAAATACACCACAGGTAGCTTGCCAGGTTCTGCCATGTGGGCAGGATACTCTCAGTAGCTTGCTGGGCTCTCCGAGTCACTGTCCTCCCATTGTTCACCGATTTTCTCCAGTGGGCCCAGTAATGTCTCCATTATGAGACTTTGTTGTTACTGTGTTTGGCATATCGAATATGCCATGGGGAGCAAAGCTGTGCGGGTGAGATACTCTCAGTAGCTTGAGGGGCTCTTCGAGAGGGGTGGAGGAATCGAACTCAGGTTGGCCATGTTGGCTGCTTGCAAGGCAAACGCCTAACCTGCTGTGCTATTGTTCCAGCCCATATATATATATATATATATATATATATATATATATATATATATTTCCCTCTAGGATTTGTTGCCTAATGTCTTAACCCCATCAAATATGGTGTGGTAATTATGGAAAATGAGTAGGGAGTGTCTTATGATGTGTCGTGCGGCCACAAAAGTGGCTGCGTGGTCCAGGAACATGTTCACTCATGCATGAGGCTCAGCCTGATCGTATGGAAAGTGGCCTGGAGCTTGGCAGTGGTTGGGTAGTGGAGGTTGGCTGCTGGGGCTGGGTCCCTTGGGGTGGGGAGGGATCTCACCCGCCCCCCTCTGGGGTGCCCCGAGTAAAAACAGCCTGGCGTGGAGTCAGGTGGCATGGTTATGGGGGTCGCATTTTATGCCTCCTTCTGGGAGAAGCAGCCATGAGTTTTTCAAAATATTTCGAGTATGGACTTCAATGGTGGGCTTGTGCTATAGGATCTCCCAGTGTTCTCTCTTCATTCTCAGATTTGGATTTGGATTTCTGCATTTGGATGCAGAACCCAATGTTGCCTAAGGGGGTTCTGCACCCTTCGCCACCTCCCACCATCAGAGGCTATCCCATAGGATGACTAATCACAGTGATCAAGCCCTGTCTGGAATACATTGAGTTGATAACACAAATGAGGCTCTTGCCCAGGAATTTAAATCTTAAGCAAAATAGACAACAAAAGAAGACAGTAAATAGTTGAAGTTGGTGCATGAAGACAATAGCAGTGTTGCATCTGAAGTAGTTCTTTACACTATCTACCTAGAGTTAGAATTCTGAACCTTGTCCTGTTTGGAATCAGCTTTTTAATTCCTGGGTTTGTTTGATTTTGGGTTTTATTTTTTTAATTTCAGTGATGAGATGTCTGAATCCTTCCAGTACATTTTGTTTTGCTTAATTTAGTTATGTTTGATTTCTGTGTTGTAAGCAAAAACACCAAAGCCACTTCAAAGCTCTCTTTTTTTTTATGAGGTTATCAAATACTACAAAACAATTCCCATATGTCTTCTTGAGGATTATATCTTTTGCTTTAAGGCATTAATAAGATGCTGATTATTGGCACAGAGATTGCTCTGCTATTCGGGAGGGAATTACCAGATGGTGACATTACATATTATTTCTCAATCTAATCTATCTCAAAATGTGTGTGTTAGATCTTGGGGAAATGCTTTATCATCATCATTATTATTAAATGATATTTCTGTATTTTAAAAAACCCAGTGCATAGCATATCTTGTGGGGATAAAACTGGGATAAGGTGAAGGTAGTTCTTTGTCAGTATCTCAGAGTTATATACTCTAACTTCAAAGCAATTTATGTCCAAGATATCTGAAGGCAAACAAATATCCTCAGAAGGGGAATATTTCCTAAGTGGATGGAGCCAACATGTAGATTTTATTATGGCTCTGTCAGGAACCAGTGACTTATACTTTGCTGTTGCTTACACATAAACCTTTCATAGACCATGATATATGCTTCTTTGATATGTACGCTCTGCTCTCAGCAAAACCAGTACTGGACTCTGATCAGAAGCCATGTGTGTGGAAAATGATCCTTGCTTTAGATTGTGATTAAGAATGCAGATCAAATTATAATGAGCAAGCGGAGCCCAGGCTATGTAGAAAATATTCTACAATCATAATAGTAAGCCCAAGGTTGTTATTTGTTTTTTGAAGCCTTGACTAACATTAATCTTAATACTCAGATCCAAAGACAAAGAGCTAATAGTATCAAACCTTTGAATTGTTGAGTCATTAGAGACCACGTAATAAATATCAGCTTATGCCAATAGAAAATTAAATTTATCTGCAGGTGAGCATTGTCTATCTCCATGCTGCTTCTAACTCCTGCTTTCCCTCTTTTTCACTAATGTATCAGATAGCTAATGCTATGTAACAAGTCATTCTGAAAGGTGAGTGGTTTTGAATAACAAATGTTAACTAGCACATGAGTTTGTGGTTCTCCTGGGTGATTTTTCTGGTCTTGCCTGGGTTTGCTTATGTCTCTGTGAGGAGTGGTGATCAGTGGCTGATTGGCTGTGTTGATTTTGGCCTGATTCTCACATTTCCTGCTTTGCTGACTACATGCTGGTTTAGGGTATTCTTAGCCCGAACCGTTTGTCTCTCTTTTCATCTTCCAGCAGGCTGGTCCCTATGTTGCACACACAGCCATGCCAAGGGAGAAATAGGGAGAGGGAGTGCAAACAAGGCATTTTTTTGATGTCTAAACCTCAGAATCAGCCCCATATCCCTTCTACCTTGTTAGGAAGATCTACAAAATTGTTCCGAAAATCAACACTACTGAAAGAGATGCGTGAGAAATTGAGGTCATTGTGAACTTCTCACACTTAGGAATGTGACGACTCTGGTAGTTTCTCTTCTTTGTGGTGTCAAATGGAAAGGATGGGCAGAGGCATGGTGGATGGGAAAGGGAGGAAAGAAGCAGAAGAGAGAGGAAGAGAGCTGGGTTCAGATGGGTAGAGTGTCAGAAAGCATTTTAAAGAGTTGGCAAGTGAGAGGCTTCCAAGCAACATAAGTACGAAGGAGAAATTGATATGAGAGGAAATGAGGTCTGGATATGTGTCCCGTGGTTCAGGAATCTGACCTTTTTCCATTCTCTATGAAAGACGCACACAAAGAATGGAATTTTCATTAAGTACTTTCGGGGCTACTGAATTTTTCCACACAACTCTTCTGAGACGAAGTTATGTGACATCTCAATATTTATCTGGCTTAAGCATTTAGATTTCTCCAAAGAAAAAATAAAACCCTTGAAAAGGGGTTGTACAAAACTGAGGAAAGGTAAAACACTGGTTTCCTCTCCTAGGAAGGACAATCCATCGCATTTAGGTGTTTAATATTTCCTGAACACCTCCCTGTCAGGTTCAGCATGTCAACATTTTGAGCAAATGTGGTGTTCTTGGAGGATTTAGTGGTTTTAGTGTTTCCAAACATCCCTGAAAATGTAAAGAAATAATGTACTGACAGATTCCTAGGTGATGCTGCTGGTTTATTTACAACTTGACAGCTCCTCCGAGCTGACTCTTCTGCTCACCCCACTCTGTCCTGCTGACAATGGTTTTTGAAATTCATAATAACTATGGAGTGAGTGGGAGGGGTACTGAAGATCAAAACAGGAAGTCTTGAAAGCTAGAGCTTCCTGTTGGCAAATCTTGATTTCACTCTTCTCTGTGGGCTTGGGCAACATGTTTCTTACCTAACTAAGCTTGTTTACAGTCTTAATATGAATATAATAATAATACTTTCTAAAGATTTGTTTTTAGGATTAGCGATAATGCATAATCAAATCTTGATGCCAGATTCCCCAAGTTTGGTCAAATGAATTGGTCAAATGCCAGGTGTCAGGAAGCCACACGACACATGAAGATCTTTCTTTTTCTTATTACTGATGGGTGAGAACCAGAGAGAGACCCTCCAGCAACCACTTACGTATCAGTGTTAGATATTAGGGGCATGGCCACTGGTACATTTAAAAATGAAGCAATCAGATGGGATGGGGACCAGTGGTACCGTTTATGTATATAGAGTTTGATCCCCTGGCATTGCAAAAAAAAAAAAAAAGAGAAAAAAAAGTAGACCAATCAATAAATCACCAGATAAAGTTTTTATTTAATATTTAGTTATTTCAGATCTCAAGATACTTAGAACATAGCTGGGGAAGAAAAAAAGTCAAAAAAATTTGAAATGCATCTAGCTGAATGTTGAGTTAGCATTTGGGGGGTAAGGAGAGGTGGGTATAAGTTGTTGCAAATGTTGCTTCTTAGGCAAGTTTCAGGGTATATATGGTAAATGGAAACAACCAGAGAGGTTTATTGGAGAGGGTTGTAGACTAGAAAGGAAGGTAGAAATGAGAGGTGGGGGTGGGGGAGGGTTATCAGAGAGAAAGAGGTGATGGAAATTTTTTTCCCTATCAGCCCCAATAGTTAATTTAATATAAATTATAATCACATAGGTGTGTAATCCTAGGTACAAGATTGAAAAAAGGAGTAAAGGTTTCATCTCTTGGGCATAGTCCTTGGGTATATTCTTTTTTCTTTTTATGAGCCACTGAAACATTGCCTTGCTTCTATAACACATACAAACAAATTAAAAAGAGCTAGATAACTGATTGGCATCTGTATCCTAAGCTTTGTTCACTTGTATAAAAAAACTAAGCCTTGCCTTTCAGTATTTCCAACTTTAGTATCAGCAGTAGTTCTATATGTTTGTGCTTATATATTTAAATGTAAACACATATACAGTTTTTTTTCTCCGTTTGTGGATATGTTTGTCTTCAGCTTTCAAATAACTCAAATGCCATTAAATTTTGAACCAACTTGCATTCAGGTTTCCCCCAGATTTTCTCTAACTCAATGGTATGAGCAGATCTGAACAGAACCTCTCCAGGAGGACCAGATCTGGTCAGACTTAGCCTGTAAGCCACAATTGGTGGTGGCAGCTGTCTCTTTCAACAGTTGCTGTGATTCCTGAGCAGTGACAGTGTATGGAGAAGGGTAATGAAAGACAAATGGAAGGTATTGGTTAGGCAGAACCTGAGCATCACTAACAATTTTTAAACGAGTGGAAGAAATGAAGATTAGTGACTGGCCGGGACCTCCTGATTCCTAAAGCAGATTCTTCTATTAGGGTCAATTGGCAGGAGGCCAAGTGATGGTGGCAAGAATCTGACCTGGTATGGTGATACTGAGGGTAGGAGAAAATCACAGATTTGTCACAGTTGGAGCTGTCTATAGGGGTCCCTTTGTACCCATGGATCAGTGTCTGGTTTGCTGAAACATATGTTCTGGACAAAGACCCGGAAGGTAAGAAGATGTCCTGTTGGGTACTGGCTAAGATGATGAAATGGCCTTTTTTGGGGTGATTAACATCACAGTAATCTATTAGATGCTGACAAACAATATCTTCAAGTGCTTGAGAAATAGAAATGAAAACCGTGTGCTCCACCTAGCAGCTTGTACAGCAGCTACAATTTCCTACCTACCAGAAAACAATAATTTTGTAGAGTACACTTTCTCTTCATAACCTGGGCAAGGGCCAAGTAGAAAAGTGGAGCATGGCATATAATAACATGGGCCTCCCCCCTCAATTGTGTAAGTTCGTTTCTGCCATTCCCATGTGGTCAGTTCCAGTTAAATTTGTCCACCCAGCATCTCAAGGTCACACAGGTCCTCTGATTCAAGTACTGGAGGGACTTCTAAGGCTATACTTTTCTTATGACTAAAGGAATAGGATTTGCGTGTTTTTCTGTGATATCTAAAGAAGTGACATCTGTATCTCCAAACAGGTATTCAGCATGGAACAAAGGATGGAAAAGGTTGAATTGAAGAAGTCTACCAGTCAAGTCCACCACTCCTCTTTTTTTCTTTGAGATGCTTTCTTATCATTGGGTCTCTCATGAGGAGTGAAGACGTGTGTATAAGGGCAAGACTATTTCTCTTAAAAAAAACTCTAGTAAAATTTCAAGGTTGGATGCTGACTTGAAAATAGTCTTCTATAGGAACCAACAATTTAAAGTCAACTCTAAGACATTTAAGTCTATTTATTCAACAAGTAGATGTGAAGGTCCTACCTAATACTACCAGACTCTGTCCCAACACCAGATATGTAACAATAAGTGAAATAAGGTCTTATTTCTGTGGGGTAACCCTACCTATGGGTCAGTGGACACTTGTCTATAGAAATGCACTCAAGTTGTCTTTCGGTCAAGCAGAAGTAAACCAGGAAGGGGGATCTCTGACTCTGAGAAGTTAGTATTTCCCAAAATGCCCGGCAAACCAGAGAAACTGATAAATGTTTGTGGAGTAATTATTCAGCTTGTGCTTCAATTTGCAGAAAGCATTTAAAAGTGTTACTAATAGAGTAATCAGCTGCACCAATTAGCTCTAATTTAACTCATTTTTTTTTCAGCTTGCCTAGATGAGTTCAGAAGAGATGGGAAGTCTAAAACTTCTCTGAAATGACTGGAGAGTCTCAGAAAGGGTTTTGCTTATAACCTGAATCAGGGGGCAGCAGGACACAGACTCCCCTGGGCCTCCAAGGCTGGGGCACATCTGGAAGCTGGTTAAGGAAATAGAGTTGGTGGAGATAGAGTCTAGTGCTGCCCAAGCAAGAACCCCGCCGCACTAGGGAACTGGTCTGCATACATACCTTTCCCTAGAAACAGAATGGCTAGAAAGACTGCTCACAGGCTCTGCAAGGGGGACAGTCTTTTCATTTCCTGTACCTGTGATGACCAATCACCACACACTGGACGCGTTAAAGCATCAGAAATGGACTCTTGCACAGCTCTGCAAGTCAAAAGCCAAACCCAAGTTCCCAAGTATCCCGTCTATTTCAAGGGGAGCATTCTTCCTTGCGTCTTCCGGCTCCATGTTGGGATGGAGTATCAAACCTCAGATCATCTGCTTTATCTCCTTTCTTTAAACTCTATTTCTCTCTCTTCCCCCCAACCCGTTTAATTGATTCACCATGAGATGCAGTTACAAAGCTTTCATGTTTGAGTTTCAGTCATACAATCATCAAACACCCATCCCTTCACTAGTGTACATTTTCCACCGCCCAAATCTCCATATCCCCCCACTCCCGTTCCAACACTTTCCCTGCCTGTGTAGCAGACAGTTTCCCATATACTCTCTCTCTACTTTGGTTATATTCGATATTTTGACATCAGTCCCACCAACACTCAAACCTGCTGAAAAGGCAATGCTAGACGATTTGTTTTGTATTGCTAGTTATGGATAGAATATAATGTTGCGTGGCCACAAGAACAGCTGGGTGCTCTAGAAATTCTAAAATTTTAATAATTAGGGTCTGGAGAGACCTCTGCAGTGAGCTGCTTGGTTCTGAGATTCGTGTGTGTGTCTCTGGATGGTGGCTGTGTAGGGGCTTAAGTAGCCAGTGGCAGTTTGTGTGTGCTATCTCAGAGTCCCATCAGGGTGGAGAAAAGGAGAAGGGCCGGCTCCTCCTCTGTCCTATGAGGCCTAGTGTTTGCCACCACTGCTACTGCGTACCTGGACCTTTTCATTGAGTTCTAGAAGATGGCAGCCACCAGGATTCCTAGGGGGCAGGTGGAGGGACAGCACCTGCTCCTGTCTGGAGTGTGCCAGCAAACGTGGTCTCTTGCAAAGTCTGGAGGCATCTCTGCAGTGAGCTTCTCGGTTCTGAGATTCATGTGTGTGCATCCTCTGTTTCTCTCTTAGATGAACATGTGGCATGGATTTAGGACCCACCTGACTGATCCTATCTCAAGACCCTTCAACCTAAAAAGAACATCCTCCAGTTCATATTCACACAGGTTAGGAGGATGGTTAGGATGTAGATGTACGGGTTTGAGGGACATCACTCAGCCCACAGCACTTCATAAAATATAGAACTGAAGAAATGAAAAGGAAAGTGGGGAAAGTGCAAATGTGCAGGGGAGGGCTGAGTATTGTGTCTTACATGCCAACACTCATTATTCTGCCATGACCGATTGGCACCCAGCCCTCCACAACATCAAAGCTTCCTCTAGAAAGCACCTCTGCCTCTGCCTAAGGGTTTTTCTAGTTGCTGGATCGCGTTTGGCCCAGGAGTGGATGAGGTAGAGTACAAGTCCTAAGGCATTAACACACCAAGGAAAAGCAGGCAACGATGAGGAGGAGTTAGGGGTAAAAATCTCAGTTTCCTTATCCTTAAGGTACCAGGGAGGGAAATGATTTCTTCCCAGTCTTTCAGATGTTTCTGGTGGGACTCTGTCTTAATTGCCCACAGCGGCAACTTTCTTGAAAGAATCTGGTATTGATTTCCTTTATCTAATTTCTCTTCTCCCTATGCTACTTCCTGGAATCATCTTACCAGTAAACTACGTTCACTCAAAACTGGCCTTGGTACTTGCTTCAGAAGGAGCCCAGCATAAAACACAGTTTACTATGCATGTTTCAGTTTATGAAGTACTTTATGGTACCTGTACAATTTATGGTGTCAGGCAATGTGATAATATTCTTATCAGAAGCAGAGAGTTTGAAGAAAGAAGAAAAAGCAGATGACCCGAGGTTTGATACTGGGGTGATAGCGCACCCCAACCTGTGCTTATCAAAAATTACTATTATAATTTTATGTGGAGAAACAGAAGCTTCAAAGAAGAAAATCATCTTGCTAAGAGTTCACAGGTCATAGGTTTTGCCCAGTGTGAGCATATGCTTTCCATATGTGAGGCCCTGGGTTTGATCCCCGACACTGAAAATAACGTGTGTGTTTCAGGGTTCATAGGTTAGGTTAGTGGCTGGGATTTAAACCAGATCTTTGGGACTTTTAAAATCCATTGACTGTTAAACCCAATACAATGATTCTTCTTCTATTAAGGCTCCTGTATTAGGCTCCCAGACAGCACACTCAGATGGGGACCCTTGTCCAGGAAATTCATCAGGAGTGTTGACAATATCCATACTCACAGGGGACCAAGGAAGTAGTTCTGGCCAGAGGGACAGAACAGACAGTGACAGCCAAGCTCTCACTCATTCTGTTCCACGGGCAATGAGGAACTGGCAAGATCCTTCAGAATTGTCATGCTTTGGAGCAAAGGGACTGATTCTTTCTACTCTTCTAGGATTGTCCTTGCATCAGATACAGGCTCCCGTGAGGAGAAGGCATGATCTGTGTGAGGGGTCTTTGCCTAAGAGAGGTGTTTTGGGGAGGGCAGCTCATCTGATGTCTGCTGTCTACATTCCCAGAGATTGCTTTGACTTTTTCTTTTTATTTAAAATTTTTTTATTGAATCACTATGAGCTGCAGTTACAAAACTTTCATGTTTGAGTTTCAGTCATACAATGATTGAACGCCCATCCCTTCACCAATGTACATTTCTACCACCGATGTCC
This sequence comes from Sorex fumeus, assembly GCF_029834395.1. Lineage (NCBI taxonomy): Eukaryota > Metazoa > Chordata > Mammalia > Eulipotyphla > Soricidae > Sorex > Sorex fumeus. Next base: position 139,663 of record NW_026606062.1, read on the forward strand.
CCAATATCCCCCCGCCCTGTCCTACCCATCCCCCTACTTCTATGGCAGACAATTTCCCTCTTACTCTCTCTCTACTGATGGACATTATGGTTTGCAATACAGATAATGAGAGGCCTTTTCGTGTTTGGCCCTTTATCTACTTTCAGCACACATCTCCCATCCCCTAGCGAGCCTTCCAAACATCATTGACTTAGTGAGGTTGCTTTGATCTTAAGAGACAGTATCAGACACTTGAGAGTGGTGGAGAAAGCATGAACCATGCTTCTCTTTACTCAGCTAGTCCCTCGTAGTTCTTGGAATACACCCCCCACCACTGCAACTAGTTCCAAAGCTACAATGGATCTGCCCCTTTCGTGGTCACTTTTGCCACTTTGGTTGATTTACTTGAAGAGATAACATGGACCCTCAAACCTGAGGGATATAGTGCTCAGCACTGTACTCATTGCAAGCGGTGGCTTCCACATATCCATCTATTTATTATCAAAATTGGGGAGAGAGGGATCAGGGGTGAGTCCCACATGCTGAGTATCTTCTTCCCTCTCTTCACTGTGTAATGGGAGTCTTTCCCTCCGCTGATAACCAAAATCAATCACTCCTGTCAAGAGAGAAAATAATTTTCTCTTGCCTTCATGTCTCTTGGCATGAAAACTGACATTAAATAGACCTGACCTGGCAACTTAAAACACAGTAGAGAATCTCTGGTGCACATGATTCCACACTGAACTGGGCTCTTTAAATCTATAAAAACTAGGGTTATAGGGACCAGGAATGCATCTTTAGCCATGAGAGTGATGGGACCACTTCTAGTTCCACTCTTCAGTTATGAATACAAGTCATTTACCTTCTGTGGACCCAATACCTTATACTGGTGACTGAGTATATGCCAAGTCTCAGAAGTGATGGATTCTTGGAAGGTGCTTAAAAATTATACATATATATGTACACACACACACACACACACACATATATATATATGCCAAACACAGTAACAACAAAGTCTCCAATGGAGACGTTACTGGGTCCGCTCGAGCAAATCGATGAACAACAGGAGGACAGTGACAGTGACAGTATATATGAGTTTTAATCAAATCACTATGAGATACACAGTTACAAAGTTGATCATGATTGGGTTTCAGTCATAAAATGATTCAATGCCTATCCCTTCATCAGTGTGTATGTCCCACCACCAGTGTTCCCAGTTTCTCTCCCACCACACCTCTGGCCTACCTCTATGGCAGACACTTTTCTTCTCTTCTCTCTCTCTTTCTTTTTGGACATTATGGTTTGCAATGCTGGTGCTGAAAGGTTATTATATATATCTTCCTTTACCTATTTTCAACATTCAGTTCTTGTCCAGAGTGATCATTTCCAACTATCATCATGATAGACCCCTTCTCTGTCATAACTGTCCCCGCTCCCACTTGTGGTAATCTTCTTACCATTCACTGTATCACTGTCATTCAATTGTTCATCGATTTCCTTGAGCAGGCATCAATAATGTCTCCATTTGTCCTAGCCCTAATATTTTAGCAAGTGCCACATTGGAGGCTCTTTCAGAGTCAGGGGAATGAGACCCATCATTGTTACTGGGTTTTGGCATATCCAATACACCATGAGGAGCTTGCCAGACTCTGCCATGTGGACAGGATACTCTCGGTAGCCTGCCAGGTTCTCTGAGAGCGAGAACTAGACAATAAGAGGTGACACGGCCGCGAATGCAGCTGCGTGCTTCTGGGAGCTTGGTTTTATAGTCTAGTTCACCTGACCTTTATTTCTACTGTCCTTGGGTATTAGTCTTATACTATTTTTTCATATCTCAGAAATGAGTGAAGTCATTCTATGTCTGTCCTTCTTTCTCTCTGATTCATTTCACTCAGCATGATATGCAGATGTCATTTCTACATTGTGTAGGCTTTTTTTTGGGGGGGGGCTCCCAAAATATATTCTAGGAGTGGTATTGCTGAGTTGTATCGAAGCTCAATTTCTAGTTCTTTTAGGAATGCCCATATTGTTTTCCAAAAAGACTGGACCAGTCGGCATTCCCACCAACAATGAATGAGAGTCCCTTTCTTCCCACATCCATGCCACCGTTGGCTGTCCTTGATCTTTTTGATGCGTGCCAGTCTTAAAAGGCTATTTCATTGCTCTATTGAGGTGGCTGTTTCTGAGCGGTGTCATAATTTATGGGGTCAACAGCTCTAATGTCTTGGGAACATTGCCACCTCCCTTTGCTGGAAAGTGAGTTCTTTGATTAAATATGATCTGTGGATCTGATATTCTGTAAGTCCTCAGAGAACACTGCTGCCTCAGGCCATACAAGAAGGAAAGACAAACCTCGATTCTCCACAATATATTTATTCAGAATCAATAACTGTCCCTTCTGTGGTTGGAAGAGTCCAAGGTGAAACTCATCGAGGAATGGAGAACGATCATGGCAATTACAGCAAAGGTTTCAATGATCCCACAAGGAGCTTAAGAATAAGAAAGGTCCTTCAGGATTATTTTTACTTAAGGCAAGAGGGCAGGGTTTCCAATTCTTTCCCGACAGCCAACTGGTCACATGATGATGGCTGCTCCCAGCAAGGCATAAATAAGACTTTGGAGAGAGACAGTTTCCTTCAGCTGACAGGATTCCCAAAGAGCAGCTCAGTGGACATCCCAGCCCTTTAATGTCCTAGCAGCGGGGTCAGGGGCTGCTAGCACAGCATCCTCTTAGGGATCACTTATCTTCCTTGAGGGGACTATGTTTGCTGCTGTTTTCTCCTCCCTGATGAAATGAATGGGCCCTGGATGGTCCTAACTCTGGGAAGTTAGCAGATTGTTGGTGGTTTTAGCAGGAATGATTTCAGTGGAGTGCTGGGAGGAGGGAGTAACCCAGAGTTAAGAAGTATCTCTGAAATAAGGAGGCTGAGTTAATGAATCTGAGCCTCTCACGCAGGAAACACTGTTGAGAAAGGGGGTTCTGTAGATTCAGCGAGAATGAATTAGAATGCACTTCCTTCCCCGGTGAGTGCACTTCCAAAATAGATGGCTGGAGTTATGAGGGGAATTTGGAAGGATCTTCTCTCTGTGTGAAGCTAATTAGTCCCCAGGGGAACTGGATTTGTAGCTCTAGCTTCATTAGTACCACCCCAGCTGAATCTACTGGCTGGAAAGCAACCAGGCTGCAAGCTAGCTCTTGCAGCCAAATCCAAAATTGTCCAAAAGGTCGGATGATTTACTATTTACTGAGTCCAAGGCAGGAGGAGAGAAAGGTGTTTACATTTATGTCATCTACAAAACATTTGTATCACCGTGTGTGTGATCAGTGGAAGTCTGTGGACGTTGGCTGAAACCTTGAGAAAACAGTTCTATTTATGTCCAAGAGATATTAGAATAATTTCTCTTCCAAATAAAGATAAAAACCAGGGGTGGAATATTTTTTAAAAATTGAATTACCATGAGATAGAGCATTGAAAAGCTGTTCACGATTGGGTTTCAGTCACACAATGTTCCAACATCCATCCCTTCACCAGTGTACACTTCCCAGCACCAATGTCCCCAGTTTCCCTCCCACCACCCCTAACTCCTCCCCACCCCAGCCTAGGGGTAGAATATTTTAATGGGGCACATTTGAAGAAAGCTAATGGTTTGTACCCAACTTGATAGGCTCAATCAGAACCTTCTATGCCATCAAGTCAGCAAGAGAGGGAACTGCACTTTTCAGCATGATTTTTTTGGTTATATACCTGTTCCATGGGTAAACTATGGAGAAGTGAGCTCATTTTGCTATAAGTGTATCTAATGAGAGAATGTAGACTACGCAGCCATTCATGAACTATTTGAATAATTTCCCAAGTCCTAGGTTTTATTTTTTCCCCCCTCAGTTAGGAAGATCTGTCTACAATTTAATTAGGAAGGAGTCAAGTTCCCTTGATACGGTTCGGAGACTAAATAACTAGCTTCACCCTCTCTCCTTATGTTGTTTGTGGAAGATGAACGAGCAAGCGTGGATCAGAGTAGGGCTCTCATTCTCAGTAACAGGATGTTGCTCCTACTTAACGAATATAAGACACACTGTTTGGAGCTGAATGAAGAGCTGAACCAGACACAGTTCATCCTAAGTAAGTCCTATATCAGAGAGTACTCTATGGGTTTCATGTTCCATATGATTGAAAGCACCATGAGATGTCTAGACTTCTTATCCCCCTCCAAACACCTAATGGCTCTCTCAGTTTCATCCCTTAGATCTCTAAAAGTCTTCTGTCTGATGATTGGTATTTTTCCCCCACTGGGTAGGTAAAGTTGTGTCTAAAGTGATTTTTTTCCTTGTTATTCTTTCTTAGTCCCTTGATTGTTTCCTTTATAGCACACATCCCCATTTGTAATCATTTTATTGGTTCATCTGTTTCGCCACTTAAGTATATGGTCCATGAGGAGAAGGATCAACTTGCATAATTTTCTAGTTAAATTCTAGGGCCTGGCACCTAAGAAATAATTCCGCAAATCTATGCTGATTGAGTACATACAAATGAAAAAAATTGCTTTAAAAGTCTCACAAGGCCAAGGCAAGGTTTCATTTTAAAGTAAAGGTAGGTATTCTGGGGGTATAGCTCAAAGGACTTCAGTGCATTATTCACATGTAAGAAGCACATTTTTATGCTCAACATCACCTGGTCCACAAAGTACTGCTGGGAGTGACTCCTGTCTAACACTAGGTGTGATGCCCAAATATAAATGTTAATAAAGAATAAATTCAGGTAGAGATTTTGTTCTTAGTTCTGCCATTAATTAAGTTTGTGACTTAACACAAGAATTTAAATTTTAGTCCTCATCTGAAAAATTGCAAGTCAGGGACTGGAGAGATAGTATAGCGGGTAGAGCATTTGCCTTGCATGCAGCTGAGCCGGGTTCGACTCCTTGCATCCTGTATGGTCTCCTGCACACTGATAGGAGTAATTCTTGAGTGCAGAGCCAGGACTAACCCCTGATCATTTCCAGGTGGGACAAAAATACACGCACAAAAATAATTGGAAGTAAAATAGGTTCATGGAACTTTAGAGCTAAGTAACTAGAATCGAAATAAAACAGAAAAACAGACCCGGTGCATTCAACAGTTTTCTAAGTGGGTTGAGTCACTTCAGAGTCCCTCCTTTCTAATGAGAGTATATGCCTTATTTTTCATCGCCCAACTTGTTTTGATCCAGGGCATGCCTACATGTCTACAGACTGAACAAATCCTTATTGTGAAAAGTATGTCCACAGAGTCATATCTCAGTATTAATAATTTGCAAAACCACTTTACAGAGATAATATGGTTAGCTCATGTAGAAATCCACAATATGAATTAAATTAAAAACCAGTGGAATACATTCAAAAATGATTATAGATGGTATAGGAAGTGCCTTTGTAGTCTGCTCAAAATATTTCAAATGTTGGAAGAAATAACATTATTTTCTGAGGTACTAACTTGTTTTCTCATGCTAAGAACAGAGGTGTTGAAAAGTTGAGAAATTCCCTTGCCGGGTTTGATGGTGTGAACAAAGGCTTAAAATTACCATTTGGTTTCTGACCACAGGAAAGTGGTCATCTGAGTTCATGGAAGTGTGTCACTCATACATGAGTTGCCTCTTGAGCTCTGGGTTAAGTTCCCTTTGAAGGGTCGATGCCATTTTCCTCAGTATCACAATGAATTGCCTGGTGACTATGGTATCAGCAGATCTTTTCTGGTACTGGGAAGTTTGCTGGTACCCAAACTCTCATTTCCTCCTCCTTAAATCTCAAGAAGTAACTTCTGGAAGGAAAAACAAAAGCAAGTCCCAGCAGCTAGGATCATTGCTAGCATTTTAGTAATCTCCCTACATCAGTTGGAATCAAGTATTTAAATGCATGAAGAAGCATATTACTCCTGGTATGGGACAAGAGGGTAAGGTAACACCTTGTAGATAAGCTCAGCTGCCTGGAACTCCAAGGACCCCATCATCTGAAACTCATCTGAAATAGTCTGGAAATGAGAACTCCTCCAAGTGACCAGGCTATTGGGTAAATACTCCATATGAACATGGATATCCTAGCACTGTTCTTAAACAGTGCAGTGTAAAAAGGTCTCCACCATAAATTCAGACCCACATGCAGAGAAAGAGAGGGAAAGAGAGAGAGAGAGAGAGAGAGAGAGAGAGAGAGAGAGAGTGTGAGAGAGAGAGTGTGTGTGTGTGTGTGAGAGAGAGAGATATTAAATATGTTTCTGTGTTTTAGAAGAGATTAGAAACCAGTAAACCAATACGGCCAGTCCCAGAAGGAATGGCTCTTTTTAGAAAACTGAAATCCATCAATATTGGCTAGACAGCTCTTTGAGCCAGCGGTTAAGGATGGATTTATTCAGACCTCAGATTTAAATCCCAATAAGAACAAAGAAAAGGGTGAAAAAAGTTACTGCATGTAAGTAAACATACTTTAAATCCTGGTTAATCTGCCACAGGCAAAAAAATATTTCTTTGCAACGTCAGTCTTAGAATTCATTAAGATTGGTGGTCTTTTGTGCTTCTCTTTTCCTTTGTCTTCAAGATTCTTGCGGGGGGGGGGGTGTTGGGAGACATTCCTTTCTCTCATAACCCTTTAGGAGAATTCCTCTGGGATACTAGACTCTTTACCTTGCCTGTTATTGCTTCTATCAAGAAGAATCCACATTCTCTCAGCCTCACCTGCTGAAAGCGTGGGTTTTAAAATTCTGTTACTCTTAGGGCCCAAGAGATAATGTAAAAAGTAGGGTGTTTGCCTTGCAAGAATCTGGTCAGGGTTCAATCCCTGACATCCCATATGGTCCTGGGAGTAATTTCTGAGTGCAGAGCCAAAAGTAACCCCTGAACATTTCTTTTATATATGCAGTGTATTAGAGGAAATACATATTTTTAAAGTATGTATTGCTATAATTTACACCATATAGAAAACTCAGGATATCCATGAAATATAGAAATGTAGATTATTTTATGTAATTTCATTTACATTTTTTCAAGCTCGCAATAAGCAAATAAACAAGTACACCTAAAATTAACTGTAGTTAGCTCCATAAGGGAAGCAAAGGAGACTAAGTCTGGCTGGAGTGAATGACAGAGAAGTAGAATATCTGGAGTAGAGAATGGAGTAGAGAAAGTTTTTATCATGGATGGCTGCTTTGTAGAGGTGAAAATGGAGACAAAAGGGGCCAGATGCATGAGATTAGGGAAACAGGTGTTCCAGGCTGGGGAACACCAAGTGTAAAAACACGGTATAGAAATGTAGATCTTGCTTCTCTGAGATGACTGGTTAAAGAAACTTTGGTACATTTACACAATGGAGTACTATGTAGCGGTTAAAAAAGATGAAGTCATGAAGTTTACATACAAGTGGTGCTATATGGAAAGTATCATGCTAAGCGAAATGAGTCAGAAAGAGAGGGATAGACATAGAAAGATTGCATTCATCTGGGGAACATAAAGTAACAAAATAGGAGACTAACACCCAGGAGTGGCCGAGATTAGTACCAGGAATTTTGCTCCTTGACTTGGAGGCCAGCCACACACTGTAGGGGAAAAGGCAGTTCAGATAGAGAAATGAGCACCAAATAAAGGATGTTGGGAGGATCCTCCCAGGATGGGAGATGCATGCTGAAAGTAGACTATAGACCAAACATGATTGCCACTCAATGCCTCTTTTGCAAGCCACAACACCCAAAAGAAGAGAGAGAAGAGAGGGGAATGCCCTGCCACAGAGGCAGGGTGGGATGGGGGGGGGGGGGATGGGAGTTGGAGGGATACTGGGACTTGTGATGGTGGGAAATTGGCACTGGTGGAGGGATGGCTATTTGATCATTGTATTATTGAAACCCAAGCACAAAATTTGTAAATCTACAACTGCACCTCATGGTGTCTCACTAATAAAAAATAAAGAAAAAAGAAATGTAGATTTTGATAACACAGCTTTGTGATTCGACATCTGTAATCACTTTATCAAAGTGACCAAACCTTGACTACGGAAGTGAAGAAGATGCAAAGGAAGATGAAGACATAGAAGCACTTGAGGAGAAATCTGTAGTCTTCCTCAGGCTAACACGGAATCTGCACAAGAAACAGATGGGGCCACTTGGCTTCTACAACTTTGAACAAACAGGAGAAAATGAAACTGTACCAATGGAACAAGAACCCATCACTAGTGAGGATGGTCAAGAGTATGTGTCGGTGGAAACAGGTCCTCAATATCCCAGGAAATGAGCAACCTCTAATTAGCATGGTCTGAAAGGACTCAGTCATCACTAGCTACAGACTGAAAAGCTTGTCTACTGGTACCTTTAACTGAAATGGAAACACCCTCAAGGAACTGCAAACAGCTCAGGCAAGCTTTAAGATCATTGGCTGGAAGTCATGGCTTGACTCTCCAGGTTAGTTAAATAACAAGACAGAATCTGCTACTACCAGTTAATAACTGATGAAGCTTTGTAAAATTAAACACTCACCATGTGAGTTGACAGTATATTCAGGGGGAAACAATCTAAAGAATGATGTGGTAGAACAGAGAAACACTAGTACGGTGAAACATTCTGTAAAATGAATGATCAGAAAATAAATCAATAAGAGTCAGTTTGTGATTACTATGTGATTTTGAACTATGTAAATAAGAATTAGTTGGGAGTTTTCAAATGCTAAAACAGTCTGAAGGGGAGGAAACCCAAACTCTTACAATTGTCTTTAGGGGCTTAGCTGCCATTTCTTTGTGTAGACAATGCATCTATGAAAATAGCACTCAATGAACACTTCTTTTGATCTTTAAAGAACAATATTAGATTCTCCCCACCCCCTTTAACCTTATTTTTCATTCGGTAAACTAGAATGGGGACAGGGGAATGTGATTTCTGATGTCTAAGTGAAACATATTTTCCCAATAAGTAAATTAAAAAATGGTTTCTTTGATTTCTGGGCATTTTGTCGCACTAATTTTCTTTTCTTTCTAATTTCATTTTTCAGTGACTGGGTTTCAAGCCTCTTCTCAGCAGAGACCTTAGAGAGGGATCATAATCGTGGGGAAGAGATTCTGCAATTTGTTTACGTTAGAACAATTGTTAGGAGTCGCCAGCAAGATTTTATCTAGCTGAGCTTGAGGCAACCTTCAGCTCTGTTTTTTTCTTACAGAATATGTAATATTTATATAAGTTTAAGCCCCTTTTGCTTAAACTTATATATATATATGCTCTATTTTTCTATTAATTTTTATTAAAAATACCGTGATTTACAAAGTCATTCATTATACAGTTGTTTTAAGCATTTAGTGTTCCAACACCACCAGTGTGACCTTCTGTCCACCAATATCCCCAGTTTCTCTCCCAATAAGAACCTGCCCCTTTAGGCACATAACAAATTTATATTATATTGCTTATTCCAATAAGATTTTAAGAAATGGCCAATAGGATGATCAGAAAATAAATCAATAAGAGTTTGTGATTACTATGTGATTTTGAACTATGTAAATAAGAAAATTAAAACCATTTAATGAAATATAATAAAATGTCTATTCTCATTTACATATATACACTTTTAACTTGCATCTAAAGTTTATTACATTATATTTTCATTTATATTTGGATCTCATTATGGTAATAATCATGTCTCACCTGTCATTAATAAAACTTTTAAAGCAATCCCTTGTTAATATATATGGGAGTCTACATGGAATAGATAAGGCCTACATATGTAAATTTCCCCCCACATTTTCTATAAACACTATGGTTTACAAAGTTCAGGATGATTTGTTACAGGCATTCAATATTCCAACACCAATCCCATCACCATTATACATTTCCTCCAACATTGTCTCCAATGTTCCCAACCACCCTTTAAGCTGGTCCCCATAATAGGCCCTCAATAATTTATTTTGTGTTGCTTGTTTTCAATAATTTGCTAAGAGAATGATCAAACAACGTTTTCTTAGCAGAGAATTAGCGTAAATTGTTGTATCTCACCACGGAAACACTAAGTCCTTGTTTAAGAGATAAGTAAGATGTTGTACCGGTTAAGCCTTCTGTGTTTATGTTTTGTTGATTGTGATTGTTTGTCTTTTATGTTACATCCCATCCAGTTTGGTGTGCTACTTTTGGTTTATCAGTATTGAAGAGTTTGAGACGTTGCAGCCACACACTTCAGAAAGTCCAGAATTTTTAACAGGGTGGTATAGCTGGAGTGACTTTGAGGTGTACATGTGAGTAATGGGGCTTCAGGAAGTACAGGGAGGTGGGGGAAGGTAGCCCATCTGACTCTGCAAAAGCCTGGAGATTTCAGTCACAAACCCCATATATCTGAATTTTTCAGCAGATTAATTTCTGGATGAGGCCCTGTCCTGAGACAGTGAAGTTGGGCCAGGGGCTTGGTGTTGATTTTGTAGTGTGGGAACAAGTGGGTGCTAGAGCTCTCTGATTGGGTGGGCCAATCTAGGGCCTGACCCCTCTGGGGTACCCCAGATATCTCAGCCATTCAGGTGTCTGGAAAAATCTTTTGTGGTTTGTTGATCTTTTTTGAGATTTATTTCTGAGTCTCTGGAGCATGGCTGGCATATCAGCTTACGTAGTGTGAGAGGAGGTTCATCACTTGATCACTTGACTTCCCGTTAATCGTCAATTTGCTCGAGCGGGCGCCAGTAACATCTCCATTTGTCCCTGTCGCATGCTAGCATAGACCAATGGTGTCTGTTTGTTCTAGGAACACGAAGAGCCTGAAACCTATTGTTCATGATCTTGATGAAGAAGTCTGACCATCTGGTAGGTGGGCAGCCACGTGGTCTTTTGACATCCCGTGGAATCCAGTCAGTAACGGCTCTAGTCCAGCGGTCATCTCTAAATCTCATTACGTAACCAGCCCATCTGATTTTTGACGCCTTGGCAAACGAGACAGCGTCTCTGATTCTTGATCGTCAATGGAGGTCGAAACTCTGGATTCTTTCTCTCATTTGAGTGGAACGTGATATTCCAAGCATAGCTCTTTCTATTCTTCTTTGGGAGACCTGAATGGCGTTCTCATCTTGTTTGCGTAGGGCCCAGGTCTCTGAGGCTTATGTTAATGCAGGAAGAACAGTGGAATCAAAGAGATGTGCCCGGAGCCGGAGGTTCTTCGTCCTCTTAGCTATTTCTTTGATGCTCTTGAAGGCGTTCCAAGCCGCTCTCTTCCTCCTGTGCAGCTCAGGTGCCAGGTCATTTGTCTTGTTGACTTCTCGACCTAGGTACACATAACTGTTGCATTCAGAGATGGTGGTTACGTTGAGAGCGAATGGAGCATCAGGGATGAGGCTGTTTCTCATAAACATTGTCTTCGTAAGATTCAGCTGTAGTCCGACCTTTCCACACTCGTGGTGGAAGTCGGCCAGCATTTGTGCCGCTTGGCTAATGTTTGGTGTTATTAAAACAATGTCATCAGCAAAGCGGAGGTGGTGTAGTTGCTGACCATCTATCTTCACTCCCATTCCTTCCCATTCCAGTCGTTGCATGATGTTTTCGAGGGTGGCACTGAAGAGTTTCGGTGAAAAGGTATCACCCTGCCGAACCCCTCTCTTGACATCAATGATTACTTCTTTGTAGAATAGTGAGATCCTGGTAGCTCATGGAGGATCCTGATGTATTGAGTATGAATGCCATTGGCTAGAGTTTCGATGACAGCTTCCATCTCAACAGAATCAAAGGCCTTCTTTAAATCAATGAACATCAGACAGAGCGGCATCTTGAACTCCTGAGAAACCTCAATGAGCTTGGTTATCGCGGAGGTTCATGGGCCACATTATTTTCATTATAGTTTCAGGGATACAAAGTTCTAGCAACAGTCCTAGCACCGGTGTCAACTTCCCTCCACCAATGTCTCCAGGTTCTCTCCCACCCTCATTTTGCCTCCTTAACTGGAACATGTTAAACATTAATTATTGTAGTTTGGGTCCCATGCTCCAGTACTGATGGTTCTGTGGTTTAGATATATGCATATACCGCACCTCTACACCACCAATGTTCCAAAGAGCCCTCAGACCCTCTCACTGTAAACTCCTGCCAGCTTTTTCTTACTTCCTCCTTCAATTTCTCTCCTTTTCTGATCTTTTAATTTCTATACTCTAGGGCCAAGGCTTAGCTCACCTTTCATAACTTGCATCCCCTGCCTTGTTATTCTATATACTACAGATAAATGATACTGTCCTGTATTTGACTTTCTTCTTCTGAGTCATTTCCCTTCCATAATATCTCCCATTTCTATCCAAGTTTCAGTCAGTTGTATGACTCTATCACTCTGTGTGGCTGCGTAGTAGTCCACTGTAAATAGTGCCAATTAGAAGTTAGTGCCCATGGTAAACACCATCCCTTATATGTGATATGTGAGGGCCTGTTTCTCTTCCTATAGGAAAATATATCTCCCTCCTTTGTGATAGAATATCTTTTCTACTTGCCTGATGTTAGGGTGGACCCATGACCTAAAACTGACCACTCAGAGGAGGAATTCATTACTTAGGCTGTGGTGATTGGTTCAGCCATAAATGTAAAATTCAGGCAAGAGCCACCAGGCTCCTTTCATGAAGTTTGATGTGTGAGAGGTATAAATGAGTCTATTTTAGAATCAGGAGTCATTAGGATAGAGTGGACTGGAGACTATAAACAGACATCTTGCTGCCAGATAGAGAAAGAGCCTGGCTTTAAAATGCAGCAGATGGGGCTGGAGCAATAGCACAGCAGGTAGGGCATTTGCCTTGCATGCAGCCGACCCAGGTTCGATTCCCAGCATCCCATATGGTCCCCCGAGCACTGCCAGGAGTAATTCCTGAGTGCAGAGAGCCAGGAGTAACCCCTGAGCATCGCTTGGTGTGACCCTAAAAAGCAAAAAAAAAAAAAAAGCAGCAGAAGTGACGGAGTGAAAGGAGAGCGTTTGGGCATCAGCACAGGGTCCTGAGCCCACCTGGGTGAATGGGTAGCTGGCAAGCGTTCATTTACTTCATATTTCCTAGCCAGCACGCCACCTTCTATTCTTTTCTTTCTTTCTTTCTTTCTTTCTTTCTTTCTTTCTTTCTTTCTCTCTTTCTTTCTTTTTTTTAAGAGCTTCTTCAACTTAGATTTCTTTTTCCTGTAACCAATAGATAAGGATCGGTACAACTTCCAAAAACGCACACTTTATTCTTTTCAAACAAACCTATCTAAAGAGTTAGTACAAATGATGGATATTTTCCACTCAACACCAACACTAGCAATTTCTCTTGTAGGACCATAAAATAGTTTCCCTGGACTTCCTCAAATTTATAGTAGAAATCTTTTAATTTATCAATTACAGATTAGCATCCAGAAGAAAAGCCAAAGCATATGTTTGCATCCATGATAAGAACAAACAGTGCTAAGAACAAGTGGCTTAATGGAATTTAATTTTCTCATCGAAGTACATGTATGTTTTTGCAACCGTATTACCTAGTTAGACATCATATTTTTTCAGACAAAACTCTGTTCTCATTCATAACAAGAAAACCTGTTTTTCTTCGATTGAGAAACACTTGGAAATATTCTTTTTCTAGTGCTCAGGTTAAAAAGGAAAAGCTATAAATTGGAGAGGTTGGTAGTCTGTATTTGCAACTTGTACAAACTGTTTCTACTTCTTCCTGAACCATCAAAACACAAACCATTGTTGAAAATAGCTGGGCTGTTGCCAGACCACTTAAACCAATTCTAAAGATGAGTCAATAGATTTAAAATCCCAGGAAGTGAAGACTCTGAAACAGAGGAGATAGACCTGTGACCTTCTTTTCAATCTTCGTGCACTGCAATATAGAAAGAAAACTCAACCCACCCATGGGTAAGTTAGAAACCCAGTGGAATTAGTATGTGTGAGTGGGAGGTGTGAGAGAGAGGCATAGTGTGGGATACTCCTAACTTCAGACCTATTTCCAATCAAGTGAATGAACCATAATCTGATTCCATCTCCGTCAGTTTTCTTACTCAAGTGAGACTGTCAGGGTTCTGGTGATAGTTCTATTAAAAACCTCGATATTGATAAAGCAGTCTCTAGATCAGACTATCTTAATACTCAAAAGTGTGAAACACCACTTAAGGAAAACACATTGAGTTTGGAAAAATGATGACCAGCATTAAAGCCAAAATATATTTCTGCAAATTTAGGTGAGTCTGAGTCATCCTGGAACTCCGTCCTACAGAATAGTCTCTTTTATTCTTCTCCTTTAGTAAGGCAGTGAAAATGACCAAGTACTTACCTCAAAGCTGCAAGGCCAATCCTAAACTATTTGAGCCAGAAGAGTACGTAGCCTGTTCACTTTTCTAGAAGACAGAGCTACTCAAGATAGTTCTGAGGCTTGTTCAGGGTGTCTGATAATTCTTAGGAGTCATTTACCACCAGCTTGATGCTGAAATATAAAATATTTGTCACAAATTTCACTCACCAGCCTACATCAGCCTTTCTTAACATATGTGCTTTGACCAATTGAGGAACAGATGTTCCGTACAAATAGAATTTGCTACACACCAGAATTTGGGAAATAACATCTATTTCCATTCTTCTTGGAACATGTTAATGACCCAGATGTTCTACAATAAAAGATTAGTATTTTTCTGTATTTAGCAGAGAATTTGCCCGATGACTTTGACAAAGGAAACTCTGGTCTAGGGAATACCCACCAACCTGAGGAGCTTAACATTTCTGTGTGGCGAAGACAGCTAGATCTGTTTGGTATTTCTTCTGCCACATAAACTCAGGGCACATTTTTAACTTTGTTCTGAGCTCTATTGGGCCAGTGTAGATTTTATTTAAAATGTGAACTTGAAAGCTTACATATTCTGCTGAGGAAAAATTTCAAGAATATTGTTTCTGGTCTTTTTACAGCACAACCTTGGAAAGACCAAAGTGCCGTAGCCCAATGAAATTTAGCTTGTGGTTATTGGAATGAAACAATCTATCAATTAACTGTCTGAGTGAGTTTGAAATATGACTCCATGAGTCAGGATGGACCAAGCCAGCTCCCTGCAAAGAAGGAGTTATTAGTAACCCAAAGTAGAACTATTAGCCAATCCTGCAGAAAAGCTTCCAGGGAAATTGCTACACTTCTCCGGGACTCACTAATTCAAGTATCTTTAGGCAATAATAGAAATGCATAAAAATGCAATAGATGGGTAGCAATCATGTTGAATTGGAGAATATTTGCCTCCTAAAATATCTTCTAAACAAAATTCACTTCAGTACTGAATCAGTTCCGTGAGATGTCAGTGTGTAACTGTCATCACCTTAAGAAGGGAGGTAAGATTGAAGTCACAACAGCTACAATCATCTTGAAGAAGAAAGATGTCTTCCCTCTGGTAGGATTAGGGAAAAGAGTAATTGGTTATCAGCATTAGGATTTATGATTCCCGGTTACAACCTATGAGGTTTACATCTTATGAACAATATATGGATTTGCCATTTCTGTGAAATTGACTCAGAGGGAAATTTATTTAGCATCCAAACCGGACTGCTGACTATCAATTCCTTTAATGATTCAGAAGACACTAGAAAAACTCCAGCAATTCCTCTGGGGCATCACTTTGGTCCATGGTCTCATGATACCAGGGAACTCAAAGTGAGGAACCACAAGTGGAGGGTTTTTTTTTTTAATTTGACAATAAAAGTATTGAAGGAAGTTTGCTGTAGCTTGTAGCCTTGTGGAATTTTCTTGCCAAAACAAAAATGCTGGATCTTACATCACAATAAGATTGCTAAAATAATGGCTGCATGTTTGAAAATCAGTAATGACGGAGAAAATTAGGAAATGGACTTATTTTGTTTGTAAGAATTGCCAGAAATGTGTGCAGAAAGCAGGTTTTTAGGAGAGTAAAGGTTGTTATTAAAGAATAATTTCCTGTGGGAAGAGGTTTTACATGAGGGTACACATCCATCATCAGTGACGGGGAGAGAGGATGCCTTCTGAGACAATGGAAAGATCGTGAGCCACCAGGCTATGTTCTGATTCTGGGGCATTGTGAAACCTTCTTCCTCTAAGAATTTCCAAACGCCGAAAAATCTATTTGTGGATTCTCTAAGGGCAATGCTATTTTTTTCCCCCTCTGGCCTCAGAAAAAAACTCCCACAATGCCTTTTATTGTGCAGTACTTAGAGCAGCACTCATTAACACAGGTGAAATGTGTTCCCTGGAAGAACAATAATAACGGCCAGCATTGATTGAGTCCTGGCTATACATGTGTGAGGGGAATCGAGTGCTTTATCTAGCATGTCATTAATTTCTCTGCACCCTTTATTTGATAGCTATAGAGACCCAGAGAGGGTGAATAGCAGGTCCAAGGTGACATACAAGTGATGGGGGAGAATCCAATGTTCGTATGTTTTTCACTGTGCTTTGTACCCGGATGAAATTTATAGAAATGAACATATCTGGATAATAAATGTGTTTGGGTGTGGGTGAAGGTGTCTTTATGGAAATTATTAGACTGTGGTTTGGAAACTAGAAGTTGAGAGAAAATTTAAAGAATAAAACAGGCCTTTAGAAAGAGTGAGATTTAGTATAGATTGAAAATGGGTCAATCCCCTATGTCCTCTATACCATGAAGCCAAACCATGACAAATATCGGGTTATATATGTCCAAATTCTAAACCCTGAAAAAAAAATAGAATGTGATTTTTTTTGTGGCTTTTTGGGTCACACCCAGAGATGCTCGGGGGTTCCTCCTGTCTCTGCACTCAGGAATTACTCCTCATGGCAGTGCTTGAGAGACCATATGGGATGCCAGGGATTGAACTCAGGTTGGCTGCATGCAAGGCAAATGCCCTACCAGCCGTACTATCACTCCAGCTCCCTAGAATGTGATCTTGTTTGGAATAAGGGTCTCTGCAGATACAGTAAAAGTAAGAATCCCCCCCAAAACATCTTTGAATTTGGGAGGGTTTGTCCTATAATGGAAAATGCATAGAGGATCAAAGGGGGGAAATCACGTGATGACAAGCAGAGATTAGATCGATTTACCCAGAAACTAAGAAGGATCCAAAAGTGTAAAGGCAACTAGAAGCTAGAAGAGAGTCTACACATAAACCAGGAGAAACTCACCTTGCTGGTGCTCTGAGTTCAGTCTTCTGGTATGCAGGATTTGTGAGACTAAATTTCTATGTTTTAAGCCACCTGGTCATGATAATTTGCTAGGGCAGGCTTAGGAGTCTAATAGAGAGTACTGTGAGGTTGTGTCTGCTGTTCTTCCTCTAGCTCTCAGGCTGCATTCTGGGGAGACAGTATATATCTTTCTTGTTGTTTGTTGTTTTTGGGGTCACACCTGGAGATGCTCAGGGATTACTCCTGGCAATGCTCGGGGCACCATATGGGATGCTGGGAATCAAACCTGGGTCAGCTGTGTACAAGGCAAATGCCCTACCCACTGTATTATTGCTCCAGTTCTGACAGTATATATCTTTTCTTTTCTTTCTTTCTTTTTTTTTTTAAAATTTTGCTTTTTGGGTCACACCTGGTGATGCACAGGGGTTACTCCTGGCTCATGCACTCAGGAATTACTTCTGGTGGTGCTCAGGGGACCATGTGGAATGCTGGGAATCGAACCCGGGTTGGCCGCATGCAAGGCAAACGCCCTACCCGCTGTACTATCACTCCAGCCCTCCGGCAGTATATATCTTAAAAAAAAAAACTTTAATAATGGGGAGACTGAGCTGGATATTCTGGTTTGGGAGCTGCAAAGTGTCTCTTAATGGGAATGCTTAGGTGGGAGCTTTTGTGCTCTTGGCCTGAAATTGTCTAAATTGGCACTAAAACCAGACCATTAGTCTGAATTCCTCAAGTCCTCATCTTGATTCTTTCTGTGATCCATCCTTCTTAAACAATTTACTCACTATTAGTTTCCTGGTCGGTAAAACAGGGCTGCACCATCAACTGCTTTATCCCGCCACTGGCCGGAAAGACGGAGCAGTGTGCATTTAGGAAATGCCACAGACAGTAGCCTGTGAGATGTACCGAGCCTAAGAAACAGGTATCGTAATTGCTTCCCCATTCTCCAATCCCAGGGGTTATTGCAGACATAATTCTTGTATGAAAGAGTTAAGGAGAATTTCCCAGAAAGGGTTAATGTTGTGGCATCAACATGATGCAATGTCCCGGTGGAATCCGGAGGCAGCAAACCTGCTATGGAAACAGACCCCTAGGGCTTTTCAACAATGATCTGCGATATACTTTTACCGTTGCCACAGACTCAAAATACCCATTACGGGTCTGTAACGAACTGAAACACTTTTCCCCATGGATCCTCGTAACCGAACTGATGCTCCACTAACAGGCTCCTGTGGGTGAAAGAGGCATTTGAATGCGTGGACTGATATGAGCAGGTGTGAAAATGAAATATGTCCAGCCATTAGAAATTCCAGGATGTGCAGGGTCCAGAGGCACCCACCGTCGTCAAACCTTTTGATTGCTTCTCTGTTCTCGCAGGGTTTCACGAAGATACTCTCCTTTCAGTCTTTGATTTGGGGTCCTTTGGAAAATCTCTATCATCTTAGCTAGTAGAGGGGAGAAAGGTCATGTTTTCAACTAGTAAAGAAACCACACTGTTTTCTGTTCTTATAAACACTAAAACAAACTCACTGTCTACTTATTTATACTCCTCCCTGCCCCCCCCCCCCACACACACACACGCACACAAGGAGTCATTGATATTGATGGCCTCTTCCCTTGCAGCCCTGTTAGATGTTACAACCGTGCTTGTGACATCAGTTTCCCTTTCTGGAGCCAGTGTCTGCTGGAAGATGCTGGCAACACCCACCAAACGCGTCCATGTCCTGTAGTCCTGGTGGTGAGAACGTCAGTGAGCAAACACTAGTCAGAAGAGTTGAACAGAGGGCATGGGAGGGGAATGTCTTAGTCAGCTCACGTTGCCACAGAATTGCCACAAGATGAGAAACCTGAATAACGTTTCTTCTCCTAGTTCTAGAGAGCAGGAAGTCCAAGATCAGGGCACTGGCTCATGGGTTCTTGGTACGTCCCATTCCCTTCTCGGTGCTTTCTATGTGGCAGAGAAACCGTGTGTGGTTGAGAATTAGGCATCCATCATGATAACCCCATTTGGCTGTATTTGCAAAATAATTAATTATTTTGCAAATACAGTCATATTTGGAGGCAAAGAGTTCAAGATGTAAGTCCTGATCACAGTCTAGTATGTGTTATGCAGAAAAATCGGGATGAGCTTCCCTGAGGTTTTTTTTTTTTACTTTTTATTTTTATTTATTTTTTTAAAAAATTCATTAGTGAAACACCATGAGGTACAGTTGTAGATTTACAAATTTTTGTGCTTGGGTTTCAATTATACAATGATCAAATACCCATCCCTCCACCAGTGCCCATTTTCCACCACCACTGATCCCAGTATCCTTCTCCCCCACCCCCCATCCCACCCTGCCTCTGTGGCAGGGCATTCCCTTTTGTTCTCTCTCTCCTTTTGGGTGTTGTGATTTGCAAAAGAGGCATTGAGTGGCAGTCATGTTTGGCCATGGCTTGGAGGCCAGCCACACATGCTTCCCTGAGTTTTGATCTGAAAGCTAAAATAAGTGGAGGAAGGAAACTGAGGAGGAATTGTAGACTTTCCAAGTAGGTGAAAGAGCAAGGCAAGTTTCCCAATATTGGCTTCGGCAACCAGCAGGGAGATCCATGGGTCTGGAACTCAAAGAGAGAGACTGAAAGAAGAAGAGTTAGGGAAAGGTTCACAGCATGGAACAGATTGTCTCTCATCTGGAAAGGTCATTGGAAGACTCTGGGCAACATGATCTGATTTAAATTTTATTTTATTTTATTTTATGCTTTTTTTGTGTCATACCCGGTGATGCACAGGGGTTACTCCTGGCTTTGCACTCAGGAATTTACTTCTGATGGTGCTCAGGGGACCATATGGGATGCTGTGATTGAACCCAGGTCGGCCGCACCCTTTCCTTCCTCCTTCCTCCTCCCTCCCTCCCTCCCTCCCTCCCTTCCTCCCTCCCTCCCTCCCTCCCTCCCTTCCTTCCTCCCTTTTCTGTCACTTTTATGTCTATTTTATCTTCTTTTGTATGTACTATTTTCTGATAATCTCTGTCCTACATATAAAGGATACAGACTAAAATTTTAAATATTGGAAATATTGAATAAATGAGGAAAAATCTAAATCGACAAGGAGAGACCTATGCATTAGAGAATTGAAAAGGAATAATTTGAGGGAAGATATGAGCATTAAAATAGAAGTCTTCAGTAATGCTGGATTTGAGAGTGAGCTGACTGTCTCTGAACTCACCTGGGACCACACATTTGTGTGTGTCCCTTGGGACTTGGGAACAGCACTGCAGCACTCCATCCTTGCTGCTGTAAGTGAACAGTACTCTGGGATGGAGGATATCATTTTGTTTTAAAATCTTGTACTTTAGTCACTCAGAAGAGCTGTCACCTCTGCATTAAATTTTTTTTTTTTTGGTGCATCACAAGTTATCAGGAATGTAATGGTTTAAGACAACATCCATTTATTAGTGTCAGTGCCTTAAATCAGAACCATGTGCAGATTTTCTGCTCAGAGTCTCAAATGCTTAAATCAATATGTCAGTCAAGCTGAGATCTTGCCTATCCACTCTAGGGATGAATACACTTCCAAGTTCATAGAGATTATTGGCAGAATCCAGGCAATTATATGATTGAGGCACCCATTTTATTGCCAGGGGCTGTTCTGGGTTCTTTCAGGCCACCCACGTTCCTGGCCACTGGACCTTTCCAGTTAGCTCAGGTGCAGGAAATCCTTTTCCAGTTTCCAAATGGCTGACTCTCCCTTGTGGAAAAAGGAGAAACTTGCCACTTCCCGAAATTCCTGTGATGAGTTCAACTCCATGCAGAAAATCCTCTGGTTGGGGGCTGGAGTGATAGCACAGCGGGTAGGGTGTTTGCCTTGCACTCAGTTGACCCAGGTTCAATTCCCAGCATCCCATATGGTGCCCTGAGCACTGCCAGGAGTAATTCCTGAGTGCATGAGCTAGAAGTAACCCTTGTGCATCACCAAGTGTGACCTCCCCCCCCCCCAAAAAAAAAAACAAAGAAAAAGAGAAAAAGAAAATCCTCTATTTGCTGCAGATTCCACCACACATCTAACTCCACCCAGTCATGAGGGTGAAACCCGCCATCACCTCAGTCCTGGGTGTGATGTGCATGTGTGGGCTGGGCTTGGCAGAGAGGATGCGGAGGGTCTTGTGGATGTGGGCAGGCATCAGTAGTACCACATTCCTGATCTCTATTCATAGTTCGAAAGATGTGGTTTCTTGTGGTGCAGGAGGTTGAACTGGATCCCGCCTGAGTCCATGCATTGATATGCATAGAGATTTATTTTTCTGATGGAAGAAGGAAAATGCAAAGAGTTTCGTTTTTTATCAGTGGGTGTCCAAGAGTGGGGAAACAGAGTCAGGAAACAACTTACTGTGTGTTCCCCCCGGGTGTTTCCTGGGACGCCTTCATTAGGAAGAGCACAGGTGGGTTTGGGGCATAGCGCAGGGGGCTGCAACACATGCTTTGCAGGAAGCAGGTCAGGTTTGGCTCCTACTTCTCAAACACTGTAGGGAAGAAGCCTCTGCCCCCCCCCCCCCCCCAGCACTGAGAGCAGAGCCTGAGAGCCAAATATGGCCTCAAAACCCATCAAAACAAAACCAAATCCAACCCAACCCAACCCAGCCCAACCCAATAGCAAAGGCAGCTGCTGAGCTCAGAGATTCAGGAAGACTCTGCTTTTACTAAGAACTGTTGATGGCTAGAGAGATAGTACAGTGGGTGGAATGCTTGCCTTGCCTGATACTGACCTGAGTTCCATTCCCAGCATCCCTTGAGCCCTACTGGGAGTGATCCCTGAACACAGAGCCAGGAGTGAGGCCTGAGCACTGCTAGTGTGCCCCCCTCCCAAAACAAAACAAAACAAAACAAAATAAAAATGAAACAACAACAACAAAAAAGAACTGCTTCCAGATTTCCCTGAGAGTGAGGTGGACCTTAGTGGTGCATGTGGTCTCCCCCGGCCCATGCACATACATCCTAGAAGTGCAGCAAGTGTGGTTAGAACTGCGGGGATGTATATCCCGAGGGTGCAGAAAAACACAGTAGAAATGACATCTGTCCCTATATGTTCATTGCAGCACTGGTCACAATAGCCAAAATCTGGAAACAACCCATGTGCCCGAGAACAGATGACTGGTTAAAGAAACTTTGGTACATCTACACAATGGAATACTATGCAGCCGTTAGGAGAGATGAAGAAATGAAATTTGCTTATAAGTGGATAGACATGGAGAGTATCATGCTAACTGAAATGAGTCAGAAAGAGAGGGACAGATATAGAAGGACTGCACTCATTTGTGGAGCATAAAATAACATAATATGAGACTGATACCCAAGGACAGTATATACAAGGGCCAGGAAGATTGCCCCATAGTTGGAAGCCTGCCTTATGAGCAGAGTGGGCTGGGAGGGAAGAAGGCAGCTGGAATAGAGAAGGAATCACTAAGAAAATGATGGCTGGAGGAATCGGTCGGAATGGGAGATGTGTACTGAAAGTAGATAAAGGACCAAACATGATGACCTCTCAGTAGCTGTATTACAAACCATAAATGTCCAAAAGTAGAGAAAGAGGGTACAGGGAATCATGTCTGCCATGGAGGCAGGGGGAGGGTTGGAAGTGGTGGGAAACACTGGGGATATTGGTGGTGGGGAATGTGCACTGGTGGAGGATGGGTGTTTGATCATTGTGTGATTGTAACTCAAACATGAAAGCCTGTAACTATCTCATGGTGATTCAATAAAATTAAAAAAAAACATCCTTCAGCAAAAGGGAATGCCCTGCCACAAAGGCGGGGCAGGATGGGGGGATTGGGTGGGGGGGTGGGAGGGCTATTGAAATCATTGGTGGTAGAGAATGGGCACTGGTGGAGGGATGGGTACTCGATCATTGTATAACTGAAACCAAAGCACAAAAATTTGTTAGTCTACAACTGTACAAGGCAGGTGCCTTTAGCCACTGCACCACATGGCTGGAGTGATAGCACAGCGGTAGGGCGTTTGCCTTGCATGCAGCCAACATGGCTGACCCAAGTTCTATTCCTCCGCCCCTCTCAGAGACCCCGGTAAGCTACTGAGAGTATCTCGCCCCGCACGGCAAAGCCTGGCAAGCTACCCGTGATGTATTGGGTATGCCAAACACAGTAACAATTGTCACAATGGAGACGTTACTGGGCCCACTTGAGCAAATTGATGAACAACGGGAGGACCGTGACCGTGACAACTGTACTTCATGGTGTTTCACTAATTTAAAAAAAAAAAATCCTTAAATGAAAAAAAAAAAAAGAACTGGGGGATGGAGGAATCTGGGTGAATAATCCCAGAGCACAGCTCAGCACCAGGGAGGGAAGCTTAAGTGACTTTATATAAAATAAAAAATCCATTTTAACTTTTGGGAGGTCTGGGGAAAGAGAGAAAACTCTCCCAGAGTCTTGTACATATGAAGCATCCATTCATCCACTGAGCTGTCCCCTATCAAAAATTTCACATTTTTGGTGCCACACCAGCAGTGCTCAGGACTCACTCCTGGCTCTGTGCTCAGGGATCACTCCTGGTGGTGCTCAGGGGACCAATATCACGTGCCAGGGTTCAAAGCCAAGTCTGCCATGTGCAAGGCAAGTGCCCCCCCCCCCCCACTGAATTATTACTCTGGCTCACAAATTTTCACTTCTAAAGAAATCTCAGTGGCATGCTATAACCCTAGCTCAGAATGAGAATCCGGAAATTAATATCTATTTTACCACCTCATACTCCTAGAGATATTTTTATCACTTCCCTTACGAGAAATTGCAAAGAAATGTTCACAAGATTACTTTGCTGGGTTGCTGATGACATAAATGCCCAGGAAACAACTTTTTTTTGTTTGTTTCATCTAGCTATTAAAAATTTTTTGTGATTTGATTGCCCATAGGTGGGGGTCACTACCCTAGGCCCCAGGGACCTTAGGCACACTTCACTTAGTTATTTCTCTGTAAAGAACATTGACAGAGCACATGCACCCCGCGTGATTGCGGGTGCAGTCATCACACACAAACAGATAAGACTGACTTTGGCTTTAGTCATATCTAAAGGCCTCAGGCTGAATTATGTGCTGATGTCAAACATGCTTCCAGCTTGTCCTTTGTAGGGACAGCTTCACAGAACGGCTCTCTGCATTCTGAGGAGATGCCTTGCATGCAAGAGCCACTGATCACTGGGAGGTGATATCGGGCTGGAATGGAGGATGAGCACGCAGCCTTACCCACAGGGCACACGTTGCTGAGTCATTGCTTTGCCCCAAGCTTCTCAAACTTCTCAAGTTTACTCCCACCAAGGTCCTGGCCCTTGGTCTAAACTGCTACTTCTCCCAAATCTCCCAAAGACAGAGTGATTTCTATCGTTCTAGTGGGTGTCTAGGCGCCACCTCATCTTTGTCGTAGGGGCTTCCTGAGCCTGCTGATGGCAGCGCCCTGGATCAGGTTTCATGGCAGTTACAACTCTCTGAAGTCACTCTGTTAGATATTTCTTCTATACCACTTGTTGATGGAAAAATCTTATATTATTTTTGTTTATTTAGTTATTGGTTTTTGTGCCATACTCAGGGCTCATTCCTGGCTCTGTGCTTGGGGATCAGAGAGTAGGGAGCTTGCCTTACTTATATCCAGCTGATCTGGGTTTCATCCCTGGCACGACAGAGGGTCTCCTGAGCACCATCAGGAGTGATCCTGACTCATCTCACTTAGCATGATACTCTCCATGTCCATCCTCTTATAAGCAAACTTCATGCTTCAGCTTTCCTAACAGCTGCATAATATTCCCTTGTGTAGATGTACCAAAGTTTCTTTAACCAGTTGTCTGTTCTTGGGCACTAGGGTTGTTTCCAGAGTCTGCCTATTGTGAATACAGTGCTTCAATGAACATATAGGTACAACTATCCTTTCTATTGTGCTTTTTATCACCCTCGGGATATATTCCCAGAAGTGGTACTGCTGGGTCACATGGAAACTCATAAAGAGAGGGACAGCCTACACTCATCTGTGGAATATAAAATATCATAATATGAGGCTTACATCCAAGGATAATAGAGATAAGGGCCAGAAAGATTGCTCCATGGTTGGGAGCCTGTCTTATGAGCTGGGGGAGAAGGCAGCTGGGATAGAGAAGGGATCACTAAGTCAACAATAGAGGTATCGCTTAGAATGGGAGATGTGTGCTGAAAGTAAAGGACCAAGCATGATGGCCTCTCATTATCTGTATTGTGAACATTATTGGCCATAAGTAGAGAGAGAGAGAGTAAGAGGGAGATTGTCTTCCCTAGAGGAAGGGGGAGGGGTGGGACAGTAGGGTGGGAGGACATGCGGGTGGGGAGGGATACTGGGGACATTGGTGGTGGAAAATGTACACTGGTGGAGGGATGGGTGTTTGATCGTTGTATGACTAAATCTTAAGCACGAAAGCTTTGTAACTGTAGCCCATGGTGATTCAGTAAACAAATAAATAAATAAAAAAATTAAAAAAAAACAAACAAAAAAAATAAAAAAGAGTAATCTTGGCACTGAGTCAGGAGTAAGTGGGTGTGATAACAGCTTGGTGTGGTCCAAAAATCAAACAAGAAAAAAAATATCCGGGCTAGGTAAGGATCCTCAGTCTAACTACATAGTTATGGAAATGGGGATTCTTGTTGCTCCAGGGGGAGCTTGGTAATCACTACCTTGGAATGTTGGGAGAATTTAGTATTCCCCCCCTCAAAAAAAAAATACCAAACCAACCCAGCCCATGGTCTAAGCTCACACGCAATCTGGTCTCGCACACACTTTCTTCCCCTCCCCATCTCTTTAGTTAAACACTGTGGTTTACAAAGTCATTCATGATGATTTATTTCAGGCATTCAATATTCCAACACCAATCCCACCATCACTGTCATCTTCCCTTCACCATTGTCTCAATTTTCCCAACCACCCCTCAAGTGTGCCTCCGTAACAGGCCCACAGTAATTTATTTTATATTGCTCGTAATCACTCAATGGCTAATGGGATGATAAAAAACAATACTTCAGTAAAAGAAAATTTGTGAAAATTCTTGTATCTCACCATGGGGACATTAAGTCCTTGTCAAGCAGATGCTTTTCTAATGAAGATTTAGAAAACCAGACAGACTCTGAAAGAAGATATGACAGTGATAGGAGGAATTGGCATCTTACCGTGGGCTGGAAGCTCTGTTTGCCCATAGCAGGATGTCTGTTCAATTCTTGATGACTGTTTTATTATTTGGAAGAAACTTTTAGATATAGCAAGAGCCACGGCCAAGATTTCACGAAAGCAGACTTGTTTGTTTTGTTTTGTTGAAGAGTATTGGCATGCTTTAGGGAAATAGGTTTCCCTCAATGCATGTCACCATATCATGCACCACCAAAATACCCAAAACCTTCACCACCATCCACTGGACCCTCTCTCAGCTGTCATGACTCCACCTTCTCTGGAAACCTCAGCTATCTTGGTAGAATTTATAAGTTTTGTTTCATTCATTTGCTTTGTTTTTTATCTTCTCCATACAAGAAAAATCATCTGGCCTATGTCTTTCTCCTTCTTAATTTAATTTTCAGCTATCACTTCAAATTCAATGTATGTTTTCTTAAATGGCAAATCTTTGTCTTTTTCAATTGTCAAGGAGCGTTTCATTGGAGCCAATTTTATATTGTTTCTCATAGAAACTGAACCAATTTATGTTCCTACCAAGAATGTGTGAGGGTACTTTTCTCCACATCCTTCCTGACACTTGTTATTTCTAGGCTTTAAAATTTTTATTTGGGTCATTCCCAGCACTAGCGGTGCTTGGAGGCTATTTCTGACTCTGTGCTTGGGGATTGCTCCTGGCTGTGTTTGGGGAGCTAACTGGTGCTCAGGATCAAACCCATGCCTCTCACATGCAATCATTCACTTAGATTTTTGAACTATCTCTCTGGCTTATTTCTAGTCCTTTTGATGTTGGCCGTTATCCAGGTGTGAGGTGATATCTCTCTGTTTTTATTTTGTTTCCTCAATAATAAGTGATGTAGAACTTTTTTTTTATATGCCTTTTGGGCATCTCTATGTCTTCTTTATAAAAATATCCATTCACATCTTCTGTCTAATTTTTTGAATGCGTTATTTGTCTTTTCACTGTTGAGTTTCATGAGTTCTTTTTATATTTTGGATATTGATCCCTTGTTAGACTTTTCTTTTCTTTTCTTTTACTATTTTTTTTCTTTTTGGGTCATGCCTAGCGATGCTCAGGGGTTACTCTTGGCTTTGCGCTCAGAAATTACTCCTGGTGGTGCTCAGGGGACCTTATGGGATGCTGGGAATCGAATCAGTGTCAGCCGCGTGCAAGGCAAACGCCCTACCCGCTGTGCTATTGCTCCCGCCCCCTCCTTTGTTAGACTTTTGATGAGTAATTCTCTTTTCACACTCAGTACGATGTCTTTTACATTTCGGTAACAGTTTCTTTTGCTGTACAGAAGTCCTTAAATTTGATTTAGTCCCATATGTTTATTTTGAGGAAGCAGACTATACTACGTGTGAAGAAAATATTATAAAAAGGAGCATGAGTCAAGAGCAAAGGCCATTTCTAAAAGTGTGTGACGCAGCAACCAAAGTTTGTAAAGTAGCTCAAGTAACTCCCCACCCCACCAGAGATCTCTTCCATGAATGTATATTGACAAAGGTCTCTTAGAAAATAAATGAATGAGCAAGAAATAACCAAGAATGAATTAGAAAGAATGATATTAAAATTAATGATTGGACTCACTTAACATTTATGAGGAGTGAAGGGACAAAAAGTGTTATATCTATTCTCAGAACAGAATCTGAGAAAAATGGCCCAGAACAGTATTTTGGCAAGATACTGCAACATTAGGTCTTTTCTTCTTTCTCTTTGACAAGGGCTAAAGGACATGAACTAGGGTGAGTATCAAAGAATCATTAATCGAGCAAAATTTGAAGTTTTCATTAATGGAAAGATCCATCATGTTTTTGGATCAAAGATGGTAATTATTCAATTCTTGCCCAAATCATGTACAGCTAAAAAAATCTAAGTAAAATACATATGAGTATATGTTTCCTAAGGCGTATGTTCCAGAATTGGAGCAGTATCACTATTTATACCTAAAAAATGCAAATAATGTAGAAGAATGTATGAACATACTTCAAATTGACACAATGAGACATCATACAGCAATGAGAATAAATAATTGTACATTTTCACCTGGGTGGATTTCACAAACAATCTCGTAAAAACTAAGCCAGACATAAAATAATAGATATCATTTATAAAAAGTTGGAAAGCAGGCCAAACCAGGCTATAGTGTCAAGATTATGGTAGCTGACTATAAGAGAGCTAAGATTTTTGAGGGGTCCTGTTATAAAATTTCAAGTGTGTTCTTACGATTTGTGTGCACTTCTGCATTTCTGACATTCATAAGGGAGGTTTAAAAAATCACCTGCAAGAAATCTTTCCATGGGATTTTGTGCTGGAACTTGATCAAACTCATAAATAATATTTTGAAAAAAAATTTTTTAAAGTAAAACAGATTTTACTTGGAGGACTTTTTGAAGGTGTGGAGGGGGAGCAGGTCGAGAAGGGGGAGAGAGAGTAACATTCTCATGAGAGAACGCGGGCTTCTCTAAGGGCGGAGAGAGACAATATTTTGAAAATCATTAAGGAATTGTGTATAGCTAGGTTTCTCTGTAAGTAGCGATGGGTGAAGCTACGTAAGCTATTTATTACGAGGAATTGATGTGGGATGGAGACTGACAAACTCCCAAATCTCTCAGTCCTTAAGTCATCGGCCCACAAGGGCCAGTGGTTCCAGTCTGAGAGTCGGCAGATTTGAACAGTAGACAAAGGCTGTCTGAGGGTCTGAACAAAATGATGCGTCAACGTGAAGGCAGCCAGGCAAGAACAGATTCCTTACTCAGCCTTTTTGTATTATTTAGGCCTTCAAATAATTGGATCAGGCCATTGCACATAGGGAGGGAAAACTGCTTTACTGTAGGAATTCAAATGTTCCTAATGTACTATTTGTTCCTAATGTACTGTGTATTGTTACTAATGTACTGTGCACTGTCACTAATGTTACAGATGCTGTTCAATTAAAACGTCTACTTGTTTAAATGTTCATCTCAGCCTGAAACACCTTCACAGATGCGCCCGGAATATTTGATGCAATGTCTGAGTACCCGATGGTTCAATCAGGCTGACACATAAAATTAATCGTTACAAGGATATCCCGTGACAGCTTGGCAGCTCCACACACACCTCCATCCATTCTGAATCTTAAAATGAAAAGACAAGAGCCGGCCAGGGTAGGGGCACACTGTTGTGGAGTGCATGCTGTGTGGACGAGTAGGCTGAGTTCAATCCCCAGCACTGCTTGGTCCCTGAGCAATGCTTGCTCTGGACAATTCAGCATCCCTGAGTCCCAGTACCAAGCCATCAGACCCACAGCATCACCAGCAGTGTGTGAGGTCACTTGCTAATTAGGCAAAAGTAGACCCATAAATAAGGAATATAGTGCCTCCAAAATCCAAAGAGTCTCATCGTGTTGCTCTTCTTTGGGATTCTAGGAAAAAAAATACAAAAAACAAAACACAGAGACAACAGATCCTTCCTTTTAGCAGGGATCATAATGAGCTATTATGACAGAGATGTTAGTCTGAATTTTGGCTGGACGTATTTCCCGTTTTTTGACACCGGAAGTCTTACTGATATGTCAGAGCACTTGTTACTTCTTGTTCACTGGTTCAGTCAGTATAATGTCATCAATGCAACAGACCATGGTGATATCTTATGGAAGGGAAAGGTGACAAAGATCTTTGTAAACTAAATTATGGTGGGAAAATTGATATAAACCTGAGATAGAAAGGTGATGATGTATTTCTGGGCTTGTTTTCAACAACTGTGTTTTGTCAGATATGGGGAAAAAGACCTTCCCAGATCAATAATTACAGACCAGGTGTCTGGAGTATGCTAATTTGCTTATGCAAAAATAGAATTGCTTATGCAACTAAATGTTGTCTGGCATGGCAGCTAAAATTGGAGTAACCACCATAACCACCAGGTTATGCTGACATTAATCCACTGTCATTGTCCAACATCCATCAGTATTTTATGCACCGATCATAAGTGGTGTAATGAGGATGTGGTATAAATCACCACCTTTGCATCACTTAAGTTCATGTTGGTAGCACCACTCTCAGCAGTCCCTCCAGGGCTACGATTGTACTACTGATGAATTATATCCTTTCTTTTAATTTTTTAAAAAATTTAACCACGATGGTTTGCAAAGTTGTTCATAATACAGTTGTTATGGGCATTCAATATTCCAACATCAATCCCATCACCAGTGTAGCCTTCTCTCAGCCATTATCCCCAGTTTCCCACCCAACCCCCAAGCCTTAGCAGGTAAAAAAAATAAGAGCTTTTTTTTATATTACTTCTTACAAATAAATGGCTAGTGGCATGATCAAAAAACAAGTCAGTAAAAGAAAATCTGTAAAAATTGTTGTATCTCACCTTGAGGTTATTAAATCCTTATCTGAGGGTTTCCTAAGCTATTTGCTGCTAGTTGAGCCTTCTGTATTACTATTATTTTTTTATTGAGCTTGGTTGGCTTCTAGGTTACTTTCTCATATAATTTGATGTTCTCCAACTGGATGCCAGTTTTGTGGAACTTGAAGGCGTTGTGTGGCTGTGCGGTGCTCCGGGAACTCCAGGAACTGCAGAACTGGGCAGATGAATGCACATGGCAAGGGCTGTGGGATGTGATGTGACTGTGGGGGCTTCCAGAAGTATGGGAGTGTGGAGGGACACTGCCCATCCCCCACATCCAAGAAGAACCCAGAGTTTTCAACCTGAAAACTGGTGTACCTGAAATGTTCTTAGCTTTGGTGTCTCTGTGGAGATCAGCCATGAAGCAGTGAAGTTGGACTGTTGGTATGGTGGCAGCTTTGGGATGTGGTGTGGCTGCCAGGGCTTCATCAGGGCAGGGACCCAGCCTGGTCACCCCCACCCCTGCCCTAGGGCACCTCAGAGTTTTCAGTCGAAAGGGACTGGTGTACCCATGATCTTTATCAGCATGGCTTACATCTCTTTAAAGATTAGTCACAAATCTGTAAAGCAGGGCATCAGTGAATTATTTTCTAAATGGAGAAATTTCTAGTAGCTTTTTAAAATTTAAAAAAAAATTAAAAAAAAATTATTGAATCACCATGAGATAGTTACAAGCTTTCATATTTGGGTTATAATCACACAATGATCAAACATCCATCCCTCCACCAGTGCACATTTCCCACCACCAATGTTCCCAGTATACCCCCCTTCCCCACCCTCCCCCTGCCTCTGTGGCAAATAATATTCCCCATATTCTCTCTCTACTTTTGGGCATTATGGTTTGCAATACAGACACTGAGAGGTCATCATGTTTGGTCCATTATCTACTTTCAGCACACATCTCCCATCCCTACCAATTCCTCCAGCCATCAATTTCTTAGTGATCCCTTCTCTATTCCAACTGCCTTCTCCCCTCCACTCATGAGGCAGGCTTCCAGCTATGGAGCATTCCTAGTGGCTCTTGTATCTACTACCCTTGGGTGTCAGTCTCATGTTATGTTCTTTTATACTCCACAATGAGACTGACTGACTGGGGCTGGAGCGATAGCACAGCGGTAGGGCGTTTGCCTTGCACGCAGCCAACATGGCCGACCCGAGTTCGATTCCTCCGCCCCTCTCGGAGAGCCCGGCAAGCTACCGAGAGTATCTCGCCCACACGGCAGAGCCTGGCAAGCTCCCCGTGACATATTTGATATGCCAAACACAGTAACAACAAAGTCTCCAATGGAGATGTTACTGGGCCTGCTCGAGCAAATCAACGGGAGGGCCTTTACCTTACCTTTACCTTTACCTATACTCCACAATGGGTACAGTCCTTCTATAGCTGTCCCTCTCTTTCTGACTCATTTCACTTAGCATGTTATACTCCATGTCTATCTACTTATAAGCAAATTTTATGATACATTTCTCCTAACAGCCGAATAGTACTCCATTGTATAGATGTACCAAAGTTTCTTTAACCAGTCATCTGTTCTTGGGCACTTGGGTTGTTTCCAGATTTTGGCTATTGTGAATAGTGCTTCAAAAGCACAGTAGAAATGACATCTGTACCTATATGTTCTAGTAGCTTAACTATGGCCTTTCCAGCCATCATAAAATCCCTGATTCCATTGCTCAGGGATTCTGCAGCCACTGAGCATGTCTGTTTAAACATGCCTTCTGGAGTTGTCTGGAAATGATCAGAGAATGGGGTCGGGGACACACTGGCCAACCATGAAATGGAACCTGAACTAAATCTCCACTGATGCTCTGGCCCTCATAAGCCCCACTATGACTGAAAGGTCACTGTAACATTTCCGGTCATCCAGAAGCTGTGTTGGTTCAGAGTTGATGTGTTCTAGTCTCTGAAACGACTCATGATTTTCTTATGCCTAATGTACACTATACAAGGCCACAGGCCCATTCAGAGATGTCTGGGAGCATATTTGTGGCATATATTGTTTTTCAGTGTAACAGGATTTTTTATTTTTAATTTTTATTAGTGAGACACCATGAGGTACAGTTGTAGACTTACAAATTTTGTGCTTGGGTTTCAATTATACAACGATAAAATACCCATCCCTCCACCAGCATAACAGGGTTTTTGGGGATCCAGTCTCTTCTTCATCCAAGGGGTGCTGCATTGGTAAACTGGATCATGTCTGGGAGTTGATTGTCTTCACTTGACCGTTCATAATTCAAGATAAACTTGCCTTCATTCAACTCGAAATTGAGCGATAGCACATGGCCAACCTAGGTTCGATACCTCCATTCTTCTCGGAGAGCCCGGCAAGCTACCAAGAGTATCCTGCCCACACGGCAGAGCCTGGCAAGCTCCCTGTGGCATATTCGATATGCCAAAACAGTAACAACAAGTCTCACAATGAAGACGTTACTGGTGCCCGCTCGAGCAAAATGATGAACAACGGGAAGGACAGTGCTATAGTGCTATAGACCAAGCATGAAGTCAGTAGTTTCCTTCCTATTTTATTTCTAGGAGCACTGTGATCAAAATGCCAGCAAGATGTGTCTGCATTTAGACGATTTGACTGCTGCCTTTTTTTTTTTTTTTTTTTTTTTTTTTTGCTTTTTGGGTCTACCCAGTGATGCACAGGAGTTATTCCTGGCTCATGCACTCAGGAATTACTCTTGATGGTGTTGGGGGACCATAGGGGAATGTGGGAATTGAACCTGGGTCGGCCGTGTGCAAGGTGAACGCCCTACCTGCTGTGCTATTGCTCCAGCCCCTAAAGAGAGATTCTTGTGAACACATCGAGAGACACAAAGGAAATAAAGATTTCCTTTACCATCGGGACACAGAAGCAGTCACAAGAGATCAGTGGGACATAATTTATTTGTTGAATTCGTTTTCTGCTGTCCACCCCAGTAACTACCTCCATTCCACCCTTGTCAGTTGAGTGCCCCCTTGAAGCTTGGTGCCTGCTACCCTGGGATCTGACTCCTCCCACTGAATTCAGGTTTTCCAATTAAGTGACCACCTTTCCCAATGGAAGGTCTGGTCCTCAGAGAACAATCTGAGCTTGTCAAGGATGCTGACGCTCCCTTTATGGTTTTTTAATTTTTTTTTTCACTTTTTGGGTCACACCTGGTGATGCACAGGGGTTACTCCTGGCAGTGCTCGGGGGACTCTATGGGATGCTGGGAATCGAACCCAGGTCGGTTGCATGCAAGGCAAACACACTACCCACTGTGCTATCACTTCAGTTCCCCCTTATGGGTTTTTATTTTATCTCTGTAACAGTGAAAGGTTTGTCTTCTGGACCCTCTCAATGAGGTCAAATAGATCTTAGATAACAAATTCACCCTCATTGATTTGCAGCCATCTCTCCCCTGACGCTATAGACGGAACTCGGCAGGGCTCCCATAAGTCATTTATGCAGCACTTTACTTGAGGATTGAAATCCCTAAGCTCATCCTTTTCTTTCCTCACTCTGCCCAGCAAAATTAGGAGGATCTAAGTCATCTCATTCTATTTGTTCGTTTGCCAAAAATGTTCAGAAGTATTTGAAAGTGTGTGAATGTTTGAATGTTAAAAAAAATGTCTGGGTGACATTCAACAATCATCCAGATCTTTGTTTCTTATAAATAAGTGATTAGTAGAAGAATTTTGCAGATTTCTATAGCCAGACCGCATCATGAATTGTTCGTGCCCTCTTTACTGTTGGAAATAAGTCATACAAGCACAGCTAACTAAATTCTGTAATAGCTAGGAGCTTGGAAGATAATTCTAAATCTCAAATGAGAATTAGAATTCTAATGGCACCTTGGAAACCTTTTAACCTTGTGAAATTTTGACCTGCAGATAGTGAGATAATAAATGTAAAAATAAATGTTGCTTTAAGTCACACTTAATAGTAAGTGCAGAAATAGGAAATTAATTCAGTACAAACTGCTTAGAAGTTTTTGAAAAGGGAAAATTAAGGAGAATCTTATTATGTGAGACAATAAAACTTTAAAACTTTGAAAATTAGAAGTGTCATTCTAAGGTGATTTAAAATCACATTGAAAAGACAAGTAGTTCTGTAACTAATAGAGTCACTGTCACTGTCACTGTCCTCCCGTTGTTCATCGATTTGCTTGAGCGGGCCCAGTAACGTCTCCATTGTGAGACTTGTTGTTACTGTGTTTGGCATATCGAAAACGTCATGGGTAGCTTGCCAGGCTTTGCCAAGGATAAGATACTCTCGGTAGCTTGCAGGGCTCTCCGAGAGCGGATCTCCAAGAGCAACTGAGTATGTGGGTATGTGTGTGTGTGTGTGTGTGTGTATGTGTGTGTGTGTGTGGTGAGTATATATATATATATATATATATATAGATAGATAGATAGATAGATAGATAGTAGTGTAACAGGATTTTCGGAGACCCAGTCTTTTCTTCATTCAAGGGGTGCTGCGTTGGTAAACTGAATCAAGCCTGGGAGTTGATTATCTTCACTTGACAGTTCATAATTCAAGATAAACTTGCCTTCACTAAACTCAAACTCTTATTCTTATATAAATCAAGCATGAAGTCAGTAGTTTCCTCTCCATTTTATTTCTAGGAGCACTGTGATCAAAATGCCAACAAGTTGAGTCTGCACTCAGATCATTATTCCCATATACATCTCACATCTAGTTAAAAAGTAATGGAATATTGGGAAAATTAACTAAATATTTGGGGATAAAATTAAATTCATAATTTCATGTTTCAGTTATGATAAAAATATTGAAGAATAAAATAAAAAATAATATTATGAAAAAAGCTGAAGATTTGCAAGTATCAAATAGCATAACAAGTGCCGTGAACCTTAATCAAATTTATATTTCTGGATCTAGTAGTCCTAGGAAAACATTCTTAAAAACTCAACGATATGATAGATGTTTGAATAAAGATTTTCTTTAGCATCATTTTATAGTTCCAAAACCATCTACTAATAGGGAATTTAAAAAATAAATTATAGTATAGTAATATTATTTGTTGTTACTGTTACTGTTGTTACTGTGTCTGGCATATCGAATACTCTCGGTAGCTTGCCGGGCTCTCCGAGAGGGGCGGAGGAATCGAACTCGGGTCGGCCATGTTGGCCGCGTGTAAGGCAAACGCCCTACCCGCTGTGCTATCGCTCCAGCCCGTATTTAGTACTTTTAATATTAGTATAATATTATATACTAAAATTATTTACTCAGTCTGCAACAAGAATAGTCTAATATTATGTCATATGAAACTATTTTATTAATATTACTAACACCTCCGCCCCCCAAAAAAACCTTTTGAAGGCCAGATATGTGGCTTTGTGGTAGGTAGAGTACAGTCCTCACAATTAGAGACCTTAATCTACAGCACTTCCAAAAAAGAAAAAAAAATTGTCTGACATACTGTAGTGGTAAGTGGGAAAACAAGAAGAGAAAGTTTGCACAGAGAATATAAAAAGAAAGAAAATATAACTGTGTAATCTACGCATGCTCTCACCACAAAAGGCCAACCAGTCGCTATTTTGCAATCATTTTAGACTTCTAACAAATATATATATATATATATATATATATATATATATATATATATTTAAGTAGCACTGCACTGTCAGGTAGCACTGTCCTCCCATTGTTCATCGATTTGCTCGAGCGGGCCCAGTAATGTCTCCATTGTGAGACTTGTTGTTACTGTGTATGGCATATCGAATACATCATGGGTAGCTTGTCAGGATTTGCCATGCGGGCGAGATACTCTCGGTAGCTTGCCAGGCTCTTCGAGAGGGGCGGAGGAACCGAACTCGGGTCGGCCGAGTGCAAGGCAAATGCCCTACCCGCTGTGCTATTGCTCCAGTCCAATAAGTAAAAAATGAATATTAATAAGTGAATAAACATATAATTAAAAATGCACACAGGCCCTAATATGTTTTAAAGCAAAGTGTACATGCACTGCCACCTGAACTGAAATCCCCAGCAAGCAACACAACTCACTTGATCACTTGACTTCCCATTAATTGTCGATTTGCTTGAGCGGGCGCCTGTAATGTCTCCATTTGTCCCTGTCGTGTGCTAGTGTAGCCCAATGGCGACTGTTCGTTCTAGGAACATGAAGAGCCTCAAACCGATCTTCATCATCTTGATGAAGAAGTCTGACCATTTGGTAGGTGGGCGGCCATGCGGTCTTTTGACGTCCCGTGGAATCTACTCGGTAACGGCAACACATTATAAGACACTTAATATCCATCTTCCAGAATTGCCATACCATATTTGATAGGGTTCAAATATGGTTTGAACCATGAGAACACCTACAAGGGCGATTAGAGGCGGCCCCAAAAGCCTGTATCCCTCTCGGAGAGACTGGCAAGCTATCAAGAGTATTCCGCCCGCACGGCAGAGCCTCGCAAGCTATCCATTTTGTATTCGATACGCCAAAACACAACTCAAGTACAGCTTAAAAATCAATATCTTATCCTTCTGTAACTTCACATCATGTTTGTTTTGTTTGGGGGCCACACGAGCAGTGCTCAGGTCCTACTTCCAGTCTGTGATTGCTCCCAACAGTGCTTGAACCCAGGCCTCCTTCGTACAAATCATGTACTCAGCTTACTGAGTCCTCTCTCTGGTTTTAATTCACATCTTTTCTAGTAATGCACACAAGAGACATTAATGCAGTGCTACTTCAATTTAAAATGTTAGGTCATAGATATATTTTAAGAGATACGGTTCACAGACTCAATTAAATACTATTTGCCTATAAAAAGAGATGAACTTGTCTATTGTTATTGTGACAACATGAATTAAACTTTATTTATTTTTTCCTTAAATTTTTATTAGTGAAACACCATGAGGTACAGTTGTAGACTTACAAATTTTTGTGCTTGGGTTTCAGTTATACAATGATCGAGTACCCATCCCTCCACCAGTGCCCATTCTCTACCACCAATGATCCCAGTATCCCTCCCTCCTGCCTCCCTCCCGCCCCCATCCCACCTTGCCTCTATGGGAGGGCATTCCCTTTTGTTCTCTCTCTCCTTTTGGGTGCTGTGGTTTGCAAAAGAGGCATTGAGTGGCAATTATGTTCGGCCTATAGTCTACTCTCAGCATGCATCTCCCATTCTGGGAGGATCCTCCCAACACCCTTTACTTGGTGCTCCCTTCTCTATCTGAGCTGCCTTTCCCCCTAGCATGTGTGGCTGGCTTCCAAGTCACAGAGTCAACCTTTTGGTACTTATCTCGGCCATTCTTGGGTGTTAGTCTCCTATTTTGTTAGTTTATGTTCCCCAGATGAATACAATCTTTCTATGTCTGTCCCTCTCTTTCTGACTCATTTCCCTTAGCATGATACTTTAACATGGATTGAACTTTAAATGCTATGCTATACAAGCAAGTCAGAAAGACAAACACCAGAAGCTTTCACCCATATGTGGAATGTAAAGAGAAAAGCAAATGAACAACAAAACACAACAAAAGCAACTCTTAGACTCTGATGATAGAGTGGTGATTACTATAGGAAAGAGGAAGTAGGGTGGGGCAAATGGATTAAAAAAAAAACCCTTTCAATTTGATAGGGTGAAAGGTATTAGAACTTTAGTAAGAAGTACGTTGACATATACATACTTGGAGGTATAAAGCTATACTTCTGAAACTTACATTATATTATAAACCATTGATAAATAAAAATTACTAATATCCCCTTGTAATAAATGTTGTGAGGATACAGACGCGAGAGGAAATAGATATATCTATTTAATTTACCATTTTGAACCACGAAGGATACCTAATTGTTTTAAGTGTGCTTCACTTTTGATTCTGACATGTGTAATCATGTACCTATCAAGTCAGTGTCACTAAGACTCAATTTGTTTATCTGTACAATGGGAGTTATAAATATACTTTCCATTTTGGATAAAAGGAAATAGCAGACACATGCATTAGTTTAGGAAGACATAAAATTAACAAAATGATGGGTTTACTTTTTTTTTAATTTTATAAAATGTTGATAATTTAATATATTTATTTTTGATTTGCGGGCCATACTCAGTAATGCTCAGGGGTTATTTCTGGTGGGCTCTGGGGACCATATGGGAAAACAGAGATTGAAACCGGGTCAGCCACATGCAAGGCAAGTGTCCTAACCGTCCTACTATCTCTCTGACCACTAAAATTGTTTTCCTCAGGTTTCTACATTGGAGATATGGTTATTTCATAACCTGTCTCATACTTATCAAAGAATTAAAATCTTTTCCTTTTAGACCTACTTTAGACTTTAAAAATAATATGAGTCTCCTGCCCCCGCACCTGGCTGTCCTCGCCGGGGCCCCTTGGAGGGGAGCGGGTTGAGTTTCCCTCCCCGCCCAGACCAGGGCTCCGGCAGCTGAAGACCTCCAGAACCAGCCACCACCATGCTGAGACCACTCTCCACATGCATGAAGGTACCGGCAGAGGGACAAAGGCATGAGGGTCCTGGGGCTGAGATCTCCAAGCCTGCTCGGATTGGGGCTGAGCATCCACCACCCAGATCCTCCACCTTTCAGTAGGCAGGGGTCACACCCACCAACTGGCCCACTGGCGCCATGTAATCTCATAAACGGCCAAGACCCAGAGACCATAAAACCCAGCTCCCGGAAGCGACATCTTATCATTTCATTTCTACTTTGGACAAAATGGCAGGCTACCGAATGTAACCTGCCCAACACGGCAGAGTCTGGCAAATTCCCTGTGGTGTACCCAATATGCCAAATACCAGTAACAATGATGGGTCTCATTCTCCTAACCCTGAAAGAGCCTTTAATATGGCACTTTTTAAAAAATCTCAGGGCTAGGACCAAGGAGATATGATTGGGGCCTGCTCGAGGCAATCAACGAACAACAGGATGGTCGTGATCGTGATGATTTTTAAACTGTCAAGCAAATTTGTTGAGAAGGATAATTTTTGGGGGGGAGGGAATAATCACTTTCATGGTGCTATTTCCTTCTATTGCTTCAAAACATCATTGGTCTTAGGGAAAGGTAAGGCCACTCCAGATGCTTATAAAAAGGTTAAAAAAAATCTTTTTATGTGATAAAAGGAAAATGAAAGTGCTTGTGAAATCTTTAATCAATGTGCTAATTAAAAAAGTGGCTCATTATCCTTGTTGTTGACAGATCCTAGGATCATGTTGGGCAGCTTCTGAAGAAGGACGTGGGAGACAGCCTGAGCCATTTCGCCCCTGGCTTTCACTGTTCATGCCTTCCTATGATGCCTCGTCTTAAGCCTCCTGACTGATCTGCAGTCACGTAAAAACGATCACTTAGCTAAGCTTCTATTCTCTTTGCTGCTGTGATTCACTATAGCTCTCTTTTGGTGATTAATAACTAACTAATAAGTCTATTTGCCTGTGTACAGGCACCGGATATCCTGGCTCATCATCAAACCATTCAGCTGCATACATCAGCTAAACTACAGTATTCTAATTGGGTAAAGGATTAGGAGGTGAATAGAATGTATACTTTGCCAGAAAAAAAAATTGAGGACCTATTTCTAGGTCTCTAAATGATGCATTTGAAAATCATTTTTGTTAACACAATTAAAAACTGTGACTTGCTGTATATATTATGTTCTTCAGGAACTGAAGTAAATAACTGTAGAAAGTTGGTGATAATCACAGGTTATATGCATAAATAATAGTAGTTATTTCCATAACCTACCCCCTAGCTTTTTTCAGGATGTTATAGTTATTTTGGATACCTTATAGTATATTATTTAAGCTATTAAAATTCCACACAAACCTTTCCTAATTGTATTTTCATTGCTGTTCAATTAACGGGACATCATAGTCAAATACCGAAAAATTTCTAGAGGTCG
Source organism: Sorex fumeus (assembly GCF_029834395.1). Taxonomy (NCBI): domain Eukaryota; kingdom Metazoa; phylum Chordata; class Mammalia; order Eulipotyphla; family Soricidae; genus Sorex; species Sorex fumeus. The sequence continues at coordinate 180,130 of NW_026606062.1, forward strand.
GCATTTATACTTAACCTTCTTATCCCAAGAGAGCCTCAGGTGTTTTTAAAGCTAAGCTTTTCCAGACTGGCTTTATTTAAGAAATCATATAAGGTGTGCACTGGTTAGCTATCCCCAAACTCAGCTAAATCAGCTGTCTATTATATACTATTATATACTCAGCTATCCCCAAACTCAGTTAAATCAGCTGTCTATTATAGCTTGCAAATCTTTGGATTGACAGTGTGAGTCGCTTAGCTTGGCATGGTTGATCATATCCAGGCTCACTTGTGAATCTAGAGTTAGCACCAAGATAGATTTGCCTGGCCTCACTCCTATGTTGCATGGCTGACCAACTGCCAATAGAGATGACAGAGACCCCAAGTCTAAAACTCAGCAGCCAAGAGTGGGCTTGATTGCATGGAGCAACAAGAAGGAGGAAAAGTGGAAACTGAGGTCTTTTGAAGATTAGGCTCAGACCTGACCCGGGTTCTACCGTTCAAAGCAAAGTCCAAAGACCAGACTTGATTTAAGGTGGGAAAACAGACTTCACGTCATAGGAGAAGCTTTGATGACACACTGCAAGTGGTATGAATACAGGAAAAAATGAGTAACTTTGGCCATCTTCACAAAAACAAAAAACCTGCCTCACTGTAAAAAACTATACTCGCTGAAGGTTGTGTGTTCGCGGGCTCTTGGGACGGCTCTATCTCGCCGCCCGCGTCCGGTGCACTTGGGTCGCTGTATGTGGCCTGGATCGGAACGGCTGTTGGCCAAGGGCAGACGAAGGAAGAGACGAGGGCCAGGCCGGTTGATCTTAGTGGCAGTTTATTACAATGAAGTTTATCCCATAGAAGAACTTTATGTTATGGAGGGCCTAGGTTCTCTCAAGCACATATTCCCCTTGCTAGTCTCTCCGAGGTCCATCTTTTTGCCCTGCTCTCTCATTCCCCAGCTCCCTTCTAGTCTGGGCTGACCCTCCACCCAGTCAGGTAGCCAAATCAACATAAGAAAGCCCTTCCTGACTGCCCAAGGGCAAAATACCTCTTAAGGTGTTTTTCTCTTTTCCTCAGTCCAATAAACTATCAACTATCAACTATTCCTGAGGCTATGCAGGAAGGACAGAACAGTGTTATCCTACACCTCATAACTACAAAAACACAGCATCATAAGTTTTTTCCCACATATACAAGTCCCTAACCACCAACCTACATGGTCATTTATATTCAATACTGCTCCTAGCCCAAGTTAGGCTAGGCTGGAGCTATAGCACAGTGGTAGGGCATTCGCCTTACAAGAAGCCAACATGGATGACCCGAGTTCGATTCCTCTACCCCTCTCGGAGAGCCCGGCAAGCTACCGAGAGTATTCGATATGCCAGACACAGTAACAACAAAGTCTCCAATGGAGACGTTACTGGGCCCGCTCGAGCAAATTGACGATCAACGGGAGGACCTTTACTTACTTTCACTGCTCCTAGCCAGAGCTTTCAGAAAATCCAGGGAACTTTCTAGTCTATCTTACCCACAGCCATTTCTCTCAACAGCTGAAGTATAGGGTTCTCACAACCTTGTTTCCTACGAAACAAGATAAAAACCCAAACAAAACAACAGACAACAGGATAAGATCAACATAACCAAACTCTATAGTCTTTCTTTGACACATTGTATAAGAGCATGTCCTAGGGGTGATGGAGTGTAGCTCTAAGTTGTTATATGCCGATGTTACTGGCCATTCATTAACTTTCTTCCTCAAAATATGGTACTAACAATCTGGTAGCTAATATCACAACATTAATTTCTTCAACAAAACTTTCTTTAGAATCTGCTTTGTCCCCTAATCTAATACACAGAGACAGCAATATAATCTTGAATCTCTTCGCTTGAAAAAATAGTTTATTAGACAAAAGAAAATACTTTATTGCAAGACAAGTTACCAGAGATCACTTGAATCTAATAATATATTCTTATTCTAGGTATATTTTTTTTGGTAAACATTGGCAGAACCTACAATTAAAAATTCAGGAGACTTCTGCGGTTGGAGAAGTGTAACGCGTAGCGTGCTTGCCTTGCTTGTGCCTGAACCGGGTTCGATTCCCAGGACTTTCTGTGGTTCCCTGAGCCCTGCCCATGAGTGCTCCTGAGGTACAGAGACCAGAGTCAGCTCTGAGTGATGTTGTATGTAAACCCAAAACAAATGAACAAAATTAAAATTCAGGTAACTTTTGCAGATGACAATTTAAGAAAAAGACTGTATTCAGATTCGATATTAATGTCCTTAATTAATGTCCTTAATTTTTGTATTCTTGTTCCCTTCCCCCCCCCCCCCCCCCCATTTCCCTTGCCGGTTATCTTGGTCTTTTGAGACTCAGTAAAATAAGGTGTGATAGATTTTAAAATAACCTTGATTCACAGCATGGTTGTGGTTTGAAGAGAAATTTTTACTTCTCAGCAAGGACATTGCTATGGATTAGACGGTTTCAATGTTTATACTTAATGAGCTATATCGATGAGTCTTTCCGATATTTCCTAGTCTGTACTAATGGTTCTTAAATAATGAGACCTTTCTTCTCTTCAGTAAACTTTTTTACTGAGTGCCCATTAAATGTTAAGTACTTAGAATCTATCAGTAAATAAAACAAAGAGCCTCGCTTTCATGGAGCTGAATTATAGAGAATCAAAAGTCAAAGGATTCTCTGATCTTTAAAGATTCTCAGTGTCGGTAGGATTAATCTGTACTTAAAACAAAACCAAAAAAAAAAAAAAAGCTCCAGTAAAATCGGGGGAAGGTGAGTCAGATCTAAGTGACTCTCATTTTGTGGATTTCTCCAGAAGGTTTTGCTATCTGAAGATATAACAGCACTGCCCCGAAAAATAATCTATTTCAATGATGAGGTATGGGGAGAGGTAGCCAGTGTGGCTCAAGGAGATTGGGGAAAGGAACATTTGGGGGAGGATCCTGGGGTTTTGGGAGACTCCGGCTTTCCAGAGAGGAGTTACAGAGGCTGAGGAGAGGGCGGACCTGCGGGAACATAGCTCCAGGCTTGGCTTTGGCCCACAGGAAGTCAAGGGAGTGGCTGCCTTAGTGCAGAAGGAAAATTCCAGAGCCCAGAGCCAGTGCCTTGGGGCTCTAGGCTGGTGTCTTCAGCTCAGGCTTCATTAAATAAACAAGAACAAACAAACAAACAAAATTCTGAGAAAATAATCAAAGTCACTCCTGAAGCGAGAGCATTCAGAAATGAAAGAAAAGAAAGAACTAGGGAAGAGTTAAGTTTGCTAAAAGGAACTTGAAAAATGTGAGGTTGCTGAAAGAGCCTGCAGGCATGAGACAGGAGAGGGAGAGGAACAGGGAAGATGCGCTTCCCCCTGGGGCAGGCCCTGAGTGGGGAAATCCCGGTCAGGAGCAGGCCCCCCCCTTCCCCTCCCAGGGCTTTCCACAGCCGTCAGTACCCTGAGCAGACAGGATGCTCAGATGGAAGACTGAGATCGCTAGGGCACACATTGAGTCCAGAAAGATTATGGTCTCCATGACAGCCTCATCCATCTGGTCCCCATGATTTTTGCCCAAATGGCTGCCGAGTCTGCAGCTTTGTTTTCCTATTTGAAACCACTGAGTTGAACAGATAAATATTACACACACACACACACACACACACACACACACACACTCAAACAAACACAGGGTTTTTTCTCTGCTCTCTGAGACTAGAAAGAGCATTCTTGTTTGGTATGATTTGGTGTATTTTGGGGTGTCTAAGAATGCTTACTGTACATTTAAGTTACAAATATTTTGTTTCCACACACAAATAACCTACTATTAAATCATACCAAGTAGGAATGTTCTACTTGCTAAGATGATTTACAGGATATAAAAATATACCATTTATTCTTTCTGCTGCCGTATATGAAGAGGTAGGAGCCTAGTGCACTCACATCCCATGAAGAAAAGCGGTGAGGCTAGAAAGGCGCCAAGGAATTAACCAAAGGAAGATCCACCAAACTGGGCGTGTTCACAAGGAGCGTCCATGTGGCCTATCATCTCAAGGCAGGTTGATTGACAAGCCAGACACTGGAATTCCGGAAGTCCTCTTTAATTTTCTTTGGATTACAGTTACTAATTAGCTGAGGGTCACTTGTAAGTTACTCAACTTACTTTGCCTCAGTTTATCTTTTTTGTAACTTGCATCTAAGACAGGATAAACCCTGTGGACTTGCGTGAATGTGTTAATCTTTGAGGCAGTCTCAGAAGGTGGAGCCCATCCTAAACCCTGGGTAAATAAGGGCATTGATCCTCTGCTTTGAACTCTTTGTGCAAATGAACAGAGCGGCTCTGGTTTAAAAGGCAATGCAGGTGAGTGAGAGCCCAGGTCACCTCTGTCCTCTTGCTCAGGCTCCTTGCCGCTCATGTGCATTGAAGAATGTGTGACCAGTCCAAGTAAGTGACTGCCTGGGTGGACACTTCTGGCCACTATTGCCTGACCTTATTTATCAAGACAAGTTGGATATTAAGACTTTGATATGCACCTCCGAATTGTTCAACAGTGGAAATAATCTTTTAAAAAAACATGTTTGGATTTGTTTTCAATCTGGGCAGCTCAAACAGAATATCCAGCTCGTGGGCCCAAACATGATCCTGCATGTAGGGGACTAGGTCCCCAACATCTGAACAGGAGGTATGATTATTTGTTTGGTTTTAGGGTCATACTCAGTTGTCCTCAAGGGCTACTTCCGGCTCTGCCCTCAGGGGACCATATGGAGCGGTTGGGGGATTGAACTGGGCCTCCCACATGTAAAGCTTGTTCTCAGCGCCCTGAGCGGTCTCTCGGGTCCCTGGAGGCATGTTTGCAAAGGAAAGTCTCTGCTGGGTGACAGTCATACGTGCAGCTGTCAGGAAAGCGCGGTGTGTGTTTATGGCAAATCTAAACCCTCTGCCAATCATGTCTTGTGGCCTGGTGAAAAGCAGGCCAGTGCCACACACACACCCTCTTTGTACTCCTTAAAACATGAAATCATCTCCCTGATGATTAACGATGTGGAGAATGCATTTCATGTGTCTTTTGGCCATTTGTATTTCTTTTTGAGGAAGCTTCTGTTCCTTTCTTCTCCCCATTTTTTGATGAGGTTGGAGGTTTATTTCTTATACAATTCTACTAGTGTCTTGTATATCCTGGATATTAATCCCTTATCAGATGGGTATTGGGTAAATATTCTTTCCCATTCTGTGGACTCTGCCTGTATTTTGGTCACTGTTTCTTTTTGAGGTGCAGAAGCTTCTTAGTTCAATGAAAGTAGATAAAGGACCAAATGTGATAACTCCTCAGTATCTGTGTTGCAAACCATAATGCCCAAAAGTAGAGAGATAGTGTGGGGGAAATTGTCTGCCATGGAGGCAGGGGGAGGGTTGGAAAGGTGGGGTGTACTGGGGACATTGGTGGTGGGGAATGTGCACTGGTGGAGGGAGGGGTGTTTGATCATCGTATAACTGAAACTCAAACATGAAAGCTTTGTAACTGTGTCTCATGGTGATTCAATGAAAGAAAAAACCATGAAATCAGAGGTTGTGAGACTCTTGTTGATCTTCTCCTTCAACTAGAACATTTCCCTCACTGCCGCCTCCTCTGAGGAATCAGAGCACATCTCTGCATAGTTTTATCAAGCTGCTGCTCTGCCTAAGGCCTTGGTCCAGGCTGAACTGGCTACAAAGAGATAGCAGATGTCTGTGTGGCTTAGAACGACCTTCAGTAGAGGCATTGGAAGGAAAGAACTGTGATATGGAGATGTGAAGGGGGCGTGATGGGTTAGTGGTGGAGGGATTCTGGCCTTCGAGCTGGGCATGGGGTAGCAGCACTTACAAATCCATAACAATAATACTGGTGCTATCATAAAAATAATGATAAACATTTTTTTTGGGTCACACCCAGTGATGCTCAGGGGTTATTCCTGGCTCTGCACTCAGAATTACTTCTGGCGGTGCTTGGGGGACCATATGGGATGCCCGGGATTGAACCCAGGTCAGCCGCATGCAAGGCAAATACCCTACCCACTGTGCTATCGCTCCGGCCCCAATGATAAACATTTTTTAAATAGAAAAAATACAGAGACAGTGGTGGAGCGTCTTGAGTGTTTTGGTGATGGTGGAGGAACGGTGAATTTTTACAGCAAAAGCATGAATATTAACGCTATTGGAATTATCTCAACTGCTAAAACCCAAAATTCATCAACTGAAAAAACAACAACAAAAAGAATCTGGTTGAGGGACTGGAGCGATAGCACAGTGGGTAGGACATTTGCCTTGGGCTGACCTGGGTTCGATTTCAAGCATCCCATATGGGTTCCCGAGCACCGCCACGAGTAATTCCTGAGTGCATGAGCCAGGAGTAACCCCTGTGCATTGCCGGGTGTGACCCAAGAAGAAGAAGAAGAAGAAAAAAAGAGAATTTGGTTCAATACTTGACAGTGGGATGTGAAAGGACTTTTCAAATAAAAGTAAAGGGAAAAAATAATGTTCTGGGCTTTTTTGTTTTTGTTTTCGTTGTTGTTGTAAGGTTTGAGAGTGAACTCAGGTTCATTCCTTTGGGCCTGGATTTAACATAAAACCTTGTTACCGGTCCAAGAGAGATAGGACAGTGGGTAGAGAACTTGGATTTGCATGCGGCTGACCCAGGTTTGATCCCTGGCACCACATATTATCCTCTGAGCACTGCTAGGAGTGATCCCTGAGTACAGCGCCAGAGGTAAGCCCAGACCACTGCCAGATGTGGCCCCAAATCAAGCAAAAAACGTGGCTGCTGGACCTTTAGCTTCGCTTTGAACTGTTGTCTTTGAAGTTAGCCTTTGCCCCATATTTCTATATGGTACTGATTGACATCTCCTGAGATTTTTGCAGATGTATATAAATCTATGGGCTGGATAGCGCAGTGGGTAGGGCGCTTGCCTTCCACGTGGCCAACCAAGGTTCGATTCCTCTGTCCCTCTTAGAGAGCCTGGCAAACTACCAAGAGTATCCTGTCCGCACGCCAGAGCCTGGCAAGCTACCTGTGGCATATTCGATAAGCCCAAAACAGTAACAAGTCTCACAATGGAGATGTTACTGGTGCCTGCTCGAGTAAATTGATGAACAACGGGGCTACAGTGCTATGGTAATTCTAAATGCACGATCTCAATGTTTCTCAATCTTTTTGACCTTCAACTCCTTATTTCCTTCCTGTCCTGCCAGATACCCCTTTTACACAATTTTCCTATGCGGCCCCCTTCAGTGATTGCACAGGGGTCCAGCTGAGAAATGCGGCACTGAATGAAGAAGTTCTGCTCTATGGTAAATGTAGGTAATCAAAAGCCAATTCAATATCGAGAATCTTTAGTATCTCATTGTTTTCTGGCAAGGGGCCAACTTTTGTTGCCTGAGTGAACTCACTCAAGTTATTGCAACAGCTGGCGGTGAGATGATCAATATTAAAAAAAAAAAAGCCACAGAGATTTATAAAGCTAGCCAGGGGCTCAGCAGATAACTTTACCCTTTCTTCTCCCCCATTAAAAAATTTCTTCTTGGAAACACATCTGTGGGTTTACAAAAGTTTCTGCGCCTGCCCTTCTGGTGGGCTCTTTCTAAGGAATACATCTTGGGAGGTTCGAGCTGTGGTTTCTCCCTGCCTCCAGCCAAGGTCTCTGTCACTCTGATCACATTAGACTGGATATTTCTAATCTTCATCCTAGCAGAAAAGAACCACAAGGAAATTTAGCAATGGGGTATCCTGGCATCACCCTGCCTGAGTGTGGCCTTCTGTTGTGGAAGGTGCCCTAAAGGCTCAAATAAATCATCTTTGTAGAGACAGTAAAGGGAAGAAAGGCAAGAGGCATGCTTGCTCTGGGGGACCAGATGGCCCAACCGCTTAAAAGATAGTAGGTATTCAATTTGTCAGAGCAATTAAGTCATGATTTCTCAAAGGAGACCACTGCATGTATTTTTCATTCATCATTCATTCATTCTTTCTATTTTTTTTTTTTTTTTTTTGCTTTTTGGGTCATACCCCAGTGATGCTCAGGGGTTACTCCTGGCTCTGCACTCAGGAATCACTCCTGGTGGTGCAGGAGACCAAATGGGATGTTGGGAATCAAACCCAGGTTGGTTGAGTGCAAGGCAAATGCCCTACCCACCGTGCTATTGCTCCAACCCCGTCATTCATTATTTCTATCAAAAAACCTTGAGTGATCTGTAGAATGGAACTTAACTAGGGCAGTGAGATGTGGGGAGTGGAGTGGGGATGGGTGGGGATGGTAAGATAGGGTGTGTGATGGTGTTGATGAGAGAGAGATTCTGAGGCAAAGGTGAAGGGAGAAGGGTACACTGGTAGTGGGTGTATTGTTGAAATGTACTCAGGAACTCCTATCATTGTAAAATTGGAAAGTTGTGAATCACAGTGGCTAAAATAAAAGAAAGCTTGACCACATATACATCTGTTGATATCCTAGGTACTATGGAGGACATATCAGCACTCATCCTAAAAGAAGCTACTTGGACAGTGAGAAAATAAAAAAGATAAAAAGAATTCAATAAGAGATAAAAAGTTGTGATTTCTTAGCTTTCTCAGAACCAGCCTACTCTTGGACTTTTTCTTTGTTTTTGCTTTTTATTTTTTGTCATACTCTGTGGTGCTCAGGGTTTACTCCTGACTCAGGGCTTATTCCTGGCTCTGTGCTCAGGACTCACTTCTGGCAGTGCTCAAAAACTTTATTGGGTGCCAGGAATTGCACTGGTTTGTTCATGTGATCATATAATGCCCTGCGAGTTGTGCAATTTCTCTGACCTTCTAATCCTGGATTTTTCAGCTATAAAAGCATTTTTCCCTATAATTTTAATTTGTTTTTCTGTTTACCTTATTTTATTTCTTACCATTTTTATTGAGGTGCTAGGATAGACAACACTGTTAATTTCACATTTAATGCATTATTCCATAACTACACCCATCGCCAGAAAACCCAGTTCCCTCCACCAGCACCCTGGACCGCCCCCCTTACCCCCTAACCTATGTATGCTAATTTCTATAGATAAAATCCCTAATTATAATTACTTTGACTATTTTTAAATTCCTTTACTATGTTTCTTCTTCTTTTTTAAAAAATTCCGCATCTGGGAGAGATTTTAAAAAAATTATTTATTGTAGAGGTGGTGTTGGTTGAACCTTCTGTGTTCATTTTTCACTCATTAATTTGGTGGACTTCTATGTGTCTTCCCCATTGGGTTTGTTCTTTTCTTGCTCTGCTTAAGGTGCAGTTTTGTAGCTAGACCCTCCGGGAGTCTGTGAGGAATTAGGCTGGGCATTGCTCTCTTCCTTCCCTGCTCATCTTCACTCGTGACCGGAAGTATAACTGTGAACAGTATGAGATTTGGTGATGGGAGCTCACACATGGCTACGTGGTTTAGAGGATGTGGAGTTTGGCTTGGGTGGGCAAGGGAGCAAGCTGAGTTTCCAAAATTTTTTTTTATAACACAAAAGTTTGAGCCTCTCCAGCACACCTTGAAGACTTTCCTCCTCCATCTCCTTGATTTTTATTGCACCTTCTTTTAACAAACTTAGGAGCATTTAACAATGTATTGATTACTTTCTCGCCATATCTATGTGTTGTTTCTATTCATCTCTGCAAAGATTTAAGTTCCTCAAAGACAGAGTTTTTTTTTAAATTGAATTACTGTGAGATACAGTTACAAAGCTTTCGTGTTTGAGTTTCAGTCATACAATGATGGAACATCCATCCCTCCATTAGAGCACATTCTCCACCACTAATGTCCCCAGTCTATCCCCCTCCTTTCCAACCCTCCCCCGACCTTCATGACAGACAATTTCCTCCCATACTCTCTCTCTATACTTTTGGGCATTGTGGTTTGCAATACAGATACTGAGAGGCTACCGTGTTTGGTCCTTTATCTACTTTCAGCACACATCTCCCATCCCAAATGATTCCTCCAACCATCATTGACTTAGTGATCCCTTTTCTATCCCAGCTGCCTTCTATCCCAGCTCATGAGAGAGACTGCCAATTATGGAGCAATATTCCTGACCCTTGTGTCTACTGTCCTTGGGCGTCAGTCTCATATTATGTTATTTTATATTCCACAAACAAGTACAGTTGTTCTATGTCTGAAGGACAGAGATTTTTGTCAGTAAACAAAGAGAGAATTTGTTTACTGATGTATTCAAGTACACAACAGTGCCTGGAATGTGACAGGTGTTCCCTCAAGTCTTGGTGGATGTGGAGTGGACGAAACCTAAAAAAGATCTCATGGGTAAAAATATTTCCATTGTCTTTCTCACATTTTGCATTCTAAATGACAATATTCTGGACAGAATTACACTTTAGGGATGTGTGATCCTCATATGGAACCACTTCCATTTTGCCAGTTTTTATACTTCTCTCCAACTCAGAGGAGGGTAGGATTAAAATCACTCTGCTCTGGGCTAAAAGATTCCAGAAAGATATACTAATTGGATTTTAGCATTGACTCTGAGGTCAGTTGACTGGTGATCCTTTCTCACAAGCACCTAGGGAAATTTCTTTCTGTTTTGAATTCTTGGTCTGCTGAGTGATTTAGGATTAGGAAAATTCAGAGAAGGAAGCTTGATATATTAGTGTTGGAAAAGAGATAAAATGAAGCAAGACTTGTTTTCTGTTTTCTAATTCTATCAACAATCTTCAAAGCTATGTGTCACAATGCCTAGCTGTGAATAGAGAAATGAACATGAGGAAGAGCCTCATCTCCAAATGCATTCAAGTTCACATCCTGGACATGAGTGAAAGGACAGAAGGTGAGATGTTTGCCTTGCATGTGAGAGACCCCAGTTTAGTCTCCGGCACCACATAAGTTATCCTGAATATAATCAGAGGGAACTTCTTCTTTTTTTAAAAATTTTTATTAATACCAGGAATTTTGCTACATGGCTTGGAGGCCAGCCACACATGCTGGGGAAGAGGGATTTCAGATAGAGAAGGGAGCACCGAATAAAGGGTGTTGGGAGGATCCCCCCAGGTTGGGAGAAGCATGTTGAAAGTAGACTATAGACCAAACATGATTGCCACTCAATGCCTCTTTTGCAAAACACAGGACCCAAAAGAAGAGAGAGAGAACAATGGGGAATGCCCTGACACAGAGCTGGGGTGGGATGGGGGGTGGGATGGGGGTTGGGAGGGATACTGGGACCCGTGGTGGTGGGAAATGGGCACTAGTGGAGGGATGGGTATTTGATCATTGTATAATTGAAACCCAAGCACAAAAATTTGTAAGTCTGCAACTGTACCTAATAATTTCTCACTAATAAAAATTATAAAAAATTTAAAAAAATCTTATTAGTGAAACACCATGAGGCATACAGTTGTAGACTTACAATTTTTTTGTGCTTGGGTTTCAATTATACAATGATCAAACACCCATCCCTCCACCAGTGCCCATTTCCCACCACCACGGGTCCCAGTATCCCTCCCAACCCCCACCCCCCATCCTATCCTGCCTCTGTGGCAGGGTATTCTCAGGGGACACTTCTGAGCACAGAACCGGTTATAGTCCCTGAGCATTGCCAGGTGTACCCTCCACCAACCAAACCAAAAAATTAAAAACAAGTCCACAAGTCTTATTGGAGGCAAAGATGGACTTTACTCTGGTTTGCCAGGCATTTGAGCTCATTCTTTCTCTTCCCACGCGTCTCTGAGGAAGTACAGACACGCTTCTTTTATTTTTTTAATTTTAAAATTTAACTTAAATTTAATTAATTTTTTTATTGAATCACAGTGAGGTACACAGTTACACTGTTGTTCATGATTGGGAAATATGCTTCTTTAAGTCGGGTGGACAAAGCTTGCTCACGTACTAGAACTCTTTTTTAAAAATTTTTATTAGTGAACTCTTTAGGGAGTTTTTACTTCCTGGTTTTCACTTCTTTTCTTCTTTGATCTTAAACTTTCCTTGTAAGGTTGGAGTTCCATGTACTCAGAGATACTTAAGAGTATATGCCAGTGAATGGCATACAATTTTATTTCTAGAGGCATTGTGTGTGTGTGTGTGTGTGTGTGTGTGTGTGTGTGTGTGTGTGTAATGTGTGTGTGGAGACAGTCCTGTTAAACATGAGTGTCTAATTCCAGAGAAGGTATTTGGATGAATGGTTCTATTCCACGTGGCACAGCCAACTACGATTACCCTAGTGACAAGGGCTTTGAATAAGGAACCCGGGAAGGCCATTTTCTTTAGGGGGATGACTCCCTTCTGAGGGCTCCTTGTGTATAGGTTCCTTCCATCTCTGTAGAGACTTGAGAGACAAAGAAAATTAATTTCTGTGCTCTCAGCACACCGAGTTCAAAAACTGAAAGAGAAAATAAGTTAATAAGACCAGGGTAAAAATAACACCATATTTTTATGATCCCAAACACAAATGCGAGCCCTATAACTGGTCCCATCTTGACCCCTCACCCTGAGACCCTTTCTCCACAGAAACGCCTTCCATGGCTCCCAGGGGCTTAGCAGAGACAAAGAGTCTCCAGGTCAGAGCACAAACACACACTGTGGACGGGAAGGAAAAACAAATAACTCTGTGCTGAAACAGAGCCCAAGAGTTCCGATTCCCATTTGCCAATCCTGGCACAGGGTTTTCCTCGATAATCAAGTCTGGTTTCCCGCTCCATCAAAGCACCAGGCACTGTTTTCTCCAGCCAGCTCTGTTCTCATCACCTCAGTGTTGCTCTCTGGTTTCATTTTTACTTGCTCTTCTATTTCCAGCTGTGTCCTTATTTTTCAGAAGAGTTGGCTCTAGACCTTGGGTCTCTGCTTCTTACTGACTCCCTCCCCATCATTCTTGGGGAGAAGATGGTCCTTTGGGGAATGGATGGCGGAATAGCCTTTCCTCAGCCTCAAACAGGGGAAAGTGGCACTAAGTTATCAAGTCATCAAGGAGATCCATTTGCTTTGGCTGATGGAGCACGAGGTAATTATCAGAATTCCTATTTTCTCTGATAGATTTATTTGTTAAATTTCATGCCATCAGTCTCTCAACAAACTGATCTCATACCTCTAGTTTGTCAGGGGATTAGAGATGAATAAAAGCTCAGCTTTCTCTTTTTTTTTTTGATTTAGTTAATAGTCTTATTCCCACTTTTTTATTTCACCCATTTATCACATCCTCAAGGATTCCTTCCCCAGTCTGTAATTTTATGCACTTATTGACTCCATTTCTTTTCTTTAAGAGCACTTTGCACAGCCAATGCCTTTAAGATGTGATAATTGGATGACTGGTTTTCTCCATTAGACGGTCATAAGCTAGATGTTCATTTTGTTCATCGTTGAATATTCAGTGGTTAACTCTCAAAACTGGTAGAATATGTAGACAATCCAGAAGATGATTACAGTATTTAGTATGAGTGATAGCACTTGGAACTCTGGTGCTCATCTAATGCAGGTAGGTTATGGGGTGGGCAGGAAAGGAGAAACAGTCTGGCAGTCCCCGACACCAATGTCTCAGCAATGCTCATCTCAGCTGCACTGTGATTTCCAGTGCTATCAATCATGGGTTTCATGCATGTAATGTTCTAGTCTCACACCCTCTGCCAGAGCGTTTCCCTTCATCATTGTCTCAGTGTCCCCTCCCAAATACCATTGCCCCCTGCCCTTGGTAAGCTCAGTTCTGTAAACTAGTTCTTACGTTTAGTTGCCTTTGATTTTTCCTTACCCCTGGTTTATATTGATGCCCAACAAATGTCATGTTGTTGATAAATGATGAAGGAAATCTTTGATGGACTTTACATGAGAGAGATCCTTCCACCCTCACATTCCACCATTCCCTTCCTGAAAAGGGACTTACAAACCTTTCCCACCCTTTAAGTCCTGTCCCAGTTAGTGGCTGGACCTCAGGACAGACGGTGCAGATTAGAAAGATAGATTACCTGTTAGCCTGCTCAGGACTTACAAACAAAAAGGGACTGGGAAGGTTCAAACAAGGATCTAGATGGAGCAACAACAAAGTGTGTGCTGAAGACACCTCAATTGTTCTCACTGGGATGTGGCACTGTTTACTTTCCATCCTCTTCAACTGCTTCTGTCTTTGTCATAAACCTCAAATTCAGAACCACTCAGAGAGAATATCTGAGAATATCTGTTCACAAGAGAATATCTGGCGGCAGTGGACCTGACTTAATGTGTTTACAACAGATTCTAATATCTATTGGGAATAAAACAAGTTTAGGCAGTGCCCTTAATATAATGCTGTTTTAAAATTAGTAACATCAATTACAAAAGGTATCTTGATAGTATCTTATCGGCGCTCAATACATTATCTTATTCATCTATTTTGTCCTACCTTAGCCTTCCATTCTACACTCTTTCTTAAGCAGCTTTCACTTGGATAGCCACAAAACTGTGAACTCAAGGTAAACAGGGGAAAGGTTCGTAATTTTTATTCATTTGGTGCCAATCACAGAATATATTTATCTGTTTAATTCCAGAGAAAAGGGTGGAAGAAAAATTCTGCTTCCCATTTAGGCAACTTATGTCTGTTAGCGTTGCAACCCTTCAGAGGCACAACACTCATCATGTGATGTGTAGGAGGGGGTGTAACTTAAGGTTTCCAGGCAGTCAGATCCAAATCAGTGGATGTTAGCCCTCTGCTATGTTTCTAAGTAAAATGGTGGAAGGGGAAGTACTTCCAGAGCGTCTGGGTACTTTGCAACTGGCTGACTACTCTAGAATACAAGACCCCTCTGCCCTGATTCAAGCTGGATGTTGGTCTGGATTTACCCAAAATGATTGGCAAATCCATGGCAAGTGGGCAGACTGGACCATGAGGTTGTTTTCTGTGGAGACAATGTCCCAGGTACATAATCACTCTAGGTTTCCTTCCACCTCTTTGTGTAAAAATCTTGAGTTCAGACCTGAATCTATAAAGTACATTAAGGAAAATATAGGCAGAACACTCCAATACCTAGACTTCAAAGGAATGTTCAGTGATATGATGCCATTGGCAAAGGCTGCAGAGTCAAAACTAAACAAATGGAACTACATCAAATAGAAAAGCTTTTCTATGGCAAAAGAAACACTAGCTAAAACTAAGTGACAGCTTACTGAGTGGGAGAAGATATTTGTACCAGATAAAGGAATGATATCCAAGATCTATAAAGTACTCACAGAGATCAACAATGACCAAAAAAAAAAAAAACTACCAAAAACCAAACCAAACCAAACAAATAAACAAAAACCCCTAAAGCCCCATAAACAAGTCAGTAGAGGAAATGAACAGATACTTCTTTGAGGAAGACCAATGAATGGCCAACAAGCATATGATAAAATGCTCATAATAACTTATTATTATGGAATCCAAATTAAGACAACAAGGAAATATTACCTTACATGGGCGAGGATGGCACATATCAAATATACTGGAACAATCTCTATTGGAGGGGATGTGGTGAAAAAGGAATCCTCATTCGCTGCTGGTGGGAATGTTGTCCGGTTCAACCCCTATGGAAAGCATATGGAGGGTATGCAGTAAATTCAGAATTGGGCCCCCATATGACCCAGCAGTTCTAATTTTGGTTATCTATTCCCACGACAGAAAAACATTCATTCAAAAGAACATCTGCACACCATTCTTCGTTGCAGCACTTGGTAAAATATCTAAGAGTTAGAATCAATCTAGATGTCTAATGACAGATAAACGGATCATGAAGAGGTGGTATATATACACAATGGAATACTACACAGCTGTTAGGAATGATGAAAAGATGGAACTCACGGCAGCATGGATGTCGCTGGAAGACATCATGTTAAATGAAAGTAAACCAGAAGATGAAAGATAAACACAGGATGATATCTCTTATATGTAGTATTTAGAATAACTGGATGAGGGAATGTAATGTTTTTTTATTTAATTTATTTTTTTTTATTAGTGAGCTATCATGAGGTACAGTTGCAGACTTACAAATTTTTGTGCTTGGGTTTCAATTCTACAATGATCAAATACCCATTCCTCCACCAGTGCTCATTTCCCACCATCACGGATCCCAGTATCCCTCCCACCCTCCATGTCCCCCATCCCACCCTGCCTCTGTGGCAGGACATTCCCTTTTGTTCTCTTTCTCTTATTGGGTGTTGTGGTTTGCAAAAGAGGCAATGGGTGGCAATCATGTTTGGTCTATAGTCTACTTTCAGCATGCTTCTCCCATCCTGGGAGGATCCTCCCAATACCTTTATTTGGTGTTCCCTTCTCTATCTGAGCTTCCTTTTCACCTAGCATGTGTGGCTGGCCTCCAAGCCATGGAGTAAAATTCCTGGTACTAATCTCGGCCAGGGAATGTAATGTTTTAAAGGAGGGATGCTCTGATTACCCTTGACCCCAGAGTTTAGGGAGAAGGTAAAAAAGAGTGGAAAGGAGGGGAGAAGAGAGAGATGAGAAGCATCGGGGGCCAGGAGAGGAAGCCAGGTACAAAGGTGGTGTTAAGGAATGGTAGAGCCAGAGAGCGAAGCCACAGCATCAGCAACACTGAAATCAAGAGACCCAAACTTCAACAACCAAACTTAGAAAGCTGCTTGTCAAGAGGGCAGACTAGAGTGGGTGGTAGGGAGTGGGATATGGAAGGGAACCTGGGAACATTGGTGTAGGAAGTTGACACTGGTGGTGGGATTGGTATTACAATATGGTATGTCTAAAACTCAACTATGGACCACTTTGCAAATCTCAGTGCTTTAATAAAAAATGTGGAGAAAAAAATGAGCATAACTGAGCAGAGATGTCTCTGAAAACTACAGATTACTGTTACATGAATGAAAGGCCTTACCTCCCATTCTGTGTGTTTCTGAGCTATCTTGATTGTGCTCAAAGTGGATTCATTTTTTATCATCTCTTGTTTTGATTTGGAAGAACACAGACAAAAATGAAGGATGGTTGATCTAAAAGCCAAATGTCACAGAATAAAAATTGTTTAACTTTTTCTGCTTGGATGGGCAAAGTGGATGTAAAAGAAAAAAAAAAAGAAATAGAAAAGAAAGGTTGCAATAAAAAGACATCTTGACATATGGAGGACATTTCCCATAAACTTAATCTTCGTAGGATCCAATGACAAGCACCGAGATTTAATATGATTGTAAAAAGCTAAGAAGCCTATGAAAACAGTAAGAGACAGCTCCCAGTCCACATGGATGTGAGATTATTTTCTCCTTAAGATATCCTGATACCGTTTATGCCTTATCATCAATTTTACTTTTTTTTAAAAAAAAATGTTTCCAATATTATGTCCATACAAAAGATTCCCAGATATTTCTGCCTATTACTGATGGCTTATCCAGGGTCTTTTTTTTTTTAATCTTCATATATTCATTCACTAGCTAGCAGAATATCCTCTACAGTCAAGGTGTTGAGAATTCAAGAGATTTTGGAACTGCTTCCTGAAAGGATGCAGTTGGGAAGGGGAAATAAAACATTCCACTAATACAGAAGACAGAGCCATGGCTGTGCAACCTCACTTTGCTGAGATCTTTCTTTCTCAGTCTTAACCAGCCTCTGCCCTACAAGAGATCTTTATTCTCATGGCAAGTTTTCTAGTCCCCCAGTTCCACGGGTTAAAGTCCTTTTGGACAAGTAGGCAAATTTATGGTTGATCCAGTGGGGTATAAGTAGAGCAGAGCATGTGTTTTGGGAAATCCAGGCCCTACAACATGACTTTCTGAGATCATAAGATTGCCACCATATATTAGCAACACGAACTCTGAACAATTTATCAGAGTTCAACATGAAAATAACAATTTGTTATTTTCTTCATTCCCTACACCCCAGCCTTCTCCCTCACACACCTGACCAACAGAATTGCAAATCTTAAATACTAACCATGTGATTTGATATATGGAAGCATCGTGGAAACATTTCCAGCTCTGAGTGAACTGATATAACCATCACCCCACATACTTAGTATTTTCTGAGTGTGAGCTCTTAAGTTCTACTCAGTAATTTTCAGTTATAAGACACATCATTATCTACTGTAGTTACTATGCTATACATTAGCTCCTTAGACCTCTCTAATCTTCTATCTGATTTTGAAACTTCTTACCCACATTTTCCTTTCTCCATCACCTCCCAGCACCTGGAAGTTATCTTCCATGACAATTTTTATTTTGTTTGAGATTTCACATAAAAATGTTACTGGGTGGGAAATGTACACTGCTGAAGAGATGGCCGTTGGAATATTGTATGACTGAAAACCAATTATGAACAACTTTGTAACTGTGTACCTCACTGTGATTAAATTACAAAATAAAAGGAAAAAATAATAAAAAGTGATACAATGTAATTTTTGCCTATCTCTCTGACATTTCTTTGATCATATGGCCCTCCAAGTTCATCCATTTTGGTGGTTAATATTCCTTTATTTTTAAGGGTGAACAATATTCTATACATATGTAGACTATGGGACTTTGCGCCAGGCTGTTTTTACTTGGGGCGCCCCAGAGTGGGGCGGGTGAGAGCCCTCCCCACCCCAAAGGATCCAACCCAGGCAACCAACCTCCACTACCCAACCACCACCATGCTCCAGGCTGCTTTCTGGACTGTGCAGTCACACGACACATTATGGGACACTTTCTACCCATTTTTCATAATTGACACACCATATTTGATGGGGTTCAGATAGTAGGCAACAAATCATAGAGAGAAATATATAAATATATTCTTCTCGGAGAGTCCAGCAAGCTACCAAGAGTATCCCGCCCGCACGGGCAAAGCCTGGCAAGCTCCCCATAGCATATTCGATATGTCAAAAACCAGTAACAACAACAGGCCTCATTCCTCTGACCCTGAAAGAGCCTCCAATCCTTGGGAAAAGACGAGTAAGAAGAGGCTGCTAAAATCTCAGGGCTGGGGAGGAATAGAGATGTTACTGGCACCTGCTTGAGTAAATCGAGGATGACAGTGATGACAGTGATGATGATGATGTAGACTATATATGTGTGTGTGTGTGTGTGTATAAATAAATATGTGCAGAATACTGCCTATAATAAACATCACATTAGTTGTGACATGAAACCTCATTGTGATCTTGATATGTATTCTCCTGGTAATGTTGAATAGTTTCATGTACTTCTTGATGAATTGTATTTTCTTTGAAAAAATATCTTTTGCCCACTTAAAATTGTTCTTTTAATTGTGATTGCTATTGATTTTTGTGAGTTCTTTACATGTTTTGAATATTAATCCCTTGTCAGATATGTGATTTCATCTCATTCCAGAGGAAGCATTTTAACTTTACTAATGGTCTTTTGCAGAAAGGTTTTTGGTTTGATGCAGTTTTCAACTTCAGAATGAGGGTTGTAATAATAACTGCTTCTCAGGGTTACCATAAAAATTTAACTTTCCCATGGCCAAATACACCCTTTACACCAATAAATCCGTCCCTCTTCCAGGATGAAGGGCCATTCTGGAGATCTGCTCATCTCTTCTGCCACGCCCCACCCCTGGCCTGTCCTTTATTGTGGGTCACTATGTTATCAAATTTGTAAAAATGTTCAGATTTTTTTTTTATGTAGGAGTACTGCTGTTTATTCAGCCACTGATTAGCTGATTGAATTGGGCATGAACTCTACCTGACTTTTTTTCATTTTTTTATAATTTTATTTATTGAATCACCATGAGAGCAGCTACAAAGCTTTCAGGTCTAAGTCTCCGTCATACAATGAAACACCCGTACCTTCACCAGTGCCCATTCTCCACTCCCCAAAACCCCAGTATAACCCCATCCTACACCCTCCCCCTACCTGTGGGGCAGATGATTTCCACATTACTCCCTCTCTCTCTACTTTGATCACATTCAATATTTCGACACCAGACCCACCATTATTATTTGAGATTTTACCCCAACACTCAGATCTGCTGAAAAGGCAACAGTAGACAATTTGTCTTCTATTGCTGGTTTATGAATAACATATGATGTCACATGGCTGCAGTAGGGCCATGTGATTTTGAAATTCCAAAATTTTAACACTTAAATCTGGAGGGATTTCTGCCAAAAGCCACTAGGTTTCGAGATTTATTCCTGAGTCTGTGGGATCATGGCCGTTGAGCAGCTTGATCAGGAGCCTGAGAGGCCATTCGTGGGCGATGACTTGGGGTCCTGTTGGGGTGGGGAGGACAGGCCCGGCTCCACCTCCATCCCATGAGGCCCAACAAGTTTTATCATTGCGGGCCCAAGCCTGACTGTCCAATGACCTCTGGAGGATGACGGCCACCGAGCCGCCAAGGGGGAGCAGGTGGAGTGACAACACCCTTTCCTCCCTGGGGTGGCCCGGTGACAGCAACGTACTGTGGAGTCCGGACGCATTTCTGCCAAAAGCCACTGGATTTCGAGATTTGTTTCTGAGTCTCTGGGATCTTGGCTATTAAGCAGCTTGATCAGGAGCCAGAGAGGCCGTTTTTGTGGGCGATGACTTGGGGTCTCGTTGGGGTGAGGAGGACAGGACCGGCTCCACCCCCATCCCGTGAGGCCCTGCGTGTCTCTTCACTGGGGGCCCAAACCTGACTGTTCAGTGGCCTCTGAAGGATGGCAGCTACTGGGCCGCCGGGGGGAACAGGCCACAGCACGAAACTTATTCCCACCTGGGTTGGTCCAGCACCGGTAATCTACTGCAGGGACCAGACGCATTTCTGCCAAAAGCCGCTGGGTTTCGAGATTTGTTTCTGAGTCTCTGGGATCATGGCCATTAAGCAGTTCAATCAGAAACCAGAGAGGCCATGCCTCCAATTATATAGCTGAGCTGGAGGTGGTTTGTGGGTGTGTTTCCCACATACCTAACTTTTGGCCGTTTACTTTCTTGGGAAACTTTGCCCCAAGTTTTTGGGGTCTGGCCAAAGGCAAAGCAACAATTTTGGGGTATCTGGAAGTCTGAAGGCACCATCAGGCTGCTGGTGCACTCGCCTCACAGGTACAGATTGACCTGCTGGCGGCACCATACCCCCTCAGAATTTTTTGACACATTCAATGTCTTTCTGTCTTGAAAGGACAATATTTTCTTGATGTTTGCTTTATTGTTAACTTAGCAGAGGAACTTAGGAAGAATGGAAACTCAACATTCTTCTTGGATATATGGAAGAGATCATGTAATTAATGGTGAGGGACTCAAAATATCAATATCAGTATCAGTTTTGGAATTTCAAAAACTAGGAAATTCCAGTAAGTCAAGTAATAACAACTAGTGTTGCTTTTTCTTATTTCAGATGAATTTTTGGGTAACAATTTTTATGATAGTAAATTGGAAAAAAAAGATAAATAAAATAGTAAATTGGTATACTATTCACCAGGTAGGGAATCATGAGATTTAATTAAAATTGTCCTCAGGTGACATGTTGGAACTGCTAAGCAACACATTTCACCTTGAATGGGGATCAAGGTAATACAGGTAGAGATTTTTATGGACACGAATTAAGCGGTTACACTGTGTTTCTTGTTTTACTGGGATACCTGGATGGCACTTATCTGTAAGCAGGGGAGGGATTTCCTAGCAAATGATATTAATTAGTCTTGTATTTTGAGATGTCAGTATATCAATAGACTTCCACCAACATTACATCCTGGAACTTTGATATAAATACTGCATCTGAATGCCATACTAAATTAAACAACCATGGTCCTTTAAGCAAGAGCCTACCAGTCTTAGCTATATGTAAAAGTCTGAAATTAGTGGTCTAGAAGCTAGAGGAAGGATAGGATCAGAAGCAATGTTCATTTGTAGTACAAGTTGTTGGCTTCCTTTATGGACAGAGAAAGAACTTTAATTTGTAAGGGGATAGAAAGAAGTTTCTATGTCTAGGACTTTCTTTTTCTGTTCATCTGAACTACTTCCCTGCATTTTACTTAAACACTGTGGTTTACAAAGTTGGTCATTAAAATTCATTACAAATTTTGGATGCTGTATTTGTTACAGGCATTCAATATTTCAATACCAAACCCACCACCACTGTGACCTTTCCTCTACCATTGTCTCCATTTTTCCAACTACCCCTAAAGCCTACCCTGTAGCATATCCAAATTAATTTATTTTATCTTGATTCTTACAAATAAACGGCTAATGGAATGATAAAAATATACTTCAGTAAAAGAAAATTTGCGAAAATTGTTGTATCTCACCATGGTGGAATTAAGTCCTTATCTGAGGGTTTGCTCAGCTGTTATTACTAGTTGAGCCTTTTGTGTTAATGTTTTTGTTAGTTGAGTGAATGCCCAAATTTGCAGCCATACAACATCTCCAATCTCTACATAATAACATCCCAGTAAAAGCACACCAGATTGAATGGGAATGTAATGTAGAAGCCAACTAAGCTCAACTACTACTTCTTTTGAAGATGAACCAACATCTGGTATTCAAAATCAATCAGACTGCAAAGGACACCTGTTCAAAGTGTCTATTACTGTGTTATTATTGGCAGTCATCACTGGCCAGATTGAAAAGGGCACTCCTAAGAGCCTCTGTTAATTTTAGGTGAAGCTCAATGACTAGGAAGCATGCCAACCTGGCCAACTTGTCTACCAAGCATAGCTAATGTTCGCAGTCACAAAGACTGCAGAGTGAGTGAGGTTGCCAAGTTTGATAGCTCAGAGAAGTCACTGGTATAAAAAAATGTGCCTACTCAAAATTTTAAATAACTTTAGGAAAGATTTGTTTGGGGCTGTTAAGACTGATGAAGATTATAGGGTCTTTAGGTAACTGTAATTCATCTATTGTGGAATACATAATGTTTGGTTAATAGAGGAAATAATGAAAAAAACTCCTAAGGCAATGGGTCTAACCTTCCTGAAGACTGAAAAATTGCTTCTGATTAGAGCTCAGGCTAGAGAGCAAATATAAATACAGGGCACTCATTGAAGCTGAATTTTGGGCAAATGGGTTGAGGGAGGTGATATTTTAGTGTAAATCTATTTTGTGCAATTATTGGGTCTTTATTTTTATCTGGCAAACTAGTTCAAATTTATGGGCTAGATACTAAGAATTGCCTAGTTTTTCAGTGAAAATTGCATCCAAGAAAAATTTCTTATCCCTATGCTTTTCCTAAGAAACTGAATTCCTGACAACAGAATTATA
The DNA here is from genome assembly GCF_029834395.1 of Sorex fumeus. NCBI lineage: Eukaryota > Metazoa > Chordata > Mammalia > Eulipotyphla > Soricidae > Sorex > Sorex fumeus. The sequence goes on from NW_026606062.1 coordinate 203,197, forward strand.
CAAGTTAGATTTTGAACCAACTTTAGAGGTTTTCAACCCAGTTTCACAAAGATTAAGGAATTTTCCCATTGCAACAGCGATGATCATTTCTGGACTTGCTTTTTCAAATATGAATCATCTTGATAATGTAACCCTCAGCCTTAAGGCACTAAATTTGACATGGGAACTGCTCTTAAAAAATGAAAAAAAAGTAACAGAAGTGGGGAAAATGATAAGCAAAACAAAGTAAAAAGTAATTAAACTAGTTCTTGATTATGAAGACGTGCTAAATATTCAAATATGTATTAAAGTCAACATAAGAATTGAAACACGTAAATCTTTTCTGTGGTTTTGTTGACAATCAAACAATATTTTATATTAATCAAATTACTCCAAAATGTGTCAATGAATCAAATATTTGAAAGATTTGTTTTTAGAAACAATATTACTGGTCCATAAAATCTGAGTTGTATGAATATAATTATGATCTTAAGAAGTTTATTAAAAAATTTTGTTGAAGTTGAGACCCAAGAACAATCTGAGCATGTAAGTTATAAAAATAACAATTCTTTTTTTAATTATTATTAGTGAAATACCATGAGATACAGTTGTAGATTTACAACTTTTTGTGCTTGGGTTTAGATTATACAATGATCAAATAACCATCCCTTCACCAGTGCCCATTTTCCACCACCATGGATAATATCCCTCCCACCCCCATCCCTCCCATCCCACCCTGCCTCTGTGGCAGGGTGATCCCTTGTGTTCTCTCTCTCTTTTTGGGTGTTGTGGTCTGCAAAAGAGGCTTTGAGGGCCAAACATGTTCAGTCCATAGTCTACTTTCAGCATGCATCTTCCCTCCTGGGAGGATCCTCCAAACATCCTTTAAAAAATAACAATTCTTAATACACTGAAGTTCAAGGGAAAGTAAAGAATGGAGTAGCTTACTGAGAGTCCAACATATCTGAGCCTTTTCTTGCTAATTTACAGTGACATAAAGCTCATGATTGAACAACATCAGGAGAATGACAACGCTGAAAATAATCATAACTATTTGGGCTATAAAATTAAAAAATAAATGTTCATTGACTTGTATAACACATTTCTGTAACTTTAGGCTTTTAAGTTTCTCTTGTATCTTGTGCTAGATGTGTGCATGGAGGGAAACGTGTTAGAGTCCTCATAGATACTACAAAGAAGTTAACTTTTCCCCCCTCCTTCTCTGGCAGGAAGAGAGGAAGGAATGTATTTCCTCCTAAAGGTCTGGCAAATTGTATTTTACAAGTCCCAGAAGCACTCTCATCATTCATCTCCTTCAATATTTGTACATTATTGGTTGTCATCATGATGTTTCACATCATGGTTTCCCTTTGTGCTCTTTTTAACACTGACTTGAAACACCAATAAACTTAAGCAGTAAAACTTAAACCAAAGCCCCAGTTTTGTCAATAAATTCAAGCAGCCTGTCTAATGCATAGCAGGCATTTAGGTACATCACAAATCATTTCCATCTCCTCTGGATACAACCTCACACTGATATATCTTGAATGACATTGTTATCAAGGAGTCCTCCAAACAAGCAGTGGTATACTCTCCCCTAACACCCAATCTTCTGATTAGTCTTGGGTAGTAGCACTGGTGCTTGAGTATGAGGTCAATAAAAGTGATGCTATATTTTAGTTAAGAAATGCATTAAGAATATCATATTGAGCAAGGTTTGTATTGCGAAGTATTGCATAGTTTTGAGAGACCTGGTACATCTCTGAAAATATCGAAATCTTAATAAAATATTCTAAGCGTGAAAAATAAAAAAAATACATTGTTAAAGCTTCAGCTAAGAGACTTTTAAGAATTAAATTAGAAGAATTACTGAGCGCCTATTTTTGTCTTGAACAAAGACTGTTCAATAGAAGTAAATTTTCATTAAGTATATGAGAAAGACCCAGGGTCAAGGCTTTTAATATTTGCTTCGTAGGAGACTTACCTAATAAAATTTAGAAAAGAAGTAAAAATGATCAGAACCTGTATATTTCTATTGAGTGAAGAGAGAGAAAGCAAGACTGGGTTTTGATGCTATTGATTTATACAATGCTTAAAATTCTCACACTTTGCAGAAAAAAAAGTTGAAGCATTGCAAAAAGACACTAGAACCAGAATGAATTTAAGTAGAATATTCCTTTTTTTTCCAAAAGCCACTTGCTTAAAAGAGTCAGTTAAAAAAAAAATTGAGTAAGGCTCTCGGGATATTTTCTGTGTAGGTCATATTGCCTCCCTCATAATCATAAAGCTATTTTTTATACAAAAAGGACAGAAAACTCTTTAAGGTCTGGATATAAATTTAATTAAAATGTGATATTGAGTGAATTCGCTTCAAAAACACCGGGCTCCCTGCTGTTTATGCTGGCAACAACACCATGATTACAATAGAGACAACAATTAATTATCTATTAAATAATAGAATAGGGTGCAAAATAAAAATAATCAAGTAATTTTGAGTCTAGCCCTATCAAACTGAGTTGCAAAAAGAAGAAAATCCAGTGAATGTCAATCAAATATTTTTTATAAAACTGTAGGGTTGGAGACATTGGCGCATGTGATGTGAGGTTCAGAGAAGATATGTCTTGGTCTCAGAAGGATATCAATGGGAGCAGACCCATCAATCAACCCACATTATCTAAAATAATTTTATATCACAAAGAAAGAAATGGAGTTGAACATAGACACAGAGCATTTAAAGTTTCAAAAGACTTGGCATAGTTTTCTAAAATGTAATTATGCAAATGACAAATTACATAACCCCCCCAGACCAGCTTTGAAATTTCTCGTGATTGAATTCTTTCTCTAAAGCAAAGGACAAAGCCTAAGAAAGCCCCAAGTGCTCCAGGGAGTTTCACTAAAAGTTGATTATTTTTCCCTCCTTCAAAAGTTAATGGTCGTGAGAAGTTACATCTTTAACCATTGATGTACAGGACCCACATGCTCTCTTTGGATTTATAAAGTGTGCTGTCTCTCCATATGAAAGGACCATTGAAGGAGAGACCCACTGCATTCCTCTCTATGGAAAGTGCTGTGGGTAGAGCTGAAAACCCCCAATACCCTCCCCTTAACATATGGCAATCTTCCTTCTTTGAGTCATCCTTTCTTTCCTCTTGAATTACCAGTCTTGTGAGGTTGACGAAACACATCTTCAGCAATATAAAGTCATACAACCTTCTCCACTCTTGGCTTCCCAACTCATCGGCAAAGCCCTCATCAGCATTGCCATCATAGGTGAAGTTGAGAGAGAAGCTAATTCCATCAGAGATGCAGGCAACATGGGAATCTATAAAACCTCCTAGAGCACATTCCACGGAAAAACTCTCCCTTCATGTGGTTGTTTGCAATGTTGTTGTATCTGGCTGAAGCTTTCCCTTATGGGTATGTATCACCACTGAGAGAAAGGTCTCATTCTTGAGAATGAATCACTTCCTGCTTTGGGAACATGGTGGGCCTTGTAAAGAATCGATGGCCCATGAGAAAATGGTTTGGTCAGAAATTCATTTGTCCTTCATTGTGAGATGCTCTTTGACTTCTCTCTCCTCATCAGAGAGTGAGGAGAGGCTGTGGGGGAGCTTGCTGGGTAAGAAGAGATAGGAGAAAGTCACAACGAAGCGTGAGAAAGAGAAGTAATTGGTGTGGAGCTGGGAAGGACTCAGAGAGAGTTGGACTGAAGTTGAGAGATACAGAATGGAGAGGAGAGAGGCAACGCTTAAATTAGAACTGAGCTCTGTCTCAAGACTCTTTCAGGTTGGGCCAGAGAGGTAGCACAGCAGGTAAAACACTTGCCTTGCATGTGGTGGACCGGGACCCAATTTCCCAGCCCCCACAAGTGAACCTCCCTGATAGTCAAGAGTAAGCTCTGAGAACAGCAGGGTGTGGCCCCCAACTGCAAACCAAACAAATGAGAAAACTCTTCTGTGCCAATCTTTTTATTTCCCCAAATTACCATTGAAATGACTGTTAGAAGTGTCCTCCAAAGGTCAAAGAATGTTGTGCCAATATCGCAGAGCAGAGACTTTGCCTGGTGGAGCGAACACTGACAACATTTTAAAGCTGTTCTGGGCAGTAAGTGGGTCTTACTCAGCACAGGATGCCGGTGGATCCAGCCTGAAGTATCCGAAGGAAACAAAAGAAGGTGTTTCAAGTTTCTGGATACGGTACTGTGGCAATGGTCCTTCGTGGGATCCTAGGGTTGAATCTAATGCAAGCAAAGGCACCCAAACGTAGGCTTTTTCTGTGGTACTACTCAGATATTGAAGTCTATTATAAGGTTATAAAATCAATTTAATACAGTTAAGACAAAAATAATACCCAAGCATCATAGAAAATCCTTAAATATGTTGGGGAGGATAAGAACCAAAGAAGCAGTATAGGTAGTTCTTAAAGAGGAAGTGTTCTGAATTGGGTCTGATTAGGTTTGATTCCTGGTAAAGCTTCTAACTCTGCAATCTTACTAAAGTCTTTCCCTCTTTCCTTTTTCTTCCAGGAATATTCAGTATGAAAGGGGTTAATGCAAAAAATGCCCTTAGCATGGTTCTTAGAATATAGTTATATTTATATAGTTATAGTCTTTCAAGAAGAATTGGCTCTTATTATTTTGTGGAGAAGCATTTTTAGAAAGAGAACAGAATGATTTTTTGATGAAGGGCATGTGACAACTAGCAAGGTATATAGGAATAAACATATGAAAGTCCAACTACACTAATAATAACAATTCTAGAGAACATATAGGTCAATACCTAAATAATCTTATTGGAGAGGAGGCTATTCTTTAAATTGAATGGGAAGAAAGGAAGTTGGAAGGGAAAGAAAAATAAACTTGATTATATTAAAAATAGAAAACTTTAAAATAAATAAATAAAAACAACCCATCCAAAGCAAAATTAGGAGATAATAAACTAGGAAAATATTTACTACAGCTAAAGAAGACCAAGGGTAAAATGTATTATGCATAAAAAGCATCTTTTATTTTATAGTCTTATTACAAAATAAATATTATATGACAATACAGATAAGTTGGTGCATAAATGTTGAACACCTTTGGAGGAAAAGAGGGAGGAAGTGAAGAGAATGGGTACATGGATTATTTTGAGAGTGAGTTAGATTGAAACTTTGGTGGCAGAGGGAGTGGGAATTAGACATGATAAGGTTCGGGACTATATTCCTGAAATATTATAGTACTATGAAACAAGGAAGCTTATCTTTTGCATGCAGGAGATCCATGTTCCATCCCTGGCACTGCCTGGTATGCTGGGTACCACTTAGAGTGACCCCTGAGCAAAGAGCCAGGTGTAGACTCCAAGCACTTCTGAGTGTGGTCCCGATCTCCTTCCAATAATAAAATAAAATGAAATTGTCTAGTTTTGTTTAGTTTTTGATACCCAGTGGTGCTCAGGGCTTACTTCTGAATCAGCACTTAGTGATCACTACTGACAGTGCTCAGGAGACCATACGTGGTTCTGAGATTGAATTTGGGTAGGCTGCATCCAAGGCAAGCACCTTCCCTTACAATGACTCTTGGAACCTTGAAGTACTATATTATTGGGGGATCTGTCTGGTTAATCAATAGTGGAACTTGTCTTAGTGCTTAGTCTACATGCTTTTAGGCACACTTTATCTTCCCTCTGTCTCATACATCTGGTAAAAAGTCTTGGAATCTGCAAAATATAGGCTCTTCCCTTCCCTTTTGGCACAAGTATATGTGTGTTCCACCCTACAACACTGGGAAAATTTTTAATACATATACCATGCATATAACCTTTGATATAAATTGTCTAGTTCTATGAATTTCACTTTAAAAATATTCTGATGGGCCAGACAGATAGTACAGAGGTAAGATACTTTCCCCCCTTCTATCCCTGACATTCATGTGCTCCAAGAGCACCATCAAGAGTGATCCCTGAGCACAGCCAGATGTTGCCCAATCCTTCACTCAGAATATTTTGAGATATGAAAGAGAATTTTTTAATATGCCAAAGCATTTGTTTCAGTATTTATTATTATTTTTTATCGAATCAATGTGAGATATAGTTACAAAGCTTTCATGATTGAGTTTCAGTCATATAATGATTGAACACCCATACCTCCACCAGTATTCATTTTCCACCATCAATGTCCCTGGTATTCCTCCCACTCTCCCATCCCACCCACACCCTGCCTCTATGGCAGATAATTTCCTTTTTACTCTCTCTCTAACTTTTGAAGATTATGGTTTGCAATCCAGATACTGAGAGGCCATCATGTTTGATCCTTTATCTACATTCAGCACACATCTCCCATCCCGAGTGATCCCTCCAATCATCATTGACTTAGTGATCCCTTCTCTATCCCAGCTGCCTTCTCCCCCAGCTCATAAGGCAGGCTTCCAAACCGCAGAGCAATCTTATTGACCCTTGTCTGTTGTTTCAGTACTTTTAATAGAATTCCACAACCAACCCACTTTAATGTCCGCTGCACATCACAGGTTAAATAAATGTTAGTGCGACATCTTTCCTGGCCTTGAGAATGAACCTCTTGAACCTCTTGGCTCTCTGACTTCAGGGAACAGATAAGGGAAGCCTCACTCAGTGTCATGTAGCCTGTGAGTTGTGGTTATGGTTGCAATTTGAGGTATCCTGACTTACAATTCCATTAGTGACAAGGTTTGATGTGTACCTTCCAACACCGTACCCTGCACTAGAGTGTCGGCTTCCTTCCACCACGGCCTCAGTGTCCCCTCCCACTCCCCTTGTCTGCTTTCCATCTGCCCTTGGAAAACTCATTCTGTAGATCAGTTCTCAGGTTCTGTTGCCTTTGGTCGTTTGTTATTCCCTTCCTAATGCTTCTTTCCATAGCACAGGTGAGAGATCATGTTGTATCTGTCCTCTCCTTCCGAACATGTCACCTGTTTATGGAGAATTCGGAAACACAGCATTTTACTAAGTAGGCATTATATTAATGTGGCAGGAGAATAGCCTAGAATGGCATCAAAAGCTGTTCCCACAGGAGAAAGAAGTGAGGGATATAAAAGCTATAATCTCATTATGCAGAAGGTAAGTATAAATATATGCACGTGCATAGAATATGAATGTGGGAGCCTCAGAGATGAAATTAAGAGTATCCTTTACTTCCATTTTCACCTTTCCAAATCTAATTTCCCTGTAGAATGCATGTATTATTTTAGAAAGAGAAAAGAAAATGAGATGCTTTAAAATTGAAGCTGTGTTTTTTGGCATTGTTTAACTTGACTTTTATTTCACATTTTTCCCTCTCTGGTTTAACAGTCACTGAGTCACTTGCAAATCAAAGCTAACTGTGGGATAATACTTTAGATAGTGGGCTAGAGTGATAGTGTCGTGGATAGAGAACTTGCCTTGCTCATAACCTACCTGGGTTCTATACCTGGTATAGATAAATAATTCACGGTCACGGTCCTCCCGTGTTCATCGATTGACTCGAGCGGACCCAGTAATGTCTCCATTGGAGATTTTGTTGTTACTGTGTTAGGCATATTGAATACATCAAGGGTAGCTTGCCAGGCTCTGCCATGCAGGCAAGATACTCTCGGTAGCTTGCCGGGCTCTCTGAGAGGGGCGGAGGAATTGAACTCGGGTTGGCCATATTGGCTGCATGCAAGGCAAACGCCCTACCAACGGGAGGACAGTAACAGATAAATAATTAAAGTCTAAATTAAAATCAGAGTTTGAGGCATGATTGTTACTCCTGTGAAGAGACACTCATTAACTGTTAGATCAGTTAGTAGTATAATAAGTGAATACTTCCTTCAAAAACTTTTTTGAAGGGGGCAGGGCAATTAGGCTAGAGAAGGGATCACTATGACAATTGATAGGTGGAAATGATCGCCATGGACAGGAACTGAGTTTCGGTAAAAGAGATAAACATGATAACCTATCAGTACCTGTATTGCAAACTCTAATGCCCAAAATGAAATAGAAAGAGAGAGAGAGAGAGAGAGAGAGAGAGAGAGAGAGAGAGAGAGAGAGAGAGAGAGAAGAAAGCACCTGCCATAGAAGCAGGCTAGGCAGGGGGGGTTGGGGTGGGAGGGAAACTGGGGACTTTGGTGGTGGTAAATGTACACTGGTGGAGGGATGGGTGCTGGAGAATTGTATGACCAAAACCCAATTATGAACAACTTTGTAACTGTGAATATCACAGTCTAGCACTGTAGCACTGTCCTCCCATTGTTCATTGATTTGCTTGAGCGGGCCCAGTAACGTCTCCATCGTGAGACTTGTTGTTACTGTGTTTGGCATATTGAATACGTCATGGGTAGCTTGCCAGGCTTTGTCGTGCAGGTAAAATACTCTCAGTAGCTTGCCAGGCTGTCACAGAGGGGCGGAGGAATTGAACCCGGACCCGTTGGGTCAGCCACATGCAAGGCAAACGCCCTACCGCTGTGATTCAATTAAAAAATGTTATTTGAGTGTTCTCATAAAGTGTCTTGACAAGTAACATGACTCTCACCATGTAGCAATGGGGTGATGTTCCCAGTCCCTGGATTTTCCCGGTTGGTCCAGGGAGTGTGACTGAGAGCACAGGGAACTCTGACCTTGGGCTTACTCTGGGAGCCTGCGGTCAAGTCAGTTCTTTTCATGGTCTTGGGAGGGTTTGGAATGTGTTCAGGGGCCTGAGGCACAGCTGTCTCCGCCCTCAGTGTGAGAGGTTCTCCCTGCTTGTGCCTCTTCCCCCTTCCATCTGACTCTTGCCCTAAGGTGCTGCTCAGAGATGCTCTTTCTCCTAGTTTTGGTAAATAGTCTTTCCACCTTCCCATTTCACTTTCAGTGCAAAGACTCCTCAAAAACTTCTTAAAGTCCTCATAGGTACTAGCAGCCTGCCTGGAAAGCCTCACTTGTCATGTCTTTCTTTAACCTTCTGAAGAGAAATTCCATGCGGCTTTGAGATGTCTCACTAATGATCCCTTAACCCAGGGCTTCTTTTTAAAATTTACTTATTATTATTATTATTATTTTATTGAATCACCGTGAGATACAGTTACAAGTGTTCATGTTTGAGTTCCAATTATATAATGATCAAACACCCATCCTTCCACGAGTGCACATTCTCCACCACCATTTTCCCAAATATAACCCCCTTTCCAATCTTCCCCCTGCCTTCATGGCAGAAAACTTCCCCCATACTCTCTCTCTCTCTTTTGGACATTAACCCCAGGGCTTCTTTTTTTATTCTTTTTTCGGTCACACCCGGCAATGCACAGGGATCACTCCTGGCTCTGCACTCAGTAGTCACTCCTGGCGGTGCTCAGGGAACCATATGGGATGCTGGGAATCGAACCCGGGTCGGCTGCATGCAAGGCAAACACCCTACCCGCTGTGCTATTGCTCCAGCCCCACCCCAGGGCTTCTTAATCTTCTACTTGCAACTTCATTTTACCTGAAAAAAGTTGATATGACCCTATATAGGTATATGAAACAGGTATCCAAACCAAATATTTACTGAGAATAAGTCATAAATTTGTTTATAGTTTTAAAAAATTTAATCATATCATCCCATAGGGGACCATAACCCACAGTTAAGAAAACAAGATTTTTTTGGGGGGGTTACACCCGACGATACACAGGGGTTACTCCTGGCTCATGCACTCAGGAATTACTCCTGGCAGTGCCTGAGGGACCATATAGGTTGCTGGGAATCGAACCAGGGTCAGCCATGTGCAAGGCAAATGTCCTACCTGCTATCACTCCAGCCCCAAGGAAGCAGAATCTTAAACTATCAAGAAAACAAAATAGAACACATCGCCAATGGATACAGACATCTCCAAGTCTATCTTTATACCCTAGATTCCCAAGTTCCTATTGGAGAAACAGGAATATATCATTGTTTCCCACGCTGCTCCTTCATCCGTTTCCAGGTCTTAGATGTTGGCTTCCTCTCTCTGTTTTTCGTAAGTACACACTTACCAGCCTTATATCTTTCACTTCTTATCAAGACTTCTCATATCCTGTGCCCTTGAGGCACCAATTTATAGACCATTTTGCCTCCAGCACGCAAATATTAGGTTTTGTGTACACAGAATCACATAAAGAAGATATTCAAAAAGTAATTTACCTTTATGCTGATCAGGAAAAGTCTAATTCACAGGAATATTACCCCATAATTGGAAGCCTGTCTCATAAACTCGGGGAGAAGGCAGCTGGAATAGAGAAAGGATCACCAAGACAATGATGGTTGGCAGAATTGTTCAACCAAACGTGGTAACCTCTCAGTATCTGTATTGCAAACCATACTTCCCAAAAGTAGAGAGAGAGTATGGGTGAAATTGTCTGCCATGGAGGCAGGGGAAGGATTGGAAAAGGGGGGTATACTGGGGACATTGGTGGAGGAGTATGTGCACTGGTAGAGGGATGGGTGTTTGATCATTGTAAGACTGAAACTCAATCATGAGTGGTTTGTAACTTTATCTCATGGTGATTCAGTAATAAAAAAGGAAACATTAAGAACAAAAAACTAAAACAGGAATAGTCTAATTCAGTAAATCTAGAGAGTGACAGGTAGGAGGATCAATGGTTGACTCATTTCAATTTATACCAAAACAGTTTGGAAAATTTTAGAGAGCAAACATGCCTGGACATCATCCTAGACCTCTTGAAAGCTTTGATATGGAAAAGGTTACTTGCCATTATATCTCATTGTCTAGCATGAATTAGCAAGGGCTCTAGTTTGGCTACATAGATGTAAATGACTTCTAGGGGGAAATGTTTACTTATAATTGCATAGTGCTCCATTATGAATATTATGCACCTTAATAATCTGCTCATCTCTCATTGGATACCTAGATTGGTTCCAATCATACTAAGTGAAATAATTCAGAAGAAGAACAAGTTCAGTATATGCCAGTTATTTGTGTTATACAGAATAATATTCAGGTCTCCCAAAGAGGAATCGAAAGAGCTATGCTTAGAGTAAAACACTTCACTCAAATGAGAGAAAGAATCCGGAGTTCCAACTTCCATCGACGATCAAGAATCAGGGATGCTGTCTCGTTTGCCAAGGCCTTGAAAATCAGATGGGGTGGACACGTAATGAGATTTGGAGATGACCGCTGGACTAGAGTCATTACCGACTGGATTCCACAGGACATCAAAAGATCGCATCGCCACCCACCTACGAGATGGTCAGACTTCTTCATCAAGACCCTGAATGATCGGTTTGAGGCTCTCGTGTTCCTAGAACGAGCAGACGCCATTAGGCTACACTAGCACATAACAGGGACGAATGGAGACATTACTGGTGCCTGCTTGAGCAAATCGATGAGTAAGGGGATGTCAAGTGATCAAGTGATACAGAATAATTGGGTGATGAAATGCACGGTATTTAAAGGGAGATACCCGGATCTCCTTTGACACCAGAGTATAGGAAGAAGAACAGGGAAGGAAAGGAATTGAGGGTATATGTATGTAAAAAGAGGTGACAGAAAGTAACAGGGGGCAGATACCAAGGGTCTAGGGCACTGGCGATGTGGAAGGGTGATATATCTATATATACAAACCACAGAGTCAGCAACACTGAAAGCATGAAATTCAAACTACAGCAACCAAACTTAAAAATGTGCCGTCAACAAACATGATTGCCACTCAATGCCTCTTTTTCAAACCACAACACCCAAAAGGAGAGAGAGAACAAAAGGGAATGCCCTGCCACAGAGGCAGGGTGAGATGGGGAGGATGGGGGGTGGGAGGGATACTGGGATCCGTGGTGGTGGAAAATGGGCACTGGTGAAGGGATGGGTACTTGATCATTGTCTATTTGAAACCCAAGCACAAAAATTTGTAAGTCTACAACTGTACCTCGTGGTGTTTCACTAATAAAAATTAAAAAAAATATATGTGCTGTCAAGATGCAGGATGGGACCAGAGGTGTGGAGGGGGAACCTGGGAGCACTGGTGGAGGAAAGTTGACATTGGTAGTGGTTTGGTGCTTGAACACTGTATGTCTAAAACTCAACTACGAGTAACTATTTAATGGTGCCTCAATAAAACACAATTTTTTAATGATGCCTGTTGAAGTGGTAATACAGTGCATAGAGTTCCTGCTTTGTACACAGCCAACTGAGCTGAACTAGGTTCAATCCATGGCACCCAATCTGTTCTCCCGAGCCCTGCCAGGAGTGAGTTCTGAAAACAGAGCCAGGAGTAAGCCCTGAGCACTACTGGGTGTGGCTCGAAAACTAAGTTACAAAATATGTCTCTCCAGGAGGTAGGCTGGGGGCAGTGGGAGGGAACCTGGGGATCTGGGGAGGGAAGTTGATGCTGATGGTGGATTTGTGCTGGAACATTATGTGCCTGAAACTCAGCTATGAGTAACTGTACAAACCACAGTGCCTTCGTAAGAAAAAATTTAAAAGAAAAGATTGTTGACTTGTATAACATGGTGGTCTTGCAAAATAGGCACTTACGAATATAGGGGAAATGAATGGGCGATTGGGAAAGGCAGTATTTCTAAAGCATCTCACTTCCCTTGAAGTCGTCAACTATTGTTGTTGTTTAGGATTTATGTATCATCTTTATTATTTAAGTCACTTATTTTCACGTTGATAGGCCTGCATTCTCTGGTACTTCTTTAGACATAAAATTAGCAATGAACTCTCCAAAGAAGAGGTACCTTGATTTTTTTCTAGGGCATATGTATATATATATGTATATATATACATATATATAAATTTTTTAATTTAAAATTTTTATTTTATATTTTTAATTGAGTCACTATGAGATATACAGTTCCAAAGCTGTTTGTGATTGGGTTTCAGTCATACAATGATATTAAAGACTGGAAACAGACTACACTTAGAGAAGCCTCTTGTGGAATACAGAAAAGTGAGCCCCAGTGATGTCTGTGCATTCTTCCCTACAGCCTGGGCATGGCTCACATGGCAAAAGGAATTTGGCAGGGACTGGAGCGATAGTAGAAGTAAGTAAGTAAGTAAAGGCCCTCCCGTTGATCGTCGATTTGCTCAAGTGGGCCCAGTAACGTCTCCATTGGAGACTTTGTTGTTACTGTGTCTGGCATATCGAATACTCTCGGTAGCTTGCCGGGCTCTCCAAGAGGGGCGGAGGAATCGAACTCGGGTCGGCCATGTTGGCCGCTTGTAAGGCCAACGCCCTACCCGCTGTGCTATCGCTCCACCCCTCTAAAGGCCCTCCCGTTGATCATCGATTTGCTCGAGCGGGCCCAGTAACGTCTCCATTGGAGACTTTGCTGTTACTGTGTCTGGCATATCGAATACGCCACAGGGAGCTTGCCAGGCTCTGCCGTGCGGGCGAGATACTCTCGGTAGCTTGCCGGGCTCTCCGAGAGGGGCGGAGGAATCCAACTCGGGTTGGCCACGTTGGCTGCATGCAAGGCAAATGCCCTACCGCTGTGCTATCGCTACAGCCCAAATAATTCTATACCTACCCACCTGTTTCCCAGCCTTTAATGATTGGTAGGAGTGGGGAGATTTTTCAGAGTGGACTTAAGTGTGGTTCCACTTTTTTTTTTCTTTTTGGGTCACACCTGGCGATGCACAGGGATTACTCCTGGCTTATGCACTCAGGAATCACTCCTGGCGTTGTTCAGCAGACCATATGGGATGCTGGGAATCGAACCGGGCTTGGCTGCGTGCAAGGCAAATGCCCCACCCACTGTGCTATGGATAGGGCATTTGACTTGCATGAGACTGACCCGGGTTCAATTCCCGGTGTCTCATATGGTCACCCAAGCATTGCCAGGAGTAATTCCTGACTGCAGAGCCAGAAGTAGCCCCTGAGCATAGCTGGGTATAACCCAAAAAGCAAAAAAAAAACAAAAACAAAAACAAAAAACTTGGCATATATAATTAAGGATTTCTGAACTTTTAGTTTTATTGAGGTATAATTAGCATATAAAATTTTAAGATAGTTAAGTGTGATTTATTATAAGTATTCCCCTCCCATTGGTTTAATCAGCTTAACTTTTTAAATGGATTGATTATTAACTATAATTAATAATTTTAATAATTACAGTTCATCTCTCTCACACATATCCTTTTGTGTGTGTGTGTGAGAACACTCAAATTCAACTTCAGAGGCAAATTTCAATTAAACAATACAGCGATATCAACTCTAATCATTATGTTTTCTTTAAGGTCCTCTGATCTTATTCATTCCTTCAAACAGAAAGCATGTACCCTTTACCAAACTCTCTTTGTTCTCTTTTGCTTACCCCCTAGAAATCGATTTTCTATCTGTTGGGGTTTATTGTTTTAGATTAAGGATCTTATGTGAGAAGACTATCCTAAATTATTTCATGGGTCCCTTGTGATTAATCACACAGGTTCTTATTAATCAGAGCAGGGGCTAGCAGAATAATCAGAGCTGTGAAATAAAACAGAGATCAGAACAGAGTGATTGCTAAAAAAGTGCTTTAAACCTACCAATGTGGGAAACTATAAAGATGGGGAATATTCTCAGGATCTCCAGGGAAAACATAGTCCAACTAGCACCTGATTTCATTACAGCCGGTCCATTTTGAATTTCCTACCACTGGAATTGCAAGATAATAAATTTGCGTTGTTTGAGCCATAAAGTTAGTGGTGATGTGTTGAACCATCTATTGGAAACTCATTCACCTTTCAAAGTCTGATGCGTGGGAAAGAGTTTTAAGTAGAGAGGCCCAATCATGTCTGCTGGTTGTATTACAAGAAAAACCATGCAGTTGACAACCGAAAGTGGTACTCATTTATTCTCTCATAGTTCAGCATGTCAAAAGTTGGGCAGACTTGTCTAGATTTTCTTCTTGGGAGTCCACAAAGCTGAAGTCAAGATGCTATTTTGGCGGAGTCCTATCCCAGGCTCTGGGAAAGTATCACTTGCCAACTTAGGTTGTTGCCTGGATTCATTTCCTTGGTAAATCCATTTCTTTTAGTCTGCTGGCTCTGAGCTAGTAGTCCTCAGCATGCGTGGCTACTGGTCCTATCCATTTTCAAGTCAGTAATGGTGCATCAAATTCTCTTTGTCATGGTACCAGCCCTTAGGACTCTAACTTCGCCTTTTGTGGGAAAAGTTCTCAAAGGGCTCACATGGTCAAGCCAATGACCGAGACAATCTTCCTTATCCCTTTAATATAACAGTCCTGGGTGGCATCTCAGTCACCATGCACACGCAAGTAGGAGGGGATAATACAAGCTCAAGCATCTCTAGGGTCATTCTTAGAGTTGTGCATACCACCAGAAGCTTCAGATGTAGCTTTCCTGGTGGGCACTGCATGTAAGTCTCTTCATGGACCAGGTGCCTTTTTCAGAGGGTCAGAGTGAGCAATCATGAGAGTTCCAAGTTTCAGAAAGGTATTGAAGGTACTGGCAGAGGAACAAAGGCATGCAGGTCCCAGGACTGAGATCTCCAAGCCTGCTCTAATCGGGGCTGAGCATACTCCATCCAGATTCTCCACATTCCAGTAGGCAGGGGTCACACCCACCAAATGGCCCCCTGGGTCCATGTAATCCCATCAACGGCCAAAACCCAGACACTATAAAACCCAGCTCCCGGAAGCGTGCAGCCGCATTTGCGGCCGCTTGACATCTTATTATCTCACTCTTACTTTGGACAACCTGGCATGGTACCAACTGTAACCTGCCCACACGGCAGAGTGTGGCAAACTTCCCGTGGTGTACCAATATGCCATATACCAGTAATAATGATGGGTCACATTCTCCTAACCCTGAAAGAGCCTTGAATATGGCACTTTTTAAAAAATTCTAAGGGCTAGGATGAAGGAGACATTACTGGGGCCTGCTCGAGGCAATCGACGAACAACAGGATGGTCGTGATCGTGATCGTGATCGTGATTGTAGCACTGTAGCACTGTCCTCCTATTGTTCATCAATTTGCTCGAGCGGGCACCAGTAATGTCTCCATTGTGAGACTTGTTGTTACTGTTTTTGGCACATTGAATACGTCATGGGGAGCTTGCCAGGCTTTGCCGTGCGGGCGGGATACTCTCGGTAGCTTGCCGGACTCTCCAACAGGGGCAGAGGAATTGAACTCAGGTCGGCCACGTGCAAGGCCTTACCTGCTGTGCTATCGCTCCAGCCCCAGAAAGGAATTAGCTATAATAAATAGAGGGACATGGTTTATGAAAGCATTCACTGATTTTATTTTTTTATTTTATTTACTTACATTTAACTAAAGAGCTGTGATTCATAAAATTATTGATAGATGAGTTTTAGGCATACAAGATTACAACACTACACCAAATAAAGGGTGTTGGGAGGTTCCTCTCAGGATGGGAAATGCATGATGAGAGTAGACTATAGTCCGAACAAGATTGCCACTCAATGTCTCTTTTGCAAACCACAGCACTCAAAAGGAGAGAGAGAACAAAAGGGAATGCCCTGCAACAGTGGTAGGGTGGGATTGGGGGGGAGGATGTGGGGTAGGTAGGAGGGATACTGGGATCAGTGGTGGTGGAAAATGGGCACTAGTGGAGTGATGGGTATTCGATCATTGCATAACTGAAACCCAAGCACAAAAATTTCTAAGTCTACAACTGTACCTCATGGTGTTTCACTAATAAAAATTTAAGGAAAAAAAAAAGATTCCAACACTAATCCTACCACCAGTGTCAACTTCCCTTCATCAGTGTTCCCATGTTCCCTCTCACCTTTGTCACTCGCTTTGACAGGCCCATTTCGAAGTTGAGTGGTTGTAGTGTAGTGTAGATCTCATGTTTTCAGTGTTGCCGAGTCTATGCTCTGGATATATAACAACAGCACTCTCCCACATCACCAGTATACCCGAGACCCCTGATGCCTGTTTCTCCATTATTTATCTTTCTCCTCACCTTGCTTACCCCCATGTCTGCCTTGCATGCGGCTGACCCGGGTTTGATTCTTTCGTCCCTCTCGGAGAGCCGGGCAAGCTACTGAGAGTATCTCTCCCACATGGCAAAACCTGGCACGCTATCTGTGACATATTCAATATGCCAAAAACAATAACAACAAGTCTCACAATGGAGACATTACTGGTGCCTACTCGAGCAAATTGATGAACCATGGGAGGACAGTGCTACAGTGCTACCGTGCCTATACTCTGGGGTCAAGGGTGATCTAGGTTCCCCCCCACTCCCAGCTTTAGTACTTTACATTTATTCAACCAGTTAATCTATATAATAATATATATTCTTGAGGCTGGAGAGATAGCACAGCAGGTAGGGCATTTGCCTTACATGCGGCCGACCCAGGTTCGATTCCCAGCATCCCATATGGTCCCCTGAACACCGCCAGGAGTAATTACTGAGTGCAGAGCTGAAGTAACCCCTGTGCAACGCCGGGTGTGACCCAAAAAGAAAAAAAAATACATATTCTATATATAACAGGCAATTCACTAAGTTTAATCCTTAAAACTTTCCCCTTTGTCTGTTATTGACTGTTGAGTGGCTCAATTTCATTGGTATTCACTCAATCTTACAGAATTGTCTGTAGCATACAATAGGAACTTGAGTCAGAGCTTAACTTTCTTCCTCCTTTCTTGCTTTTCTGCCGTCCCCAGGCTAGACCATTCCCTTATCAGTAGACAAAAGGGATATACATATTTTGGCCTGTACCAAATATATACTCCTAGTCCCACTGTGAGGTCAGATTCCTATGCAAATCAAAGTAAAATAAAGAAGACAGAAAGGCAACCACAGAATGCATGTAATCTTTCTTAAGCTAGTTTCTTTCTTTCTTTTTTTTTCTTTAAGCATAGGATTCCTATTCATTTGACTAGGCCGATTCATTTTTGGTTTATAAAAATCATTGAACTTTAGAAATCCCATTCATTTTCGTGTGGCTTAGATATCTTCTGAGAGTCAGCGGTTGCTTCAATCCCTCTCTCCAAAGTACTTCTTATTCTATTTCTAATCTGTGGGGATTTCTGACTTTCTGCCTTCAAAGTGTCTTGTTAGGCAGGGATCACAGAAATCTCTCCATCACTTCATTTTATCCCCAAGTTCAACCAGCCACCCAGAGCCTTTGTAGGAATTTAGAGCTATTTTTGTCCTATCTGGTTAATGCCAAAGAATAATGCGCTGGTCCCATTGGTGAGTCTCTTGGGAGTATCTGCTAAATTAGTTTTATTTCTTTACTTCCTGTTGCTGCTTCTCATGTCTTGCATCTTGACCAGGCTATTCAAATTTGAAATTCCTGATCTGTTTTCTAACATTTTTCCATTCCCTAAACAAACTGATTATATCTCTACCCACCAACACCTTTCCCATGAAAATCTGAAATTTTGAATGGAAATGTTTTATCATATCTCATCATGAGCCTCCTATTCTATATTAAAAAAAACTATGTTCAAGAAAATATTTTTAAAAAACATAAACTGTAAAGAATTTATTTCCTTGTGTAAGCATGTCATACAAATCCTGAAAATTTTTTTCAGGACATATTCAAGATAAATTAGATCACACTCTTAGTCTGATACATCTTTGTACCCTTTGTAGGTTATTTATGCTATTAACGGTGATATAAAGATTTGTTTAGTTATCTTCCAATTTCTATAGGGGTCATCAGTGTTGAATGTTTGATAGCATTAAAGAATCTCAGGAGCTGGAGCGATAGCACAGTGGGTAGGGCATTTGCCTTGCATGCAGCCAATCCGGTTTTGAATCCCAGCATCCCACTCCTGAGCACCGCCAGAAGTGATTCCTGAGTGCAGAGCCAGGAGTAACCTCTGAGCATCGCTGGGTGTGACCCCCCCCCCCAAAAAAAAAACACAAACCAACAAAACAAAAACAAAAACAAAACAAAACAAAAAAGAATCTCAGAATAACTAAATCCTCCATGCTTGTCAAGTACCCCATCATTTATGGGATTTTTAAGTGAACAAGAAGAAAAAATAAGAATTCATTTATCATTTTCTTACAACTTGTTCCAGAACCCAGTTCTTTGCAGTGGAGCATTTTGGAAAAGCTTGGAAGCCCTCCCTAAGTTGCCCCAGGCCAGAATGACCCTAAGATGAAGAGAAATCTGGGGGGACAAGAAGGCACATTCTGTTCAAGGACTCTGCCTCCGGGGATGCAGTCAACAGCAGGAAAAAAGGAAATGGGGGTGCGCTGTTTTGTGATCTATTTCCCTCATTCCTCCTGTTTTTCCATAATCAGATCTTCTTTCCATCTTTCAAATATACACGATGTTCTTTCCTCTCTGACCTGACATTTGTTAGTAGTGCTCTTCCCCAAAAAGTCACTTCCTGTGAGGTTGCAGGTCATAACTCAGATGTCATCTCCTTGGAGAGCTCTTGCTCATGTACCGCAGCCAAAATACCCAACTTGGTCCCCTCTGCCTATGAGCCTCTTCCATCTTCTCTACAAGGCTTATCCCCAAAGTGCATGTCTTCATTACCTGCCTCCTCCTGTTAGAATGACAGCAGTGCTGTATTCTTTCATGTATCTCCAGCAACTGAAAGAGTTCTTGGCCCATGGTAGAAACCCACAAATACTGGTTGAATACTTGCCTGTCCGCTCTGTTCACCAACAAGCACAACCCAATGAACATCTTGAAATCTGGCCATTGAGATCAGCATCTATCTTCTCTCCAGGAGGAGGAAGAAAGTCAGAAGGCTTTTCTATTAGTGATATATTGATGCAGGGTAAATTGCCCCAAAATTAATGGTTAAAAACCACAGATATTTATTATCTCAGCTTCTTTCTGTGGTCAGGAATTCAGAACTGGCTGAACCAAATGGTTCTCATCCTGGGTCTTTTCTGGGGTTTCAGTCAAGATGATGACTCAGCTGCCATTAGGGGCTGCTTCTAAGAAAGTTCATTTCCGTGGCTGGTGGCAGGAGGCTTTAGTTTTACCCTAAACAGAACTCACTTTGATGCTATGTTAGAATCCTAGACACATGGTGGTTCACATCTTTCTTTTCTTTTTTTCTTAAATTTTATTTTTATTTTTTTATATTGAATCACTATGAGATACAGTTACAAAGGTTTCATGTTTGAGTGTCAGTCATACAATGATCAAAACCCATCCCTCTATCAGTGCACATTTTTACCACCAATGTCCTCAGCATTCCACCCACCCCACCCCTTTCCAATCCTCTCCCTGCCTCTATGGCAGATAATTTCACCTATATTCTCTTTCTACTTTTAAGCATAACAGTTTGCAATATGGCTGGAGTGATAGCACAGTGGTAGGGCATTTGCCTTGAGCACAGCCAGCCTGTCTGAGCCGGGTTTGATTCCTCCGCCCCTTTTGGAGAGTCTGGCAAGCTACCGAGAGTATTCAATATGCCAAACACAGTAACAAGAAGTCTCACAATGGAGACGTTACTGGGCCCGCTCGAGCAAATCAATGAACAATGGGAGGGCAGTGAACCTGGCAGTGAACCTGGTTTGCAATACAGATAATGAGAGGCCATCATGTTTGGTCCTTTATCCACTTTCAGCACACATCTCCCATTCCGAATGATCCTTCCCACCATCATTGACTTAGTGATCCCTTCTCTATTCCAGCTGCCTTCTCCCTCAGCTCATAAGGTAGGCTTCCAACTATGGGGCAGTATTCCTGGTCATTGTGTCTACTTTCCTTGGGTGTCAGTCTCATATTATGTTATTTTATATTCCACAAATGAGTGCAGTCATTTCATGCCTGTCCTCTCTTTCTGACTCATTTCACTTAGCGTGATACTCTCCATGACCATCCACTTATAAGCAAATTTCATAACTTCATCTTTCCTAAAAGCTGCATAGTATTCCACTGTGTAGATGTACACAGGGCTGGAGCGATAGCACAGCGGGTAGGGCATTTGCCTTACAAGTGGCCAACATGGCCGACCCGAGTTCGATTCCTCCGCCCCTCTCGGAGAGTCCAGCAATGCTACCGAGAGTATTCGATATGCCAAACACAGTAACAACAAAGTCTCCAATGGAGACGTTACTGGGCCCGCTTGAGCAAATCGACGATCAATGGGAGGGCCTTTACCTTTACCTTTTACTGTCAGATTGACTTGGAATGAACCTATCTGCAAAATACAGCGACAATTCCAGTTTGCAAAGAACAGTGTATGGAGAAGTGTGAAGAGAGTTAGAAATCAGTCAGAAAATCAGTGCCAGTGTTAGAAGTTGTTATCAAGACGTAGAGATGCATCTCCACCCCCAAATATGGAAGATATTTGTGGTGGCTCTGGTGATGGGGTTTCAGGAGTGCTCTATAATGGAAGATGAAAGCCAGAGGATAGTGAACCCAGAACTCTGTAGCGGAAGTCCAGGTTTCAGTCCCATTCTTTGGCTGTTCAAAATATATGTTCACTTTCTGTTCTGTTCTATCTCATAATACTATTCCAGTCACCATTTTATGTGAATGGAGTCACTCTGTTATACGGTCACTCTATTCTACTATTTTTAGAGACATCTGCATGCTGTTTTCCATAGAGACTGAACTAATGACGTTCCAACCAACAGTGAATAAGGGTTCCTTTCTTGTCACACTGGATGTTTCCAATCTTTCTAATACATGCAATTATCACTGCATGCGATATTTCATTGTCATCTTGATTTTAAGTTTCCCAGTAATAAGTGATGAGCATTTTTTTTATATGCTTACTAGTTGTCTATGTGTCCTTCAGAAAAGTGTCTGTCTGTTCATTTTCTTTCCCCATTTTTAAATAGGATTGTAGGGTATTTTTGTTGTTGACTTTTGTGAGTGCTTTCTATATCTTGGATATTAGCCTTTTATTCGATGTACTTAAAAAATTTTGGTGAAACACCTCATAAACGTAGGCAGGAACCATGACAATATTCTGCAAATCGCTCCATTTTTAGCATATGAGTTATAAAAATTAGATTATCTTAAAACAATTTTTATTCCAGTAATATTAATTATAGCATTATATACATTTCAGTTGTGTACCATTATAAGTCAACATGTATTTATGTTACAGAAACTTTATCACTGGAATTCTAATTCCATCCTATAACATATTTTGTTCTTATTCACCCACCATTTCCCCTTTCTTTCTGAAAATCATTCATTTGATCTTGGAGCCTGAAAGTTTGTGTTTCACTTGGTTGGATTATCCCGTGTTTAGGTTTCTCTATGTACCACATATGAGTGAAATCAAAGAATTTGATTTTTCTCCAACTGACTTATTTTACTAATAACAGGACTTTCTAGGTTTGTCTACGTTGTTGCAAAATGACAAGATTTTATGTTTGTTTGCTTGTTCATAGCAAAGAAGTACACCACTGTGTGTTTACACCACATTTCTTTTTCCCAATCAATGCCTAATGGGAGCAGAGTTTGTTTCCAGTTTGTTTCCAGATATGATAAATAAAATGGTAATGAACACAGAGGTGCTGATATCTCTTTGGACCAGTGTCTTGAAATAGATGGGTGGCCAATTGGCTTATGAAAAGAAGTCCATCATCTCTTATCATCAGGGCAATGCAAATCAAAGCAGCAATGAGATATCACTTTACACGGAGTAAGAATGGCTTTGGTCCAAAGGACAAGAAACAACAAGTGTTGGAGAAGAGGCGAAGAGTTTTCATTTTTACTCCTCCTTAAAACCGTCTTTCACGTAGCTGCCAGGGTGCTTTTCTACAAACATAAATTTGAGTCTGGCATGAACTGAAACCTGACATGGCTTCTCCATTGTCTTCAATGTCGAGTGAAACTCGGATCGTATTGCAAGCAAAATGGTTTGGGAGCCAATGCCTGCCTTCCTACCTCTCTAATTTCATCTTCTTTCATTTCCAGTAGTGCCAAATGGCATGTACTTGCACGAACACCCTACACCCTTCTTTTCCCTCGCTGTTAGTAATGCTAAACCTTCCCTGTGGAATACATGTTTCCATTTGGCCCGCACAATCCCTGCTGCTCCTCCTCCAAAGTTCACCTTAGGCTAACCTTGTTTACAGTGATTTACCAGACTATCTCCTTCTGCTCTGCCAACCCGACACCCTCCCTCAGAGTTCCCTGATAACCCATTCACTTTATACTGCCCATTGCTCCCCTAGAGGTTTCCGAGCCCTTAGACGGCAAAAACAGAGTCTTTTGACAGTATCTCCTCAACATCTCTGAGTACTTGATCCATCAGAGATTTATTAACATCTTTAAATTTTTTTAATTGAATCACTGTGAGACACACAGCTACAAAGTTGTTCATGGTTGGGTTACATTTGTACAATGTCCCAACAGTCATCCCTCCACCAGTGTACT
Organism: Sorex fumeus; assembly: GCF_029834395.1. Lineage (NCBI taxonomy): Eukaryota > Metazoa > Chordata > Mammalia > Eulipotyphla > Soricidae > Sorex > Sorex fumeus. The sequence goes on from NW_026606062.1 coordinate 226,394, forward strand.
TACATTTCCATCCACCAATGTCCTCAGTTTCCCTTCTTGCCAACACCTCCCCCAGCAGTCTGTCTCTATGGTAGGTGCTTTCTCTCTCTCTCTCTCTCTCTCTCTCTCTCTCTCTCTCTCCCTCCCTCTCTATCTCTTTCTCTCTCTCTCTCACTCCCCCAACCCCATTTGGACAGTATGGTTTGCAATACAGATAACTGGGAGGTTATCATATTTGTTCCTTTACCTGTTTTCAGCCGACAGTTCTTATCCAGAGTGCTCATTTCCAACTACCTTTGTCCTAGTGGCCCCTCCTCTGTCTCAACTGCCTTCTTCCCCAGAACTCGAGGCAGGTCTCCAACCATGGACCAATCCTCCTGGCCTCTGTTTCTATTGTCCTTGTTTTTGTTTTTTTATATCCGACAATTGAGTCCAATCATTTTATATCTTTCCTGCTCCTTCTGACTTATTTCTCTCAACATGATACTCTCCACGTCTATCCATTTATAAGCGAATTTCATAGCTTCATTTTTCCTAACAGCTGTATGGTATTCCATTGTGTAGAGGAACCATAGTTTCTTTAACCAGTCATCTGTTCTAGGTTGTTTCTAGATTCTGCGTATTGTGAACAGTGCTGCAATGATTAACATCTGTGATGATGAACAAAATGAATTTTCTGAATACCTTCCCTCTAACCCCCAACCCTCACTTTGCCTACACTGTCAAAACACTGAACGGCTTCAGTCACACCTTTAGGGAATTAACAAAATTGAGTGTTCTCAGGGACACAGTCTCAGATCAGTCCAAGTCTCAAGAACTAGACAAGGCATGACTTCAGAGGTGCTCTAACAGCCAAGGCAAAAAAGAAAAAAAAGCATTTTGTACTGGAGGCAACACAGCTAGGCAGTGACATGCCCAGGGATACTTCTGGGGCTGTCGCATCTGGAAATCAGGAGGGCTGAGAAAACTAACATATCTAGAAGTGAAGATATTGGTGAAAAACCTGCAGTTCACTGCTTTTCCTACATGGTTATTTAGTTTGCATGATTCTCTGTCTCTGTTTCTCTCTCTCTCTGTGTCTCTCTCTTCTCTCTCTCTTTCTCTCTCTCCTTGGTGTGCCAAATCTGGCAAAGCTCAGGGATTACTTCTGATGTGGGTCAGCTTGGGAGACAGTATGGGATATCAGGCATCAAAACTGTGTTGGCTGTGTGCAAGGCAAGAACCCTACGCAGGGTGCTATCTCTCTGGTCCTTTGTGTGATCAGATTCTGAGCAGCAAGATTTCAGTGGAAATGAAGTATGTGAATGATTTATGTGAAATGTCTTTAAATGGGGTATGTGCTCTTCCTTTTCCTCCTTTCTATTGGGCTCCTTTGGACACAAGGGCTAGCACTGGAGCCAAACTAGAACTATATCTAGGACAGTGCATGCAGGCCGCAAGGGAAGAATGGAGACAGACTCAGATCCAGGACTCTCTGACCTTGAGCCTCCTTGTTCAGACATTAATATGCGAGCCAAATACAGTTCTATCTTGTTTAGGCTATTTTTTTTTGTCCTATGTAACCAAACTTTATCCTAGGCATTAGAGGCATTTTATACAACATCCCCAGGGAAATCTTATGCTTTTTAATGTCATAAAACCCAACTGTCATCCTGGACTTAAAAGTTGTAAATTTTTTTTTGCTTAGTCAGAATTTTATTCATTCAAGATTTGTGGAATAAGAGACACCCAACCAGGCAGGGTGAGCTTGGGAGTATAACACAGTTGCAGATAAGTACCACAGGGAAATTATGACATTTCTAAGAAATAAATGATTCCTGTGAATAATCTCAGGGCTCTAATAGGGGACACACCACCTTAATGTTCCTTTCTTCTAGGATTTTCTCTGCTCAGATCCCCCTGCTCTTTATGATTTTGTTGTCCACGGTTCCAGTTACAGGTAGTTAGCTTTCTTTAAAGCTATTATATACAACAGGATATTTTGTCAGATTGAAGTGATGTCACGTTTATTCTATTTTATCATTAGTTATTTTTGTTAACCTCTTTCAATATCACATGGGTATCTATCTATGAGGAACAGTATATTTCATATAGGGTAGGTATTGAGGTTTCAGCCATTTACTGGGTGGGGTGTATGTCTTGGAGTGTATTGGCCTGTGGATAAGGAGAGATCTGTACTTGACTCAACCTGGTGCAGCATGAAGCAAAACTGATCAAGAAAGAGAATATGATGCTAATTATGGATTTGATTGATCAATTTTCAGGTCAGGAGTTTTATGGAACAGTAAAGTTGCCCAAGAATCCATCTAGAGTGTAATGACCTATAGATTGACTCCATTGACCATTCTGAGAAGCATTTCAGTTAACAAACACTCCCTGAAAAGTTGCAAATGCATTAGCCATTCATACTTTTGTGATAATTGCTTTTATCAAAACAATAATTAGCAAGTGGCCAACTTCAAAGGAAAGGAATTTTCCAGAAAGCAATAGTGGCTGCAGGGAGGGTAGGGTGGGCGGGTGCCTAGGGGGTAGAGATGGTGGTTCTTTTGGAAGTAAGCAGTTTTTAGTGGAAATATCATTTCAGAATCTGCAAACCAGTGTGGAGAGGCTTGAGAAAAGGGATAACAAAAGACTTCTTGGTTCACTTCCCACTTTGGGATCCATCAGTTCAGGGGTAGTATGGCAATTACCATGATGTTGCCTGGCACAATGATGATGAACTCATAAATCTAGAGCTGCCGTTTACAAGAAACACATCTGAACAGTGAGAGCAAACACTCAAAGTTAAAGGGTGGAAAACAATCCTTCAAGCAAACAACTCCCTCAAAAAAGCCAGATGGCCATATTAGTATCTGACAACATAGATTTTAGGCTGAAAAAGATTAGGAGGGACATCAAAGGCAATTTTTTAATAATCAAGGGATATGTACGTCAGGAAGAAATCACACTTCTAAACATATATGCACCCAATGGGGTACCAGGAAAATACTTAAAACAACTGCTATTAGACTTCAAGGAGGACATTGATAACAACACAATAGTAGTTGAAGACTTCAACACCACCTCATCAACTCTTGATGGATCAATGAGATTAAAACTCAGCAAGGAAGTACTGGCTTTGAAGGAAGAAATAGAAGAAGAGGGCTAGCTAATAGATGCATACAGGGCTTTCCATCCCCCCCAAACAGAATACATATAATTTTTCCAGTGCACATGGAACATTTTCTAAGATAGACTAAGTGTTGGGCCACAAAACATACCTCAATAAAGCAGGAAGTAAAAATTGTATCAACTATCTTTCAGACCACAGTGCACTGAAGATAGAAGTTAATCACTCACAGAAATGGGGAATCAAATCAAACACCTGGAAATGAAACAACTCAATGTTGAACAATGAGTGGGTTAGAGAGGGAATCAAGGAAGAAATCTCAAAAGATACCTAGAAACAAATGAGAATGAAGACATGAGCTACCAGAACTTGTGGGACACAGCTAAAGCAGTGTTAAGGGGGAAAATGTATAGCTCTGTAAGCATTTTCAGGAAGGATGAAAGGGCCCACATAAATAAATTGACTTCACAGCTCAAGATCTTAGAAAAGAACTAACAAAAGGACCCCAAACCAGGCAGGAGGAAAGAAATAATAAAATTTGTAGCAGAAATTAATGACATGGAAACCAAAAAGCAATCTGTAAGATCATTGAAACCAAGAGCTGGTTATTTGAGAAAATAAACAAGATTGATAAACCACTATCAAGACTCACAAAGAAAGAGAGAGAGAGAGAACCCTAATAAACTGAGCCAGAAATTAAAAGGGGGACATCACAACGGAAACCAAAGAAATTCAAAAGATCATCAGTGATTACTTTGAAAATCTCTATGCCACGAAACAAGAGAATCTAGAAGAAATGGATAAATTCCTGGATTCCTATAACCTCCCAAGGCTGAGCCAAGAAGATTTGGAGTACCTGAATAGACCTATCACTATCAAGGAAATTGAAACAGTAGTCAAAAGTCTTCCCAAAAACTAAAGCCCAGGTCCAGATGGATTCACTAGAGAATTCTTTCAAACATTTAAAGAGAACTTAATTCCAGTTCTTTTCAAGCTTTTCCAAGAAATCGAGGAAACAGAAACTCTCACAGTTTCTATGAGGCAATATCATCCTAATACCAAAAACAGAGACACCACAAAAAAAGAACATTACAGATTGATATTCCTGACGTACATGGATGTGAAGACCCTCAACAAAATATTAGCAAATAGAATCCAACAGCTCATCAAAAAGATCATACATCATGACCAAGTGGGATTCATCCTGGGGATGCAAGGATGGTTTAACATTTGAAAGTAAATCAACATAATCCATCATATCAATAAAAGAAAAGATAAAAACCATGTGGTCATATCAATAGATGCAGAGGAAGCACTTGACAAGGTCCAGCACCCGTGTATGATGAAAACTCTCACCAAAATGGGAATTGAAGGAACTTTCCTCAATATAGTTAAAGCATCTACCACAAGCCCATGGAAAACATTATCCTCAATGGGGAAAAACTAAGAGCCTTCCCTCTAAGATCAGGAACAAGACAAAGATAAACACTCTCGCCATTTCTATTCAATATAGTACTGGAAGTACTTGCCAATGCAGTTAGTCAAGTAAAAGATATTAAGGGCATTCGGATACAAAAGGAAGAAATCAAGCTCTCACTATTTGCAGACGACATGATACTATACTTAGAGAACCCTAAGTAAGTACCAAGAAGCTCCTAGAAACAATAGACTTGTATAGTAAAGTCTGTAGCACTGTAGCACTGTCCTCCCGTTGTTCATAGAGTGGGCACCAGTAACGTCTCACAACAAATTGTGAGACTGTTGTTACTGTTTTTGGCATATTGAATACATCACGGGTAGCTTGCCAGGCTTTGCCGTGTGGGCAAGATACTCTTGGTAGCTTGCTGGGCTGTCCGAGAGGGGAGGAGAAATCAAACCTGGGTTGGCCATGTCAAGGCAAATGCTTACCCGCTGTGCTATTGCTCTAGCCCATAGTAAAGTCACAGGCTATAAAATCAATATGCCAAAGTACATGGCTTTCCCATATACAAATAATAAAAGAGAAGAATGTGATTTAAAAAAAAACTATCCCATTCACAAGCATGCTTCAGAAAATCAAGTACCTTGGAATCAGCTTAACCAAGGCAGTAAAGAATATATAAAAGAAAACTACAAAACACTACTTGAACAAATGAAAGAGGACATGAGAAAATGGAAACACGTCCCCTGCTCATGGATTGGGAGAATTAACATTATCAAAATGGCAATACTTCCCAAAGCATTATACAGATTCAATGAGATACCTATAAGGATACCCATGACATTCTTAAAAGAAATTGATCCAACACTCTTGAAATTCATATGGAACAACAAGTCTACACGAATAGCTAAAGCAATTCTTGGGGGAAAAAAAAGATGGCAGGTATTACCCTTCCCAACCTCAAACTATACTACAAAGTGGTAATAATTAAAACAGCATGGTATTGGAACAAAGACCGATCTGCAGACCAATGAAATAGGGTTGAATATCCTTACACACACTCTCTATGATAATCTAATCTTTGTAAGGGACCAAGAAATATAAAGTGGAACAAGGAAAGTCTTTTTAACAAATGGTGCTAGCAAAACTGGATAGCTATATGCAGAAAACTGGGCTCAGACCTCTACCTAACACCATGCACAAAAGTCAGATCAAAATGAATTAAAGACCTCAACATCAGACCAGAATCCATAAGATACATTGAAGAAAAGGTCTGCAAAACTCTCCATGACACTGAAGCAAAAGGCATTTCATCTTCAAAGATGAAATGCCACTGACCAAGCAAGTGGAGGCAGAGATAAACAAATGGGACTATATTAAACAAAGAAGCTTCTGCACCTCAAAAGAAACAGTGAGCAAGATACAAAGACAGCCTACGGAATGGAAAAGAATATTTACCCAGTACCCTTCTGATAAGTGGTTAATATCAAGGATATACAAGGCACTGGTTGAACTCTACAAGAAGAAAACATCCAATTCCATCAGAAAATGGGGTTATGAGTGAGAGATAGAGAGGGTAAGAGGGAATATGCCTGCTACAGAGGCGAGGGGGGATAAGAGGTGGGAGTGGAGGGAAGAACACTGTAAACATTGTTGATAGAGAATGAGTATGGGTGGAGGGATGGGTATTCAAACATTGTATGACTGAAACATAATCATGAAAGTTTGTAAGTATGTAACTGTATCTCATGAATATATATATATATATATATATATATATATATATATATACATACACACACACACAACTTGGTGCCAGAACTGTGCAGGAGGAAGAGAGCAGCATGGAACGCCTTCAGGAGTGTCGAAGAAGTTGTTAAGAGTACAAAGAACCTCTGGCTCTGGGCACATCTTTTCGACTCCACCATTATTCCTGCACTAACATATGCCTCTGAGACCTGGGCCCTACGAAAACAAGATGAGAATGCTATTCGGATCTCCCAAAGAGGAATTGAAGGAGCTATGCTTGGAGTATCATGCTTCACTCAAGTGAGAGAAGGAATCCAGAGTTCTGACCTCCATCAATGATCGAGGATCAGGGATGCTGTGTCATTTGCCAATGTGTCGAAAAATCGGATGGGCCAGACACATAATGCGATTTGCAGACGACTGCTAGACTAGAGCCATTACTGACTGGATTCCACGGGATGTCAAAAGAACGCCTGGCCGCCCACCTACGAGATGATCAGACTTCTTTGTCAAGACCCTGAAGGAACGGTTTGATGCTCTTCATGTTTCTGGAGCAAGCAGATACCATTGGGCTATACTAGCACACGACATGGATGGATGGAGATGTTACTGGTGCCCGCTCGAGCAAATCGATGAGCAAAGGGATGACAAGTGATACAAGTGATACATATATATTTATATGTACATATGTTTATAACCCAAAAAAGGAAAACAGAGCAATGAAATGAACAAAAGCTTTCTCAAAAAAGAACTTTCAATGGCCAAAAGGCACATAATAAAAAGCTCTTCGTTACTAATTGTCAGGGAGATGTAAATCAAAACAATGAGATATCATCTCACACCACAGAGACTGGCATACATCTAAAAGAACAAAAGCAACTGGTGTTGGCATGGATGTGGGGAAAAAGGGAATTTTCTTCATTGTCAGTGGGAATACTGACTGGTCCAACCTTTTTGGAAAACAATATGGACATTTCTCAAAACACTAGAAGTTCAGCTCCCATTTGGCCCAGCAACACCACTTCTGGGAATATATCCCTAGGTTGCAAAAAAGCACAGCAGAAATGACACCTGCACCTATATGTTCATTGCAGCACTATTCACAATAGCTAGAATTTGGAAACAACTTGAGTGCCTGAGAACAGATGACTAAAGAAACTTTGGTACATCTACACAATGGAATACTATGCAGCTGTTAGGAAAGATGAAGTCATGAAATTTGCTAATAAGTGGATGGTCATGGAGAGTATGATACTAAGTGAAATGAGTCAGAAAGAGAGGGACAGGAATAGAATGACTACACTGATTTGTTAAATATAAAGTATGATTATGAAACACCCAAGGATGTTAGAGAGAAGGGCCAAGAATATTGCTCCATGGTGGGAAGCCTGACTTATGATCTGGGGAAAAGGCAGGGATCACTAAGTCAATGATGGTTAGAGGGATTGCTTGGGATGGGAGATGTGTGCTGAAAGTAGATGAAGGACCAAACATGATGGCCTCCCAGTATCTGTATTGCAAGCCGGAATACCCATAAGTAGAGAGAGAGGAAGAGAGAAATTGTCATCATAGAGGAAGGCAGAGGGGTGGGACAAGGTGGGAGGGGGAGGATTCTGGGGACATTGAGGGTGGCGAATGTGTACTGGTGGAGGGATGGATATTCGATCATTGTATGCCTTAAACTCAATCATGAAAGCTTTGTAACTGTATCTCACAGTGTTTCAATAAAAAATAATAATAAAAAAGAAATCTAGAGCTGCGTGTCAGGACTTGTGTTCAGGTGGTAAATGATTGTCCACTTGTAATGATGTCAACCCAGAAGCTGAAGTTGGCAGCCACTGACAGAAAGGGTCTCATGAAAAAAAATGAAGGATCAGGGAATTTAGCAATTGGCATTGCCACTATTTAGCACGGTAGTCTAACCCCACTGAACATATCCCCCTGCAATTATCCTTAGTCAGGGAATCCAAACATTTTCCCATCCAGTAGTTAGTGGAAATCAAGAAGAAGCAGGGGTCACTTGTGCTAGTTGTAGACTTCAGAAGGACACTGAGAAACAGCCAAGCCCCTACTCCCTCTAGACAATTTCTCCTGTTCCTTCATCTCTTCATTTTCCATCTTTTCTGTTGTTTAAGGGATTACCTGTACTTCAAGAATCTGACTATTTAGGGAAAGATTTAAGAAACAGATTTCAGGCTCCAAGTCCAGGAGACTATAATGCTGCTGAGTTTGGAAAACTGTGATTCACTGCACAGGCTAAGGATTGAAGTTTGGGGTAGAAAAAAAAGTCCCATATAGCTCATATGATGAGTCAGTCAGATGTGCAAACTTTCCCTAACCAAACAAACTGCAGCAATGAGATGAGTTCAGAGAAACAGCATCTCTTCCAGCAGCCCGGGAAATCACATGGGAATCAAGTATTTCTTAAAAAAATATCCTGGATTTCCTTAAAAAGTCAACTTGCCTTGAATAACAACTGTGCAACCATGCTGAGAAAAACTTGGAAAAGTAGGTAAGATTTTTTGGGGGACTTTATTTGTCACTGTTTTCCTGTGAAAACATCCTGGTACCCAGGATGCAGCTTTGGTTCCCAGATGCTCTGAATGCTGTGTTTTGGCACCCTTTCTCAAACTCGTGCTATGGTTTCTTAAACATCCATCTTCCTGTTTCATCTACTTACTACCCCACAGAAAACTTGAATATTCTCATGCTCACTTGGCCCATGAGAGCAGTGACTTGCAAAGCATGCTAAGTGGGGGTCCTGGTGACTTCAGACATTCCCTGGAGAGAACCACACTTCCTGAGCTTTCTTTCATCCACCAAGGGTTGGTTATATGATCGTTACAAGGAGACATATGTCAAGGAACTCAAGAATTCCCTTGAGAAGATCAAGAGTGGAAGATATGATTGCAACACAGGAAACTGAGTGTTTTTGAAGTCTAGCTGCTGGTGATTAACATGAAAGAGTTAACTAGGAGAACCAGTGAGTTTCTCCATGTCACCATGAATTGATTACCTTGAAGTGGCTTCTGAACAAAGCAATTGCATATGGCCCTCTCTTGAGGCAAAGTGGAATCATCTGTTCTTTGGACCCACATTCCAGGTTGAGGGAAACATGGGCAGAGTCTCCTGATTATTTCCATGCAGAAGAGGCCCTGAGAGTCCTCCAAATGTGCCTGAATGTCAAGGCACACTGGGAACTGCGTCTACCTGGAAGTTTGCAGCATGATCACAGAACGTAGGAGCCAAGGAGGGCCTTCTGAGGGTGTGTCTTTATTTGGCAGAGGGGGAAATTGGGTTGCCAGCTTAGAGCACTTTATCAGCTTATAGGGGAAAGTTCTAATGATGGCTGGATGTTGAAGGGTGGAGAAAGAGTTTAAACACATTCCCCTCAAATGGAGAAAAGCTGATATTGGGTGCCCTCCAGAGCCTTCTACCTGGCAAAATTCAACTTTTAATGGCTAAAGACTCTCACTGGTATTCCCCAGAAGTAATGGGAAAGGTCCCCAGATTTCATGGGACCAGTTATATCAGGACACCGTGCCTTAGATGAAGGCCAGGCTTGGGATGGTGCATCATCACCATAACATGGCGAGAAAAACCAAAGAGAAGCCCTAGATTCTCCTCCTGCTGGTGTAATGACAGAATCCCTAAGTTCACATGTGTTGGGTAATTCTGCTTGGTGAATGTTAGGGACCTCTAAGATCCCTGTCCATTCTTGTTAAACTGGGCTCTCCAACCCATGTTTCTGTCCATAGTTCTCTCCTAGCTCTGCTATTGTGACCTGGATGCTTGAAGTTCTCACACAACTCACTACTCTGACTCCATGCTAAGTGCTCTCTAGCATTTGCTGTGACAGACATAGCAGGCAGGTCTAACCTTACAAGAAGTCTTTTGCTTTTAATTCAATGTACTGATAAATCATGAGATTTTTTTTTTGTGTGTGTGAATCCTGCTTTTTGAAGGTAGCTTCCCCAAGCAAAGCTTAAGAGACCTGGGACCACTCCCAGAGACAAGAAGTCATCCAAGCCAGAGGGTTCAGTGCTGGCCTGGTGGTGCAAAGTTGCTCAGACCCAGTAGAGCTGGTGGCTATCAGGACCACTCTGTTATGCTCAGGGTCCACTGGGGTCACTTTAATCACTACTTGGGGGCTTCCAGGGCTATTTCCAGTATGCTCAGCATGCCAGGGATTGAACTCAATTCCCCATGTGCAGATCACGTGATCTACCCCTTTGAGCTATATCCCTAGCACCAAGAAGCATAATTTTATTAGGACTCTGTGTTTATAGGAAAGTTGTTAGTGTAGGCGCATATTGAATATGGGCCCCAAACACTTGCCCTCACCCCTGTTATAAGACAGGAGCTCTGTGTAATATTAGAACTTCATGGAATTAGCCAGAGATCTGAGAGTTAGAAGATGTGGTCTCACTCTCATCAGCTTAGGTGACAGCCTGCAACAGCTTTTGAAGGGTCAAAGCCCTGCAGGTTCCCGGGTTAATGCCTGAAACTATTGTTGTCAACAGAAACCAGCGCAAAACCGTTTCCCTTCATTCAGCCCTTTGTATCCGATGAACTTGCAATCAAGACTTTGACCTTTATATCAAGCTTTATTCTTCTCAAAGTGTATTCATATACAATATTCCTTCCTCCTCCGTACCTATCAGTGGATGTGAAGAGAGTGAAAGAAAGCATGAAGAGCTTTCTGGGGTGTTTATAACTCACCCTCCACCCACTTCCCAATCCTTTACAACCTCTTCAGCACCCTCTGCTAGAAGACTGTCTAGAACACCTTCCGAAAGCTAGTCTCCCAACCGCCCTTTCACACACACCTCCCCATCTTCAGATACTCCCCCACCCCTGAGCTGCAGATTGCCTATCATCGTCTACTTCTGACCCCACAGCAAACTTTTATGGGGACCCAAGCTTCCTATTAGTGCATTTCCCTTTCTCTGTTTACCACAGTTCTCCTCAACCTCTTCTCTCTCTGAATCCTGGATCCACTCAGAGGACACTGTTTCCCCACAGCTTTTCTTGAACTGGGCTCTTTCATCTCCCTCATATGTCATTCTTTTTTTTTTTTTAAATTTTTGTTTAATTTTTATTAGTGAGACACCATGAGGTACAGTTGTAGACTTACAAATTTTTGTGTCATTCTTTTTTTTAATTTTAAAATATATTTTTAAAATTATTTATTTATTATTACTAGTGAGACACCCTGAGGTACAGTTGTAGACTCACAAATTTTTGTGTCATTCTTTTTTTTTAACTTTAAAATATTTTTAAAAATTATTTATTTATTTTTATTAGTGAGACACCGTGAGGTACAGTTGTAGACTTACAAATTTTTGTGCTTGGGTTTCAGTTATACAATGATCGAGTACCCATCCCTCCACCAGTGCCCATTCTCCACCACCAATGATCCCAATATCCTTCCCACCCGCCATCTCCCCCATCCCACCCTGCCTCTGTGACAGGGCATTCCCTTTTGTTCTCTCTCTTCTTATTGGGTGTTGTGGTTTTTTTAAACAAATAACTGTGAGATAGTTACAGACTTACAAACTTTTGTGATTACGTTTGAGTCGTACAATGATGAGTACCAATCCCTCCACCAATGCCCATTCCCCACCACCAATGATCCCAGTATCCCTCCCACCACCCCACTCCTGCCCCCACCTCCCACCTCTGTGGCAGGCACATTCCCTTTTACTCTCTATATTTTGGGGGATGTTATGGTTTGCAATATAGGTAGTAAGTGGTCATCATGTTTGGTCCATAGTCTACTTTCGGCATGCATCTCCCACCTGAGCAAGTCCTCCAAGCATCATTTGCTTAGTGATCCCTTCATAACCCAGCTGCCCCAGCATGTAAGGATGGCTTCCGAGCCATGGGACAATTCTCTGGCGCTTATCTCTATTGGGGAGAAGGGAACTCTCCTTCACTGCTGGTGGGAATGCCTATTGGTTCAACCTTCTTGAAGACAGTATGAGCATTTTTCAAAAAACTAGAAATTAAGCTCCCATTTGACCCAGCAATACCACTTCTGGGAATATATCCCAGAGATGAAAAAATACAGTAGAAATGACATCTACACTTGTATGTTTTTTTGCAACACTATTTAAAATAGCCAGAATCTGGAAAAAACCTGAGTGCTCGAGAACAGATGACTGGTTAAAGAAACTTTGGTTCATCTGTCATTTTTACAGATACTCCCGATTTGGTGAAAAGTCACTTTCCAAAATTTGAAAACCTGCACAAAGGAGCTGGTGATGCCTGGAGAGGAGCTCTCCTCTTAGCTGATGGCATAGTTTAATCTCCCTAACCACTCAATGCATATGATCTAAGAAAACCCACCAGTCTCCTTGGTCTGTAACTGCCCCACAAAGTGATTAAATTCCCTTTCTGCCTATGTTCGCTGATGTCCTTGCTTCTTCCTTTTTTTATAATTTTTTTTAATTTTATAAGTTAGTTCACAATATTTGATTACATTTAATATTCAAACACCCATCCCACCACCATTACACCTTCGCATCACCAACTTCAGGATATTTCCATCCCAAGCCCCAATTCCTGTCCCAAAACACAACCGAAAGAATATATTTTGTATTGTCTGTTATGAAGAACTGCTGAACATGCTTACAAAAAAGTGTTCATATAGAAAATAGTGTGAAGATTGTTCTATTTTGGCAGGAGCCATTAAGACATTCTATAGGATATCACATGTATTGCTTCAAATCAATTCCAAGATGTGTATTTGTTTGTAACCACTGTCACTGTCACTGTCCTCCCATTGTTCATTGATTTGCTCGAGCGGGCTCAGTAACGTCTCCATTGGAGACTTTGTTGTGACTGTGTTTGGCATATCAAATACATCACAGGTAGCTTGCCAGGCTCTGCCGTGCGGGCGAGATACTCTCAGTAACTTGCCGGGATCTCCGAGAGGGGCGGAGGAATCAACTCGGGTCGGCCATGTTGGCTGCGTGCAAGGTAAACACCCTACTGCTGTGCTATTGCTCCAGCCCACGGCAGAGTCTGGCAAACTCCCCGTGGCGTACCCAATATGCCAAATACCAGTAACAATGATGGGTCTCATTCTCCTAACTCTGAAAGAGCCTCGAATATGGCACTTTCTAAAAAAAATCTCAGGCCTACGATGAAGAGACGTTACTGGGGCCTGCTCGAGGCAATCGACGAATAACAGGATGGTTGTGATTGTGATTGATTGTGATAGGATATCACTAACATGTTGTTAACGCTTGGGTGATGTGAGCTTCGGTATATATGTCTGAAAATATGTATATATGCATATATATATATATTTTTTTTCCTCTGGGCTGGAGCCATAGCACAGTGGGTAGGGCGTTTGCCTTGTACACAGCCAACATGGCCGGCCTGAGTTTGATTCCTCTGCCCCTCTTGGAGAGACTGGCAAGCTACTGAGAGTACTGAGAGTATCTCACCCGCACGGCAAAGCCTGGCAAGCTACCCGTGACGTATTCAATATGCCAAACACAGTAACAACAAGTCTCACGATGGAGACGTTACTGGGCCTGCTCGAGCAAATTGATGAACAATGGGAGGACCGTGACCGATATTTTCCTCTATGATTTGTTGCCTACTGTCTGAACCCAATCAAATATGGTGTGGTAACTATGGAGAATGGGTAGGGAGTGTCTTACCTCCAGAAATAAATGCACTCAGATGTGAGGCTAGGCCCGGGCGTGTGGGGAGTGACCTGGAGCATGGTGGCAGTTGGGTTGTGGAGGTTGGTTGCCAGGGCTGGTTCCTTTGGGGTGGGGAGGGCTCTCACCTGGCCCCTCTGGGGCTCCCTGAGTGAAAACAGCCTGACTCGGAGTCCAGTGGCATGACTATGGGGGCCTCATTTTATGCTCCTTTCAGGGAAAAGCAGCCATGTGATCTCCTATCTCCTTGCTTCTTCTTTCTCTAAGAGATGAAAGCAGTTGAGGATCTCCCACCTGTCAGCCACAAAGTGGGCTCCTAATTATGCACATTAGAAGGTCCTTTGTCTTCTCTTCTGTTCTCCGGATAAATAGAACTTGCTTTCTGTGCAGATCCAGTCTAGTTCTTCTGCCACCCCAGGCTAGAAATTGTGTCTTATCATGTGTGTCATTCCCATCAGCATGTAAGACTAATATTCCCCAACTTACAACAAAACGGAATTAATCTGACCAGCTTCTCCATCATCTCATGATTGCTCTGTTCTCTGTGTAGTCAACCAGACCAAAACATTCGTCTATATTGTGTTTGCTTCCTTCAGGGCTTCTATAATACTTAGGGTACATGGTGTGGATTTATTAAAAGAAAAGTTTTTTTATTAATTATCTATTGCTATATAACAAAGTACCGCAATTTTCCCCCAAAAATGCAACATCATTATCTAACAAATTCTCTAGGCCCAAAGCTCAGGTGTGGCATTGCTATATTCTCAACTCAGTCTCTAAAAGGACTCTAAGTTGTTGACTGGGACTGTGGTTTCCTTGGGACGAGGTTCCTCTTCCCACTGACTATTGGCAGAATTCAGTTCCTTGTGGTTGTGGGCTGAGGTCCATTGTCTGAGAACTCTATCAGTACCCTGATGATGATGATGATGAGAACTCTATCAGCACACACAGTTCTCTTTCTGCCACCCCCATAAAGCAGTTCACAAACCTGTCTGTTTTGCAGGCCATGTTGTTTTGACTTTCTTAGAGAGAAACTTAGAGAGAAAGCCCTCTACTTAGAGAAAAACTTAGAGAGAAAGCCCTCTACTTACAAAGAACTCATCATGTGATTAAGCCAGATTTAATCCTCTCCTCCCCCAAACAATCTGCCAAAAGATCAACTGATGTGAGAACTCAATTATATTTGCAAGTTTCACAGCAGCATCTTAGGACTTAGATTAGTGATTGGTTGAATATGTGAGAAATTGTGGAAGTTGTCTTAGAAGTTGGTGTGCTCCAGGCAGTCAAATTTCAACAAAATATTTTCCCCCCCTCTGGGCTGACACAGTTCATCCAGGGTAGGAGACGTGACTAGGAAACTCCAAGTAAACAGACTTGACCTCTTGTCACCAAACTGTGTACCTTTGTGCAACCTCTCAATGGCAATCCTTTCTCACATTTCTCTGAGTTTATCATCGTGACCCTAAAACTGCCCTGTCAACATCCACAGTAACTTCCGTTCTGTCAAATCCAATAGTTAGTTCTTATCAAATTTGTTTGGGACTGAACATTCACATACCTCGAAGATCCATATACTGAACTCCCAGGTTTAAGAGTGATAATTTTAGGAGTTGGGACATTTGGGAAATATTTAGGTTTAGATGAAGTCCTGGGGTTGGAGGTCCAATGATGGCATGGTGTCCTTCTAAGAGGAACAGACACCAAAGCTTCCTCTCTCTGCTTTGTGAGGAGAACATAGCAAGAAGGTGGCCAACAAGTCACAAGTGAGTTCTTAACAGAAATTCTAACTGATGTGTCCATAACTATATCCTGGACTTCTGCGCTTTTAGAATGAGGAGACGGAAGTGCCAGTTGCTTAACTATTGGGAACTTTGTCACAGGAGCTGATAAAACATGCTCAGCATGGTTCGACAACTGGTCATTCTCTTTCCAGATTTACTTTCTCTCTTTTTTTTTCTTTTTATGTATTTAAATTTTTTATTTTATAAGGTAGTTCACAATATTTGATTACATTTAATACTCAAACACCAATCCCATCACCGTTATACCTTCCCACCACCAAAGTTGGAATGTTTCCATCTCAAGCTCCGATCGATCCCTGTCAGAAAGCACAACCGAAATAATATATTTTGTATTTTTTCTGTTATGAAAAACTGCTGAAAATGCTTACAAGAAAGTATTCACATAGGAAACAGTGTGAAGATTGTTCTATTTTGGCAGGGGTCATTAAGACATTCTTTAGGATATCACTAACATATTGTTAAAGGTTGAGTGATGTGCGCTTTCAAATATATATATGACAATATGTATATATGTATATATATCCCTCTATGATTTGTTGCCTACTATATGAACCTCATCAAATGTGGTGTGGTACTTATGGAGAACTGGTAGGGAGTGTCTTATGATGTGTTGAGGCCGAGTGGTTCAAGAATATGTTCACTCATGTGTGACGCTTGGCCTAGTGTGTGGGGAGTGGCCTTGAGCGTGGCAGTGGTTGGTTTCTGAAGGTTTTTGGCTGCTGGGGTTGGGTCCTTTGGGGCGAGGAGGGCTCTCACCCACCTTCTTCTGGGGCGACCAGAGTGAAACAGCTACGCATGGAGTATGGTGGCATCACTATGGCAGGATTCATGTTATGCTCCCTTCCGGGAGAAAGAGCCGTGTGATCTCTACTTTCTCTTCTTGAGGACATTGTTCTTTTTAGATTCTTCCTCTACATTATTCTTTATTAATTTCATTTGCTGATTTCTGTTCTCTTCCTTCCCTCTAAACCTAGAGACTTCTTGGATCAGTGGTCAGCTTTCATCTTTCCACCATCTGAACTTATTCCAACACAACTTTGCCTGAAAGCATTCTAACACTGATGATTTCCCACTGCATATCGGCTTCTCACGTCTTATCAGTCAGATGGATCCTAGACAAGTTGGTCCACATTTGCTGTTTCAAGCCTAATATATCTTAGATCAAACATATAACCAAATTGACTGCCATAGAGGCAGGGGGAGGCGTAGAATGGGGGGGGGGGCGGATACTGGGGACATTGATGGTGGAAAATGTGCATTGGTGGAGGAATGGGTGTTCAATCATTGACTGAAAATCAAACATGAAAGCTTTGTAACTGTAAAAAAAACATATAAACAGACTTGAAAAAAATTAAAATGTTCTTCTTGAAATAATCCCCCCCACCTACCAACCTCCCACCACCACCCAGACTAAACATCTATTTTTTTAAAAATCCTCTTATTACTCACATCCGATTCATAGGCAAATGCTAATGGTTCTTCCTTCAGAATATGTCTGGAGTCTAACCATTTGTCTCCTGGGCCCAAGTCACTACTCTGCTAGCCCAGATTATTGTATTAGACATCCAAGAGGTCTTCCTATTTTGACTCTTGCCTCTCTGGTCTTCTCCCTACAGAGCAATGACACTTTTAAGAAGGCCACATCTACTATGGCCTAAAATAGTTTTCCAGTCAGTGGAAAAGTCAACAGTCTCCGACAAGCCTCTGTGACCTCAGGTCTCTGGAACGCTGATGATTCTCTCTCCCCTACTTTTTCTGCTCTGGTATTATGGCCTTTGTGCTATTCTCAAATCTTCCATTGCAATCTCTCTTCAGCATCTTTGCTCTTGCTAATCTCTCCTCTCCGTCTTTCTATTTTTGATTTCAGAGCTTATTCTCTCACTGCAGTTCTTGGCTCAAGAGTTTCCTGCCTGAGACCCTTCTTGATTTACTCCATCACCATCCACATAGAGCATTTTATTAACGTATTCTCCAACCAACCCCGCCCCCCTGTAATTTCATGAAAATAGAAATTTGTTTATTTAGTGTTCTGTCTCTAAGGATCCAACAGTCAGTGCTCAAGAAATATCTGTTGGGTCTTGGTGCTGGAATATAAACTGAGGACTTTATATGGGATAGGGGGGTAGGGGGGAGGTGGACCAGATGTGACACAGGGGTATGGGGTTGGGGGTCTTAGGAATTTTGGTCATGATGAGATGATATAACTGTGAATGGAAAAAGCCGTAAATGTCAACACCATTGTCAACTTTTTTTTTGGTGGGGGTGCATTATACCTGGCAGTGCTCAGGGATCACTCCTAGTAGGGCTCAGGAGACCATGCCAGGCAAGTGCCCCACATGCTATATTATCACTCCAACCCTCTCCCATTTTTGACATTTAACTTAACTATAATGTTACAATACATAAACCATCATATTAAACCCCTGACCTCAGGGATCAAGAAACACAAGAAGGGGTTCCCAGGGCTCCTGTGTGCTCCTTGGGAGAACCATCCCACCAAATAAATATTTACTGAATAACTAGATGCATTCAGATTATGAGTTCAAAAAGTGTGGGCGTGCAGGACTCATGTGTTCAGTGGCTGAGAACTGCTCCCCTGCCAGACCATGGACATGGACAAATGAAGAATGGGGAATGGAGGAATGAGGGTACACAGCCCAAGGCTGGGTGGTAATCTGTAGCACTGTCCTCCAATTGTTCATCGATTTGCTCAGGCGGGCACCAGTAACCAGTCTCCATTGTGAGACTTGTTGTTACAGCTTTTGGCATATCAAATATATCACAGGGAGCTTGCCAGGCTTTGCCACACAGGCGGAATACTCTCGGTAGATTGCCAGGATCTCTGAGAGGGGTGGAGGAATCGAACCTGGGTCAATCACTTGCAAGGCAAATGCCCTATCTGCTATGCTATCACTCCGGCCCTGAATATTAAATGTAATCAAATATTGTGAACTACTTTATACAATAAAAAAACCAAAAACAAACAACAAAACAAAAAGACAAAGAAAAGAAAAGGGGTGTATGCACTTCCTGGCACCCACCAAGCTGTCCCTGGTCCCAGCATGACTGTCAGGGCAGCGTGCACTGGTGGGTGGGTGCTTCATACTGGCCCGGGGCCATGCCAGTGTGAATACCCCTCTTACCCTGTTTGCTCTTTGGGTTTTTGTGGGGGTGGGGTTGGTCGGGGAGGGGTGTTTGCTTGGGGGCGACCCCTGGCAAGGTACCTGGGAGTGTGGGACCCTGTGGTGGCAGGGATCAAATCCAGATCTCCCCTAGGCAAAGCCTGTGCCCGAGTTCTAGAGTCATCTTCTGGCTCTACCTACACGCCTCTGACCCAAGTGCCCGCGGGAGCATCAGAGAGGACACTGATGCCCACCGCGCTCACCCCAGTCACCCTCCAGCCCTGAAGCCATGAAGGGCATCTGGCAATGAGACCGTTTATTTCATTTTCATCCTCATCCTTACAGCTTCATTCTCCTACAGCATAGTTGTTTCTTCTTCTACCTAGTTACTTTCTTCCCTCCTTGTAGATAATTTTCTTCCCCTTTACATCTTAATAATCTCTCCCCTCTCCCTTCTTACAGCATAGTTATACAGAAACCATGAAGGGCGGGGATACACACAGGTGGGGTGGAACATTATCAAACAACAAACAGATGTAAAACCCCTTTTTCAGGGGAAGTTCTTCCAGATTAATTTAAGGACAAAATCTCATCTGAGGGTGCAGCACTCTAGATTACTAGAAGATCCACTCAAGGGTGGGATTTCATCTAAGGGTATTTTTCTTTCTCCTTTCCTTAGCTAGTAATTCTTTTAAATCATCATATTAAATTGACCTCTTACTAATATTTCTAGTCATTTTGTATGAGCACAGTAAGCTTAAAGGTTGGCTCTTCCTGGGGACATCTTGCTACATATCCCAGACTACAATCCTCAGCCCAGGTTAGTCTTTCCTAATCCCAGCAGGGTCTTTATCCAGGTACTACTTTTTGGGTCATAACAGAGTTTGTTTTGTGACCATACTCTTATTATACTTCTTATGGCACTTAACTTGTTCCTTTTCGATGCCAGAGTAGCTTACAGCTTGGCTTGGGTCCATCTTTGTCCCTCGCTGGAGCTTTACTTTTGGGGGTGTTAGGAAGTAAAGGCAACTGAGGCTTAAGTCAGGTAAATATGATGAATGCCCAGGAGTAAATGTTATTTGGAGTCAATTAACTCTGCTGTGACAAAAGCATAGCATCAACTGTCTTCCTGTGTCTATATAAAAAGGGTATTGCTAAACCATGCAAATGACATAAAGGAAAGAGAAAAAGCAATATGGGATTATTATTCCACTAACGGAACTGGGTGTGCCTCAGGAGCACTGTTATGGGAGTAACTCAATAAACCTCAGCGCCCTGTGGGGGGGAGCAAGGACAAAATGCATCTTACCATTACTTTTTGAAATTGATGGAGATACCAGTGATGTAGGGCTGGAGCGATAGCACAGCGGGTAGGGCGTTTGCCTTGCATGCAGCGGACCCGGACCGACCTGGGTTCAATTCCTTGATTCCTTTGCCCCTCTTGGAGAGCCCCAGCAAGCTACCGAGAGTATCACGCCCGCAAGGCAGAGCCTGGCAAGCTACCCATGACGTATTCGATATGCCAAACACAGTAACAACAAGTCTCACGATGGAGACGTTACTGGGCCCGCTCGAGCAAATCGATGAAAAAAGGGGGAACTGTGACCGTGACCGTGACGGGAGGACAGTGCTATAGTGCTAACCAGTGACGTAGGAGAGTGGTATAGCTACAGATGCAGAACACAGGCTCCACAACACTGAAAACATGAGATCTAAACTACAACTATCAAACTTTGAAATGTGCTGCCTGTCGAGATGGCAGGCAGGTTGGGGTGGGAGATTAAAGGGGAGGACCATGCTAATTAACAATTTCTAAGTGACGGGAACTCTACTTGACATTAACCCATGGTTGTTAGGTCATTCAAACAAAACTAATAGATTTAAACAATTTTACCAGGAACAATTATACTATGAAAAGTTTGATGACGGCAATCTGTGTTACATTTCTTTTAATCACCGTGTAAGTAGAGTATTAAAAATACTTCCAATAAACCACAAAGTTTGGTTTTTGAAATAAGGGATGGTTCTGTATAGCTATTATACCAAAATCAGTCATAGCAGCAAATATTTTTTTCAGTCTGGTACTTACTTAGTATAGGAGCCAGAGCAATTATTCAGCTTGTTTTTATGTACAGCAACAAATTCCCTATGAAAAACACAATTCCCATTATCGAGAGATGATACTGTCTCAAGGGCCTTGAACATCGATCCCAGCACCAACTCTCCACTGAAGAGAAAATACAGGGTACTACTGTTTTTATGTTGAAAACTTATAGATTTGAATTGCTCATTATGACATTGATTCTGATCAGTCAAATGTCAAACATTCAGATCATGATATCTTTGGGGCAGTCACACCTGATAGTGCTCAAGTGCTCAGTGCTCAACTCCTGTGCTCAGTGCTCAGTGCTCAATTCCTGACTCTATGCTTAAGAATCAACCCCCAAGACGAAGTCACGAAATTTACATACAAGTGGTCCTACATGGAAAGTATCATGTTAAGCAAAATGACTCAGAAAGAAAGGGATAGACGTAGAAAGATTGCATTGATCTGGGGAACATAAAGTAACAAAATAGGAAACTAACACCCAAGAATGGCCGAAATTGGTACCAGGAATTTTACTCCATGACTTGGAGGCCAACCACGCATACTAGGGGAAAAGGGAGCTCAGATAAAGAGGGGAACGCCAAATAAAGGTGTTGGGAGGATCCTCCCAGGATGGGAGAAGCATGCTGAAAGTAGACTATAGACCAAACATGATGGCCACTCAATGTTTCTTTTGCAAACCCCAACACCCAAAAGGAGAGAGAGAGAACAGAGGGGAAAGCCCTGCCACAGAGACAGGGTGGGATGGGGGGGATGGAGGGGTGGGAGGGATACTGGGATCCGTGGTGGTGAGAAATAGGCACTGGTGGAGGGATGGGTATTTGATCATTGTATAATTGAAACCCAAGCACAAAAATGTGTAGGTCTGCAATTGTAACTCATGATGTCTCACTGGGCTGGAGCGATAGCACAGCGGGTAGGGCGTTCGCCTTACATGCGGCCAACATGGCCGACCCGAGTTCGATTCCTCCGCCCCTCTCGGAGAGCCCGGCAAGCTACCGAGAGTATTCGATATGCCAGACACAGCAACAACAAAGTCTCCAATAGAGACGTTACTGGGCCTGCTCGAGCAAAATTTTTTTTAATAAAAAAAAAAAAATCAACCCCAGCACTGCTTGGAAGACCCCCCAGCACTGCTTGGAAGACCCTATGTGGAGCTGGCATTTGAACTGGGGGTAGCTGTAAGCAAAGCAAATGTCTTACCTCATGTTCTATCTCTCTGCCTTCAAATAATAGAAGTAAATATTTTCTATTCTAATTCTTAGAAGTTGATACTTATTAAATTCACATTTGGGCCATAGAAGTCAACTTATGATCTGCATTCACAAGAAATTGATTTTTCTGTGATTTGAATGTGGCCTTCATGTCAAAAATAATCATAGCATGATTTTTTGAAAGGCATTTTGGAATGAATTTAAACTT
This sequence comes from Sorex fumeus, assembly GCF_029834395.1. Lineage (NCBI taxonomy): Eukaryota > Metazoa > Chordata > Mammalia > Eulipotyphla > Soricidae > Sorex > Sorex fumeus. The sequence continues at coordinate 248,783 of NW_026606062.1, forward strand.
TAAAATTCTTGCTGCAAGCTTAATGAAGTTATCAAAAGTGACGTTGCTTAAACAATTTCTGCATTAAATAATTTAAAGTTTTGCATGGTCTTGTCATTTACATATCCTTCAAACGCCTGCTTTTAAAAATTGCTCTGTGTAAGTAACTGAATGGAAGTGTGGATGCTTGGAAAACGGAAAAGGATTATGACCCTGCCAACAACTTTCATACTTTGTATAAGTATACATATATATAGAAAGTATATATATGCATATATATATATAAAGTGTATATATATATACTGGAGCAATAGCACAGCGGTAGGGCATTTGCCTTGCATGTAGCCAACATGGCCGACCTGAGTTCGATTCCTCCGCCCCTCTTGGAGAGCCCGGCAAGCTACCGAGAGTATCTTGCTCGCATGGCAGAGCCTGGCAAGCTACCCATGATGTATTCGATATGCCAAACACAGTAACAACAAAAGTCTCCAATGGAGATGTTACTGGGCCTGCTCGAGCAAATCGATGAACAATGGGAGGACAGTGACAGTGGACAGTGATATATATATATATATATATATATATATATATATATACTGGAGCAATAGCACAGTGGTAGGGCATTTGCCTTTTACACAGCCAACATGTCCGACCCGAGTTCGATTCCTCCGCCCCTCTCGGAGAGCCCGGCAAACTACCGAGAGTATCTCGCCCGCACGGCAGAACCTGGCAAGCTACCGGTGATGTATTCAATATGCCAGACACAGTAAAAACAAAGTCTCCAATTGAGATGTTACTGGGCCCGCTCGAGCAAATCAATGAACAACGGGAGGGCCTTTACCTTTTATATATCTATATATATTTTCATTTTTTTTCATTTCATCATCCTGTTATTCGTCGATTGCCTCGAGCAGGCCCCAGTAACGTCTCTTTCATCCTAGCCCTGAGATTATATTCAAGGCTATTTAGGAGAATGAGTCACCACCATGCTGAGACCACCACCATGCTCAGCCACCACCATGCTGAGACCACTCTCCGCACACATGAAGGTACTGGCAGAGGGACAAAGCCACGCGGGTTCCGGGGCCGAGACCTCCAAGCCTACTCGAATTGGAGTCGAGCATCTTCCACCCAGATCCTCCAAATTCCAGTAGGCAGGGGTCACACCCACCACCTGGCCCCCTGGCGCCGTGTAATCCCATCAGCGGCCAAGACTCAGAGACTATAAAATCCAGATCCTGGAACCGCGCGGCCGCATTCGCAGCCGCGCGACATCTTATCAAAACTTTTTTTTTATGACATCTTATTGTCTCATTCCTACTTTGGACAAATTTGCAGGCTATCGAATGTAGCCTGCCCACAGGGCAGAGTCTGGCAAACTCCCCGTGGCGTACCAAATATGCCAAATACCAGTAACAATGATGGGTCTCATTCTCCTAAATATATATATATATATATATATATATGTTATAAGTAATCACTTGAAATCAGTTGTCATCCCATTGTTCATTGATTTGCTCAAGCAGGCGCCAGTAATGTCTCCACTCAACTCTGTCACGTGCTAATGTATCTCAGTGGCATCGGCTCACTCCAGGAACACGGAGAGCATCAAAACATTTGTTCAGGGTCTTGACAAAGAAGTTTGACCATCTGGTAGATGGGCAGCCAGGTGTTCTTTTGATGTCCCGTGGAATCCAGTCAGTAACGGCTCTAGTCCAGTGGTCATCTCCAAATCACATTACGTGTCTGGCCCGTATGATTTTCAACACCTTGACAAACAAAGCAGCATCCCTATAACCTTCGATTGTCAACAGAGGTCGGAATTCCAAATTGCTTCTCTCATTTGAGTGAAGCATGATAATCCAAGCAGAGCTCTTTTGATTCCTCTTTGGGTGATCCGAATAGTGTTCTCGTCCTGTTTTCGTAGGGCTCAGGTCTCTGAGGCGTATGCTGATGCATTTGTATAAGTATACATATATATGAGTATGTATTTGTATAACGGCCCTGATTTTGTCATCTCTAATATATTAATATGATGTGTATTTCAGAACTATTGGGATAATTAGTTATATATTTCTATTTTTTGAAATTTATTGATTATTGGAATTATAATATTGTTGATGCTTTCAATGCATACATCATTCCAATATCACCCCATCACCAAGGTATCCAGTTCCCTCCACCAAGTTACCAATGATCCATCCCTTTCAATCACTATCCACCCCGCAAACTCAATTCTGTGACCGAATCTCTAGTTCTGTTGCTTTTGTCCTTTTGTTGCTGCTTCACTGTGCATCCTTAAATATTACATACAAGAGAGACCATTTTGTAGGTATTCCTTTTCTTCTGACTCCACTCAACATGAAGTCCTTGAAGTACATTCATGTTGAAACAAATTACATGATTTTGTCATTTTTTACAGCTATGTACTATTCCATTATGTATATCTATATCTATATCTATATCTATATCTATATCTATATCTATATCTATATCTATAGATATATATATCAAACTTCTCGGATGCCAATTTGTAGCTGGGAATAAAATTTGTTTTTATATCTTGGCTATTGTACTAAACACTGAGATTTACACAGCTGTGTATATTCTTTTGAATTAATGTTTTTGTGTTTTTAGAGTAGATGCCAAGAAGTGGTATTAATTGGTTATATGAGAGTTCTAGTCCTACTTTTTCTCACAATTTTCTTGACATTCCTAGATTTATAATACTGTTAGTTATGTTTTTTATGAGAATTATTGAAAATATAGTTTCTTAGGTAGGTCTCTACGTGCTACATATAAAATGGAACATTATCCAGTAACTTAAAAAGTGAAGTATTGACACATGCTGTAAAATGAAGGAACTAGAAAACGTGTTAAGTGAAAGAATCCAGACACTACATCACCTAATTATGGATCCATTTATGTGATGCTTCTAGAACTACTAAACCCACAGAAACAGTAAAATATGCTGTTGTTCACAGGGCTGAGAGAAATGAGGAATGGGGAGGGAGTTATGAATTATAGCGCTTAACTCACAACTAGACATTGTGAATTGTGGTTCATGCCACTAAATTGTATGCTTTAAAATGTCAATATGGTAACTTTATATTCTGTATACTATACTAGAATATAAAAGTTACTTAAAAAAATAAATTCCCTGGGTACTTGATCATTGTATAACTGAAACCCAAGCACAATAATTTGTACATCTACAACTGTACCGCATGGTGTTTCACTAATAAAAATTAAAAAAAATAAATTCCTACATTATATTTATAATAAAATTGCATTTACAGTCAATTTATATTTACACACACACAAACACTACATTCCTGCATTCACACACCAAATTATGAGTACTGCTTATTTCTGAGTATGATATTAGTGGTACTTTTGTTTGGGGGTGGGGTAAAACCTGAGACCACACTTGGAAGTGCTCAGGGGCCTCTAGTACTTTTTCAGATAATCTATACTTTTTTTTTTGCTTTTTTGATCACACCTGGTGATGCAAAGGGGTTACTCCTGGCTCATGCACTCAGGAATCACTCCTGGTGGTGCTCGGGGGACCATATAGGATGCTGGGGATCGAACCCAGGTCGACCGCATGCAAGGCAAATGCCCTACCCATTGTACTATTGCTCCAGCCCCAGATAATCTATACTTTTATTTTCAATATGTATTGGCATTTACTCTCCCAAAGAGGAATTGAAAGAGCTATGCTTGGAGTATCAAGCTTCACTCAAGTGAAAGAAAGAATACAAAGTTCTGACCTCCATCGATGATCGAGAATCAGGGACACTGTGTCGTTTGCCAAGGCATTGAAAATCACATGGGCCGGACACGTAATGAGATTTGGAGATGACCGCTGGACTAGAGCCATTACCGACTGGATTCCACAGGACATCAAAAGAATGCCTGGCCGCAAAAAAGTATAGTGAAAGTGACATCTGCACTTGTTTGTTCATTGCAGCACTCTTTACAATAGCTAGAATCTGGAAAAAACCTGAGTGCCTGAGAACAGATGACTGGTTAAAGAAACCTTGGTATATTTACACAATGGAGTACTATGCAGATGTTAGAAAAGATGAAGTCATGAAATTCATATACAAGTGGTACTACATGGAAAGTATCATGCTAAACGAAATGAGTCAGAAAGAGGGGGATAGACATAGAAAGATTGCATTTATCTGGGGAACATAAAGCAACAAAATAGAAGACTAACACCCAAGAATGGCTGAGATTAGTACCAGGAATTTTGCTCCATAGCTTGGAGGCCAGCCACACATGCTAGGTGAGAAGGCAGCTCAGATAGAGAAGGGAGCACCAAATAAAGGGTGTTGGGAGGTTCCTCCCAGGATGGGAGAAGCATGCTGAAAGTAGACTATAGACCAAACATGATTGCCACTCAATGTCTCTTTTGCAGACCACAACACCCAAAAGGAGAGAGAGAGAACAAAAGGAAATGCCCTGTCACAGAGGCAGGGTGGGATGAGGGGGATGGGGGGTGGGAGGGATACTGGGATCAGTGGTGGTTGAGAATGGGCACTGGTGGAGGGATGGGTATTCCATCATTGTATAACTGAAACCCAAGCACAAAAATTTGTAAGTCTACAACTGTACCTCATGGTGCTTCACTAATAAAAATTTAAGGAAAAAAATGCCTGGCCGCCCACCTACGAGATGGTCAGACTTCTTCGTCAAGACCCTGAATGATCAGTTTGTAGCTCTTCATGTTCCTGGAGCGAGCAGACGCCATTGGGCTATACTAGTATGTGACAGGGACGAATGAAGGCGTTACTGGCGCCCGCTCGAGCAAATCAATGAGCAATGGGATGTCAAGTGATCAAGTGATCAAGTGAAGTATTGATAAACATACATTTTAAAGTAAGAGATGGTTTAAGAACAGAGAATGAAGAAAAAATGAAAGTGCTGAAGAAGATAAAGAGAAAATGTGAGTCTAAAATGATTTGTTCAGACCGTGTGCTCCGAAAGCCAAGAATTCCCCATTAATTCATCATTGCTATCTCTTTGCTCGTGGGGCCCTCTGCACTTGGCTGCAGAGACCCACTGATCTCTGCACACCAGAATTTATGAGGAATCAAGTCTCATGTTTTTAAAAAACTCATTTGCAAACTAGCAGAGTAAGACTCAATCTGAGAGTAAGCAGGCAAGTTTACTGTAACACTAACCATCAGCATTGGAAGAATTGTAGATTCCCATTTTATAAAAGAAAAATAACAAAAAAATAAATAAAATAAAAATAACAAAAAAAGGCTCCATGGGAGATTCAGATGCCTTTATCAGATAGTGGATTCAAAATAAGACACTTAGCAGCGCTTCTTTTAATTGCCTTTCTTTCTTCATAATTCCGTAAGGAAAATCCTATTATTTTAACTATGCACAGTGAAGTTTGGACTTCAGTAGCATGGATTTTTCAGTCTCAGAGCTGGGAGAGAGTGGACCAGCAGTTCACAGCTAGGCTCTTGAGAGGTTGAAGTTCTTGTCTTGCCCACAATTGTGTCCTGCTTCTTGTCATTTGATTGGGGGATGGTGGATGTTCAGAGAGGTAACCTGACTGAGCCAGTGTCACAGCAAGTGTGGACAGGCTTGGGGATTGCAGCTGTATTTCCCAGCTGAGTACATTTCCATAAAGTTCTGCTATCTCCAGACATTTCTCAAAGGTTCATCAGCACTTTTGCTTCATGAAAGAGACCCGGCCACCTCTACATACAATAAGCTCAAAAAGGTAACTGGTCATTTAAAATATACACATCTCATCTGTGGAGAGAATTACGGTTTAGTAGAAAATAAAGCCCGCACACGAAGTCACAAAATGTCTCAAGTACCGAGAAAATGCTTCCTTTTAAGTGTATGTGTGATGCCTGGGAATAATACCAAGATGTGATCTTCATTAAAACGTGAGCTGCAAGGCAAAATGAGTGAGCTTTCCTGAGGGCAGGATACAACAAAACTTGGGATAAGTCTTGCAGGAGGTCCTTGGCCAGAGCCTTTGTCTGTAGGGCTGAGATCCATGTGTGAGCAGAATTAAGCATTCGAGTCACAGCTCACTCGCCTCCACGGTAGCCTAAAGGTGAAGCTTATCTCTGCGATGACTTTTGGCCACATACATAGGAATGTGTTCAGTGTGAAAATTTTCTGCCTCAAGAGAAAACATAAATCATTTCCCTTCATTTGCAATCAGTCTCATGGAGCAGTAGACTCAAGATGAATCGACACTGGGTTTTTATTTTGCGCATACCTTTCCCAGCATGCTCAGAGGTAGGCGGGGGTTGGGGGCAGAGGGTTCCAAATGACTTCTACATCCTGCCTTAATCCAGACACTGATGGTATTACCCTGCCGGCATAGTTTTTGATCACGTGACTCCCCCTTTGAAGAAACCTGAACTGCTGTCCTTCAATGCATTCCAAATAAATTCAGTGACTGCATATCCTGATTCTACCTGGCCTCACTCTCACGTTTCTGCACCCACGTCCTTTTCTGTTCACTCTTGCCCTCTTCCTCTATTCGTCCCAGCTGCCCTTGGCTTTCTTGTGTGCTGCCAGTATTCACCGCGCCCTTGTTCCAGAAGTACCATCCTTCTCAGATGTCAGCCTCTCTCTCCATCTCGCACTTTCCCTCTCTGCTGTGGTTCATTGGCCACATCTGGTGATGCTAGGAGTGGGGGATGAGGGTGAACCTTTCCTGGTTTGGTGCTCAGGGGTTGCTTCTTGTGATGCTTGAGAGATCACGTGTTTCAGCTCCCTGAGTCTTGTCCGCGGCTCCTCTCTAACTTATAAGGAGTTCACACAGTGCCTCTTTCATCAACTCACCTTCCCTATGAGAGTTCTAATCCTTTGTCATCGACTTGTTCAGGAAGGAGCTGGAATCAAATTAACCTAAGGGGACCCGAAATGAAATGAGTGACTTGCAGTAGAAATAACATCTGTCCCTATATGTTCATTGCAGCACTGTTCACAATAGCCAAAATCTGGAAACAACCCAAGTGCCCTGGAACAGATGACTGGTTAAAGAAACTTTGGTACATCTACACAATGGAGTACTATGTAGCTGTTAGAAAAGATGAAGTCATGAAATTTACATACAAGTGATACAACATGGAAAGTATCATGCTAAGCGAAATGAGTCAGAAAGAGAGGGATAGACATAGAAAGATTGCATTCATCTGGGGGATATAAAGTAACAAAATATGAGATTAATACCCAAGAATAGTTGAGATCAGCACCAGGAGGATTACTCCATAGCTTAGATGCCAGCTAGGCATTCTAGCGGAAAGGGCAGCCCAGATAGAGAAGGGAGCACCAAATAAAGGGTGTTTGTAGGATCCTCCCAGGATGGGAGGAGGGGAGATGCATGTTGAAAGTAGACTATGGACTGAACATGTTTGCCACTCAATGCCTCTTTTGCAGACCACCACACCCCAAAGGAGAGAGAGATCAAAAGGGAATGCCCTGCCACAGAGGCAGGGTGGGATGGGGGGGATGGGGGTGGGAGGGATATTATCCATGGTGGTGGAAAATGGGCACTGGTGGAAGGATGGGTATTTGATCATTGTATAATCGAAACCCAAGCACAAAAAATTGTAAATCTACAACTATATCTCATGGTGTTTCACTAATAAAAAAAAAAGAAACTTTGGTACATCTACACAATGGAATACTATGCAGCTGTCAGGAGAAATAAAGTCATGAACTTTGCTTATAAATGGATAGACATGGAGAGTATCATGCTAAGTGAAATGAGTCAGAAAGAGAGGGACAGACATAGAAGAACTGCACTCATTTGTGGAATATAAAACAACATAACATGAGGCTGCCACCTAAGGACTGTAGATACATGGGAAAGATAGATTGCTCCATGGCTGGAAGCCTGCCTCATGAGCAAAGGGGAGAAGGCAGCTGGAATAGAGAAGGGATCACTAAGAAAAAGATGGCTGGAGGAACCGGTCGGGATAGGAGATGTGTGCAGAATGTAGAGAAAGGATCAAACATGATAACCTCTCAGGGTCTGTATTGCAAACCATAACGTGCAAAAGTAGAAAGAGATTATGCAGAATCATGTCTGCCATGGAGGCAGAGGAAGGGTGGGAAAGGGGAGTTATACCGGGGATATTGGTGGTGGGGAATGTGCACTGGTGGAGGGATGGGTGTTTGATCATTGTGTGATTGTAACCCAAACATGAAAGCTTATAACTATCTCATGGTGATTCAATAAAATTTAAAAAAAGAGTTACTTAAAGATAAATTTTATATTTATTTTTTGTTTCTTAGGATCTCAGTAGATGTACAATTTGGGACTAGCATTGAAAAATAAAATTTTTTAGTTCCCTGTGGGGGGGAGGAAAGAAAAGAGTGACTTGAATACACTTCCAAGCATGAGGGGGTATGCCAGAGAAGCACTGCTTCCCCATTCATTCATTCATTCATTCGTTGGTTCATTCATCAATATGTTTGTAAAGTGACTCTCTATCAGAGCCTGTGATGGTTGATTTGCATATGTATTTATGTGTGTATCAGAAAGAATCAGGAAGAAATTCTCAAAGATCCTTGGTCTTCAATCCTGTGGGTCTCAGCAATATTTTTATGGAATCCTTAGGCTTGAAGAATGAGTAAATGTTTTTCAAAAGTTAGGATAAAACAACTTAAATATTTATGGTTTAACAATGCAACATCTATTTGATTTAGATATCGTTTATACACATGAATAGAAAGGAAGTAATACTTTTGCTTTTCTGAATAACCACAGTTTTGTGGCAGGGTGGCGTGCATGTCCACTGAGCACTACACAAATTCTCTGTCCTTGGGACCAGATTGGGCACTGCCATCATTTCCATCTCATATTGGCTTTGCGCTTTTTGCTTCTTATGATAGAGATGATTAAACTCAACTTTACAAAAAATAATGATAACACGAAAGGGATGCAGCATTATTTAAATTTGAGATGAACTATTGCGAGTTCAATGTTCACATCACATCTGAAGAGTTGTATCTTGCTCAAAAGCTAAAACTGTCCCCCAGCAGGCCTTGACACTCAATTTAAGAACCATGGAGACATGATTTGTATTCTCCTTGTATTTAAAGTATTATAGAAGAGAATTAATTAAAAGAAAGTAAGTATCAAGTACTATAAAAATTTACCAGGTTAGAATAATAGTTTGAGTTCTGAGTTTTTTGACTAATATAATATCAAAATGAAATTCTGATGAGTAGATTGACTACTAGTAGTAGGTTGACTACATTTTTATGGGGCAAGGAAGGACATCAAAGTTGAAAATGTATATAGTCATCTAGTAGTAAAATTATTTTAATTATGACTATTTTATCTGATATGTCATAATGCTTGTATAGATATGCACCTAATGCTTACAAATAAAATTGTGATGGTGGGGTTTGATGTAGAGCATATATCTAGTATGTGTTAGATCCTGAATTCGCTTCCCAGCCTTGCATGCCCCCCAGGAACTTCTGGGATGGCCCTGGTGGTCCACAGGCCACTGCAGCACTTAATCCTTAGGCATACACTGCTGAACTCAGCTTCACTGGAAGTGGCCTTGGGCCCTTCAAGCATTGCTGACTGTGACCTCTATAAATGGAATAATGATAATATGACAGAGCCTAGCAAGCTACCCGTGGTGAATTCGATATGCCAAAAACAGTAATAACAGATCTCATCCCCCTAACCCTGAAAGAGCCTCCAATATGGCAGTGTTGGGAAAGATGAGGAAGGAGACGCTGCTAAAATCTCAGGACTGGAATGAATGAAGACGTTACTGGTGCCCGCTCGAGTAAATCAATGAATAATCGGCTGACAGTGATACAGAGATGACTATTTTACTTTCATATTGTAAACGCATGCATCTTGTAACTTTGGTTTGATGAGAGTTTACATTAGAACTGTCATATAACTATCACCCAGATTGAGAAATGAAATCACCTTAGATGTTCCCTCAAGCTCTTTCATAGCAAATTAACCAGACAATAATTCACTCCCAGCCTCCTCCCTCAACCTCCTCCCCCCAGTGAAGTGATCACTGTATTTATCTATCTCCGTATAGAGTGGCTGTCATTGTTCTTGAACTTCATCTAACTTGAATAATGAAGAGATTACTCTTTGTGTCTAATTTCTTTCTCACAATAATGTCTGGAAATTATCCACATTGTTGCATGCGTCAGTAATTTGTTCTTTTCTCTTATTGAATTATATTCCACTGAATAAATATATTGTGCCACCTCTTTAGAAAGAAATCAGTTTTTTAAATTGAAGAATTATCTTTTGTATTTTCTTTATATATTGTTGCATATAAATGCTTCTTCCCTTAAGCAATCTATTACTTAGATCTCCTTGCTTGTGAACTACAAAAAATTGTATTATACTGTATGTTTTATAAGAATTGAATTATTCTGCAACTTTGTGTGTGTGTGTGTGTGTGTGTGTGTGTATGTGTATGTGTATGAGTGATTCCTTTATTCGGGACTCACTCCTGGCAGAGCTCTGGGGCCCACTGGGTTGCCAGGTATTTAATTCAGAATAACTGCATGCAAGACAAGCACCCTATCCCCTGTACTATCTCTTTGGTCTCTGCAATTTCTTTTGCACTCAACATTTTTCTAAGAGTCGTCCACTTCAAAATAAATTAATTCTTCATTCATTTTTTTTGTTCCGTATATTATTTCACTTACGAAAAATGTCAACGTCTGTTTGTCCACCCTCCTGTTGGTGATGAACATGAACAAGTCGTTTATATTCTAAATATGCTTAGATTCTTCTTTCTGTGCATATTTTTGACTTTGCGAACTCACACAAAACATTTGTTGTGCTTTCCTCTTCCCTCAAAGTGTAAGTATTTAAAATGTTTGTCTCAGTGGCGGTTATTTGGGGATAAGTCTGAAAACTTTTGGCAGTATGGAGTACTTTTACAACTCAGTGTGCAAAGTAACTAGTCTTGGTTCGTGAAAAGACTCACTGGTTCCTGACTAAACAGTCTCAAATAGTTATTGACCTCTGGATCAACTATACCCAAACCTAAAAACGTCTTTGACAAGAACTTTAAGCAAATGATTATGTGAGAATCTTTCCATCTTAATTGATGTCATGCACGAACCACAAAAAAAAAGTGGTCATTAAGTTATTTTCACACCAACTGTTGGTGTGAAAATTGGGAAGAAACTTCAGTTATAAGAAAAAGGTGTTAATAAATGGAATGTACACTGAAAGAAAAGAAGTCTATATTTTGCTTGAAACCCCTCTTGGGTTCTTTATCTCATAGAAATGATTTCGCCTTTAGGCTTTACAAAGTTCTCAAGCTAATCCCCCAAAGCTTACTGACAGAAAATAGCACCAGCAAAGCTAACCCAACTGCTATTGAATGTTTCCTAAGTAACAGGCATAACAGGCATTCACCAAGCTAAGAAGTGTTTTTACAAGGTTTATCTCATTTATTCCTCGCAACAAGAGTATTTGACAGCTACCCTTATTTACTCCTTCCTGCCTTACAATAAGGGTATTAGCCAGCTACTGTCATTATCAGTTCCATTTTATGGGTGTAGAACACTGCCAGTCCTACAACTAACATGTAGCAGCTCTGGGCTTGAAACCAGAATATTGGATCTCTGGAGGTCGTGTCCTTGGTCACACTATCATGTTCCAGGACACCTGTTTATCCAGCTGCCAAGACATCAATGAGTACTATACATTTTTTTGAATAGAGGAATATGGGGTGGGTAATATTTTGCTGAGGGATAATTTGTCTCTACTTCAGAAACGTTCAATGAAGTCTTGGCTTCTTGGAGTGTGAAGTCAAACACTTTGACTCAGAAGCTTATTGCAGGACACAAAGAATCTGACTCATAGAGTTATTGAGGCATTTTTAGTTTTGTAAATCCTGGTAGGGCCATTCAATACTCTTACATATTTACTCATGACACAAGTCCAGTTAGCTTGAGCACAGAATTCCCATTTTACAGCTGAGAATACTGATGGCTATTTGAGACATACACGTTTGAGATGGAGTTTCACCTTTGGCTCAGCTCTCAATACAGAGTCAATTTTTAAAATAAACTCGTAAGGTCAGGGAAAATTTTTATTTTTAAGGGGGGGGGGTGGTTACTGGTCTGATCCACACCAACTGTTCTCAGAGACTATTCCTGGTGGGAATTTGGGTCCTGTATGCAGTGCTGAAGATCAAACCCAGGTCAGACATATGCAAGGAAAGTGTTCTACCTTGCATACTATCTCTCTGATCCCAGGGAAAACTTTTATAACACAACTCAAGCCTTATCCAACTTTTGCTATGTTTGAAACTATTTTAACAACGAATATTTAGAATAGTTTGAGTTTTAGGAGCCTAATTTTACATTGTTCTCTTTTATATCTGTCTTCAGAATTTGGTGAGATGTAGTAAAAAGTGAGGGCTCCAAGAAAAATTTTATGTGGCATCCTGTTTCCTAAACAATTTCATCCCCACCCCTAGCTTTCTGCTGAGATCAAATCCCAAAATGGACAAGTCCAATCGTAAAGTCTATTTACTGAGAGGCATTTTCAGGACACCAGCTCCTCTCCTTGGCTTTGCAACTACCACTGTCAATTTAGACAAATGCTAAAGCTCTGAAGAGTTCCGAAGTAACTTCTGAATTAGCTCTTGACCTGAGCTGGGGAGAAGGGCCACCATTCCGTATATTCCCTCACCACAGCTGATGGGACCTGGTGGATATAGGCATCAGGCTGAGTCAGGAAAACATCCTTTCTCAGTAATTTGTCATGAGGACTCAAAGGGATTCTCTCTTGCTGGGCAACTGACCTTTTCAGATTGAAGGTCTGGGGCCATGAGGAAAACCCCTGAGGGGTGAAGTTACTTTGTTGGGGTTGAGTGAGAGGGGAACGGATGAAGTCAATGTGAGTTAACTAAGTTCACTCAGGAAAAGAGAACCCTACCAGCTTTTTCAGTAGATTTAATCTTTAAGATTGACTATGAGTTGGTAGAGGGGTCCAGAGGCAAGAGAGGGACCCCTGAAGCCTTCCAGAGAGAGTCATGGCAGAAAGTAGGGGATATGGTGAGGGAACAAAGGAAAGAAGCTGGAGTGATCTGAATACTGAAGTTTGGGAGACGAATGATTCGCATAACTGGGACTCAGTCCTCTAGAGAAAGGGCATAATCCAGTCGCGTGGGTATCCCTGAAAGTATCCACACTCTCACCCCGGAGACAGAGGCTGGCTGCCTGGAGCTGGTCCTCTCAGAAGTGCCGTGGGTGTGCAGAAGTAGGCTGGAAGCTGGCATCCGTGATGCTGGCATGGGTGGTGGGCTGGGGTGAGGACCATCACCAGGTAACGTGACACAGCAGGAGCAACAGCAATCACAGGATCCGGTCCCTCATCTTCCTCTCCCCCGCCCCCTCCCCCCCCCCCCCCCCCCCCGCCGCCCAGACTCCCACTGCTCTTCTCGCTCTGTACAGAGCTTAACACAGCACCAGAGAAGTGATTTCCAGAGGCTCAGCTCTTGCCTCACAGGTTTCCTTCAGTGCTAAGAATCTCAAAATGGGCTCAGCCTTTCTGCTCTGACTGAGGTTTCCTAGGAACAGCATTTGAGGGTGACCCTTCAGGGCACCTAATTCCTGGTCCTGGGGTTGCCTGTGTGTGGAGGCTGAGCAGTCTCACTGGCTTTTATGGGGCAGATGCTGATGGTGTTTCCCAAACTGTAAAGAAAAAAAAAAGTGTCCTCAGACTTTGCCAAATATCTAAGTATCCCCTGAGGTGATTCTGTGACCCTTCTGTTCTTCCTCTTCTTTCTCTTCTTCTCCTCGCCCTCCTCCTCCTCCTTCGGTTGCTGCTCTTGCTACAGTCTCTTCCTTCTCCTCCTCCTCTTCCTCCTTCCCCCTCTCTGCCCCTCCTCCTCCTTCTTTTCATGATTTCCAAAGATATTCAGGATCGAGTTTCAGGCATACAATGTCCCAACACCCATCCCTTCACCAGTGTGCACTTAATTCCATCAGTGTGCCCAGTTTCCCCTCCCACGCTCGGCCTGCCTTTATGACAGGCACTTTTGTTGTTTGTTTGATTTTCTTCCATAAGACACTGTGGTTTACAAGACTGTTATGACAAAGTTTCATGCATAACATTTTACCACTTTTCAGCACCCCTTCTTGCTTCGAAGGAGACACTCCTGTCCTAACAATCTCCCCCACCTTACTTCAGCTGCTCAGGGGCACAGACTATGCAGAGGGTCTGGGGCAGGAGCGTGGGACATGGTGGCATGTCACTGTGGAGTCTCAGAATTGTCCAGCATCCAGCCACAATTCACATCTGTGCTCATTTTACAGATGGGGAAACTGTGATTTTTGCTTCGATAAAGCGGCAATCCTTTTGAGTAGCTGTATCACAGCTAGTCCCGAAGTTCTTGAACTTTACAGAACTCTTTTTTTTATTTTTAGCTTCTTGGGTCACACCCAGTGATGCACAGGGGTTACTCCTGGCTCTGGACTCAGAATTACTCCTGGCAGTGCTCAGGGGACCATATGGGATGCTGGTGATCGAACCCAGGCCGGCCGCATGCGAAGCAAATGCCTTCCCTGCTGTGCTATCATATCACTCCAACCCCTTTATTGAGCTCTTAAATAGGTCCAATGCCCTGTGCTCAAGATGGAAAAAATGGGCTGAAAGCAGATTATAGTTTGAACATGATGGCCACTCAATACCTTTATTGCAAACCACAACACCCAAAAGAAGAGAGAGAGAGAGAGAGAGAGAGAGAGAGAGAGAGAGAGAGAGAGAGAGAGAGAGAGACAGCGCAAAAGGAATTTTGTGCTGCAGAGGTGGGGTGGGGTGGAGGGGATGAGTTGCGGGAGGGATGCTGGGACCATGGTGGTGGAAAATGGGCACTGGTGGAGGGATGGGTACTTGACCGTTGTATGACTGAAACACAAGCACGAAAGTTTGTAAGTCATCATGTTTGGTCCATTGATTGTAACCCAAACATGAAAGCTTGTAACTTTCTCATGATTCAATAAAATAAAATAAAATTAAATTTAAAAAAAGAAAGTTTGTAAGTCTATAACTGTACCTTATGGTGATTCACTAATAAAAATTTTTAAAAAAATGTATAAGCAGTGTCTACTTTATAGCTTGGACCATACTGTAAGGCAAGCCCAGGGTTCTGTGCTCATTTCACAGATGGGGACACTGAGGGTCTTGAGTGGCTGGATGCTGGACAATCCTGAGACTCCACAATGACGTGTCACCATGTACCACACTGCAGCCCCAGACCCTCTGCATAGTCTGTGCTCCTGAAACTGCCTCATCTCTGTTCAGGGAAGGTGAGGTCAGACCTGGCTCTCTCCTGCCTTCCGCCCGTCCATACTTCTCCTCCTTGTCCACACATCCTAGCCCCTGCACAGGGCTGATTTCTGTTCCTGACTCCACGCTGACTGCCAGCTTCACTCCGTTGCCGATGAAGGATTTGCTTGTGAGCTGCCATCAAGAAGGAAACCACAACACTCAAAAGAGAGAGAGAGAACAAAAGGAAATGCCCTGCCACAGAGGCAGGGTGGGTTGGGGGGGGATGGGGAGTGGGAGGGATACTGGGATCCGTGGTGGTGGGAAATGGGCACTGGTGGAGGGATGGGTATTTGATCATTGTATAATTGAAACCCAAGCACAAAAATTTGTAAGTCTACAACTGTTCCTCATGGTGTCTCACTAATAAAAATTTTTAAAAAATAAAGGATGGTGGCTCAAGTGGCTAAAGGGTCGGAACTGTGTTTCCTCAGGGTTCTGAAAGCCAGTGTCTTTCCTGTATCTGTCTGACTCCTAACTGCCCCTTTTGTACAAGAACAGGACGCTGTGGTCCCTTCTCAATCCTAACTGTCCCCCCCACCCCCACCACCACTTGGGATAAGCTTCTAGTCATGCACCATTCCTCCTGGTCCTTGTTTCTACTGTCCTTGGGTTTTAGTCTCATAACCTTTCAGTACCTGTATTGCAAACAATAATGCACAAATGGAAACGGGGAGGAGGAGGGAGAAAGGGGGGAGAAAGAGAGAGAGAGAGAGACAGAGAAAGAGAGAGAGAGAGGGAGAGAGAGGGACAGAGAGAGAAGTACCTGCCAGAGAGAGAGGTAGACTGGACTGTGGGTGTGGGTGGGGGTGGAGAAAAACTGGGACTGCTGGTGGTGGGAAATGTACACTGGTGAAGAGATTGAGTGTTGGGACATCACATGACTGAAACCCAATTATGAACAGCTTTGTAACTGAATCATCTCACAGTGATTCAGTGAAAAACAATTAAATTAATAATAAAAAAGAGAACTTTATGCTGAACAGGATTCACCTTCAAGACCTCATTTATTCTGTTTTGGTTTTGATTTTTAATTATTCTTACTGAAGCAACATTGACTCAGGTGACTAACTATGTTTTAGGGGTACAACTTCAGAGTTCTTTAAAATATGTGCCCATATCACACTCACCTCTGAATTGTCAGTGTCCCCCCAGCGTAGTCATTTGGGCTCCTTCCCTCTTCCTTGTCCCTTGGGAATTTCAGTTCTATAACTGGAGTCTAAGGGTCAGTTTATTTTTGACTTTGCTTGTTCCTAAGGCTGACAGTCCTATGCTGAAGGCTAGACTTGAATTTGTAGTGGCAAACTTTGTGCGTGTTGATTTTACAATAAGCACACATAGAATGTAAAAATAAAATGCTGCTTTCAGGGAAAGACCACCTTTTAAAAAAATTTTTTTTTATTAGTGAATCACTGTGAGGTAGTTACAGACTTACAAACTTTCATGCTTGCGTTTCAGTCGTACAATGGTCGAGTACCCATCCCTCCACCAGTGCCCATTTTCCACCACCAATGGTCCCAGCATCCCTCCCACCACCCCCCACCCACCTTTTTTTTTTCTTTTAAATGTGCGGCTGTTTGGGGGCCACACCCTGTTGTGTTCAGGGATTACTCTGGATTTTGTGCTCAGGACTCCATCCTGGCAGTGCTAGGGTGAAATCATGCACAGTCCTAGAGGTAGAACCAGCAGTATGCAAGGCGAAAGTCTTAGTGTACAAGGCAAAACAAAAACAAAAACCAACCAAAAAAGCCCCCTCCCTCTTCCTAAAGTCTCATTTTAGTTGAATTTCCTGTTTAAAGACCCATCTCTAAAAATAGTTCTGTTGTGAAGTATGGGATTTAAGAGGGATTAGAGAGACAAAGGGGAATAGTGGGACACAATTCAGCCCACAGGCCAAACTTGCCTCCCAGAGTCGAAGTTCAGGAAGTCCGTTTCTCCTCATCCATTTTTTTTAACTTTTATTAGTGAAACACCATGAGGTACAGTTGTAGACTTACAAATTTCTGTGCTTGGGTTTCAATTGTACAATGATCAAACACACATCCAACCACCAGTGCCCATTTTCCACCACCGCAGGTCCCAGTATCTCTCCCCCCCATCCCCCCATCCTACCCTGCCTCTGTGGCAGGCTATTCCCTTTTGTTCTCTCTCTCCTTTTGGGTGTTGTGGTTTGCAAAAGAGGCATCGAGAGTGGCAATCATGTTTGGTCTATAGTCTACTTTCAGCATGCTTCTCCCATCCTGGGAGCGTCCTCCCAACACCCTTTATTTGGTGTTCCTTTCTCTATCTGAGCTCCCTTTTCCCCTAGAGTGTGTGGCTGGCCTCCAAGTCATGGAGCAAAAATCCTGGTACTAATCTTGTCCACTCTTGGATGTTAGTCTCCTATTTGTTACTTTATGTGCCCCAGATGAATGCAATCTTTCTGGTTCTTTCTGACTCATTTCGCTTAACATGATACTTTACATGTAGTACCACTTGTATGTAAATTTCATGACTTCCTCTTTCTAACAGCTACATAGTACTTCTTTGTTGTAGATGTATCAAAGTTTCTTTAACCATCTGTTCTCCGCACTCAGGTTTTTTCCAGATTCTGGCTATTGTAAAGAGAGTTGCAATGAACAAACAAGTGCAGATGTACTTCGACTGTACTTTTTTGCCTCTCTGGGATATATTCCCAGGAGTGGTATTGCTGGGTCAAATGGGAACTCAATTTCTAATTTTTTGAGAATCATCCATACTGTTTTCCAAAAGGGCTGAACCAGTCGGCATTCCCACCAACAGTGAAGGAGGGTCCCTTTCTCGCCACATCCACTCCAGCATCGGTTGCTTTTGTTCTTGTGGATGTGGGCCAGTCTCTGTGGTGTGAAATGATATCTCATTGTTGTTTTGATCTGCATCTCCCTGATGATTAATGATGTAGAGCATTTTCTCATGTTCCTTTTAGCCATTAGAATTTCTTCTTTGAGAAAGTTTCTGTTCTTTTTGTTGGCCCATTTTTTTTATGGGGTTGGATGTTTTCTTCTTGTGGAGTTCAACCAGTACTTTGTATATCCTTGATATCAACCCCTTGTTGAATGTGTATTCGGCGAATATCCTTTCCCATTCTGTAGACTGTCTTTGTATTTTGGTCACTGTTTCTTCACCCATTTTTGTCTTATTTAACTCCTAAGTAAGCGGGCTGGAGCAATAGCACAGCTGTAGTGTTTGCCTTGCGCAGCCAGCCCGGCCAAGCCAAGTTCGATTCCTCCACCCCCCTCGGAGAGCCCGGCAAGCTACCAAGAGTATCTCGCCTGCCCAATGAAGCCTGGCAAGCTCCCCGTGACGTATTCAATGTGCCAAACACAGTAACAACAAGTCTCAAAATGGAGACGTTACTGGGCCCGCTCGAGCAAAATTGACGAACAACAGGAGGACAGTGACAGTGACAACTCCTAAGTGTTAGTGCTTTGCCTGTGTCATTTCCCTGATGAATTTCCTCTGTGTGTAGTTGAACTCACCATATTTTCGTGGTTATTTATTTGTTAGCTTTTGGCAAATATTTATTGGCTGCTTGCTCTGTGCTGGTGGGTGATATTGTTCAAGCAAGCTTTATGTGAGTGTCTATCTTGCCTCTTCAAGAGATCTTTATCCTTACTCCTTTCCCAAACCTAGGACGAGAGAGGCCCACATAAGAAAAAAATATAGATTTATCACAGTTGGAGTAGGCCTGTCACATTAAAGAGGGGATGTGGATTTTTTTCCAAAATGTGAGAGTTCTTTCAGTTTGTTGGTTCTATGGCTCACTGCTCTTTAAAACCGTTTTTTTTCCCCCTGCAGTTAAAACATACTCTGAGGTCTCTTGAAAACCTTTATTAGTACCTTAATTTTCCTCATGATGAGCCGGTACCAATGCTATCAAGAACTGAGCTTTAAAAACACTCCAAACTGATTTTCCCTGCTGGAGGCCCTCGAGATTTTCAGTTCTAACTGCTGATGAAGTAAACACAGGCTCCCAGACTCTGGGAGGAAAAAAGAAAAATATCAAGACCAAAACAGAATATGTAAAAGTCCCCAACCCACAGACCAGCTAAAAATAGAGCGTGGCCTGGCCACTCTCTTAACCCAAGAAAAGTGACTTTGAAAAAGGCTGATACATGCTATTGCTTAGAAAGAAAGTGTAAGTTTATGGACTACATGTAGATGCCCTGGGCCTGACTTTCTTTTCACGTTCACACTGACTTTTTTAAAAAAATTATTTTATTGAATATCGTGAGATATAGTTACAAGCTTTCATGTTTGAGTTACAATCACACAATGATCAAACACCCATCCCTCCACCAGTGCACATTCCCCACCACCAATATCCCCAGTATACCCCCCCTTTCCCACCCTCCCCCTGCCTCCATGGCAAACAATATTCCCCATACTCTCTTTCTACTCTTGGGCATTCTGATTTGCAATGCAGATGATGAAAGGTTATCATGCTTGTTCCTTTATCTACATTCAGCACACATCTCTCATCCCAACTGATTCCTCCAATCCTCATTTTCTTAGTGATCCCTTCTCTATTCCTGCTGCCTACTTTCTTCCCTTTGCTCATGAAGCAGGCTTCCAGCTATGGAGCAAGCTATCTGTCCCATGTATCTACTTTCCTTGGGTGTCAGTCTCGTGTTATCACATTGACGCTGGATTCCGATCCACAACTTGACGGGTAGACAAGGGAAACTTTTGAGCTCTGGGCTCAAAATGTCATGGTTTTCTATAGAATTTGCAAAAACCTCTGACTTTTAATAGTTTTATTTGATGAGAGATTATGGTGAACAGTCTTGGGCCCCCAGTCATTTCCCTGATGAATTTCCTCTGTGTGCAGTTGAACTCACCATATTTTTGTGGTTATTTATTTGTTAGCTTTGGCAAATTTTTATTGGCTGCTTGCTCTGTGCTGGTGGGTGATATTGTTCAAGCAAGCTTTATTATTCTAAGCTACCTTGGGGGAGCTACAAGATGCAGGAAGGCAAGAGAAATAGTTAGAAGAAAAATCTGGGATCAGCAGCACCAGGAGGATTACTCCATAACTTAGAGGCCAGCCGGGTATCCTAGAGGAAAGGGCAGTTCAGATAGAGAAGGGAGCACCAAATAAAGGATGTTTGGAGGATCCTCCCAGGAGGGGAGATGCATGTCGAAAGTAGACTATGGACTGAACATGTTTGCCACTCAATGCCTCTTTTGCAGACCACAACACCCAAAAGGAGAGAGAGAACACAGGGGATTGCCCTGCCACAGAGACAGGGGGGATGGGGGGATGGGGGTGGGAGGGATATTATCCATGGTGGTGGAAAATGGGCACTGGTGGAGGGATGGGTATCTGATCATTGTATAATTGAAACCAAAGCACAAAAAATTGCAAATCTACAACTGTAAAAAAAAAAAAATAAAATAAAGGGAAAAAAAAATCTGGGATCAGACAGCCTGGGTTCTCAGTAGACTTCCATGCTTTCTAGCTCTGTGGCCAACGGCAACCTTGCCTGCACTTCATTTGTAAGACAGGGATAAATAATTTAATTTGCCTCCTGGGTTGTTGTGTGATAATGAATTTATGTAAGACATATGAATTACTTATTGTAGTTGCTGGCGCAGTACAAGGGCTAAGAAGTAATTAGCTATTGTTATGAGTCTTCGTCAATAATACTTTTGATGGTTACTTTCTTGGAATTTTCTGTGATTCTCGCTCTTCTCTAACTTGGGTCAGTGCCATGGAAAAACTGCTGCGGGGGAAAGGAACTGCTTCAGAAAGCGGCCCAATGGGCCCAAGACATTCAAGTTCAAAAGCCAAGACACAAAGACCTTAGAGTGAGTTGAAACAGACCCTTCCCTTCTTCACCTTTGGAAACTAGAAACATTTCCCTGCACTGCCGGGAAAATGTGGCAAAATAAGGACTCTGTGCTTTGGGCTGCTGGAGGTGGGAAATAATTCAGAGGGATTGGTGACATGGCATGAATTCGCAATAGCTTTATTTTATACGTTGGGGAGAGTGGAGGTCACACTCAGTTTTGCTCAGGACTTACTTCTGGCTCTGCGATCAAGGATTACTCCTGGCAGTGCTCAGTAGAAATTTTGGGATGCTCAGATTGAACACAGGTCAGCCATGTGCAGGGCAAGTGCTCTACCTACTGAACTGTTTCTCCAACCTCACGAATTCACAGTGACTTTATTTTTTTTTAATGCTAATTTTTTTAATTAGTGAAACACCATGAGGTACAGTTGTAGACTTACAAATTTTTGTGCTTGGGTTTCAGTTATACAATGATCAAGTACCCATCCCTCCACCAGTGCCCATCCTCCACCACCACGGGTCCCAGCATCCCTCCCACCCCCCATGCCCCCCATCCCACCCTGCCTCTGTGGCAGGGCATTCCCTTTTGTTCTCTCTTTTCTTTTGGGTGTTGTG
Organism: Sorex fumeus; assembly: GCF_029834395.1. Classification (NCBI taxonomy): domain Eukaryota; kingdom Metazoa; phylum Chordata; class Mammalia; order Eulipotyphla; family Soricidae; genus Sorex; species Sorex fumeus. The sequence continues at coordinate 270,536 of NW_026606062.1, forward strand.
GTTTGCAAAAGAGGCATTGAGTGGCAATCATGTTTGGTCTATAGTCTACTTTCAGCATGCTTCTCCCATCCTGGGAGGATCCTCCCAACACCCTTTATTTGGTGCTCCCTTCTCTATCTGAGCTGCCTTTTTCCCTAGCACGTGTGGCTGGCCTCCAAGTCATGGAGCAAAATTCCTGGTACTAATCTCGGCCACTCCTGGGTGTTAGTCTCCCATTTTGTTGCTTTATGTTCCCCAGATGAATGCAATCTTTCTGTGTCTATCATGCTCTTTCTGACTCATTTCGCTTAACACTTAACATGATACTTTCCATGTAGTACCACTTGTATGTAAATTTCATGACTTCCCCTTTTTAACAGCTACATAGTACTCCATTCACAGTAACTTTAGAGAGGTTGAAGAGCAGATACCATGTACCCATAAGAGACTGATAATAGATTTGTTCTATGCTCAGCACACACTGGATAGGGTGGGAATGAATCTGTGTATAATGCACTAACTTTTTTTTTATAACGCACTAACTTTAAGGACACAAAAGTCTAGTTCTAAGATTTTCAGGACAATGTATTAGTATCCCGCACAAAGAATAACTGAACATTAGTCTTGTCTGCCCAGCAATTTAATATCTCAGCACTACAAGACAGTAAGAACTTAGGAACACCTATGGTGGGAGAAGGTGGATGGGTTAGGAGACCATGGAACACTCATAATCATGACTGAAAGCAGAAATGCATTCTATTGATATCACTTGATCACTTGACTTCCCGTTAATCGTCGATTTGCTTGAACGGGCGCCAGTAACATCTCCATTTGTCCCTGTCGTGTGCCAGTGTAGCCCAATGGCTTCTGTTCGTTCCAGGAACACGAAGAGCCTCAAACTGATTGTTCAGGATCTTGATGAAGAAGTCTGACCATCTGGTAGGTGGGCGGCCATACGGTCTTTTGATGTCCTGTGGAATCCAGTCGGTAACAGCTCTAGTCCAGCGGTCATCTCTAAATCTCATTATGTGTCCAGCCCATCTGATTTTTGATGCCTTGGCAAACGAGACAGCGTCCCTCATTCTTGATCGTCTTGATTGTTCTATTGATATGATTTCTTCATATGCATGGTGAAGAGAATTCTGTGGATATTTTGACTTCTTTATAGCCACAGTGTGTAGCAGGCCTGATGAGGAATAGGTGTTCACCACATATTATATTTGAATGCTAGGCATTGAATTAGAGGTTAGGCCACATTTCCTAAAGTGGGCAATACCTTCCTTAGGGACACCGGAACCACGATGGTGGGGATGGTGGTAGCCTTGCATATAACTGGGGTATTCTTTGTCTGCTTCAAGAAGGTAGACTTCCAGGGGAGCAGTGATTAATTTTTTTTCTGAGAAAAGACTGGTAGTAGGCCAAGTAGGTTTGTAAACCTTTGTTTAGGACTATACAGTTTAGATGGCATGAGCTTCTTGGAGCATATTACACACACGAGTGCATGCAAGCACACACACACACACATGTGGTTAAGATGTAACAGATGTGCAGTAAATGCACAGTGGAAAGAGCCCTCAAACTTGACTTTGTCACTGGCAGTTGCATACTCACTGAGTCCTCAGTTCTTATCTTCTTGGGGGAGGAGGGAATTTCAAACCCAAAGCTCAAGATAGGATTAAATAGCAGAAGTTTGATTGTAAAGTGAAAGCAAACTCCAGAGGCTTAGGAGAGCACTGACCTGGGAGGCTAGCACCCTGGGGTAAGGGGACAGGGTTTGATGAGGTTGAGCACTTGGCCTTTCTCCTTTCTCAAACTCTTCCCTTAAGATGCTTCCCGCCCTGGTTTCTTTCCTTTTTCCTTTCTTTCCTCCCTGGTTCCCCCCTCACTGGTTTCTTCCGGGACTGCTTCTACACTTGTGTGAGCTCCAACTAGTTTGACTTTCCGCCCTCTCCGTAATTGCCTGAGTGGAGAGGGAGGCAGGTAGCACAATCGCTAATGTAAATGACGTTATAATTACATGTTAAAGGCGAGAAGGTCACTACCTGGATATGGGACCCTTAGGAGGGTCTGCTCTGAGATGGACAATGTCCCTTCACTTGAGCAGTTCTTGAGTTTAGATTGCTGGAAACTCATGATTCTTGTTTGTTTTCCCTCAAAGCTATTCAGTCTCCCCTTTCTGGGTTGGTACTAGGTGATCCCTTGGGTGGATCTGGGTACAGTGACAGTTAACTCTTTCCTGCTCACGTCTAACTCCCTACTCTGCAAAGCTGCAGAGAAAGAGAGATTTTATTCCTGCCTTTTCAAAAGCATTGCCAACAGAAGTAATATTCACACAAAAGCAAAAGCAATGGACAGGGTGGTATTTTTGACAGATTACCTAGGATTAGCCAGAAGCCCATCCAGTTGCCAATTTTCCTATTTCTACTGCATAGTGGAATCTCTGAAAGGATGCGAGTATTCCAGAAAGATCTTCAGAGCAGGTTTTATTGACTAGAATTTAAAGTTATCTCTAAATATCTGAGTGTCTCCAATTCCCTAAAAACATTTTTCTCCACAAATGACTTTTGGAACTGGAGTTTGGATTGATGGAGGCTGGTCTTGGCTCCTTCATTAACTAGCACTGTAATTTTTTGTTTGTTTGTTTTTTGGGTCACATCTGGCGATGCACAGGAGTTACTCCTGGTTCATGCACTCAGGAATCACTCCTGGTGGTGCTCGGGGGACCATATGGGATGCTGGGAATCGAACCTGGATCGAGTGCGTACAAGGCAAATGCCCTACCTGCTGTGCTATTGCTCCAGCCCCTAGCACTGTAATTTTGGCCCTGTGATTTCTTCTTCTTGTGCCTCTGAAAGAGATCACTCCTCTATTACCTGGGAGTGGAAGAAAGTTAAGAGGAAGACCTGAGATTTTATTTTGGTGTTATCGGTGAGCCAAACACACAAAAGACCTGGAGATTACAACATGGGGTCACTCCAGTTATCAGCCTAGAGACAAATTGGAGATGGGAACCCACATAGAGGGTCTGCCGGCCACCAGTGGTGGTAACCACAATCTAGAATGTCACCCATCCTCCCTCTTGGCTCACCGTGACCTTGTGGGTAAATTCCTGCACCCCTCACCTCACCCTGAGAGATCAGGACTGGGAGGAAAAATAAGTCCCATCTTACAAAGGTTGGATTATTGAAAAATCAGTCCCGTCTTCACCCAAGTCCTAAGTTCATGATCTCTTCTGGCAGAAAATAATTTCAGGGGGAGAGAGTGAAGCAAAAATAATTTTGTGAAAGAATTAGGAGAGAGAAGAGACAAAGAAAGAAATTATGCATCCTGAGTGGAGCTGTGTGGGCGCCTCCCAAATAGTGTATGTGAAGTAAAAGAAAAAGAATCGTGCACTTTGAGAAGTTGGCACGCAGGCAGCCGGGACGGAAGTTTGAAGGGTTCCTTTTATGAAGCTGGTTGTAAAGACCTTTCGAGATTGCCTGACCTAAGGCTTTCTGTGCAGAGAAAAGTCCTGTTGCAGGCTGGAGAAATAGTACAGGAGGAAAGGCATTCACCTTATATGTGTCCACTTGAGCTTTGACACTTTGGACACATATGGTCCCCTGAGCATCACCAGGAGTGACCCTCTCCCCACCCCCACAGAACTAGGTATCAACCTTGAGCACTGCAGGGCCTCTGTTCAAGCCGAATGGTGCTTCTTGGCTGTCTTGAGTTCCAGCTGGTATCCAAAGTCTGGAGCCGTGGGAAGTTCTTTTTCGATCACACCTTGGTTTTATTGCATCTTGAAATTCATTGCCAAGAGGCCCCCTACCTGCATTACTTCCTTTAATGCCGGGCATAATATCTCTTAGCGGTGGATCCGAAGAGGCAGCAGAGGGATGGAATAGAGTTGCTCTCAGCAGAAATTCCCCATCCAGGCTCTGCCATGTTCACTCAACCAATTGAAGTTAAGTCCATAAGCCTGAAGGCAAGAAAAATGCAGAATATACCAGAAGAGCCAACAGGAGACCCGTGGTATTGGAGAATGAATATTTATTAAACTACATTGTAGCAGGCATTAAGAAGGCCGATGGGGAAATGCAGACCCACAAGCCACAGTTGCGCACTAGTCGCAATTGATCATGAGAAGAAAGCAAATAGTGTGAGTTGTGGTACGGCACAGTGGAGCCAAATACACAAAAGATCTGGAGATTACAGCGCAGGGGTCACTCCAGTTATCAGCATCGAGGCAAAGCAGAGACGGGGACCCACACAGAGGAGATGGTCTTCGGACTGCCTGTGAAATGCTCGTTCCTAGAAATCCAGAAAGAAGCAGAGGAGACTGTTTATAATGAAGCATTGAGTTGTATTCAGTGAATATTTAGCCCTGAGGTGTGACAGGAGTCTGATCAACCATGAGTTATTCATTATTTTTGAATAGATGTCTGCTTATTATTCTTTTTTCCCCCTTTTTATCGCTCCTTGTTTAATTTTCTATAAAATTGTTTTCTTTTGTTTAGTGGGAATTTGCCTCTTCTTCCATGAGGAATGTCGCCCAAATGAAGCCATGTGCATCTACTTCTTGGTTCTGGTTAAGAGATGGCACCTTAATGGGCTAGAAGTGAAAACAAAGGCAGAGAAAGATAAGACTAAGTGCTTCAGGTTTATTAAAGGGATTCCAGAAAAACTCTTCTCACATTAATGTCTGACCAACACCAAGTCCTTCTTTTCTCATTCATGACATTGAGAAGGAAGGGAGAGTAAAGGAAGAAAGGTGAAAAGAAAATTTGGTTGGTTTGGAGGGTGAATTGATCTGGGTTCAAATTTTGCCTTTGCTGGTGCTAAAGCAGTAATCACAAAGGGTAGAGCATTTGCCTTGCACATAGCTGATCCAGTAGGCAGCAAATTGTGGAGAGAAATATATAAATATATGCCTCTCAGAGGGTCCATCAAGCTACTGAAATTATCCCGCCCGCACGGGCAGAGCCTGGTAAGCTCCCCATGGTGTATTCGATATGCCAAATATAGTAACGACAACAGGTCTCATTCCCTGAAAGAGCCTCCAATCATTGGGAAAAGATGTGTAAGAAGAGGCTGCTAAAATCTCAGGGCTGGGAGGAATGAGATGTCACTGGTGCCCGCTCAAGTAAATCAATAGTCAACAGGGTGACAGTGATGACAGTGATACAGTGACAGCCGATCCAGGTTGGATCCCTGGCATCCCCTATGGTTCTCCAAGTCTGACAGGAATGGTTTCTAAGTGAAGAGATGGGAATAACCCCTGAGCATCACCAGATGTAGCCCCCCAAAAGGAAAAAGAAATCTGCCTTGACTACTTATCAATTTTGTGATCTTAGGCAAGCTACCTAACTATTCGAATGACATTCTTGTCTATGTAATGGTGAGACTCAAGATACCTACAACTTAGCTTCACAGCAAGATGAAGGCTATAATATTCCCTCAAGCAAAGACATCAGTGCCTGGTACATGCTAAAGCTATAAAGGCATAATAGCCATTTTCATTGATCTACTCAGCATCTTATTCATCCCCTTGCTCAAGAATAGACTCAAAAGAGTGGTGGTGGTGGGGTGAACAGGGACTGACTTGGAAAACTGGTTCAGGGACATACAGATGTCCCCAGGTCCTGGATTTTTCTCCTATGGCAGAGTTGTCCTCCTTTGGCCAATTTATTCTGGAAGGAGATCTACCATATTCTCACCCCTCAAGCCCCCAACCCTGGCTAAGTCAACCTCACAGTCAAAAGGCCCGGATCTTACTGCAGAGATAAAGCTTTATAGAATCAGCAGAATAAAGTCACAGATTCTGGGTCAGGACCTTGAAGTTCTCGATGTTGTTTAGGTTCTCAGTTGTTACATGCATTGGAAGTTCTATCCTCATCCTTCCTGCCGTCATTTCCTCCTTTGTACCACACAGTATTAAACAGGGTGAATGTCAAATGGGAGGAGTCTTAATTTATGCTAAAGGGCAGAAGAATTAAGAGACAGAAGTTCCCAAACAGCTTGACTCTGTTTAAAAGAAGGTCAGGAAAGGAAACCCGTGAAATTGGGATGGAGGGAACATCCCAAACTCCCTGGGCTGATTACCAAGAGGCTTAAGTTGATGATTAGCTGCCCATAAAGTGTACATAGAGCTGTCCCCCTTAGAGTAGCAGTTTAACGAAGGCCACTTTTTATCCTAAATTTGTAATTTCCATTTTAGGAAGTCTCTTAGGTAAAGAGGATTCTGGTTAGTGGTGGTTAGTTTTCAGTTTAAAAGTAAATAAATAAAATATAGAACAATGATCTCTATTTTTTTTGTGGATTTTGTTTTTGGGTCACCCCTGGTGGTGCTCAGGATTTATTCTTGGCTCTGCACTCAGGAATCACTCCTGGTGGTATTCAGGGATGGGATGTTGAGGATCAAACCCAGGCTGGCTATGTGCAAGGCAAGTGACTTATTTACCTGCTGTATTAACTCTCTAGCCCATATCAGTGATCTCTTGACCCCTATATTTTGGTTCAATTAAATCCTGGTTCATACCGATCGTCAAATGTATCATTCAAGAGTAATTATATAAAACATTGACAGGGGCTGGAGAGATAGCACAGCAGGTAGGGCGTTTGCCTTGCACGCAGCTGACCCGGGTTCGATTCCCAGCATCCCATATGGTCCTCTGAGCACCGCCAGGAGTAACTCCTGAGTGCAGAGCCAGGAGTAACCCCTGTGCATCGCCAGGTGTGACCCAAAAAGCAAAAAAAAAATTGACAGAATTTATTAATAAATCTAGAATTATTTATTATTCTGGTTTTAAAAACTAGTCTAATAAAATGTTTTCTTAAAAAAGTGGTTGAATTTGATGATTTGCATTAGCTTATCCCTTACACTTTCTATCTTTTGAAACTAGGAAATGCATTCGCAATTTGAAATAGCTATAAAGCTTTATTCATAAGGCTATAGATTTTCTCCTTTATGTAATCACCATTATATTAGAAACCTTCTAGCTACCAAAAGGACAAATGATCTCAGCCTCAGGTGACCTAATTAACAAACCAAAGCTACCAGTGAGAGAAATGCCCTGAAGAGCTGCACTCCGGGAGGAAAGCACCAGGATGATGCCTTTTGTGGTGGTAGGGAAGGCAGAGTGTGGAAACCCTCTTCTGATTGAGAGTGCGTGCCCCACACAGTGGGCAGATGAAGCAGAAATTAGTCGGGACATCCATAACACTATCAACTGAAATTGTGAAAGAGCACGGTATGGGTGGCTGTCTCTGAAAATGTAATTTTCAACATTGAAAACAGCTGTTGTTTTTAATGTCATTAGAATTAGGGGAAGGGAAGACAATAATATCTACTGCGTGCAGTAAAGTTCATTACTTTAGGAATAAAAGCATTAGTAACCGGGGTTTTAACTCTTGTTCATGGCTAATTTTGTAGCCCTAAAGGTAAAAAAAAAAAAGGCTAACTTATAATAAAAGTAAGGGTAAGACTTGGCCAATTTGAGCAAAAAGTTAAAACACCAAGTGTAGCTCCTCCTTCTGTTGCCTTGGACAGATTCTTGGAGGAAAGACAGAGACTGTGGTTCATTCACTACTACTGAGTCCAAAGAGAGGAATAGGGAGTGAGGAAAAGGAATTATATGACAATTTCCAGGTCCACTGAAGCAATGGCTTAAACTTGTCCAATGAAAGAGGAGACACGCATTTCATCCTTTTTTAAAGAGTTTTTATTGAATCATAGTGAGCTAGACCCTTATTAAGCTGCTCATGATTCAGTTTCAGTCATACAGTGTTCCAACACCCATCCCTCCAACAGTGTAGAGTTCCCAGCACCAATGTTCCCAGTTTCCCTCCCATCATTCCCAATCCCCACTCCCACCACCTCCCTCCTGCCTCTATGTCATTTCAACCCTTTGGGCTCATTATATGTTTCTCCCAAAGAGAGGGCCAAGGGTCTTCTTGGGATTCTAATCCTGTTTTCTGGGAATGAGGCATTTGGGGCACATTTGCTAAAATTGAGACACATAGTGCTTTTGACAATCACCCTTTCTTCTTCCTTGTTCTCTGCCACAGATGACCAGGGGCCCTTTTGTCTTTCATGCAAGAGGCCAGGCCCTCATCAGTGAGGACTCATGTCTACAATAGCATTCATGTATGTGTGCATATACATGCATGTTTACATGTATACATGCACATATATTTCTGTGTATGATACTTTCTAGAAAGTCTGGCTGCATTCTTAAAATTCAACATAATGTTGGAACTGACACACAAATTCCACCAAAATGGCACCATCATGCTCATACCCTTGGCTTTGAGGAGAAAAGACAGAAATAACTGCCTTTTCAGAGGAAATTATCTGAGGGAGAAAGAGGAAGGGGCAAGAGACAAGAGATAATGTAGTTTGGCATTTGTGATGAGGCAGTTGGCGAGGGATGAGATTTAGGGGCCCATTGCTCTTCTGTGAGAGAAACTTGTCTATAATTATGTTTTATCTAGTGTACTGCATGGAATCCCCCCACCCAATGTATTTTTGAGAAGAACCTCAAAATTTCGTCTTCTAAAAAGAGCAATGTTGGGTGCCAAGATAGACCCCAGAAGAGCTAGTTCTACTGGGTGAAGGCTGGGTGATACTTTCATTTTCTTACTTTATGATTCTATGCAGTAGGTTCTTTAATTCCTCATTTGACTCTCATCATTTTATTGTCATTTATCAGAATAAAATACACCAGCATAATATTGTCATGGACAGGGTATATATATATATATATATATATATATATTTTATCATTTTATAAAGAAGGTATATTTTGCTGTTGTTGTCTTTTGAGGTTTATTAGGGAGACAAATGTAGCAATGAGAAAGGTAGGTTAAGATCCATACTCAAGAGAGAACATGAACTTCTCCAGAGAGGAGAGAGCCACTACACATCCCCATGGGAAAGTGTGAAAGTGCATTTCAGGAGGAGAGATATAGGCAGTATGTGTGTAGGCACCAAGGACGTAGGCAGGATGGGTACCAGGTGGCTTGCACCTCAGATACATCTTAAAACGAGTCTGACAACCTCTTTTCTAATAGTGCCTATCTCAATCAAAAAACACAGATCAAACTGAAGCCTGGTCTTTCTCTAAATTATCTCTGTAAGCTAATTAGCAATGTCTTCCTGAAAACTAAAGTGAAATTTCAAGCTTAGAGGCTCTTTAAAATGATACAGGTTACTTTGATTATCTAATAAAAGGAAATCTGTACACATCTTACACAAAAATATGAGAAAGAAAATTTTATCAGCAAAGGAAGAAGGCCATGGGGAGCTAGAAATGAAATAAAATTATATGTATGTATATATGCATGTACATATGACCAAATTAGTATCTGTGATAACTGTTATAAAGGCTCAGAATGCTGCTTTTCATCTAGCTTCATTTATTTCAAGCTCAAGGTTGTCTATGTTAGGTTTAGAATTTTTTTGACCTTATCTTTTATTCAGGTCATATACTTTAATCCCTAAGCATATCAAACTTGCTGTGGAGAGACTAAAGAAGAAGCGTTTAAAATTTCATGATTTTAAAAGTGAACAGAATTAGGTTACCATACTGAAACTAGTACTAAAAAGTCATAATAAGATTTAAAGTGTAGTGTGAGTTTATGGATTTCTGACTAGAGGTTAGTGGATTCAGACATCAATAATGTGGAAATCACTGAAACAATTGCGTTTTGCTCCTTCGAGCATAATTTTCCTAGGCCTGAGAACCTCAAAATTAGAGAGGCTAAGGAATACTGAACTGCTTCCCACGCCTAGCAAATGAAAATCACTAAAGACAATACATCCCAACCGGAAGTGACATAATGTGAAAAAAGAATTGTAACCCATGCTTTGATGTCTGTGAGCCAAACTGCTAATTTTCTTTAATAATAATACGTGCTATCACTTTCTGATCCCATAGCAGGTATGCATATTCATAATCTGAGAAACGAAAAAACAATTAAATGTAGATTCTCAAGGGACATCTTTAGGGATTCTAATCCTGCACATCTTAGGTGATGTCAAAGAATCTACAGCCTAAATAAGCACATGCACACCTTACTAGTTATCGTGAAGTGAGGCAGGGGCTCTGAGGTTGTACTTCAATATACATTTTGTTCTTTCTTAAAAGCCATTCATAGGACTGACTTCCAGATTATCCACTTAAAATTATTTTGTGAGTTAGGACAGAGAAGAGACCAATATGACAGTGATAGCTGGAAATGATCACTCTGGCAAGAACTGAGTGCTGAAAGGAGAGAAAGTGGTATGCATGGTACCCTTTCAGTAAAGTGATATAAATCACAGTACCTGAAAGGAAAATAAAAGAGAGAGACAGAGAGAGACACACACAAACACACACACACACACACACAGAGAGAGAGAGAGAGAGAGAGAGAGAGAGAGAGAGAGAGAGAGAGAAGTGTCTGCCTTAAAGGCAGGCTGTTGGGGAGTGGGAAGGGTTGAGGAATGCAGATGGGAGGGAAACTGAAGACATTGGTGGCAGGAAATGTGCACCAGTGAAGGGATGGATTTTGGAACACTCTATGATGGAACTCAGTTATGAACTACTTTGTAACTGTGTCTCTCATGGTGATTCAATTAAAAATCAAAGTCCTAAAAATTTATGAGTCCATCTATTAGCCATTCTAAAATAATGATTTAGCTCAATTACCAGGGAGTCGAGGAAACAGCTATGGACTCCTCCATATTCATCAGAGATTGGGTGGATAACTGAGCAAGTATCAGACATATTGATTAGAGACAAAGTCCTAAAGAAGAGCTAAATGTCTTCACCAAGTTTCAGATACCATATGAAATACCTCAGCTGAGACTAAGACTCGGTGGGGGTTGGGGGTGGGAAGGATAGGTAGTTATGGAGTTTGCCAAGTAAGCAGAATAGAACAAATACACACAGGTTTCTTAGCCTTCTCCACAGAAAAGAGATAAAAATATTAAAGCTCCCAGGGAGATGCCCTTAAGAGAAATGTTTACGGATATCTTATCTTTTTTCAAAGTCAACCTCCATCTAACCTTCACAAAATCCGCTTTTTGCCAGAATGCAAAGAAACGGTGATGTGAAGGAGTGGGTGCGTGCAACAGGCCTCCAAACACTGTATCATTGACTCCTCAAATATCTGTAAGGCCCTGGAGTGCAGTTAACAGCTAGATTTTCCAAAATAGATTTTCCCCCCCTCCGTCTGTTTTTTTTTAGAGCCCAAAGAGATCCATGGGAGTCCTCTCTCCATCAGACTTACCTCCGACAACACCCCCTCATGCCTGGCCTTATTCATTTCCTTGTCTGCATTGAGAAGATGACATGTCACTGCTTCAGAGCACCAATCCATCCTCTCCTCTTTCATGTATGTCATTTTACTTTAAGCAGGGGGCCGGCTCCCACATCTCACTGAGCTGTCATTTCCACAAAACATCTCAGCACCACCTTCTTACAAAATCATTCAGGACAGAATTTTCTTGACATCAAAGGATGTTCTGAACTTTCCTGAGAGACTTAAATTCATTCCGGATAAGTTACTGTTCACTTTTGGCTTATTGGAAAGAAATACAGAGAGTGGGGAAGTAGCGTGGAGTTTCTACAGCCAATTATTTGTTTAGACTTTTAAGTTGAAAAGGAATAAGGGAGTTAGAGTCCTTTATGAGATGGCAGACATTGAACGTCTGTTCTAGCATAGCATTCTGAATTATTTTGCTGAATACTTTGCTGTGAGTTGAAGAATCTCTCTCTCTCTCTCTCTCTCTCTCTCTCTCTCTCTCTCTCTCTCTCTCTCTCTCTCTCTCTCTCTCCCCCAAGCAACTATTCAGCAACTTAAGGCCAGTGACCAAGCTACCAAGCTGAGTTTTAAAGCCCTAAGTTCCTGGTATCAGGGGAAAAAAGTGATACACAGAAATGCTTTATGGAGCATATAAGAACTATAAGAAAATGCTGTTTACAATCAAGCATTTAAAATATCGCTCATATCATCACTGAAAAAAGTCCATCTGTGTCCCCAATAGACATGTCTTTATTAATTTTTATTTTATTAGGCTCTAATCGAGAAATCGAAAGAGCTTTGCTTGGAATATCACATTTCACTGAGAGAGAAGGAATCTGGAGTTCTGACCTCCATCGATGATCGAGAATCATGGACACTTATTTGCCAAGGCATCGAAAATCAGATGGGCCAGACATGTAATGTGATTTAGAGACAACCTCTGGACGAGAGCTGTTACTGACTGGATTCCACGAGATGTCAAAAGAATGCGTGGCCGCCCACCTATGAGATGGTCAGACATCTTCATCAAAACCCTGAATGAACGGTTTGAGTCTCTTTGTGTTCCTGGAGGGAGCAGATGCCATTGGGCTACACTAGCACTCGACAGGGATGAATGGAGATGTTACTGGTGCCTGCTGGAGCAAATCGATGAACAATGGGATGACAAGTGATACAAGTGATAGGCTTTAAAATTTTTCTTTCATTTGTATCACTTGTATCACTTGTCATTCCGTTGCTCATCGATTTGCTCCAGCGGGCGCCAATAACATTTCCATTTGTCCCTGTCACGTGCTAGTGTAGCCCAATGGCATTTGCTCACTCCAGGAATACGAAGTGAAGCCCGTTATTGTTACTGTTTTTGGCATATCAAATATTCCATGGGTAGCTTGCCAGGATCTGCTGAGTGGGTGGGACACTCTTGGTGGCATGTGGGGCTCTCCAAGAGGGACGGAGGAATCGAACCCGGGTCGTCCACGTGCAAGGCAAACATCCTACCCGCTGTGCTATTCAGCCCCCAATTTTTCTTTATTTATGTAAATTTCATTTTAGCCACTGTTATTTAAAATAATGTTAATGGTAGGGTTTCCTGTGTAAAAAATGGCAGTATCACACCACCATCAATGTATCCTCTTCTTTCCATCTTTATCCCAGTGCCAACCACAACTATTCTTCCCATCCTCTTGCCATGGGAAGCTCCTTACTAAAGACAAGTTCTGTTTCTGCTGCATTTGGGCACTTGTTATTTTCTTGTGTTTATTTATAGCCCACCTATGAGAGAGATCATTCTGTATCTGTTCTGCTCCTTCTAACTTCACTCAGCACGACACTCTTGAGAGCCATCTATGAAGCAGCAAATTGCATGATTTCTTCTTTCCTTATAGCTTCATGGTATTACATTGTTTTCCTGTATCACAACTCCTTAGCCAATCATCTGTTCTTGGACACTCGGATTGTTTCCAGATTATGGTTATGGTGAATAATATTGCAATATAGATATGTCTGCAAATGTCTTTTCTGAAAAGATTTTGGTTTCTTGGGGTAGATGCACAAAAGTGAAGTTGCACACTCATATGGAAGCTCAATTCATGATTTTTAAATTCAGGTGATCATTTCTTTTACAATTGAGAAGCTTCTTAGTTATATGTAGTCCCATTTGTTAATTTTTCTTCCACTTACTTGGCCAATTGCATTGAATCATTGACGGTACCTCTAGCTTCAGTGTCATGAAATCTTATACTTACGTTTTCCTCAATGTAGTTCATTGATTCATGTCTGACATTGAGGTATTTAATCCATTTTGATTTGGTTTCTGTGCATGGTCAGAGAAAGGGGTCAATTCTTTTCTTTTCTTCTTTTTTTTTTTTGCATGTGACTGACCAGTTTCTCCAACACTAGTTATTGAAGAGATTTTCTTGCTCTACTTCATACATTCCCTTCCTTTGTCAAAGATCAACTGTCGATACATCTGAAGATCTGTCTCTGGACTTCAATTCTATTTCATTGGCCTGAGTGTATGTCATTATTTCAGTACCAAACTGTTCTGATTGCTATAGCTTTGTAGCATAATTTGCAGTTGGTGACAGAAAAGTTTCCTGTCTTTTTTTTTCTATAATTACTTTGGAGGAGTTTATTACTCCATATAAATTTCAACTGTATTTGATCTATATCTTTAAATTTCATGAATCTTTTTGTAGGGACTACATTAAATTTGTATAATGCGTTGGGAAAGACTATCATTTTGTCAATATCAATCCTTCCAGTCAATGATCAGGGGATATGTGTCCATTTTCTTATGTCCTCATTTATTTCTCTTAATAGTGATTTATAAAATCCAGCTCCCGGACGAGACCAGTGCAGTCAGTCTCCTGCCCCTGCGCCTGGCTGTTCCTCGCTGGGGTCCCTTGGAGGGGAGCGGGTTGAGCTTTCCTCCCCGCCCCGACCAGGGCTCCGGCAGCCGAAGACCTCCAGGATCAGCCACCACCATGCTGAGACCACTCTCCGCACACATGAAGGTACTGGCAGAGGGACAAAGCCACGCGGGTTCTGGGGCCGCGATCTCCAAGTCTACTCGAATTGGAGTCGAACATACTCCACCCAGATCCTCCAAATTCCAGTAGGCGGGGTCACACCCACCACCTGGCCCCCTGGCACCGTGTAATCCCATCAACGGCCAAGACTCAGAGACTATAAAATCCAGCTCCCGGACGAGACCAGTGCAGTCAGTCTCCTGCCCCTGCGCCTGGCTGTTCCTCGCTGGGGTCCCTTGGAGGGGAGCGGGTTGAGCTTTCCTCCCCGCCCCGACCAGGGCTCCGGCAGCCGAAGACCTCCAGGACCAGCCACCACCATGCTGAGACCACTCTCCGCACACATGAAGGTACTGGCAGAGGGACAAAGCCACGCGGGTTCCGGGGCCGAGATCTCCAAGCCTACTCGAATTGGAGTCGAGCATCCTCCACCCAGATCCTCCAAATTCCAGTAGGCGGGGGTCACACCCACCACCTGGCCCCCTGGCGCCGTGTAATCCCATCAGCGGCCAAGACTCAGAGACTATAAAATTCAGCTCCCGTAACCACGCGGCCGCATTCAGGGTCGTGCGACATCTTATCAGGACATCTTTTTATGATATCTTATTATCTCATTCCTACTCTGGACAAACTTGCGGGTTATCGCATATAGCCTGCCCACAGGGCAGAGTCTGGCAAACTCCCTGTGGCACACCAAATATGCCAAATACCAGTAACAATGATGGGTCTCATTCTCCTAAAGAGGCTTGAATATAATCTCAGGGCTAGGATGAAAGAGACGTTACTGGGGCCTGCTCGAGGCAATCGACGAATAACAGGATGATGAATGAATGAATGAATAGTGATTTATAATTTTTTTGTAATAAGTCTCTCATCACTTTTGTTAAGCAGATTCTTAGGAACTTGGTTATTCTGAGTCACAGTTGTTAATGATGTTGTTTTTTAAAAATGTCTATTTCTTTTTTTTTAATTAATTTATTTATTTATTGAATCGCTGTGGGAAAAATTACAAAGCTTTCAAGTTTAGGTCTCAGTCATGCAAATATCAATCACAATTCCCTTTATCAATACTTATTTTTCACCAATAAACCCCTGCCCCCCAACCCCTCCCCAATGTCTGTGGGATAGATGAATTCTAGTTAACACTCTGTCTACTTCGACTAGCTTCATTGTTTTGATAAAAGTTGCACTATTATTATTTAGACTTTACCCGCCCCCCAAACTCAGCCATGCTGTAAAAGCATTGTGAAATGATCTTCTTTCTACAGCTGGGTTCAAGAATTGAATGATGTTGTGCGGCCGCTATTGCGGCCCCGCAGTTTTGGATTTCTGCTATTTTATTTATTAACCCTGCAAGTATTTCTACTGATAGTCAGATAAATAAGAGATTGGTCTCTGTGCTTCTGGGGCCGTGGCCGTGCCGGAGAGCTGCTCGTGGGGGGCAACTGGTGACCTCGATCAGGCGTGAAGGATGGGCCGGAGCGCCCCCCCGTCCCATGAGGTACCCATCACACCCCCACCCCTGGCTCAGACCTGCTCTCCACCAGGCTCCCATGCGGCCACCATCTTTCTTTCCAGAGAGGAGAGGGCGAATGGGGCAACACCCTTTCCCCTCCAGGCAGGCAAGATGGCGTGGATTAATGCATAGTCCATTTGCTTTTCTGTAAAAATGTCTATTTCTTCTATTTCATTAGTTGCATATAGAAAAGTCATGGATTTCTGTACATTGATTTTGTATCCTGCTGCCTTACTGTATAAGTGTAATGTTTCTAGGAGCTTTTTGGTAGAGTCTTTAGGGCTTTCTATGTATATTATGTAACCTGCAAAGAGTAATCGTTTCACTTCTTTTCCCATCTGGATGCCCTTAATATCTATTTCTTGTCTACTTGCTATGACAAGGATTTCCAATACTATATTGAATAGTAATTAGTGATAATGGGCAACCTTGTCTGTGCCTGACTTAGAGGGAAGGATTTCAGTTTGTCACCACTGAGTATAATGTTTGTTGTGGGCATAAGGTGCACTTACCATAAGTGTACCAACTTTAAGTATGTTGAGGAATGTACCTTCAACGCCAGCAAATTATTAAGTTATCTTGTTTCCAAAATAAAGAAAAAAAATCACTTGATCACTTGACATCCTGCTACTCATCGATTTGCTCGAGCGGGCACCAGTAACGCCTCCATTCTTCCCTGTCACCTGCTTGAAGAAAAAAATAACTAAATAAAATCTGAAGCAGAGAGAGAAAGGGAGAGAGAGAGATAGAGAGTGAAAAGACAGGAGAGGAAGACACATGCATAGAGATATTTTAATGAAGACTAATTACAAAACACTGCAACTTATTAGAAATAAACACATGAGAAAATTTCTAAATTCAGCAACCCTCTAGGAACTCTTTTATTGGGCTTTTTCACACAGTTCTCTTTCATATTGATTTTGTTTTGACAGTAAGAATCAGAAGTTTTAGAAGTGATGCACATGTAAATTTCACTATAAAATCTTCGGATGTTCCTCAACATCCAGTTAGGGATAAATCTTCATGAACCAACAAAACTTGGCAATATTTTAAAAACAATATTATAAGGTAAAGGTAAAGGCCCTCCCGTTGTTCATCGATTTGCTTGAGCGGGCCCAGTAACGTCTCCATTGGAGACTTTGTTGTTACTGTGTTTGGCATATCGAATACGTCACGGGGAGCTTGCCAGGCCCTGCCGTGCAGGCGAGATACTCTCGGTAGCTTGCCGGGCTCTCCGAGAGGGGTGGAGGAATCGAACTCGGGTCGGCCATGTTGGCTGTGTGCAAGGCAAATGCCCTACCGCTGTGCTATTGCTCCAGCCCCTAAAACAATATTATACAAACAATATTATACATTTATTAATATAAAAATATATAGTAAACATAGGGCTGGAGTGATAACACAACACCTTGCACGTGGCCGGCTGGGCCGACCTGGGTTTGATTCCTCCACCCCCCTCGGAGATCCCAGCAAGCTACCGAGAGTATCTCGTCCGCATGGCAAAGCCTGGCAAGCTACTCGTGACGTGCTCGATATGTCAAACACAGTAACAACAAGTCTCACAATGGAGACGTTACTGGGCCTACCTGAGCAAATTGATGAACAATGGGAGGACAGTGCTACAGTGCTACAGTAAACATAGAATACAATTATATTATAAAAATAAAATTATTATTCTTGGTGGTTCTTTGACAACACTTCCAGTGTTCAGAGGCTACTCTGGGCTCTGTTCACAAGTGAACTTGACAATCCTGGAAGTTGAAAGAGCCTGGCATACTGAACTATGAGTCACAGTTCAGTCTCCTCTGGCTTAAATGTGTTCAGCACTGACATTAGCCTACAAATGAACAAAATCTCCTCACATGTAGATGGAGAATATCTGAGACACAGATGGTCATTTTATAGATAGAGCAGGGTGGGAAGACAAAACAAAATGTTCAAAGGACACAGGCCACACAGTATGTCATAGAGTGCAGTTGTTTACCATTGCGATTGTGTGGCGATCCAGTAATTGCCTAGTGTCTCAGGAGAGTGGCATACTACATATGGTTACCCCAGAAAAAGATAAAAATGACAAATCCAGGGGAGAGTCTTCGCTACTACACCATCATAAAGTCTTGTCAATTCATTTTAGGTTGGGCACTGTCTGCATATTTTTGTGGCCATGCTTCTGGAGTTTAAATCCTGTCTCCACTTTAATGGCTGTGAGATCTTGGGCAAGAGAGTCTTTGTACTTCACTCACTTTCTCCACCTTTAGACAAAAATGGTGAGCAGTGAATGAATTAGCTTATATAAAATGCTAATATAAATAACCTGATAATCACTTAATAGTTAATCAATACTTGTCTGTGCTGATATGTGATTATGGCACAAAGACAAAAGCTCTGCTCTCAGGGGATTTATCATCTAATAGAGGAGACTTCAATACTTATTAGCATTTTCACTTAAGCTGTAGAAGAAACTCTGTGAATGTGATCAATAAGGAAATTCTGGAAAGAAGGGGGAAAGTTCCCCTTGAAGAAAAGAGAGAAAACTCCCCCAAGGAAAAGGATAAGCTTAGGAGGAATTCTGTGTTTGGGCCACACGGGAAAAAACATCAGCATGGCAGCAAGAGAGAGGCTTGTGGAAGGACCACCTTCTGCTGTGGGATGAGCCCAGGGAACAATTCCCCTATTCTTAATGGATATAACTTTGTCTTAAAGCCTGGGATTAGGATGGTGTCGAAATTCCTATAACAGAAGAAAATTACACTGGAGAACAGAGGGGGAAATTAAATACTGAAATGCCAATAAGATATTTGGAAGGGCATTAATCTCCATTGAGGAAAAAATGAGGATGAGGGCCTTATTTGTCCGTTTTATAGGTTCATGGAGAAAGCTCCAAGATGCAATCCAGATGTTCCTATTCCCCACTCTAAGACATGGACATTGACCTTCCCAGAAGAGAGAGAATAGTGGTGATCAATCATCACAGACCCTGTAAGTTTTCAAAGACCCAAGGAGGGTTGGGGACATTCTGATGCCTGAGGGAGGATGTTGGGCAAAAGGAAATAGGGACAGTATTACACGGGAGGATAAGGTTAACCATGCATAGAGAACGAAGAAGAATATTAGTCCAAGATTTCTGGGGTGACAAATTGAAGCTCTGGTCAAAGTATAACCCCACTCTGATTAAGCAGCATCGTGGAGAGGTACATGAAGAAAGACAGATGTCAGATTTTCAGCTTTCCCCACATCAACTAAATTTGGATTTCTCTCCAATGTCCTTGTATGAAGAATGAATTTGTTCTTATCAAGATTCCTATGAAGTCCAGGGAATATGCAGATGAGAAGGGAATAATCACGGACAAGTAAAATAAACACCTGAGTCATGAGCTATATTGAGGGAAAAGGTTCACCCATTGACACAATCTGTAGAGAAGAACCATACATTCACATCCCAAACAACCCCCTTCCCCAAAGGGTAGGTAGATTTTCTTTTGGCCCACCTTTGTTCTCACCCCATTATGAGAGAAAGGAAATGACATCATCGTACATTATGTGCCTTGAAAAGGAACTTGCTGCCATAAAATTTTAGGTGAAAATCACAGTTCTTTGGACTAGTTGGGTGGGGGCAGGAGTGTGAATAAATGGATGGTCTCATACCATTTAGGAAACAAATCAACAGGACTGAATGACTCTTCAGATGTGTGGGAAGAGAGAGGAAACTGTGATGTGGGCACCACTGACAACGCACACGTGGTGGCACAGATTCTCCTGAAGCAGTTGCACAGATTGACTGCAGGTGTCATTTATGGAAATGAGTTTGCTGTAGGGAGAGTCGGTTTCTGTGATGATTATAGGACCAGCTTTGAAACGGGGAACAAGATGTGCTGACAAGCCAGCTCACAAAGTATAAAGTAGGTAGTTGAATCAAAGGCTACAGAACTAACTAGAACTTACGAGGACATAGAAATAAAAGCTATTGGCATAAAAATCAAAGCCTTAAGATAATGTAAAGGGTATGAAGAGTGCCCAACAGGGGCCACTTGGGGCGAAAACAATATTGGAAGTTTGAATAGAGCAGACTGAGTCAACAGAAGAAAATGAGGAACGACCCGAGAAACGGTTTAAGAAACAGATAATTTAGGTGTCACTATGTCAAGAAAGGACAGTGGTTTGAGAATTTGAACTCCATGTAGACAGCGCTCAGCATACCACCCTGGGCTGAGTGGCTTCATCCTACGGTTTTGTTGAATGAGTAAAAAAGTCAGAGTCAAAGTTAAAAGTTTTATCATATCCCTTCGCATTAAGTTTATTAAAGAACAGTGTGGTGGTGATGAAAACCACACTAGATGAAGGTTGTAGACTGGTAGATAAGCCTAATGAGGCTAGAGGATCAGACATCACTGTGGAGAAGTTTGTGTGTTGGAAGTAAGAATTGCAGGAGCAACTCTGGGAGACCCCCCCTTGTTGTTTCAGTTGATTTTTGTAGACTGGCAAAAGAGACAAAATAAGAGCAAAAAAACAATGGTCCTGAAGAGGGAAGGGAGAATTCAAAGCAGAAGTGTGGTGCTTGAGTTCTGATGGAAGAAATGAACAGATTCCCCACGGGGGCCAGAGGAGGTAAAGACATCAGTGGTGGCAGGTACTTTGAGGGTCTACCTGGGCCTCGGGATTCTTGTCTCTGAAGTTGGAGATCAAGAACATCCACTAAGAATGAGAGTTGTAGAAAGAAACTCAGAGCTTAATAAAATACTAAAACATGTATTTTTGGTGTTTTTTTTTTGTGAGAGGATGATGGATATAATTAAAATTCAAGATGTTAGAAATTTTTTGAAAGAGGAAGATAAAGATAACTAAAAAATCATGATGAGATTGTCTTATTATAGAGTTGAGGCACTGCTGATCCTGAGTTCAATCTGATCAATTAATTTTCTCCAGTGGAAAATTTTCTCTATTTTTCTAGGACTAGCAAGTAATGTTGGCAGTCTCTTTACTATTTCCAATTGTAAGAAATAAGTCTCAGATTCTCTGAATGAAGTTCCAGAAGTATCATCTCTGGATTACAGTGAGGAAGGCCCACAGCATGAAAAACTTCTTCCAAGGCCTTCTTCACATGTCTCCCTTCTAATTTCAACTCTTCCTTTAAGAAAACATGGAACTTTAATGCCACACAATCAGCTCTTGAAGAGTTTCTACAACGTGGTCTAGCTCATTCTCTCTCTCTCTCTTTTTTTTTTTTTTTTTTGCTTTTTGGGTCACTCCCAGTGATGCTCAGGGTTTACTCCTGGTTCTGCACTCCGGAATTACTCCTGGCGGTGCTCAGGGGACCACATGGGATGCTGGGATTCAAACCCTGGTCGGCCACATGCAAGGCAAATACCCTACCCGCTGTGCTATCGCTCCAGCTCCCTAGTTTATTCTCTTTTTGCCATTTTCTTTGACTAAATGCCTTCCTGAGAACATTTAATTCAAAGATGTCCATCCAGTGGTGGGCCACTGAAATCTTATCTGAATCAAGAAGCCAGCAAAGACTGCCAGAGACACACATAGGAAAAGATGTGTAGGAAAGTCAATGGTTCAACATTCATAAGACAAAAGAATGGACCCAAGGAAGTTAGGCTTTAGGCTACAAGATATGTAGGAGGTTGAAATTCTGAGATGAATCTGGAGGAGGCATAGTGTCAGCAGCTGTTGTGAGACAGATAAGTCCTGGAGAAAGTGGTAAAAGTAGAACAGTGAAAAGATCTCTGATGGGTGAGACAGATGTGTTGTGTGGTTCTCCCAGGAGGAGACTGAAGTTATGAGGAAAAGATGGAGTTACCTGGACTTGGGATACACGAGAAAAAAAATTTAAAGGTATGAGCTCAGGACAGCCACGTAGAAAACTGTGCCTCAAAAGACAGCCAAGTTTTCCTCAAGGTAAAAAATGGGAGAAAATTTGAGGGGGAGGGGAAGAAGTGGCATTAAAAGGGAGTTGGCGGGGCTGGAGCAATAGCACGAGTAGGGTGTTTGCCTTGCACGTGACCAACTCAAGTTCAATTCCCAGCTTCCCATATGGTCCCCTGAGCACCGCCAGAGGTAATTCCTGAGTGCAGAGCCAGGAGTAACCCATGTCCATTGCTGGGTAAGACCCCAAAAGAAAAAAAACAAACAAACAAAAAAAAGGGAGTTGGCTTAACTTCCCCATGGCCAAGGTTTGGGTAGTACCAGGTATGATAGCAGCTGGTGCCCATGAGCAAGTCACCTGGTTCATCCAAACCAATCACATCACGCCTTATGTGCTCCTTTTTATAGTTTCGAGTATAAAAATCAAGTTATTGATTAGCCATAGAGGAGTCCATGCTCTCAACCCCCTGCCTGACACTTCACTCCTCCCTTCAATTCATTTGTCACAAGACCTTTACAGATATTGATTATTCTGAACGGGAATTCTACTTATTCTGCTCATCTCCTTCACTCCCATTCGAGTTTTCTGAAACTCTGCCCCAATTCACCTTGCTCCATGCAACTGCCTGATCTCCTTACCTGAGCTAATCCCCTTTCTATCGATAAGCCTCAGTATCTTTCTAACCCTGCCCACAGTTACAAGGTTTTATTGTTCACGAGACTCTTGGGTTGACTCTCTTTCCTTTGAAAGACCTTAAGTCCCATGAAGGCAGGAAGTGCATTGCTTTGTCTTTCTGTCACAGTAGCACAGTGTCTGATTTCAGTAAAGTCTTGCCTGCTGGATGAGCAGAGGGGGTTTTGTTGATAGGTCTCAGGGGAAGATCAGGCTCTGGTGGAGATGGTGGGCTGCATTTACTCACAGACCCAGGACTAGAACATTCCCTTTCTTCTACTGCAGTGATAGTACTAACTGGGATGGGATCACAGTCTTCACAATTCCAAAGTCCCTTCAATTGATGTACTATTAGCTAGGGAAAAAAAGAGAGATTATTTTGGCAGTTGAGTTTTGTGGTTTGGCTGCAGTTCAAATAATTCCCTTGAAAGACATGGACCCTGGACCACTTCCTTGAGAAGCGGCAACCCATCCTTCCTGGATAAAATCACATTATCCGTTCACAAGAGGCCTTCAAGAGCTCTGGCTTTGGGGGCAGAACCCAGTGGATGTAACAGCTGCAGACTTGGGGCTCCCAATGAGCCAAAGGTCAAAGGTCCAAGTGTTTCTTTTGGTGGAAGGAACCACAATCAAAGACTTTTTGTATAAAAATACTGTCCTGGTCCCACCTAATAAAACCAACTTTCTGCTCTGTTGCAAGAGTGAGCATGGCTAATCTTGAGGTTGCACTGTGGTTTGATTTGTGGCATCAGTGGAGATTGATTTGAGTTCTCGTAACTGCTGTTGACCTGGAAGAGAGGCCTTTTGGCTTACTGACCAGTGAAATTGTACTGCTTCTGGAAGATGCTCTAAGAGACCAGTCTTTAAAGACTGGCTTGAAGGAACAGAAGCCCAAATTATACTCTTTCAGTGCCCTGTGAGTAGGACCTTGTCACTTCCCACCTTTGCTTGACATATTTGTGTTTATACAAATTTGTATAGCCATAAATAATACACATTTACAGAGAGGCAAGGTGGGACTGACCCCACATTGAGATTGCCCTTAGCTCTTCTAGCCAAGATTCCAAGGCAGAACAAAACAACTAGAAATTTACTGCAGGAAAAAATAAGTGATTCCTGTCCAAGTAATCACCAACCAGGTCTCCAAGCAAGAGGTCAAATTGAAAGTAGAAGTGACATGGAATACAGAGGAGTGAGCTTCCAATAAAAGCTATTTCCTCAGTTGTTCTAGCAGGGGTGGGCCCACTGGGCTCTGGAGAGTCAGGCCATGAAGTCACTGATTCTACACAAATACTTAGTTTGAGGGTGGATCACATCTGTCCATACTCCATTCAACAATAATTCACCAAGTGTCTTAAACTATGTGGAGTCGGGGGCTGGAGCGATAGCACGGTAGGTAGGGTGTTTGCTTTGCACGCGGCCAACCCAGATTCGATTCCCAGCATCCCACATGGTCCCCTGAGCACTACCAGGAGTAATTCCTGAGTGCATGAGCCAGGAGTAACCCCTGAGCATCACCAGGTGTGACTTCCCTCCGCAAAAAAACACAAAACAAAAAAACTATGTGGACTAGACTTGTGGGCAACAAGATAAATGAGATCAAAGGGCTTAATTATTTATTTATTCCACAGTTGTTCTTGCTAGACACTTCAGATTGGTTCACACCAAGGTATAAAATTAATACTCTTTTTCTATTTTTTCCGAGACCAGTCAGAAGTGATGAGAAGAGAGAGTACTGAAAGAAAATGTATGAAGGAAAAGTCTGGGATGCTCCAGACTTCAGTTTCTGCATCTGTAAAATATGGGGTACATAACGTGTTACATGAGGTCTATGGAGTTTTGTAAATATAAAATGGAAACAGTCATGGGGCAGTGTGGGGGTGGGGCTTTTAGTCAAACCCAGCAGTGCTCAGAGACTACTCCTGACGTATTTGGGGACCATGTGGTGACAGGGATCAAACTGGCATGCACTATAGAGTGCTTCAATCCCTCTATTATATACCTGGCCCAAAAAGTAAACATCTGATACATCACTCGTTCTATTTTTTTTCCTGTTTTGTGATAATTTACTCCAGGTCATAGAGACTTAAAACAACCATACTTTATTAAAGCTCACAATTCTGTCATTAAGAATTCAGATATGGCCTAGTAGGGCACATCTCCTGGGGCACATGTTGTTTGACTACTGTCACTGTGTCATATCCAGCTGGCAGATGACCTAGTGTAGAAGTTTCAAGATAGAAATTCCATATTTTGTGTCTTAATTAGGATGCTACAGGAATACTGAGCTCCACTGTAATCTGTATCTAGAATTTCTTATAATTAGCTACTCCAGAATGGTGGTCTGAGGGGAGCAGGACTTCATATATGGAACCTCGGTATCCTAAAGTATCCTAAGAGATTAAGGCAGGAGATGCAAGATTTCTTTGGAACTTAATTTGGGATTCCCCAAACACCATTTCTGCAACATATTATTGACCGAGTAATTTTCTAGAGTCAGCCTGGATTCAAATAGAGAGAAAGAAAAGACCCAATCTCTCAGTGAGAGGATCACCTGGAGGAAAGTCATGGACAATATATTCATCTTGGAGGCAATACGAAAACTTAAGTATTAGAAGATCTGAGGTCTCGCAATAAAAAAAAATGCTCAGTTACTTTGTGATCATCGATGTTTTTTTCTCCTCTTTCTAACTACTCCAACTGCTGGAGAATTTGGGTGAAATTCTTTAATATCATGCATGAATCTTGAGTACAGGTGGAATTTTATTTGAAAGTGCTTAGTAAGCTTCAAATGGACTGAAAGATCTGGGAAGATTAAGTACAGAAGAGAGAGAAGACATTTAGTTTGCTCTCAGCATAAATGGCTCGGCTCATAAATTCTTGGATGTTGAAATCTCTAGTGAAAGGATATTCTCTGGATGCCTGCTTCAGTGTCTTTGTACCACTTTCACAGTTACTAGTTGCTTGAGGGGCCTTCTCTTTTCGTCCACCACTAAACTCTCAAGAAACTGAAAGTTGAATCTTTTCCTTGTCCCACAGAGCATTTAGGGTTTCCAAATAACTATTTGCTGAGTGAGCACAAACATTTTGTCAGGGTTTTTTTTTTAGGGGAAGAGGAAAGCAGCATAAAGAGTCATACACTGTCAGTTTCTGATATTAACAGAAGGTGATTTCATTTTCTCTAACAGCTAAGAGCTCATCAATGCTCTCAAATGGGCAATAAAAGTTAAAACGTCATTGGGGGGTTGGTTTCTGGCCTGTGTCTTGGTAAATTAAATAGTTTGCACTTCGTGGCAGGAGACTGGAGCAGCCCAGACTGTTAACTTTCACAAGAAACCAACCTTGATCTTTGCACACAAACCACACTTGGCCGTGGCTTTGACTTGGTCAGATAGCGCTGTTGTATGAGATCTCTATACAGCACTGCTAGGTGAAGTGGTTGATGGGAAGAAGATTAATGATAACACTCATGACCAGTTTAAACAGGACGAAAATGGAGAAACACTGGGGGGGGGGGGGGACCAGCTTTTCTTATTGTTGTCAAACTGGAGAACCCATTTTAAGGTTACAAAAGATATGAATTACGTATCCAGAAAAGATAAAAGACCTTATCTTCTATTTTTTGGAGAGATGTGTCTGCCACTTACCCAAGAGTCTACATGTATTATGTCTTCTAAATATAACTATAATCTTCCAATTCTTTTCCATGATAAAATAAATATTTTAAGATAATGTCTCCAGAACCCTCCTACAAGGAAGCATAAGATATTCTTTTGACTGTATTCTTATGACTACATAATAATTGTATATTCTTATGACAGCATATTCTTACGACTATACAATAATTATAACACCTACATCATATATATGATAGCATATGCCTCTGTTCTTACTTTTATTCATTCCCTTAATTGGAATCCTTCTCGATTGTTCACTCAGTTGTTAATTTGTCCTTAGGCAAGTTTCCCAATGTTTCTATTACTTAATTTTTCCAATGTTAACATTTAGTTAATAATACATATCTGTGTTGCAGTCTTGAAGATTAAATAAACTAACACATACTTAGAACAATGCCTGTCACATAACAGTTGCTCTCTCTCTCTCCCTCCTCTCTCTCTCTATATATATATACACATTTATACATATATATGTGTGTGTATGTACACTTTTAATTAAGTGATTTTGCCCTCATTTTTTATTTAATTTTTAAACCAATCCAGCAGTAAGGGAATGAAACCACAGTAGGAGTTTAAAACCTATATTCTCAACTCAGTACATCTACACAATGCGAAACTATGCAGCTGTTAGGAAAAATGGTAAAAAGGTAAAGGTAAATGAAGTTATGAAATTTGTTTATAAATGGATGCATGTGGAGAATATCGTGGTGAGTGAAATGAGTCAGAAGGAGAGGGACAGACATGAAATGGGATTTAATACAAAATATTTATTAAATGTGGGATTTAATAAAAACATAATATGAGACCAATACCCAAGGACAGTAGAAACAAGGGCCAGGAGGATTAGTCTACAGTTGAAAGGCTACCTCAAGTGCTGGGGGAAAAGACCATTGGGGCAGAGAAAGTACCACCATGACAAAGATAAGAACTTTGGATAAGAACTTTTCACTCTGGATAAGAACTGCATGCTGAAAACAGGTAAAGGAACAAATATCTCTCAGTACCTGTATTACAAACCATAATCCCACAAGGAGGTGTGGGGAGGAAGAGAGAGACAGACAGACAGCAGACAGAAAAAGAAGGAAAGTGTCTACCATAGAAACAGGCTTGGGGGGAAGGTAGAGTTGGAGAACTGGGGGACATTGATGGTGAGTACTGTACATGGGTGGAGGAATGGGTGTTGGAACACTATATGACTGAAACCCTACCATGATCAGCTTTGTAACTCTATCTCACAGTGCCTCAAAAAATTTAAATTAAAAAACCCTGGAATATACAATACATCTTTCACATAGCCCATTAAAAATCATAAATTTTATTTATTTATTTATTTTTGCTCTCTGTGTCATACCCAGCAATGCATAGGGTGGCTCAGTTCAGCACTCAGGAATTACTCCTGGTGGTGCTCAGGGGACCATATGGCATGCTGGGAATCAAACCAAGGTTGGCTGCATGCAAGGCAAACGCCCTACCCGCTGTGCTATTGCTCCAGCCCATGAATTTTATTTTTATATGCCTTATATCATTCATGGTCTAAGCAATACAATTTATAAAATAAAAAGAATGAAGACTATATTCTGAAATCAGAATAAACGGTATAGATTTCTGGATTTATCTTTTATTAGTTGCACATCACCGGCAAGATACTAAACCTCCCTGACCCTGGTGCCCTAATCTGCAAAATGAGAGTAATGATAATACTGATACAATCAGTTAGACATGACGTAACAGAAAAAAAATGTAGAGAAATATGTGGCACATAATTAGCGCCGCTCTTTGTTGTTGCCAGATAGTCTGTGCTAGACTAGCATAAAAGTGAACATTGGACGTCCTTTGTTTAACCAGCCCCCATTAAAAGAAGGTTGAGAGATTGGGGCGATAGTACAGCAGGTAGGGCATTTGCCTTGCACACAGCTGTCCCGGGTTCGATTCCCAGCACCCCATCTGGTACCCTGAGCATCGCCAGGAGTGATTCCTGAGTGCAGAGCCAGGAGGAACCGCCTGTGCATCACCGGGTATGACCCAAAAACCAAAAAATAAATAAAATAAAAGAAGGTCGAAAAGTTACAAGCATATTTCTGTATATTGATCTTTTTTCCCATGGCCAGAATAATGGAGCTGGGTTCTATTCCAGTTCTATGTTTCCTTTCAGGTCTAGGGATATAAAACAAGATGAAATTATCACCAAGAGATTGTAAATATGTATTGGTCTTTCATATGGTACTGAAGGCAAAACACACTTCTGACTTGTATTCACAATTATTCCAAGCCTGCTCGGATCAGGGCTGAGCATCCTCCACCCAGATCCTCCATCTTCCAGTAGGCAGGGGTCACACCCACCAACTGACCCCCTGGCACCGTGTAATCCCATCAACGGCCAAGACCCAGAGACTATAAAACCCAGCTCGCTACTATCTCATTCTTACTTTGGACAACCTGGCAGGCTACTGAATATAACCTGCCCACATGGCAGAGTCTGGCAAACTCACCATGGCGTACCCAATATGCCAAATACCAGTAACAATGATGGGTCTCATTCTCCTAACTCTGAAAGAGCCTTAAATATGGCACTTGTTAAAAACTCAGGGCTAGGATGAAGGAGACGTTATTGGTGCCTGCTCAAGGCAATCGAAGAAAAACAGGATGATTGTGATAGTGATTCACAATTATGTAGTGAAAGATTTTATTTTTGATTGTTTTGTTTTGTCCACATCTGCAGTGTTCAGGACTTACTTCTGGCTCTGCACGCAGACATCACTCCTGGCAGGCTCAGGGGACCATACAGGGTGCTGGGATTGAACCCAGTTCTACTGTGAACAAGACAAGTGCCCTACCTGCTGTCCTATCATTCCAGGCCCAATGTGGTGAAATATTATGTAAAAGTCATGAATTAATAAAAATAAACACTTAAAATATTACTAAGTGTATAATAACTTCTTGTTATTACAGTTTCTCAATGAATAACTATTTGATATATGAATATATTATTGGATAGGGGATCAAGAACTGTAATGGTGAGAGAATTTACAAAACTGGAAAATAACATGTACTCCCTACCTTCCTATACTGCCAGGTCCATTTTAATTAACATTTGAACTTTCTTTGTTCAGAACCTCGTACACAGTAAGTACACAACATATATGTGTGTGGCGAATGATATATGTTTGCTTGTCTGATCAAATTTTCAACTTAATCTATTGAATATAAGAAATGCACCAGGTTAGCAGGAATAGAAAGGGGCAGTAAATTCAGAGAAGATATTGGAAAATATATGAGATTAATAAGAGGAGACAGAATGTTTACATTCTTGGAAGGATGAAAAATGAATGGAGATGAAGCAAACACAGCTGGAGTCCAATTTCCACGGGACAGAGGTTCGTCTGACATGGAAGTAGGCAGACACTGCACCCTGTTCTCCAGAAGGGCACGCCTCTTCATTCCAGGGTTGCAGTCAAGTCATCCCTCTGCTTAAAATGTTCCAGTAACTTTCCAGCCTACAAAGTCTTCCATAATATGGCTTCCCAGCCCCTCTCCAGCCTTATTACCTCTTGTTCTTCCACCATTCACAGATTTTATACAAGCTGCTCTTTGAACAGATCTTGCAGATCACTGTCTGGTTGGCCTTCCCTTTGACTGAAACTCTTTCTTTCCATTTCTATTCCATTTGATTTTGGTCTTTTCTCAGGCCAAAGCAAATCTCTGCAAACATAATATATAAGATAGCATTCATCGTTATCAAGCCCTTTGACTTGCTTAATTTTGTTAAAGCATTATATTATTATATTATTTGTCAATCACCTGCTTTGCCCCTCTACTATGAGGTCAACTCTATGAGGACAGAAAATATTTTTCTGGTTTTTTTTCTTTTCACTGCAGTATGCATAAAGCTTAAACCATTGCCTGGCAAAATCAATGTTCATTCAATATTTGTTGAATGAATGAATGAGGGAGTGATCTAAAAACCCACAGGAAAAAATAAAATCACAATTAGGAGAGGAACAGTTTTGGGATGTGGACTGGGGAAAGGTATTCACAAAGTATGATTTGATTTGGACTGAACTTGGATTGGAAATTTTAAAGAATGTATTGAGCCTCTAAGCGTATCGAGATTTTGTACATCGTAAAGTTCTGCTGTTTCCTTATATAATTTGCATCATAGTCACTGAACAGAGTTTTAGCAAATTTAAACGGATCCCCAGCAACTCAGAATGGTCATTGCTGGCTTTCTCTGTTTTTTTTTTTTCCCCACCCAACAGGATTCCTTTGTGATTTGATTCAGTTTATTAGAAACTGAGACAAACTTGGACATTCTACCTTTGCCCTGACAGTTGATTCTATGGCAACTGTGAGGAAGTTAGATTCCATAGGGGGAGAAATAAAAACTATCAACTAAAGGATAGACTCAATCTCCAGGACAATATTGTCCACACCAAGTCGTGGAATTTTAAGTACTTGTGATAAAATGTGTGATTTGTTCCAAATTCTTCCCTTCCACCCAGTTATACATTGTAGATCCAAATGCTCGACCACGCTATCTTATAGAGAGAGCCTCCCTGTGAGGTCTACGGATAGGAATTTCTGCATCACTGTCATGAAGGTTGATCGTGAGGCTTGCTTTGGATAATGAAACGTTAGGTGCTGTGACATGAGAAAAGACTGTCCATGTCCACTGTGCTATCACTGTCCTCGTGTGCCATCTGCTTTGAAAAGAGTTTTCTCCAGGATAGGAGACACAGCCAACTGGGGCCCTAACTAGGGACAGAAACAAGCACATCCCCAATCTGCAGCTGTGTGTAACAGTAACAGATGTATAGTATTGTGAACAACAGATGCTTGAGGATTATTTGTTATTCCAGAAACACTTGCCTAAGCCTGTGGTTTTTTTAAATTATTTTTATTTGTTCTTTTTTGGGAGGAGGGGGCCGTGGGGGCTTAAGAAACTGAAATGAAGCTCAGGGTTTATTCTAGTGATGCTCAGGAGTTACTCCTGGCTTTACAACCAGGAATTACTCCTAGAAGTGCTCAGGGGACCATCTGGAATGCCAGGGATCGAACCTGGGTCAGACACATGCAAGGCAAACACCCTACTCACTATACTATTTCTCTGGCCTCAAGACTGCTTATTTACTTTTGTATTTATTTATTATTTATTACTTAAGGTTTACTTGGGTTGGAGCGAAAGCACAGCGGTAGGGCGTTTGCCTTGCATACAGCCAGCCTGGCCGAGCTGGGTACGATTTCTCCGCCCCTCTCGGAGAGCCCAGCAAGTTACTGAGAGCATCTCGCCTGCAAGGCAAAGCCTGGCAAGCTACCCATGATGTATTCAATATGCCAAACACAGTAAAAACAAGTCTCAAAATGGAGATGTTACTGGGCCCGCTTGAGCAAATCAATGAACAATGGGAGGACAGTGTTTGTTTGTAAGGTTTACTTATGTAAACCTTTGAAGAAAATTTTTCTGATAATTGTGTTCTATTTTACAAGCCAGGAAACTTACACTTGAGTATGTTTGAAAACATTTTGAATAAATCCTATATCAAACTAGAAGGCAGATATTTTTCAATTTTATGATGATTGGAGGAAAGTGCTCTCTTCTCTCTCTCTCTCTCTCTCTCTCTCTCTCTCTCTCTCCCTCCCTCTCTCTCTCTCTTTCTCTCTCTCTCTCTCCCCTCTCTCACTCACTCTTCCTGAGAGTTTATCTACTTTTTTAGGTATGAAAAGAACAACCTGCTTCTTTTCTTACATCTGCTTGATGGATATACATCTGGAATGTTTTCTCAGCAGAAAAGTCCTGTTTTTTGGAGTCCTCTTTTATTCTTCTTTGCGAAGAAATGGTACTCAATAAATGTAACTTTCTAGATGCACTACTTAATAAGGTAGTCATTGATCATGTTTGGATGTTTATATTTAAAATTGATTGTAATAAAATAAAATCCCAAGTTATTGGTAGGCATATGTAACTAATGGCCACCACATGGTGTTATTGCAGAAACACTTGCCTAATATTATGTTTTTAAAAAATAATTTTTATTTTTTTAAGGAGGAGGGCACTTGAGAAATGAATAAAGATGAAGCTCAGGGTTTACTTGAGTAATGCTCAGGGTTTGCTCCTGGCTCTGCACTCAGGAATTTCTCCAGGCGGTTCTTTTCCAGGAATACAGTTACATACCATTTCCATTTTTTAATTATTTTTGAAGAACCAAATGAAATTTATTAGAGTTTCATTAATGTTTTAACCTCTAATACAATAGGATAAAGAAATACTACTAGCACATATCTAAGATTACCATGCTATATTGCCAAATTTACCAGTCACCAATTCTATCAGCATTACTAAAACTAGCTTTAACTCTGTGATTAAAGAAATATTTAAAATGAAGAAGGAGGAGAGTCTTTTGGAGCACATTTCCACAAAGGAGATAATCCAGTGAATAACCCAATGTGCTTCAGCAATTCTCCTTAAGGGAGAAATCCTCCAGAGTTGTCAGAGGGGCTGCTGGGACCACTTCAGGTGGTGATGGGCAAACTAGGCAGGAGGACTTCATGCTTTGGATGGTGCTCAGACCCAAAGTTGTTGGGGGGCCACTAAGACACCAGGTGTGGTGTTTGGGAGCCCCTGAAGTGCCACGTACAGAACTCAGAGCCGAGGCATACATGCCCCCTCCACTCCCAGGTAGGTAGCTCCCAGTTTCCACAGCTGTGCCAGACCTTGAACTTAAAGCACTAAAATCCCAGAATATAGAGCGGGTGGAATCCCCCTGTACCCACCCACTGGCCTCCAGTCCTCAAGTTTGATGGAGAGATGAATAGAACCAGAAGCTCTACATGAGTGGACGAGGGGGAACTGAGGTGCTTAAAACCCAAGGCTGCTCCTGGGGTGCCATCCTTGAGGAAGGGGCTCTGGGCCTCCCTGAATATTGGCCAAGACCTTCACAAGCATTTCCGTGGCCTTGAACTTTTGCTGCAGCCCCGCCATTCTTGCACATGGCCTCCAGGTGTGACCGTTGGCATTTCTCTGCATCCAACTCTTGAGCCAGAGCATTGACCTTGTGTATCAGGGCCAAGTTGATGTCCAGGTGGCTGCGGACACTGTCTGCGTGGCCCTGTCGCCTGGCCTCTTCCGGGGGTGGGGGGGAGCCTGCATCTCTGCGTACTGTCAGTGATGCGGAGTCTCTCCTGGGGCTGCTCCACCAGCGTCCACTCCAGTCGCTTCTTCCTTCTGTGGGAACACTGGCCGCTCACAAAATGGGCCAGCCTGAGGAGGAGCAGCAGTGCCATGAAGCCCAGGACAGGTAGACACACTTCCACCTGCAGGCTGTGCTGAGAGGATTGAGGCCTCATGTTAGCTGATGGCAGTGGCACCACCAGCTTCCTAAACATATACAAGTCCAAACTCGAGATCCCAGAGGATAGTTCAGTACCTCCAGGACTCTGAACTGTTACAGAACTCCCCTCAGTTACCATGGACACTAACATTCTACCTAGAACCCCAGCAGCACCAACCATTCCGAATGGTCCAAGTGACATGGTCAGTGTGGGTGAGGAGTTGGGCAGGCAGCTGAGGATAAAATTGGATTTCCTCCATGTGTGCCCAGTGGCTTCAGACCTCATTTATTCAACTGAGGATTGAATAAATCAGCACAGGTGTAAATGAGTTTGATTACAATTAACCTACCCAGATCACAATCACGATCACGATTATCCTGTTGCTCGTCGGTTACCTCGAGCAGACACCAGTAACATCTCCTTCTTCCTAGCCCTGAGATTTTAAAAGAGCCATATTCAATGCTCTTTCAGGGCTAGGAGAATGAGAACTATCATTGTTACTGGTATTTGGTATATTGAGTACGACACGGGAAGTTTGCTAGACTCTGCCGTTCGGGCAGGATACTTTCAGTAGCCTTCCGGGTTCTCCAAAGTAAAGATGAGATAATAAGATGTCGTGCGGCCATGAATGCGGCCTCGCGCTTCCAAGAGCTGGGTTTTGTAGTCTCTGGATCTTGACTGTTAATTGTACCACCTGGTGCTAGCGGCAGCTGCTGGGTGTAACGCCTACCTACTGGAAGATGGGGGATCTGGGTGGAGAAGGCCCAGTCCCAATCTGAGCAGGCTTGGAGATCTCAGCCCCGGGACCCGCATGCCTGGGTTCCTCTGCCGGTTGCTTCATGCATGAGGCTTGTCTAGACGTGTGGAGAGTAGTCTCAGCATGGCTGTGGCTGGTTCTAGAGGTCTTTGGCTGCCAGGGCTCTGCTCGGGGTGGGGAGGGAAACTCAACCCACCCCCCTCCAAGGGACCCTGGTGGGGCCTGCCAGGCGCAGGGGCAGGAGACTCAGATAAAGCTATTAAGTAAGTAAGTAAGTAAGGCCCTCCCGTTGATCATCGATTTGCTCGAGCGGGCCCAGTAACGTCTCCATTGGAGACTTTGTTGTTACTGTGTTTGGCATATCGAATCCATGACGGGTAGCTTGCCAGGCTCTGCCGTGCAGGCGAGATACTCTCGGTAGCTTGCCGGGCTCTCCAAGAGGGGCGGAGGAATCGAACGCGGGTCGGCCATGTTGGCTGCGTGCAAGGCAAACACCCTACTGCTGTGCTATCGCTCTAGCCTAGATAAAGCTATTAAATAAAATGATTTAAAAAGTAAGGTAAAGGTAAAGGTAAAGGCCCTCCCGTTGATCGTCGATTTGCTCGAGCGGGCCCAGTAACGTCTCCATTGGAGACTTTGTTGTTACTGTGTCTGGCATATCGAATACTCTCGGTAGCTTGCCGGGCTCTCCGAGATTTAAAAAGTGAAGGTACTTTAAGTGGCTTCTGAGACAACATGAAAAGGCATAGTACTCACATCATTAGAATGTAAAATGAGAGAAAACTGCCAGAAATATTATTTGAGAAGATATTAGCTAAAAGTTTTTATAAATTGTGAGAGAAACTAACATCCAGATACTAGAATCCAGCGGGTTCCAGATCAGAACTGAAAAGATTGACACAAAGTCACTTTATACTTATAATCATAAAACTTAAAGCTAGAGGTCTGGAGAGGTAGTACAGGGTTAAGACATTTGCCTTGCTTACTGTTAAAGTTGTCTCCTAAGCACTGTCAGAAGATATTCATAAGCATAGAGTCAAATGTAGTCTCTGAGCTACATCTGAGTATACCCCCAAATCAAAAACAACAGCAGAATAAATACAAATAACCTGGAAAATGGTAAGAAGAAGAAATTTTTCACTTATTAGGAAAAACCTGTCTATCAGAGGAATATTCAACAGAACCTTCCAGAGGACAGTGGCAAGACACAGGTAAAGTGAGAAAACAAATAAATGAAACACCTTACAAGAAAATTTTGTACCTGGAAATATTATCATTTGAAATTGAAAAAGAGAGGAAGAATACTGCAAATAATAAAAAGCTAAGGGGGTTATGGTGCTGCCCAGCATGTCAACCTGTACCTGTGCTGTGAGTGCATAAGCAACCTGATGGTGACTTCAGGCTTCCTGATACCCCAAAATTGCTACTGTGCCTCTGGGTGGACCCAACAACTTGAGACCAAGTTTACCAAGAAATTTGCTCGAGTGGGCCCAGTAACGTCTCCATCATGAGACTTGTTGTTACTGTGTTTGGCATATCGAGTACGTCACGGATAGTTTGCCAGGCTCTGCCGTGCGGGCGAGATACTCTCGGTAGCTTGCTAGGCTCCCCGAGAGGGGCGGAGGACTCGAACTCAAGTCAGCCATGTTGGCCGCTTGTAAGGCAAACGCCCTACCGCTATGCTATTGCTCCAGCCCAACCAAGAAATTAAACAGCCAAAAGTTAGGTATGCGGAAGTCATGTCCACAAACCACCTCTGGCTCAGCTATACAGGCACATTTATCCATCTTGCTTCAGAAACCCATAGATAAATCTCAAAAGAGATTAAAATCAGGCCATGTAAGTCCATTAACGGCAATGATTCAGAGGCTCACAAATGAATCTCGGAGGAGAGCAGTGCGTCTCAGAGATATTAGATATTTTCCCACTTTGTACCAGGCTGATTTCACCAGGGCACTGTGGAGTGGGGCAGATGTGTCCCTCTGCCTACCCTCTATGAATCCCAGCAGCCGCAAACTCCAGAACTAAGTCATAGCCACGCTTATGGCTGATCTTCACAGGCTCATTCCAAACCCCCATGGGTGAGAATGAATCCACTGAAAAACCCAGGTAGTCAGGACTAGTGACTGAAAACCCCAGGCTTCACAGAGTCAGAGGTGGGCATACTCCACCCATCTCCCTGACCTTCCAGTTTCCTGGCAGTCATGCCTAAGAAATGCCTCTGGGAGCCATTTAAGTGCATTAACAGCCATGATTCGGAGACTCACAAATGAATCTCAGAAGAGAGGAACATGCTACAGGTATGCCTCCAGACCCCAAATATTTAAAAAATTTAGAATTCCAGGAATGGTGCGTTGCCACTTCTGTGGCTGCGCGACGCGT
Source organism: Sorex fumeus (assembly GCF_029834395.1). Taxonomy (NCBI): domain Eukaryota; kingdom Metazoa; phylum Chordata; class Mammalia; order Eulipotyphla; family Soricidae; genus Sorex; species Sorex fumeus. Next base: position 307,014 of record NW_026606062.1, read on the forward strand.
CATTCTATTAATCACGATCACGATCACGATCATCCTGTTGTTTGTCGATTGTCTTGAGCAGGCACCAGTAATGTCTCCTTCTACCTAGCCCTGAGATTTTAAAAGAGCCATTTCAATGCTCTTTCAGGATTAGGAGGATGAGACCCATCATTGTTACTGGTATTTGGCATATTGAGCACAACACGGGAAGTTTGCCAGACTCTGCCGTGCGGGCAGGACACTTTTTGTAGCCTGCCAGGTTCTGCAAAGGAAAGATAATAAGATGTTGCTCGGCCACTAATGCAGCCACGCGCTTCCGGGAGCTGGGTTTTATAGTCTTCGTCTTGGCCATTGATGGGACCAACCTGGTGCTCTCGGCAGCTGGTGAGTGTGACGCCTATCTACTGGAAGATGGGGGTCTGGGTGGAGATGGCCCAGTCCCAATCCGAGTAGGCTTGGGGACCTCAGCTCCAGAATTCGCATGCCTGGGTTCCTTTGCCAGTTCTTTCATGCATGAGGCCCATCCGGACATGTGGAGAGTGGTCCTAGCATGGCTGTGGCTGGCTCTGGAGGTCCTCAGCTGCTGGGGCTCTGCTCTGTTATTCTATTAATCGATTTGTTCGATTTGCTCGAGCGGGCCCAGTAACATCTCCATTGGAGACTTTGTTGTTACTGTGTCTGGCATATCGAATACTCTCAGTAGCTTGCCGGGCTCTCCGAGAGGGGCGGAGGAATCAAACTCGGGTCGATTCTATTAATAACAAAATAAATTACTTGGTATCTGCCTAAGGGACAGGCTGGTTGGTGGTGGGTTCAAAAAACCGTTTCCATTCTTACAAAAAGTTCTGGGCTGGAGCGGTAGCACAGCAGGTAGGACATTTGCCTTGTACACGGCTGACCTGGGCCGACCTAGGTTCGATTCCTCAATTCCTCTGCTCCTCTTGGAGAGCTTGGCAAGCTACCGAGAGTATCCGCCCACATGGCAAAGCTATCCGTGGCATATTCGATATGCCAAACACAGTAACAACAAGTCTCACGATGGAGACATTACTGGGCCCCCTCAAGCAAATCAATGAATGATGGGAGAACAGGGCTACAGTGCTACAAAATGTTCTAATGGAAAGTGGCTAACCTTAGATTTTATATTGGGTAATTTTCTTTTGTTTCTTTTGTTTGGCTGGAGCGATAGCACAGCGGGTAGGGCGTCTACCTTACAAGCGGCCAACATGGCCGACCCGAGTTCGATTCCTCTGCCCCTCTCGGAGAGCCCGGCAAGCTACTGAGAGTATTCGATATGCCAGACACAGTAACAACAAAGTCTCCAATGGAGACGTTACTGGGCCCACTCGAGCAAATCGATGATCAACGGGAGGGCCTTTACTTTACTTTAATTTTCTTTTGTTTCTTTTGTTTTGGTGGCCACACCTGGAGGTGCTCAGAACTTAGTCCTGGCAAGGTGCGTTGGGGATCACTCCTGGCAGGCTATGGAGGCGTCCATATAGGGTGCTGGGGAACAAACCCAGATTAGCTGCATGTAAGGTAAAAGCCCTACCCACTGTACTACCCGTCCAGCCCCTATATTGGTTACTTTACTGATTCTAAAGGTTGAGAGAAGTAAATTCCCTGTGATTTGATGTACTAATGGTGAAGTGACAGAATGGAAAGAAAAGGAGAGAGGACGCAGAAGGAAAGAAGAGTTCTATAATCTCTTTTAAAACTGATTTAGACATAGCACTGTAGCACTGTCCTCCCGTAGTTCACTAATTTGCTCGAGCGGGCCCAGTAACGTCTCCATTGTGAGACTTGTTGTTACTGTGTTTGGCATATTGAATACGTCATGGGTAGCTTGCCAGGCTTTGCCATGCGGGTGAGGTACTCTGGGTAGCTTGCCAGGCTCTCTGAGAGGGACGAAGGAATCAAACCCAGGTCGGCCGGGCCAGCTGTATGCAAAGCAAATGCCCTACTGCTGTGCTATTGCTCCAGCCCTGAATTTAGACATAAACATTCCTAAAGTACCATGAGACACATCAGTCCTTTTCATTTTTCTGATTCTTTTAGAAACACAAACCTCAACAATCACAACCACTAATAAATGCATATGAACAAATGCTTCTTCTAGAGTCTCTCGACAAAACAATTCCACTTACACCTCCCAATGGCGGGGAAGCTATCAGATACTTAGAAATTTACCACTCTCATGCCCTCCAAAACAAAGGGGGAAAAATGACCTCCCCTCTCCAAAACAAAACACCAAACAGTGAGAAAACGGGTTTCCTGCTGAAGCAAGCACTTCCCACCCCAGCTCAGTCAGAGTAGTAGCAAGCATTGTTCATCTGCACAAGATTCGTCAAGCCGTACGGGCAAGAACTCAGCAAGTAGAAAGCAACAGAGCGTAGGCTAAGATCAGCAATTTATTCAAAGCCAAATACCACAAAACAAAGCAAGACTCATTAGGTAAGTCAGCTACAGGTGTCTAAGTTCCATTTCAGAGGCTTCCAACAGGTTTTCATCTATTTCTACGCTTAACATGGCTATCAACCTTAACATAAGAAACACTGCAGTCATTCTTCACTGCGCTTGGAAACAGCTTTGGGGGAGGCACTTTTCAAAGGATTTTTCAGCTCTGTTTTTATTTTAGAAAAGGATTTTGCTTGTTTGTTTTGTCTGGGGCCACACCTGGCAGTGCTCATGACTTACTCTTAGCTCTGCCATTCAATATGGTGCAGGGGACCAGGCCCAGGTCTACTGTGTGCAAAGCAGAAGTTCTACCTGCTATACTATCATTCTGGCCCCACTTTTTAAAAAAAATTTATTTATTGAATCACTGTGGGAAAAGTTACAAAGCTTTCAGGTTTAAGTCTCGGTTATGCAAATATCAAACACATTTCCCTTTACCAATACTTATTTTTCACCACGAAGAACCCCAATAACCCCCCCCCCCAACCCTCCCAATGCCTGTGAGGCAGATGAATTCTAGTTAACACTCTATCTACTTTGACTAGATTCATTATTTCGACAAAAGATGCACCATTGTTATTTAGACTTTACAGCCCCAAATCAGACATGCTGAAAAGGCATTGTGAATTTTTTTCTACAGCTGGTCACAAGAATCAAACGATGTCACGCGGCCGCGCAATTTTGGATTTCTGTTATTTTACGTATTGACCCTGGAAGTATTTCTGCTGAGAGTCAGATAATTATGAGATTGGTTTCTGTGCTCTGGAGCCATGGCCATGCCGGAGAGCTGCTCGTGGGGGGCAACTCATGACCTCAGTAGGGCGTGAAGGACCCTACTGGGAAGCCGGAAACGCCCCCTTCCCATGAGGTTTTAGTCACCCCATCACGACCGGCTCATACCTGGCTTTCCACAAAGCTCCCAAACGGCTGCCATCTTTCTTTCCAGAGGGAAAAAGGTGGAAGGGCCCACATTTTTTTTTAATTAAAAATATTTTTAACTGAATCATCACGAGATGTACAGTTGCAAAGTTTTTTTTTTTTAATGATTGAGTTTCAACTATGCAATGTTCCAACATCCATCCCTACATTGGTCCAGCCCCACTTTTAGAAAAGTTTTAATCTGGAAGAATTCTGTCCTGAAAATAGAAAATTTCTGGCTCTGGTCATTATACCAGTTAGTTGATTTCTTAGTACTTCATGTTTCATTGTTAGTAAAATTTCCTGGACTTTATTGTCACTAATAACTTCACAACATCCATAACTCTTTCATTAACCTTTTCACTTTTACAAAGTATTACATCTTACTATTTCATCAAACCATGTCAATCTGATACTAGACTTTACCGAAAGTTTGCTGCCACATAATTTTTAGCTTCATTAAGATTGTTATCCCACAGACACCCACATTTTCTCATTTATAGGATAACATTGGTTTGTTCTTTCTGCCTTGCCACAGGGAATTTAGGTTTATTGGGTTACTCCCATCACAGTGCTCCCATTCCTCTGTGCTTATTGTAACTTCTTTCTTTGTGCTCTGTTAACTTGTAAATATTGTTTATCTCTTCTCCTTAAGTCCTCTGCATGGTTAATTCAGAGCAATGTCCTTTTTGTATGGGCACAAGAAGACGGTAAATGCTATGCTTTTGTAATGTGGGAGTAAATTGACTTTCAATGATATTTACCTCCTGGGCATCTGTTCTCTTGACTTAAGCCTCAGTTGCCCTTCCTTTCTAGCACCCCAAAAGCAGGGTCCTGACGAGGGACTGAATGGAACCAGGGCAAGCACTGAGCTATAAGCTACCCTGGCATCGAAATGGGCCTGGTCAAAATGCCATAATGCTTAGCTATAAGTTAAGAGCTTGGTCATGGACAAATGCTGTCATAATCCAAAAAGTTATAACTAGATTCGGACCCTGCTAGGGTTAGGAAAGATTAATCTGGCCTGAGCACTGTAGTCTGAGTCTGTGGCAAGATGTTCCCAAGAGAACCGCCCTATAAGCTTCAATGTATCTCTTACTGTGTTCATACAAAATAACTAATTTTAAGAAGTAGAATTAAGATGTGAATTAAGTTATTGGACTGAGGAAAGGAGAAAAACACCTTCAGTGGTATTTTGCCTATGAGCAAAAGAAAGGGCTTTCTTATGTTGATTTTGCTACCAGACTGGGTGTAGCTAGGAGAGGAGAATTGGAGGGAGTTGGAAGGGGATGAGAGAGTTGGTGGGAGAGAGAAGAGAGAGAGAGAGAGAGCAGGAAAGTAAGATGGAGTGCGGAGAGACTAGCAAGGGGGACAGAGGGAGAAGAATGTAGAAGAAGAATACAGGAATAGGCACGTGGAGAGAGACAGCCCAGGCTGCAAGATGGAGAGTGGAGGCATGAGTGGGAGAGACAGGAGGAGACGGGAATGAGGTGCAGTGTGAGACTAGAACGGGGAACTTAGTGAGACTGGAACAGACACGGGGGGAGAATGGAATAAACAGCAACTAATTATGAACCGGCTTGGCCCTCGTTTCCTCCACTGTCTGCCCCATGGCCTGGGCTACCCCGGATGCCAAAACAGCCCAAGATCCTCAGAACCTGAGCAGAGAGGGGGTGAGTCTCTGCCTCCGGGTCCCCCTTGGCCACCCTGGAGATTATACACTCATTGTTTCATATAATATTTGCCTTGTGTGGAGTCTTAGGCTTGAGACAACTCTCTGATGTACCACTTGGGAAAAGTTCTACACTGCCCTGGGAATTCAACACTTCCTGGCTTGGCTGTTTCTACTTTATCTCCCCATCTTAACTCACCCCAACAGGACTCTCACCTGTTAACAAGTGAACTCCAGTGAACTCCAGTGATTCCTCTGCCCTTTTTTTTTTTTTCCATGAAGACAAAACAATTTCTTGGATGAAAACTCTTATCTTCCTTGCACCACCTATGGAAATCTTCTTACCTGCAATAGGAAAAAAACAATCTCACAATTTCTCCATCTTTGCTAATTTGCTCATTCTCTTTGTTTTCAATTATATTTACCTCCCTGCAGAATTATTTCCAACATCCCCCAAGCGTGTTTTAATATATCCCCTGATTAAGAAAAAAAAATATGTGTGTTTACATATTCCTCGTGTTACTAACCTGTTCTCTATTTCTTTTCATAGCATAACCTCTTGAGAAAGTTTTTCTCACTCCCGTTTAGTTTCTTATCAACAGTATGAGGTGATATTAGTGTGATGTTAGTGTCTGATATAAATCACGAATTTCCAGGTAAGCTTCCTGTTGGGCCATTCTGAGGTTGCACACTAAATATCTTTGCAGTGACTTTAAGCAGTAACAGTTCAGAATCTGTCCTTTGGGCAGAGATTCAGAAGGGCAAGAATGCTTCTTCCCTACCTGATATTGACTGAACGGCTTGAGATGAGAATAGAGTCATCTGCAGGCTCACTTTCTCGTCTGGATGCTAGTCATTACTGGGGTTCCTCAGAACTGATGGATGGGCTAGCATCACGAAAAAAAAAGATGTTTAGAGACAGATTGAGAGCAGCCCAAACTAAAGCATCTTATGTACTCGTTTTGGAAAACTGTAAATGAAGGCTTTGACTTGAAATTTCTAGTCTATATCTCCTCCAGGAGAAACCAGGACATTCATCATGATCATCCTGTTGTTCGTCGATTTCCTCGAGCAGGCACCAGTAACGTCTCCTTCTTCCTAGCCCTGAGATTTTAAAAGAGCCATTCCAATGCTCTTTCAGGGTTAGGAGTATGAGACCCATCATTGTTACTGGTATTTGGCATATTGAGTACGACATGGGAAGTGTGTCAGACTTTGCCGTGCGGGCAGGATACTTTTGGTAGCCTGCCAGGTTCTCCAAAGGAAAAATAAGATATTAAGATGTCATGTGGCCACAAATGAGGCCACGTGCTTCCGGGAGCTGGGTTTTATAGTCTCTGTGTCTTGGCAGTTCCTGGGCTCTGGTTTCCTCTGCATATAGCTCTTTCATGCATGAAGCCTGTCTGGACGTGTGGAGAGTGGTCCCAACATGGCTGTGGCTGGCTCCGGAGGTCCTCAGCTGCTGGGGCTCTGCTTGAGGTGGAGGGTGGGGGAGAGAAACTCAGCCCTCCCCCCTCCAAGGGGCCCCGGTGAGGACAGCCAGGCACGGGGGCAGGAGACTCTGTGCTGTTCTCCTCCGGGAGCTGGGTTTTATAGTCTCTGCATCTTGGCTGTTGATGGGACCAACCTGGCGCTGGTGGCAGCTGGTGGGTGTGATGCCTACCTACTGGAAAATGGGGGGTCTGGTTGGAGAAGGCTCAGTCCCAATCCGAGTAGGACATTCATAAGGCTTAAATATCAAATTGATGCTGATGGCTCCAGAAGTTGGGCCGGAGCAACAGCACAGCAGGTAGGGCGTTTGCCTTGCATACAGCCAACATGGCCTACCCGAGTTCGATTCCTCCGCCCCTCTTGGAGAGCCAGGCAAGCTACCAAGAGTATTGCGCCCTCACGGCAAAGCCTGGCAAGCTACCCATGACGTATTCAATATGCCAAACACAGTAACAACAAAGTTTCACAATGGAGACGTTACTGGGCCCGCTCAAGAAAATTGATGAACAATGGGAGAACGGTGACAGTGACAGTGGCTCCAGAAGTCATTCTAGCTCCAGACCTTGGGCTAAGTTTCGACTTTTCTATTTGGATGCTGATAAGCTTTTTTATGACATCTTATTGTCTCATTCCTACTTTGGACAAACTTGCAGGCTATCGAATGTAGCCTGCCCACAGGGCAGAGTCTGGCAAACTCCCCGTGGCGTACCAAATATGCCAAATATCAGTAACAATGATGGGTCTCATTCTCCTAAAGAGCCTTGAATATAATCTCAGGGCTAGGATGAAAGAGACGTTACTGGGGCCTGCTCAAGGCAATCGACGAATAACAGGATGATGAAATGAAATGAAATGAAAGCTTTAGAAACTTACAAATACATAACACTTATTTCCCCCTGTCTTCTACTCTTCCTCATTTCATTAGATATTGGCACCATTATATCCAACCCCCAAGAATAATCCTTGCATGCTCCATTTTCTTCAATATCTTATCTTCAGTCTCTCAGTAAGCCTTTTAATTGTGTCTATAAAATATATCTCGAATTATCCACTACTCCTTGTTCCTGCAGTCACCTTAATCCAAAACACTAATCGCTTTTCCCTAGACTATTTCATAGCCTCCTAACTAGATGTGTAGACAGTGACAAGGAACAATTGATTTTGTGGACAGTTAAGACTTTCATGCCAGCTAATCATCCTGTCTTCAAATGTAGTTTGAAGTTGGTGTGGAAGTGAGATTTCCTTGCTTGTTTATACAATAGGTGAATGTCTTAACATGTCTGGCTGTGGACAGGAACCCAAAGAAATGGTATTCTATTGTTATCTTTCTCAAGACAATTATATTGACTATCAGTAAGGGGCATTATTAACCTTGCCTAGAACAGTATGATGAATATGAAAAGTGTTGCATTTTCATCCTGATATGCCAACAATATTCTCCAAGATACATAGATCTTATTAATAAGGTGCGGTCCACATGACTTAATAGTTTATTAAAAACAGGGATTGCTTGTCTATCAAACACGAGGTGTTGCTATAGTTGCCCAGGAAACAGGTGAATGAACCTTCAAGTAAAGAAAGGCAGACAATAAAAAAAAAACAAACATAAAATATATCAGGATGAGATAAAACCATGAAGAAGAAAAGCAGGTTACAGCTAGAAGCAGAGATGGGACAAGTTGCAGGGTCTGTGCCAATTTCTTTCTGTTGAGAGGAATGAGAAATATATAATTTGGCTCTCAGGTCTACAACTGGGTAGTTTGAAGGAGTGTAGTGGTTAATGGAGGAAAATTGCTCTAAGCAGAGGAAACAGGTTCAAGGGCCTGGGCGTTGATGCATGTCTGACTTATTCAAGAAATAAAAAGCAAGAGCAGAACAATGATAACAACAACACCAACAACAACAACAAAAACCCAGGGAGGTTGTAATAGTGTGAGCAAGAGAAAAGATAGTCGGTAATGAGATCAGAGAGTTAGAAATTGTCTCTGAAGGCTTATCAAGCAGTCTGCATGAGGAGGCTGGGAGAATTTTGGTGGAAAGGGCAATCTTGTTAAAATCATAGGGGAGAGACATGTTATCAGAAGCAAAGAAAGCTTTGGACGAAACGGGTGTCTGTGTGATGCAGTTTTTCTTACAAACTCTAACACCTATTCAATATATGCAAATCTACCTCTTACCATCCCTGCAAGATAGCATCCTGGTTGAAGAGTTAAGCCTAATAGGTGATGTCTTGCCTATGTGATGTATGGCAAATCACCTAACTTCCTGAGACCTTGTTCTTGCATTATTATGACGAATGGATTGATTGAGAAAATGCAAATGCATGGGAAATATTTAGCAGAATGCTTAGCACATGTATATAAGGGCTCAATACATGTTGCTTATTAGTATTCTAAGGGAGTTACTAAGTCCCCTTCATTTGTTTTAACAGCACAGAGATGAAAGGTACCTAGAAATACAGTGAATACCATTTGATGTTGACTTCTAGACTTATCCCCAGTGCATTCTCTCTTGCTTGGCTTAGTTTGCCTGCCTCTACCACTGGGTACCCCATTTCTGTGCCTTGTTCCCCATTGCAGTGATTGTCATATGGCATACCACATGGTTACTTTAGCATTGTCTCCTCCCCCGCCACCCCAACGAAAATGTAAGCTCCATAAGGACAGAATTTTTTCTTGATTTTTCTTCGCATCTGGAACAATGTCTGGTATTCACAGTAACAAACATTATCCAACTAACATTAGTTGAGTAAATAAATGAAAAGGAAGTTTAAAAGGGAACCTCTTTCAACCTTCTTCAAGAATGAATACCAACCCAAATCATATGGTTTTGTGTTGGAAATTGGAGTATCTAACTCTTGAATATAAGGCATGGCTTCTTTATACAACTATCATGAACATTCAGAAACTGGACATTTTGAGTTGCAAGCCCTGACAATTTGAAGAGCTTTAAACATTAGATCGATTTGCTTTTCAGGGACAAGCATCCAGGCCTATTTTAACTACAAGCCCAGAGCAATCCTTTGGGACTTCACTCTCCAACCGTTCCACATACTTAGACCAGGTAGCTGAGTTCTGCAAAAATTCTTCCATTAGTAACTGCCAAACAACCCTTTTTCTTGACCGACTTGGCTTTTGACTTGTCACATATTTCACCGTGTAATTTCTCCAAAGGGCCATTTTAGACATTTCACTTCCTGAAATTATAGTGATTATAGACTTTAGACCATTTGCAGTCCTGCCTTATCCACTGGAGATTAGGCATAGAAAGATGGAAGGGACGTAAGATTTCTTTTGGCCACATTTGGCTTAATCAGTCTGGACTTCACAAAGAGCATCTTGCTCATTTCCCCAGGGCCAAGAGAGACTTATGGAAACTGTTCGCACAAAATAGCAATTGTATTTTATTTGTCATCCCTGAATTTCCTAGGGAAAGCATAGCTTGCGGTTATTTTTGAGTTGAGTTGCAAGTTTGACTCAAACCTTCACATATACTGGAGGGAGAGAAGAAGATATTTTGTGCAACACGTAGTAAAGAGCAGATCTCTAATAATTATTACCATGACAAAAACTTTCAAACAGGAGATTAAAAGACTTCCAGGTTATTCTGATTAGGTAAGATACATTCATGGCACTCAACTGATAAGTTTCTCATATTTTGTTCTCCAAGACTTATAAGTAACCCCTTTAGAATCATGGATGGAAATGACCAATGCTTCCAAAATGAATCCGCAGGAGAAATTTTATATTTTAATCCCTAATGAGTAAATAACAAACCATGACTTTATTTCTATAGAGACATCTGAATATAAAATCCTGGTTCAGATCTTATCTCCAATGGGATGAGAAACTTGAAGCCAGGGGCCATCCCAGGAAGGCTGTGTGGAGGGACTCTGATAAATGACTAAAAATCGCCCCAATGCTCGGCTCCCTTCCTCCAGGCAGGATTGGGAGATGAGCTCAGCTTTATGAACTAAGCACTATTTCAAATACTGGCAGATTTCAATAAGAGTGGATTCATTTGTTCCTACAAGTTTAAGAAGAAACTGCAAGAGTCAGGTTTGCATTTATCAAGGACTGGAAAAGACAAGGTCACTATAAGAAATGTGAGCATCCCTTGAGGATAGTAAGGAAGGAAGGGTGAATTCCTCCACTCTTTAGCCCAGGACAAGAGGTTCAGATGGAGCGAGAGTCACGCATGACATGCCCTGAACCGAATCTGAGAAACCTCTGGACATGCTGGAGAAGAGCCTGTGAGAAAATCAACAGGTAGGTTTCAAAAATTGATGTCAGTCAAAGATTACGATGCTGGTCCAGGACCAAGAGGATGGGAAGTTCAGCTGAGTATAACCTTAAGGGAGGGAGAGACATCCTCCATCACTACCCAGAGTTGCTAGTGGTCCAGGGGCCCCAGAAGGGAACTGTAAGGATGACATCTCTCTAGAGCATCTCTCATTTCACTGGCATGGGTGGATTCCTTGCCTCTTCTCAGAGTTGCCTAAGGGTAAAGAACATTGGGGATGATTGATTTATATTGAGTCTGGCAGCAAGAAATAGTGAAAAGAAAGTCAATTTGTTATGAAGGCAGGTGTGTATGTGTATGCATATGAGTGTGTGTGTGTGTGTGTGCATATACATGCATATGCATAGGTCTGTATGTCTGTGTGGAGGCTAGAAAATGATCAAGAGAGAGCCCGGGGGTAGCTAAGATAAACTGTGCTCCGTGACACTCTGCAAAGGTGCAATTGCCTTGAGAGAATCCCAGATATTTATGAGGTTCTTCCACGATGGAGAGGAGGCAGTGCAGTCTCCCAAATCACATTAGTCCTCATGACAGTTGCTTCTGCCAAACAGAAACAGAGGCGAGTACCTGCAGCTGATACCGGATCTCTCATGTTGTCTTAAATTAAATTCAGAGCAATTCCACCCTTGCCACAAGTACCATTATGCGGCCTTCCTTGCACTAAATCTACGTTTATGGGGACATAAAATACATGTTGTTCCCATTGTCCGATTTTATTTTTGACAATGATTTCTAATATGTGCCCATCACCTGCCCTTTTCATCACTCTCAGTCATTCCTTTCTACAGCAGTCAGACTTCAAGCTGCAGCGACATTGCAAAAACAAGACCACACTTCTGCTCAGCTGTATTTAGTGCTAATTAAGAGCAAGTAACTTCCCCACAAAGACAGCCAAATGCAAGCAAATCTTTGACACACCCAGCATTCCCTTGGAGGAATATATTGTGTCTGCTCCCAGTAAATATTTCTATTTTACAGCCCCAGGAAACTCCATCTCCCCCTCCCTCCCAGGATGCTCTGCTGCTACAACACACACAGAGGAAAATAAATACCGGGCAAAATCGGGAAGGAGAACACAAGATGCATTTAATTAAGATAGCTATGTAATTCCCGGTCTCATTCTGTGTCCCCGTTCCATTTGGTTGCTGTCTTCAGCGGTGTCAAGCGAATGAATGCAATCACGGGTTCCGAGCTCCCACTCAAGTCTGACATTTCCCCTAAATCTCCCCACCCCCCTCCACACCCACACCCTCTGTGATGCAACACAATCCATTCATTATAATGTGACGGTTACAGTCAACTGCTCCAAGACAAGAATGCAGAATGGGAAGGACCAGGCATCTGCATCAGGAAGGTTGCTCTGGGTTTCACGGCCTCCTGCCTGTACGGTTCAAAAGATCCAGCGGGGTTTGGTGTGAGCTGTGCTTTTTACTTGCCCTTTCATTTAAAGATGAGAGCCGTATGGCTTTGCCAGTGATAGATTTTCCCATTTCTTAGATCCTTTACTTCTCATTGGTATCTTGCAGTTATTTTTATGACTTTTTTCTAGCTAATAAAAAGGTGACTAATAAAAAGGTGACTAACTTAAAACAAAAAGGTGACTTCTAACTAATAAAAAAGAAGTGAGATGTTTTCCTAGCATGGAGAAGGAGAGAGAAGTGCAGTGCAAGACAAATAAGTTCAAAGAAATTGAATTAGGTAAGAAAAGAAAAGTTTCAGCACACTATACAGAAATAAAATATATTTTATGCTTGATCTTAACTTATGGAAATATAAGACAGCTCAGTTATAAAATAGAGTCAAAACAAATGCCCAGAATGAAGAAAAAAGCAAGGAAGCTCTTTTTGTTATTGTTGTTAATGCAGACAGTAAAATAAGAAATTCTTGTATGCTTTCAACAAAGAATGGCTGGACATAAAAATGTGACATGTCGGTCAGACATCCTTATCCTTACTAATTTATCCACCTACACTTTCTCTGTTTTGTCAGGGGGCTTGTGAGCAATGCCCAGAGGTTCTTCGACCAATACTCAGCCAACCAAGCCAGATGGTTCAGTGACGGGGCCCGGCAATGTGGTGTTACTCAGTCCCAGGGGCACAGGGGACCCCACAGCCACATCCGGGGGGGCCATGATGTGCCAGTCAAGCTTGGGTCCCTGCACATCCATCATGTTTCCCTAATCATTGAGCTGGCAGCTCCCTGACCCCCATCCACAATTCTCAACCCGAGGTTGTGTTGGTTGTTCAAGGACACTAGAAATATTACAATGCTCCTAAATTATTTGTAATGAATCCACTTAATAATGACAGGCAGAACTCAGCGTCTGAGTTAGCACCAAGATACACTTTGCTGTACTTGGTCTGAAATCTGTGAGTTCACTTATTCTTTCCACAATGATTTGGGATATACCTACACTGTTAACACCAGCCAAGTAACATTGTCCATTTGGAGGATATAGGAGTTAACAGTGACAAATGCAGAGCCCCCCCCCCCCCCAAGCTTTAAAGTTACCTTCTAATATGCATGGTATTTGATCATAATACAGATAAGTAGATGATCTTAGGTGGAGCTAAGTATCTTAGAGACCTGTCAGAAAAGCACTCTTTGAAGAGGTAAGTTTTGAACAAATACCAAAATGGTCAAAGTAGAGAGTGGAAAAAGTGGAGACTGGGGGCTGGATCGATAGCACAGCAGGTAGGGCGTTTGCCTTGCACATGGCCAACCCCAGTTCGATTCCCAGCATCCCATATGGTCCCCGGAGCACCGCCAGGAGTAAATCCTGAGTGTATGAACCAGCAGTAACCCCTGTGCATTTCCAGGTGTGACCCAAAAAGAAAAAAAAAAGTGGAGGCTGAAGAGATTACAGCAGACTTGTCTATTGTGGAGCTGGGATTCTAGTTGGAGGTTCGAGACCGTGTGGCTGAGCTATAGCATGATCTAGCTTCTGTTCGATAAAGAGCTTGAACTTATTAAAGGAGAATTGACTTTGGTATGAGATTGCCAGATAAAAATAAGGGTGACAATTAAGTGAGTTTCTAACAGACCAACAATAAAGTTAATGTAAGGATGTCCTGAACATTGCTCGGAACACACTCTACTTAAAAGAAAATGAGTAGGAAGCTAGAAGCTCTGAGCTAGGATGCAGCCACAGCTTACCATCTCAAGAGTAATTTTTGCCCGGGTCATTGTTGCTTGTTTTTCTCTTCCCCTCTCATAGCACCTTCCTAGTATGCTCCTGGTCTTGCGGCTGCTGAATTTCCAGCCTGACTCAGAAGCTCCTGGCACCAAGTGGGGAGGGGGTGGGGTTGCCGGGCTTCTGGCCAATGGCTCCTTTCCCACTTTGCTTTGACAGTCCCTGGCTGTTTCCTCTTTACAGTCAATACCTACTGCTCTTTACCAGAGGCTCTGTTTTTCCCAAGCCCACTTGAGAACACTTTCGGATCTCAGAATATTGAGACGATTTTTCCCTCCGCTGGCCATGGCACTGGAAGTTAACAAGGACACACACAGATGAGGTGCCTGTTGTTTCCTGAACACTCAGGGTTAACAAATTACTCACACTTGGGTACCTGTAGCCCATGACTCTCTTCCCATCATTAACTCGAAGCACAAGATGCTCCTCCACCCAATGGCCATATGTATCCATAAATAATGATGGCAAACTCTTGCCAACAATGGCCTGTTCTGGAGACTCTGAGTAACAGCTGGAGGATGGAGAGAAAGTTTCAGTGAGACACAATGAACACTTTTCTATTTCTTGAGCACTGGAGAAAACCAAACATTAGAGACTTTCTTTTTCTGGTTTTGGGGCCACACCCTGCGGTGCTTAGGGCTTACTCCTGGCTCTGAACTCTGAGATCACTCCTGGCGAGCTTGGGAGACTATAATGGGTTGCCGGGGATCAAACCAGGGTTCAGCCACAAACAACGCAAGTGCTCTGCCTGTTGTCCAGCCCAAATATTAGAGATCATTGAAGATTGAAAACCTTTCCAGAGTGATGTTTTTCTAGAGCCCGTTTTGTGCTACAGCTGCTGTAACAAAATACAAGAACTGCCATAGTCCACAGAAAGATCTTGTCCCCCAGTGCTGGAGATGATAAGTATAAGACCAGAGTTTCCACACACTGTTTTCTCTCAGAACGTCTCTCTGGTGTGGCAATGGCTGCTTTCACACACTGTCTTTTCTTTGTGGACACAAAACCCTGGTGCCTTTGGTGCCTTTGTGTGGGTTGTACACCCTTTTCCCTATCAACCAAGCTTGTTAGTAGATGCCTCAGGGCAGTAGAATTGTTTCTGGAAAGGTGTGTTCCTCTCTGAGTAACAAAGAGGCCCTGGTAGCTAAGAGGGCCTGAGGGAGATGAGTTTCTGGACCACAGTTTCTCACAGGAAGCAGATCCTCCGCTTTGGAAAGAAACGTTTCCAGTGACAGAGATTCACCAGCTCATCTGAGGTGTTCTTTGTTCCTCAGAATAGAAGAGACTAGGACCCAAGCCTGTGAGAATAAGTCTGATGTCTTTCAAAATGAAAAGACACTTTTGCTGGCCACAGCAAAAAGGATTCCAATGAAACCAGAGGAGAGAAGACCAAGAACAGATTCTGAAAAATATACGGCGTATTCCATTAGGTGATACCATGTTACAAAGTGACTTGCTATGAATCAGTTCACATTGTTCCTTAAAATATTGACGAACTGAAAAAAAATTCTGTTGGATTTAGAAATCACTGCTTTTAGCTGTTAGAAAAGATGAAGTCATGAAATTTGCGTATAAGTGGATCAACATGGAATGTATCATGTTAAGCGAAATGAGTCAGAAAGAGAGGGACAGACATAGAAGGATTGCACTCATTTGTGGAATATAAAGTAACAGAACGGGAAAGAAACACTCAAGAATAGTAGAGATGAGTACAAGGAGGATTGCTCCAGACCTTGGAAGCCGGCCTCACATGCTGGGGAAAAGGCAGCTCAGATAGAGAAGGGACCACCAAGTAAAGGATGCTTGGAGGGATGGCTGGGGATGGGAGATGCACGCTGAAAGTAGACTATAGACCAAATGATGGCCACTCAATACCTATATTGCAAACCACAACACCCAAAAGAAGACAGAGAGCAAAAGGGAATGCCCTGCCACGAGGCAGGGTGGGGTGGGGTGAAGGGGATCAGGTAGAGGTGGTAGGAGGGATACTGGGATCATTGGTGGTGGAGAATGGGCACTGGTGGAGGGATTGGTACTCAATCACTGTGTGACTGAAATGTAAGCATGAAAGTTTGTGAGTCTGTAACTGATTCATTTTTTTAAAAAAAGTTAAAAAAATCACTGCTTTTAATGGAATCACACCTTAAAGACCTTATCTCTAAACACAGTCACTTTTTAAAAAAATTTTTTTTGTTAGTGAAACACCATGGGGTACAGTTGTAGACTAACAAATTTTTGTGCTTGGCTTTCAGTTATTCAATGTTCGAGTACCCATCCCTCCACCAGTGCCATTCTCCACCATCACTGATCCCAGTATCACTGATCCCCATTCCCCCTACCCCGCCTCTGTGGCAGGGCATTCCCTTTTGTTCTCTCTCTCTTTTTGGGTGCTGTGGTTTGCAAAAGAGGCATTGAGTGGCAATCATGTTCGGTCTATAGTCTACTCTCAGCATGCTTCTCCCATCCTGGGAGCATCCTCCCAACACCCTTCTCTATCTGAGCTGCCTTTTCCCCTAGCAAACACAGTCACTTTCTGAGGCGCTGGTTGCCCAGGGCTTCAGCATACTCGCAGTTTGGAGCAGAATTCTATCTATGTCAAGAGGACAGACACATTTGTAACAGCAGTGACTGCCATCAGCACTGAGAGAGCAAAGGGACAAACTGAGGTGGCCTAAGTGACCACAAGCAGCGCTCCAGGGGGGGAGAACAAAATGAACAGAACCCAGGATGGGGTGGTCCTCTGGGTCTGGCCTGCCTCCAGGCTTCGGAGTGAACTGGCAGCTTTCTTATGAATGGTGGAGCTTTTCTTACGTGAAGAAAATGAAAGAATTAGAAACAAAGAAAGAGTAGAAGGGGAAATGGCACTTTTCAGGAATTAAATTCTAAATATCCTCTGATCTGTAAAGTTGTCTAAATATTCACCATAGATTATGTACAAAAACTTGCTCATGTGTGTGTGTGTTTGTGTGTGTGTGTGTATGTTTGAATACGTGAAGACGACACAGTTAAGATTTCTGATGACAAGCGTGTAATAAACAGAAAAGAAAAATTAGAAACCATTGCCCAGGGTTGTTTTTTTTTTCTTCTAAGTTTCAAAGAATATAAATCTGTTGTCACAAGAGACTGAGCCCCTGCCTGAGAAAGAAATCAATGGATTTTTATGTTAGTCACAAAAGTATATTGGAACTTTATATATTTCTGCTCAGTTTGATGGAAAAATGATGTTACTTTCGCACCCTGAGTTCTCAAGAAAATTCCTGTGTCCTCAAGATGCATCAGGCCTGTTGTGTAGCTTTGCCTGACTCCTGTCCTCACTGTCCTTGTGCTGACACACCTGTATTCCTGGTGCCCCCGTCGGAGAATTCAGGCCTGTAAGTCTTCATTGTCTGTAGGTAGAGGAAATAGCTCTCCTCAGTCAGCCTAGGTCTCTGGGCTGACTCAACGCCTGCTACCGAGAGGAAGTTCTGGGCTCCTTTGTGGACAAAAGCAGGATTCTCCAGCTCAGGAATCTCCCTGACCACTCCAAGATCTCCCCATTTCTTGAGAGTTAGGGTGTAAGTTATTTCTACAACTAGCAACTACTGCCTCTAAGCAGCCCTCAACCTAAGGGGCGTCGGATAAGAAACATATTTTCATGCATCACTTCATGAACCGGCTGTAGAGTTCTGGTCATCTTGGCAGGGCTCAGATTTGTAGTTCGTGTCTTGGCCGGGGCTCCTAGTCTGCAGTGACTGGCTTCTCAAGTTGGGTGACCTTAGCCAATATGAGTTAGGGTTGGTTTTGTTTCATGGGTCTCCCATATTCCAGGAAGCTAGTTCATGTATCCAGAGGGAAGAGAGAGGAAGGGAGGGAGAAGAGGATGGAGGAGAAATTCAAGAAAGAGAGAGAGAGGGAGGGGAAAGGAAGAGGGAGAGAGAAGAAAGAGGGAGGAAGAGAGAGGGAAGGGAAAAGGAAGGGAGAAAGAGAGGGAGAGGAAGAGAGGGAAAGGGGGGAGGAAGAGAAAGGAAATGGGGGTGGAGAGAGGAAAAGGGGGAAGGAAAGAGAAGTAGGGGAAAGGGAGAGGAGAAAGAGAGGTAGAAAGGGAGAGAGGGGGAAAGGGAGAGGGAGAGAGAGAAAAGGAGAGGGAAAGGGAGAGGAAGAGGGAGAAAATGAAAGAGAGAAGGAGAGAGAGGGAAAAGGAGAGGAAGAGGGAGAGGAAAGGAAAGGGAGAGGGAGAAAGTGGAAAGAGGGAGGGAGAGAGAGGGAAGGGAAAGGAAGAGGGAGAGAGGGGGAGAGAGAGGGAGAGAGAGGAGAGAGGAAAAGATGGAGGGAGAGAGGGAGAAAGGCAAAAGGAGAGGGAGAGAGAAGGAGAGAGGGAAGAGTTCCTCTGGTCTGCTTTCAGAGAGGGAGGACACAGTTCTTGTGACGAACTGGAGCTTTACCGGCAGTTCAGATTCAACAGACAGGAAACGGGATTACACGCTTTTTCTTTTGTTTTTACTGTGGGCCACACCTGTCAGTGTTCAGGGACTGCTCCTGTCTCAGCACTTGGGGCTTGCTCCTGGCAGTGTTGGGGAGGCTTGTGCAGTGCCAGGGCTCAGGCTCAGACCTCATACTCACAAAATCTGCGCTCTGCTCATTGAGTGACCGCTCCAGACCCACATGATGCTCTCGAGGGGAGAAGTTGCAAAGTGCCATTACCAAGGGCAGCGGGTGCAGAAGATTGGAGGAGGGAGGCGTTGGCTCAACATTTCCTCAGTCAACTTACCTGGAGGCGTCATTGTGAGTCATTCTCTTTTGTAACCCAAACTCTCGATTCACATTATCTTCTTTCATGCTGCTTACTAATGCAACACAGACAATGTTCTGGCAACTCTGGATGGATTACTGGTGTGAGATTCAAGAGCCCCCTGGGTCATCAACTTTACTGCCTGAGAGGCCTCTGCCCTCTGCTGTGAGGAGAAGCAGGCATCCTAACCACGACTTCCCCCTGATGTTTGGTGTGTGATTAGAAACGATTTTGCTCTGTGAGAGATGGAGCGAAAGCCTTGGAGGAAGTGAGAGTGATAACTGACTCACGTTTTAGGCTTGCAACAACCTGGCATCTACTTGAGCCAAGATTTCCATCATAAAATGTGGAGGAAAAATATTATGGAAGTCAGTAGCACTTAGAGGGAGGGACAATAAATTTTAGTTTTGAAATTGGTTCAAGAAAGTTCAGGAATTGTGAGTCAGATTTATAGTCTACAAAATGTAGTGGTCCCCCACCCCCACCCCATGGAATCTTTCAGATTAAAAAAAAAGAAGACACAAAATAAGTGCAACTCTTCATTTATATTTATTTATTTCTTCATTTATTTCTTTCTAGGGATGATTAAGCTATGATCAGGAAGTTAGTTGAGGGGTCTCCAGTAATTCCTCATCATCTGGGCCTGTGGGATGAGGTGCTTCTCAGGGACTGTGGTCCATTTTCTTATTTTAATTTCATTTGTATAGTTATTTCTTGTTTCTTGGGTTCACCTGGAGATGTTCAGGGCTTACTCATGGCTCTACACTCAGGGATCACCCAGGCAGCACTCAGGGGACCATAAGGGGTGTCATGGATGGAACCCAGGTTGACCAGATGCCAGCAAGCATCTTACCTGCTGTGCTATGTCTCCAGCCCTCATTTTGTAACTGAACATTGTTTCTCTGCTCAGCATTCGCTGTCCTTCACCCAGAAGTTAAAAGATCAGTACTGGGAAGGAGAAGAAGAACCACAAAGTTTCAGGAAGAGCCACAGAAGGGAAACCTTAGACTCCAGGGACTCAGAGAACCATTTTGGGAGTGCCCCATTGGTTACTTTTGTGGGATGAACACCCAAACAGTCCTGATGTCACAGCAGAGGATGCTGAGACTCAAAGAGGACAAGTAACTTCCACCAATGCAAGCAACTAGTGAGCCAGGTGGCCAAGAATGGAGCCTTAATCTCCTGTCATCCACTTTTCCTGCTTGTGACAGTACTGTCATCATACAGCACTTCCATCTTGGGTAATGTTTAATTTGAAGTTAAAAAAATAGCAAAGTGGCTTCCATTCTTTGAGTTTCCAGTCCCTCCCCATCAAGGGCAGAGAAAGAAAGTCTATGTAATGGCCCATGAATGACTGATTCTTTCCCCATGACCTTCTCTGGGATGATCAGGGGTGAGGGAGGGGATGAGGAAGCCAGTGGACATGGATAAAGAGTACTGGTTCACTGTCACTGTCACTATCCTCCCATTGTTCATCGATTTGCTCGAGTGGGCCCAGTAACGTCTCCATTGTGACACTTGTTACTGTGTTTGGCATATCAAATATGTCACGGGGAGCTTGCCAGGCTTTGCCGTGCGGGTGAGATACTCTCAGTAGCTTGCTGGGCTCTCCAAGAGGGGCAGAGGAATCGAATTCGGGTTGGCCATGTTGGCCGCTTGCAAGGCAAACGCCCTACCTGCTGTGCTATCGCTCCAGCCCAGAGTGCAGTGACTACAAAGTCGAAGTCAAAACAATTGAAGAAGTTTGCTACCTGTAGGGCTGGATGGAAAAGAGGGGCCACTCCCTTCTACTCTGTCAGCCCAGGGCTTTGCTGTTGGGTGCACCTGTGCCGCACCAACAGTGAGTTCATGGCCTGGGGGTGGTGAATGGAACAGTGGTGTTCATTCATCCCCCAGGCCATCATGGACTGTTAGAGTAAACAATGTTCAGTTATATTTCCTGCTAGCTTAAAAATTAAAGTTCCAGAGAAGTCTTAGCCAAATAGCATTTAAATTTTTTTTATTTTTTAATTTTTATTTAAAAATGATTGTGCAAGGAACGCAGAGAGATAGCCACAAAAAGACGACTGTCTTTGAATACTCTCAAGCTCATTCGCCAACGTGGCTTGGCGCAAGCCTCAGGCAACCGTAAACGAACGTCCGAGCTTGCAAAGCAGTGCAGAGAAGCAATAAAGGAAGACCTCAAAGAGAGAAGAGCAGCAGTGCTGGCAGATGCGGCAGAAGCTGGGAAAAGCATTCGCAATGCCCGCCTGTCCTTTGCCAACTACAAGACCAAAATGACTGCCCTCTGACGTCCTGATGGATCTATCACATCTTCCAGAAGGGCAATGGAGAATATTATCCATGACTTCTACTCAGATCTCTTCGAAAGCCATGTCCACCAGCCCACATACCAAATTCCACAGGATGGATATGTCATTCCCAATATTCTTCCTTCCGAAATCTGACACGCCATTTTGTCGATTAAGAAACGAACAGAACCCGGCCCAGACAGGGTCAAACCTGAACACCTGAAGAACCTGACGTCAGTACTCATCAATACGCTGGCTTGGCTCTTCACAGCTACCTGTCTGAATGCAAGTTCCGTCCCAATGGAAAACCAGCAGGACCGTACTACTGTTCAAGAAGGGAGATATCCACAACATTGGCAACGATAGCCCAATCTGCCTATTGTCTGTCATCTACAAGCTGTTCACTCGAGTCATCCTGAATAGGATTGGCAGAACACTAGATGAAGGACAACCATGCGAGCAAGCTGGGTTCCGTAAAGGATTCAGCACCATCGACCATATCCACACAATAACCAAGCTCATTGAGGTTTCTCGGGAGTTCAAGATGCCGCTCTGTTTAACGTTCATTGATTTAAAGAAGGCCTTTGATTCTGTTGAGACGGAAGCGGTCATTGAAGCCCTAGCCAAACTGGGCATTCAAAGTCAATACATCAGGATCCTCTGTGAGCTGTATTGCAGATTCACTACCAGGATCTCACCATTCTACAGGGAGGTGATCATTGATGTCAAGAGAGGGGTTCAGCAGGGTGATACTATTTCACCGAAACTTTTCAGTGCCACCCTCGAGATTGTCATGCGACGACTGGAATGGGAAGGAATGGGAGTGAAGATAGACGGTCGGCAACTATACCACCTTCACTTCGCTGATGACATCGTTCTTATAACACCAAACATCAGCCAAGCAGCACAAATGCTAGCCAACTTCAACCATGAGTGTGGAAGGGTCGGACTACAGCTGAATCTAACAAAGACAATGTTTATGAGAAATGGTCTCGTTCCTGATGTTCCATTAATTCTCAATGGGACAAACATCTCTGAATGCAACAGTTATGTGTACCTAGGTCAAGAAGTCAGCATGACGAATGACCTGGCACCTGAGTTGCACAGGAGAAAGAGAGTGGCTTGGAACACCTTCAAGAACATCGAAGAAATAGCTAAGAGGATAAAGAACCTCTGGCTCGGGGCACGTCTCTTCGATTCCACTGTTCTTCCTGCATTAAAACATATGCCTCAGACCTGGGCCCTATGCAAACATGATGAGAACGCTATTCAGGTCTCCCAAAGAGGAATCGAAAGAGCTATGCTTGGAGTATCATGCTTCACTCAAATGAGAGAAAAAATCCGAAGTTCGGACCATCGTTGACGGTCAAGAATCAGGGGCACTGTCTCATTTGCCAAGATGTCGAAAATCAGATGGGCTGGACACTTAATGGGATTTGGAGATGACAGCTGGACTAGAGCCATTACCTACTGGATTTTGTGGAACGTCAAAAGACCACGTGGCCACCCACCTATGAGATGGTCAGACTTCTTCATCAAGACCCTGAATGGTCGATTTGAGGCTCTTTCGTGTTCCTTGCCATTGGGCTACATTAGCACGCAACAGGGATGAATGGAGATGTTACTGGTGCCTGCTCGAGCAAATCGATGAATAATGGGATGTCAAGTGATCAAAAGAATTTTCATTTATTTATTTAATTTTATTTTAATAAATTATCGTGAGATACATTTACAGACTTACAGACTTTCATGATTGCGTTTCAGTCAAACAATGTTCAAGTACCCATCCCTCCACCAGTGCCCATTCCCCACCCCTAGTGTTCCCAGTATCCCTCCCCCCACCCCCACCCCTTCCCACCTCCTGCCTCTGTGTCAGGCACATTCCCTCTTACTCGCTCTATTCTTTTGGGTGTTATGGTTTGCAATACAGGTTACAAGCGGCCATCATGTTTGGTCCATAGTCTACTTTCAAGATGCATCTATTATCCCAAGCAATCCCTCCAACCATCATTTATTTAGTGTTCCTCTCTCCATCCCAGTTACCTTTCCCTCTAACACATGAGATCAGCTATCAAGCCGTGGGGCAGTCCTCCAAAGTTTCTTTTTGTGTGTGTTTCCTCTCAAAATACTTTCTTTTGCAAGAGGCTTCCTGGACATGATATCATCATCATTATGTCTTGACCAATTTTATCACCGACCATTTCCAACCACTGACCCAGCTTTACAAGATGGTTAGGGAAAGTACAAAGTAGTGACAACACAAACATTTCCATCTCTTGGCTACTTCCTGCTGTTGGATGGGTGTGTAATCTGCCTACCTGGCAAATACACACCAAGCAGCTCAAAGACAGAGTTAATCGTCTATATAGTAATGAGGAACATTTGTAAAATTGCTTTTTCCTTTTTAAAAAAATCAGTGACTGGAAACATGAAAGGAGATGATAAATGACAGCTAATTCTGACTCTTGAGTTTTCCAGAGCAAATTGTTCAGGATTGTTGCAACAATCAACACCTCCAAAATAGTCACTTGATTTTCTGATTAGAAATCAGAATTCAGTACTTCCCACACCCTCGTTTTCCCCCATGATTTGCTACCAGAGGAAGGGCCCTGATACAATTAGGTTCACTAGAGTGGGTGTAGACAGAGAAAAAGTTAAATTTAGTTTTATATAGATCTGCCCCATGATTAACATTCTTGCCTAAAGGTGAGGGACAATGAGAAAGAAATGTTGGCATCTTGCTAATAAATCACTTGAGACCAGATTAAATCATTTTTAGATAAGGAAATAGATTTCACTAGGAAAATTTGAGATGAGATATAGCTCTACAACTTATTTGGGGAATTCCCTTTCCCATAGACAATATCTAATTGAGAAAGAGAAGTCGTCTGTGTGAGACTCTTCCCTGCCTTGTAAAATCAGCACCTGCCAAGTAAAGAAGCGAAGTCAAGACCAGTATATCTGGTCACCACGGCGAGAATCCCAGCTTCAGTCAGTGCAATTTCTGGCCAACCCTTCTAATCCTGATATGGTCCATAAGAGTGCAATTTCTAATCCCAATAACTTGAAGTGGAGGAGAACAAATCTCACTCTCCAGGGGTAGCAGGTTAGCATCTTGCTGTAGCTTCTATAGTCCTTCTCCTACTAAATCTGAGAATTCGTGTAGTTCTCACCTCTCCATGACAAAACAGGGTGGCTTCAGATTCCCTGGGCAATTCTCAAGGTGCATCTGGCTGACCCTATAGCTGCCAAATAATTATTGCTGAGTAGAAGAACCTACATCCCTTCCAGAGAGGAGGTTGCTTTTTGTTCCACAGTTGAGCATCTGTATTGATCATCAGGGCTGATCTGGAACACCTGGACAGCTAACAGAAGGACTTTTCTTGCTCTGTGACCCTTTGTCCCTTTGTTCCCTGCAAATATGACTCCTTTTTTTCCCCCTAAATCTCCTAGGATGTCAGACTTTTCTTTTCTGCTTCTCAGTGCCATTTCTGTAGAAAGACATCAAGATCAAATGAGCTTTAAAGCCACATTTCAACTCTAAATGACTATGATTTATTTTTACAATAAGGAGGAGGAGTGAGTGGGTGCACGTTCTTTTGGAATTTGAAAGAATTTTCCTTGCCTGGAGGGCAGATAACTTGGGCTTCAGTTCCCCATTCCTTCTAAAAGCTCTCCTTAAGGAATAATCCAGAAACACATCCTTAATCATCAGCAATCAAATGTGTGACAAGCATGAACGTGTCTGAATCACCTATGTGGTAAAGACAGAAGCAATTCAAAGTCATTTTGAGGAAACTATTGAAGAATTGTAACCCTGCCTTCAGTTTAACTTGGAGACCTAGTTTGCACTAGTCTCAAAACAGAAGACTATCAAAAATTAAGGCTAACATGAAAAGAAACAAAAGCTAAGAAACAAATAAGAGTACGAGGTTATGGAAAAATCAGAGGGAAAATGACAAGACTGTGAAAGCCTGACTTTTTATTGGTATTTTAAAATTTTTCATATTTTTAATAAAATTCAATGCAGCAAAGATTTTTCTGTGTACTAAGCAATCCTCTATATTCAGCAGATAAAGAGAAGAATAAGCTCCAATCTCTTCCCTAAGAAAACTATGCTAAGCTCCTGGCAGACAGTCAATAAATGTCAGTTCTTATTTCTGTGAAAAAATAATTGTGAGAAATTCTGCATTAATGAATGTTTATTGTGATTGCTAAGCATTATGTTGTGAGTGATGGAGAAGACATCTTTCCCCCACAAATACAGTCTCATCTTCTCTGCTCAGGCACATTAATCGACAGACATATTTCCAGGTTCCTTTAAAGTGTGAGCTGATGATTTCCTGACCTTGAACAGACTTCTCTGGAGAAAACAGGCAAGTAGCCAAGTTCTAGCCAATGTCTAGAGGTAATGAGTTGCTTTTAGAATTAGGATTTGGGTTGTTGTTCTTTTTGTTTGTTTTTTGAATTTTTTGACATTTGGGGTCATACCTGACAATGCTCAGGGGCTGCTCCTGGCTCTGCACTCAGGAATTACTCCTGGTGGTGCTCAGGAGACCCTATAGCATGCCTGGAATTGATCCCAGGACAGTCAAATGTGAGGCAAACTCCCTCCCCACTGTACTATTGCTTTGACCTTAGACTGAGGATTTTTAACCTTCTCCACATCCAATTTCTCAGCTACTACAACATGTGAAATAGTTCGGTCTTTATCCACAATGAATGAGGGCAGAAGCTAAAGCCCATCCATGAAGAGTTAGGAAGATGAACAAAGTTGTTACAAGTGAACCCCACTTGGTGGTTTTAAAGAGACAGTATAGGCATTGGGCAAATGCCTTGCATGTAGCTGAACCCAGATTGATCCCTGGAACCACATGGTCTCAGAGTATCACTATGCCCCACAGGACCTGGACAGCACCACAAACTCATGCTCTTGTATTGAAATGCTGGTCAGATTGGCTGAGAAGTACCAGAAAAGATGCCCCCCACCCAATCCCATGCCACCCCACATCTAGGCCTCTTAAATATCACTTGGGGATCCTGGGGTTGTTGGGACTGTTAAAGTCTGCCATGAGCTCTTGCACGAAGTGGGCACAAGCATCCCACTAGCCCTGTGAGGCAGCCATCAGCATGCCCATGAGGTCACCTTGTCTACACTGTCTGAGTTTGTCCCTATAGCCTGGAAATCAGGGCTCAGGTAAGAGTGAGGGTTTATTCTCTGTAAGGGAAAGGGAAGCAGGAGAGAGAGAGAGAGAGAGAGAGAGAGAGAGAGAGAGAGAGACAGAGAGAGAGACAACGACAGAGAGACTGAGAGACAGAGAGAGACAGACAGAGAGAGAGACAGAGAGATAGAGGCAGGGAATGGAGGAAGAGGAGAGAGGGAAAGAGAGAGAGAGAGAGAGAGAGAGAACTCCATAGATTGAGCTAAAGAAATTATACATCTCAATCTCAAATTGGGATAGGGCAATTCCAGAATAGAATGTATAGTACTATTTTAGCAAAGTTGATTTTGTAGGGATTTTCCCAAACTGCCTCAGTTTGGGACTTCTCATGCAGACAGTAGTCTGTTGTTTGGGTGTTATCATCAAGGGGAAAGTGCTGTGAATTTTTGGTGGTCTTCCTTCATGTTTTTATTATCCATTTTTGCTCCTATTTCTTTTCATAAAGGGGTCCAGTCTTCTCTGGGCTGGCACTGGTGATATTAAGGGTCTAACCAGGCCTCAGTTCCCACATATCTAAATGCGGGGGGTCCAGCTTTTGTGCTTTGGGGTTGCTTTGGGCCTGGTGACAATCCACCTCTTTTTTAATGGGGTTGTGGTGTTGGGCCACACTCAGAGGTTCTTGGACACTAGTGGGTTCTGTCACTCTTGGTAATACTCAGGGAATGATGGTGGTGCCAGCAAGCAAATGGGGTTTCACAGGTCAAGTAAACATCTTAACTTCTGTCCTTTCTCTCTAGTCAATGACAGAATAATGTCTCTTGATCATACCTTGCAGCCTTTTCAACAAATGTTGAAAAGTAAACCAAATTTTTAAAAATATGAATTTGGATCCTTATCTCAAATTTTTATGTAAAAATTCATTCTACTTTACATAAAAGTAAATTCAAAGTGGAGTAAAGACCTTGAGATTGGACCAGAATCCATAACATATATTAAGAAAAAAATAGGCAGAACACTCCAAGATTTGTACATCAAAGGTGTTTTTAATGACATGGTTCCATTGGCAAAGACAACAAAAATAAACAAATGGGACTAAATCCAATTAAAAAGTTCATGCATGGCAAAGAAACTGAGCTAAAACCGAATAGGAAGCCAACTGAATAGGACAACGAATTGAATAGGAAAAAATATTTGCACTTAATGCATTAGATAAAGAGTTAAAATCCAAGACATAAAAACGCCAACAAAAATCAACAACAACAACAAAAATCCTCAAATACATACTATGAACTGGGGACAGGAAATGAACAGACACTTCTCTAAAAAAGGCAGACAGATGACCAATAACATAATAACATGATGAGTACCAAAGTATTCATATATAATTTTAATGCTTATAATCCAGGAAATCCAAATGAAGATGACTGTGAGAAATCACTGTAGACCAGTGAGAATGACACATGTCAAAAAACCTGGGTACGACCCAGGGACATAGTGAAATGGGATCTCTCCTGCACTGTTGGTGGGATGCTGTCTGGTCTATAGAAAACAATATGGAAAATTTTCAGAAAATTAGAAACAGAGCTACCCTAGGACCCAGCAATTCCACTTCTTGGTATCTACCCCTAGCACCACAAAAGGACCTTTGCATAGCATTATTTATTGAGCACTTAGCACACTAATTAGAATGTCGAATCAACCTAGGTGCCCAACAACAGATAAGTGGATTATGAAGGTGAAATATATACACAATAGAATACTATGCAGCCCAAGGAATGATGGAGTCCTACAATTCACTGCAACTTGGATCAATCACTCTGAAAAGATACGTTAGGTGAAGTAAATCAGAAAAAAGAACAAATACCAGTGACCTTTCATCTGTTTTATATAGGATAGCAGGACAAGGGAAATGCAGCGAACAGGAGACACCTCGATTGTCCTTGACCCTAGATTATAGAAATGATGACAGGGAAGGAAAGAAATTAGTCAGGGGAGTAAGAAGTGAACAAAAATTTACAGGGGCTGGGGTTTAAGAGACTGAGGCAGGGCCGGAGCGATAGCACAGTGGGTGGGGCATTTGCCTTGCACGCGGCCGACCTGGTTCGATCCCTGGCATCCGATATGGTCCCCCAAGCACCACCAGGAGTAATTCCTGAGTGCAAAGCCAGGAGTAACCCCTGAGCATTGCTGGGTGTGACCCCAAAAATAAAATAAAATAAAATAAAACGACTTCTTTAAAAAAAAAAAGAGAGAGAGAGAGGCACGTGGTGGTATGTCTATATCTATACCACAGAGCCAGCAACACCGATAACATGAGACCCAAACTACAGAAACCAAACTTGACAATGTACCTACTAAGGAGGAAGGCTCTTGACTGGGACAGAACCTGGGGCGATTTGCAGAGGTAAGTTGACACTGGTGGCTAGATTGGTGTTAGAACATTGCATGCCCAACACTCAACTATGAATAACCTTATTTACAGTGCCTTAAGAAAAAGCTAATTATTTTTTTTAATGTACCTTGATTTGTACTACTTCCCTAATCACCTAGCCAGGGGAAGCCATCTACCCACCTGCTGAGGGTAGAGTTTTCTTCCGAGTAAGACCACGGGGCAATGATCTAGGAAATAGGCTATTGAAGGGACGCAGGAGGGAAATGATGAGGTCTGTATTACGTATATGCTTAAGTGAAATCTAGGAGAGTAGTTTAACATTATAGTTCCTGGCCTCTGTTGTTAACAAGTATCTGAGAGCAGGTGGGACTGAAAAATAGGATAACACTTGTCTGTAGTGCTCATAACTCCTGAGCACGGTGGTTTCTGCCCCTTTTTCCACTTCTTCATCCTCCCCATGCCTAATAATTTTCCATTTTTTAAACATCAGGAAATGGAAACACCCATCAGTGTTCATACAAGAAAGTCAATGTTAATGAAAATACCCAATTTTATGATCCTGGTCCACATCCAAACCATAGTCAAATACCACTAAAAGTTATTTGTAAAAATGGTCTGAGTCAGCAGCTCCATGATTACCCATCAGGAGGAATCTTATTACAGAAAATTACTAATATATAGAAAGCATACAAAAGGAACACTTCTAAGGATGTTTTAGTCTAGAGCTGGAGGAAACTGAATAGAAAAAGATAAGGAAGAAAAATAATTTAACACATAATTTATAAAGTGTTTTTGCAGTGAAAGGAAAAATGTAATTTTTAGAGAAAAACAAATTACAAAAGGCTTCAGATCTGGGATAGGCACCAGAAAATTGGGAAAGGACTAAGCTAAATCATTGCCAGGGTATAATACTAACACACTTGCACCCTTGGTATTAATTAGGCAACTTAAATCTGCGGAAATACGCTATGGATGCTGGCACACTCAGTTTGAACTTCATAATTTGGCAAACATCTTGACCTTGGTTTTATAAATGCTTTTCCTAGATTAAATTGGGGGGGGGGTACATTTGCAAAAGTTCAGAAGTATTTTTGTTTACCATTAAGTATTCCAGCTGCTTTTCTTTGACCTCATTTTTTGCTACAAGATGATAACACTTTTGCTTGTTATTAAAATTCTTAGCATTTTGTATTTGGTTGGTTTGTGGCGCCTAAGTTAGGATACCCACACTTTTTAGAGAAACTACAAGCCCAACATGCAACTTTTTAACAAAATTGCTTTAGGAAAGAGATAATCTATTTTGGCAGTCTGAGAAGGTTCTAGCTTTGACTATAAGAAAAGGGAAATTTTAAAAAATACTTTTCAGTCTCATGTTGTTCCTCATAGACAGAAAAATGGTCCATTCTTTGAAGATAAAATATAGAGACAGATTAAGAAAGGAAACATCTGCCAATTGAAACAGCAATGAGAATTAGTTACATATCCTGGAAAAATAAGATTTAGCCCAACTCTGTTGATACTACTTAGTATGACTGAACACCAAAACTGGCAAAATATTTCTTATCCAACTATTTTATGGAAATCCTAGGAAAATAATTGAAAACAGAAACACGAAATTGTTTCACCAGAGTGAATACGCATTCCTTCTTTTCTGCTCGCAACATTTTACAAATCTATAGAATGTGTTTGGAAGGAGAACACATTCTCAAAATTTTCAAATATGTGGAACAGATATGGAAGTTAACAGTGAGGCAAGGTTTTATATAGCAAAGATTTTTCCCACTGACTTTCTTCTTTAAAATGAAATGAATAAGTTCAACTGCTTCAAAACAAAATAACTTCTAAGAGCAAAAAATAATTGAATCCAAGAATAAACACATCTTCTCTATCACTTAGAATTAAATTGAATTTGTTCTGTCACTCATATTAATACAAAAATACATGTGTCCAAGTGAAAATTACAGACATGTAGAGTCATTGTCTAGCGACTTGTGCATTTAAATGCATCATTGGCAAACATCCAAGACTTTACAATGGGGCCCTAATTCCCAAGAGCTTCAAGCCAGTCCTTATTGAAGTTTCTACTTTCTGTCGAGTTTTTAAGCTTGCTGCCACATACTAAACTCTATCAACTCATTTTGCCTGGATTTGGGGCTCAGTGATCACTGAGTCATTTAGTACCAACTCCGAGCACTTAGCCCTTAATACTACCAGTGTAAGTAAGATACTTTCTTATATTTGTGGCATTTTTAAATTGTGATCTGTTAACATTTTGTTACCTGTCTTGGTCTAGAAACTTAGATTGTGTTAAGAAATCTTCATAGAAATGTAATAATGCTGTATTGTCTAAGCACATGCTCTAATAGGAAGTTCTTTCAACTAGCAGGATCTTATTAAGCTACAAAGAGACCTGAATAATCAAGGATGAGTTGGAAAGAAATTTTAAGTTTTTCTCCACAAATAGTTTGAGAAGCATTGGTATACTATTAAATTTCAAGTTGTCAGTGGGAGTCTAACTGGGGAGCGTAGAAAAATGCCAAATGAAAGAAAAAAGAAATGTTGATCAACTCACACCCATAGTGTGAGGCTTAGTTAGGGCTTAGTCCTGGCTTTACACTCAGGAATTAGTCCTGGCAGTGCTTGGGGGACCATATGGGATGCTGAGGATCGAACCTGGGTCAGCCGTATGCAAGGCAAGCATCCTATCCACTGTACTATAGCTCAGGCCCCCTCAAAGTGTACTTTTTTAAAAGCTAGTTTGCAAAGAGCAGCAGAGATGACTCACTCCTGTTTAACTTTGTATTTGGAAACTGGGGTGGAGTTAGAGGGAAAACTCAGAGCCTAATTGTCATTATGCCAGTTATTTTTTTCAGTGTCAACTATGTAAATAATGTGAAGTTCATAAAAATAAGTCAAAATCACTCCAATACATACCACACATAGATAAATTAATTTGGGGGAGGAAAATTGCCTAAACCATTTCACATTATCTTTTTTTTTATTAGTGAAACACCATGAGGTACAGTTGTAGACTTACAAATTTTTGTGCTTGGGTTTCTGTTATACATTAATCAAGTACCCATCCCTCCACCAGTGCCCATTCTCCACCCCCACAAATCTCAGTATCCCTTCCACCCCCAACCCCCCCATCCCACCCTACCTCTGTTGCAGGGCACTCCATTTTGTTCTCTCTCTCTCCTTTTGGGTGCTGTGGTTTGCAAAAGAGGCATTGAGTGGCAATCATGTTCAGTCTATAGTCTACTTTCAGCATGCATCTCCCATCCTGGGCGGATCTTCCTAACACCCTTTATTTGGTGCTCCCTTCTCTATATGAGCTGCCTTTACCCCTAGGGTATGCGGCTGGCCTCCAAGTAATGGAGTGAACCTCCTGGTATTTATTACAGCTGTTCTTGGGGGTTAATCTCCTATTTTGTTACTTTATGTTACCCAGATGAGTGCAATCTTTCTATGTCTGTCCCTCTCTTTCTGACTCATTTCGCTTAGCATAATATTTTCCATGTAGTACCACTTGTATGTAAATTTCATGACTTCATCTTTTCTAACTGCTACATAGTACTCCATTGTGTAGATGTACCAAAGATTCTTTAACCAGTCATCTGTTCTCGGGCACTCAGGTTTTTTCCATATTCTAGTTATTGTAAACAGTACTGCAATGAACAAACAAGTGCAGATGTCGCTTCGACTATACTTTTTTGCCTCTCCGGGGTATATTCCCAGGAGTGGTATTGCTGTTTTCCATTATCTTACAGTACATTCAGTAGATTATGATAATCTCTTGTTCAGTAAATGCATTTCTCCATTTGCATCACCAATAATTTCTATTTTATGAGTATTCTATCATTTATTTGACAAATTTATTTTTTCTGAATGTTTGGATCATTTATGTATAGCATATATTTTCCCATTTTAACTTCTAACATAGTGTGTTTTTAGAATAAAGTATATTTCTTGTATACATTTGCAGTTGGGTCTTGAGTTTAAGTCCCATCTGAGAATCTTCACCTTTCACTGTAAAGCAAGCAAGATTCTCTACACTTAATATTTTTATTGACACAGTTAGGATTTAAATCTATCATCCTGCATTAATTTTTTTGATTTTTTTGTTTGAGCTTTGCTTCTTTTAAAATTTTTCCTCCCTTTTATTGCAATGAATATTTCTTAGGATGCCATTAATCTTCTTTATTGTCTATTAGTTCTTTGTGTTGTTATTAAAGTCATTGTTTTAAAGTCTAACTTTTACTTACTAAAGTCTACTTTTAAGTGACTTTATACTATTTCACATAGAACATAAAAACCTTACAATTTTACAATGTCTTCTACTGGTTTTTGTACCACTTGATCACTTGATCACTTGACTTCCCGTTAATCATTGATTTGCTTGAGCGGGCGCCAGTAACGTCTCCATTTGTCCCTGTTGCATGCTAGTGTAGCCCAATGGCGTCTGTTCATTCTAGGAACACGAAGAGCCTCAAACCTATCGTTCAGGATCTTGACGAAGAAGTCTGACCATCTGGTAGGTGGGCGGCCACCTGGTCTTTTGACGTCCCGTGGAATCCAGTCGGTAACGGCTCTAGTCCAGCGGTTGTCTCCAAATCTCATTACGTGTCCAGCCCATCTGATTTTCGACGCCTTGGCAAACGAGACAGTGTCCCTGATTCTTGATCGTCAGACGGAGGTCGGAACTCCAGATTCTTTCTCTCATTTGAGTGAAAAGTGATACTCCAAGCATAGCTCTTTCGATTCCTCTTTGGGAGACCCGAATAGCGTTCTCATCCTGTTTTCATAGGGCCCAGGTCTCTGAGGCGTATGTTAATGCAGGAAGAACAGTGGAATCCAAGTGGACCTCTACTACCTCCATTACCCAGCTGCCACCATGCTTCAGGACGCTTTCTGGACACATTATGACACTTAATATCCATCTTCCAGAATTGCCGTACCATATTCGGTAGGGTTCAAATATGGTTTGAACCATGGGAACACATACAAGGGCGATTAGAGGTCGCCTCAAAAGACTCTATCCCTTTCAGAGAGCCTGGCAAGCTACCGAGCGTATTCCGCCCGCACGGCAGAGCCTCACAAGCTATCCGTTGTGTATTCAATATGCCAAAACCAGTAATTACAATGGGTCTCATTTGTACCACTATTTTATTTTATTATTACGTTAGCTTCGGGGCCACATTTGGCAAGCCTGGGTTCTCCAGGCGCATTTTGGTGGACCAGATAGAGCTAAGACAAGACCAGGGTGTGGCTAGGGTGCTGCCCCAGGTCAACATATACCTGTGGGGCGAGTGTATCAGCAGCCTGATGGTGCTTTCAGGCTTCCTGATACCCCCAAATTGCCACTGTTACTTTGGCCAGACCCCAACAACTTGGGACCAAGTTTACCAAGAAATTAAATGGCCAAAAGCTAGGTATGTGGGAACCCACAAACCACCTCTGACTCAGTTATACAAGTTCATTTATTGGCCTTATTTCAGAGACCTATAAATACATCTCAAAAGAGATCAAAAGCTGCAGTTAATCTCGAACCTACACATGGCTGAACAGATGAGGGAAAATTGGAGGAGGGCGTGTCAGCCTGGTGTCTGCCCAAGCAGAGCCCCCAGCAGATGCTTACTCAGCTGAAAATTTGGATATGCGGGTTTTGTGACTGAAATCTCCAGGCTTTCTCGGAGTTGGGAGGGGCTAGCCTTCGCCACCTCCCTGTACTTCCAGAAGCCTCATCAGTCACATCCACACCCCAAAGCTGCCACCCAGTTAAAAAGCAATTCCAGCCTTATCATTCCAATAAAAATACTGAATACCCTGAACAAACACCATGACCTCTTACCATCTATATTGCAAACCATAATGCACAAAAGGAAAAGGAGAGAGAGCAAAAAGGAAAGTGTCTCCTATAGAGAGAGGGTGGGGGTGGGTGTTGGGGGATAGTGGGAGGAAAACAGGGGACATTGTTGGTGGGAAATGTAAACTGGTGAAGAGATGGGTGCTGGATCATTGATTGAAACCCAATTAAGAACAACTTTGTAACGGTCTACCTCACAGATATTCAACTAAAATTTTTTAAGAAGGTATGTGGAGTTCATACTCACTTCAATCAGCTTAATCAATGGCGGAATAAATGGCAGTACTCCTACATTTTAAAAAAAAGGCTGAATGAGGGTCAACCATAGTATGCAAGGCACAAGCTTAACTTCTGTACTATCTTCCAACCTTGTGACAGTTTTTTAAAAAGTGTCTTACGGGACAGTATTCAGAGCCTGGGTCAATTCAGGCAGAGCTTGACCAGGGACCACTGGTACTTGGGGCCACGCCCCATTGTTCCTGGGGGCTTCTATTTCTGTCATAAGCTTACCTCGATTATTATTTTTGCTTTCACACAAAAGATCTAAAAAGGATTCAATAATAGAGCCAGGAATTTAGTTAGTTCAATAGTAAAACACTTACCTTGCATATGTGAGCCTTGGATTTGATCACTAGCATCACAAAAAATAAATTTTAAGAGAAGCTTCAATGACTTTTTAAAAGCTTTAAAAATATTTTACTTCAAATGTTTATTTAAATTTAGATAATATGGTTAGTATAGTGTTAAACTTTATGGTATTAATGTAAAAAATTTCTCTATCCTCTCACCACAGAATTGCCCATGATATCAACCACTGTCCTTGGACTGGAGCGATAGCACAGCGCTAGGGCATTTGCCTTGCACGCAGCCAACATGGCCGACCCAAGTTCGATTCCTCCGCCCCTCTCAGAGAGCCCGGCAAGCTACCGAGAGTATCTCGCCCACACGACAGAGCCTGGCAAGCTCCCCGTGACATATTCGATATGCCAAACACAGTAACAACAAAGTCTCTAATGGAGACGTTACTGGGCCCGCTCTAGCAATCAACCACTGTCCTTATGTCTCCACTACTCCACTTTTCATTCTCCTTACATGGCCCTCTAATGTTAATAATTTGGGGGCAGGCCACACCTCCATGTGCTCAATGCCTCCATCTGTCTCTGAGCTCAGGCATCACCCCTGACAGGTTCAGGGGGCCACGTGGGATGCCAAGGACCAAATCAGGGTTCGGTGTACAAGGCAACGATCTTACCGTCTGTGCTCTCAGGCCTCTGTTAATAACTTTTGAAACCCTTAGCCAAGGGCTTGTCATTATTTGATAATATCATTTTCTTAGTTCTGTATCTCTTTAGTCCACAGATTCTTGATAGCATTCAGTTTTGTTCTTTTTCCTCTGACGTATTCTGCTTAATATGAAATACTCCAGATCCATCCACGTTGAATCAAACTGTGTGATTTCATCTTGTCTTATAACTGCGTACTTTTCCATTTTGTCTTGATTCATCCATCTGTCATTGGACAATGGGCTGTCTCCATGACCTAGCTAATGTGCTTGAGGCTCCAATAATCATAAATGCACATGTATTATTTTGAAGTAATGCTTTTGTGCTTGATAATAGATGTGGATGCTCTTCATATCAAACTCTTCATACAGTTTTACATGGATGCTAAATCTGACATTTCTACTGACAGTAAATAAGGGTTCCTTTTTCAACACCCCCAGCAACACTGGTTGTTTCCAGTATTTTTGATGTGTGCCATTCCACTGGTGTTAAATATCCTGTTGTTTTAATATGTGTTTTCCTTATAAGTGAGGATGAACATAGTTACATATGCCTACTAATCATCTTTATATCTTCTTCGAGGAGTCTGTTTATCTACTCACCATTTTTCTTGTGAAATTATTCTGTTGTTCTTGTTGAGCTTTGAGAGTACTTTGTACATCTTTGAAACTAGTGCTTTATCTGATGTATTGCATGCAAATACCATCTCCATATATTCCAATTGCATACGTTCCAAGAATAGAATTTTTGTCTCAATTCCATTCATTGAAATTCAGACTTCCATCTTGTATCACTCTCTTTCTACCTGAAGAATTTATTTCAATCTTTATTCTAGTGTTGGTGGGATAGTTTTGGAGATCTCAAATGTATTTGGGGTGGGGGCTTGGTTTTTTAAAAAAAAACCTAATTTCAATGGCTATAGAATTTGGGGCTTATTTGCTTTGTCAACACACTGCCTTCTGGGTTAAATTTACTTATTTATTTATAAATTTGGGTGGTTTGTGCCATACCCAGCTGTGCTTGGGTCTTACTCCTAGCACTGCACTCAGGGAGCATTCCTGAAGCTTATTAGGGGGCCACATGTGGTGCTGAGGGTATTACCAGAGTCCATTACTTGTAAGGTAAGCAATTTACCTCCTGTAGTATCTCTCCAGCCCGCTGCCATTATGATTAATCTTTGTGACTAGTTTTCAGTAGTATTATTATGAAGTACCTAGTATCTTTCCGTAAGTGTTTGTGCTGGTGAGTTTTGAGTTTCTTGAATATGTGAACTATAGTCTTTTAAAAAATTAAATTTCCAAGGGGCTGGAGCGATAGCACAGGGGGTAGGGCGTTTGCCTTGCACACGGCTGACCCGGGTTCGATTCCCAGCATCCCATATGGTCCCCTGAGCACCGCCAGGGATAATTCCTGAGTGCAAAGCCAAGAGTAACCCCTGTACATCGCCGGGTGTGACCCAAAAAGCAAAAAAAAAATTAAATTTCCAACCAGTATTTTCAAATATTGTTTTCTATACTCGCTCACTCTTCTCCAACGGAGGAGACTATAACCTCCACTGACACATGTTCAGAGTTCACTGAAGATCTTTTCTTTGAAGAATATTTATTCTTCTCTTTTTTGGAAACTTAAAGATAGTTTCTTTGTTATGTCTTTCAATGTGCTAATTGTGTAAGCTTAATAAAATACCAGTCAGTGGTAGCTTAAATGGAGATTCCTATTTTCACAATTCTGGAGGCTGAATGCTGGCCTGCAGATGACCACCTTCTCACCAAGTGGAAGACCTTTTCTCCTCTTTAAAGACCACTAATGCCAGAAAAGTGTATCACTCTCAAGACCTCATTTAACCCTAATTACCTCCTATCTACAAATACAATCACACTGCAGTTTAGGGCTTCGCATATGAATTTGAAAGGAATACAATTAACCCCTTGACACTAATCTTTTTGGGAGCAATGTCTAAATTGCTATTAATTCCATAGAGGATGTTTTAAATATTAGATATTGTAGACTTTCATAATTTCCTTCCCTCCCTCCCTCCCTCCCTCCCTCCCTCCCTCCCTCCCTCCCTCTTTCCTTCCTTCCTTCCTTCCTTCCTCCCTTCCTCCCTTCCTTCCTTCCTTGATAACTTTTAGATACATTTCTTCCCTCTAAAACCTGAACATATGAGACATAGTCATAAATCTGTGGGAATTTCTAGGTTTATATGTTTTAAAAATATTTTACGGTTTTGTTTTTGGTTAGGGAGACACACATGGAGATGTTCAGACCTTATCCCTTGTTCTGTGCTCAGGGATAACTACTGTTAAGTCTCAGGGAATTCTATGTGGTGCTGAGGATCAAACCCTGGGTCTGCCATGTGCAAGGCAAGCACCTTACCAGTTGTTCTATCTCTGAGGTCCCTTATATATATATATTTTTTCATCTTTAGGAAAAGCATTTTCCTACATCCTAACGCAACTAAATTGGACATGAATCATTATAAGTTTTAACCTGTTGAGTGCTGTAGATTTTGTATTTTTACTAATATTCTTGAAACACAGTCAAGGTACTTAAACACAAGTTTAATTTCCTTTATATCTTGTCTATTGGTTCTTTCCGGTAGGCCCAAAGCATTGGCTAGACTGGCTGTAATTTTCCCTACTATGTCATCTACAAGTTGTTCACTCGAGTCATCCTGAATAGGATTGGCAGAACATTAGATGAAGGACAACCATGCGAGCAAGCAGGGTTCCGCAAAGGATTCAGCACCATCGACCATATCCACACGATAACCAAGCTCATTGAGGTTTCTCGGGAGTTCAAGATGCCGCTCTGCTTAACGTTCATTGATTTAAAGAAGGCCTTTGATTCTGTTGAGACGGAAGCGGTCATTGAAGCCCTAGCCAATCAGGGCATTCAAGCCCAATACATCAGGATCCTCCGTGAGCTCTATTGCGGATTCACTACCAGGATCTCACCATTCTACAAAGAAGTGATCGTTGATGTCAAGAGAGGGGTGCGGCAGGGTGATACCATTTCACCGAAACTCTTCAGTGCCACCCTCGAGAACATCATGCGACGACTGGAATGGGAAGGAATGGGAGTGAAGATAGATGGTCGGCAACTACACCACCTCCGCTTTGCTGATGATATTGTTTTAATAACACCAAACATCAGCCAAGCGGCACAAATGCTGGCCGACTTTGACCGTGAGTGTGGAAAGGTAGGACTACAGCTGAATCTTACGAAGACAATGTTTATGAGAAACAGCCTTGTTCCTGACGCCCCATTCGCTCTCAATGGAACAACCATCTCCGAATGCAACAGCTATGTGTACCTAGGTCGAGAGGTCAACATGACAAATGACCTGGCACCCGAGCTGCGCAGGAGGAAGAGAGCGGCTTGGAACGCCTTCAAGAACGTCGAAGAAATAGCTAAGAGGACGAAGAACCTCCGGCTCCGGGCACATCTCTTTGATTCCACTGTTCTTCCTGCATTAACATATGCCTCAGAGACCTGGGCCCTACGCAAACAAGATGAGAATGCTATTCAGGTCTCCTGAAGAAGAATAGAAAGAGCTATGCTTGGAATATCACGTTTCACTCAAATGAGAGAACGAATCCGGAGTTCTGACATCCGTCGACGATCAAGGATCAGGGATGCTGTCTCATTTGCCAAGGTGTCGAAAATCAGATGGGCTGGTCACGTAATGAGATTTAAAGACGACCGTTGGACTAGAGCTGTTACTGATTGGATTCCACGGGATGTCAAAAGACCGCGTGGCCGCCCACCTACCAGATGGTCAGACTTCTTCGTCAAGATCATGAACGATCGGTTTGAGGCCCTTCATGTTCCCGGAGCGAACAGATGCCATTGGGCTACACTAGCACGCGACAGGGACAAATGGAGACGTTACTGGCGCCCGCTCGAGCAAATCGACGACTAACAGGAAGTTAAGTGATTAAGTGATTAAGTGATGGAGAGCCCAGTTTAGCCAAGTCATTCCAATGAACCAACCAAACTCATCTTAGCATTTCTACCTATTCCTGGTTGTCAGAAAACAGTCAATGTTTGCTTACTATCTTGTTGGTGGTTCATTACTGACCTCAAGTAATTTTCCTCATATTCATACTGTGATCATTCATTAGCTGAGAAGTCCAGGGCACTATCCACAGCGCTCCAGAGTCTTCTCCTGTACCAACCACTCCCGTTCACCTTTCTGCTACTCTGTCTAACAAACTCTAGTTGCTTTGGTCTCCCCAGTCTTCTATTTCAGGTCTGTTTTTGTTTTTTTAAATTTTTATTGGGGGGGGCAGAATTGAATATGCTCAGGGCTTACTCCTGATTCTTTGCTTAGGAATCACTATAGGGTGTGCTCAGGGAATCATACGTGATGCCAGGAATAAAATCTAAGTGAATAGCATGCAAACTGATGTACTGTCTCTCTGGATCCTATCTCACATTTGTCAACACAGGTAGGCCTCTGGATTCTGCTTATTTTCGACTTCTCAAGTCTCTCAAAACAGTAGCACTGTAGCACTGACCTCCCGTTGTTCATCGATTTGCTCAAGCAGGCACCAGTAACATCTCCATTGTGAGACTTGTTACTGTTTTTGGCATATTGAATACGTCACGGGGAGCTTGCCAGGCTCTGCCGTGTGGGCAGGATACTCTTGGTAGCTTGCCAAGCTCTCTGAGAGGAACAGAGGAATTGAACCCGGGTCAGCCGTGTGCAAGGCAAATGCCCTACCCACTGTGCTATCGCACCAATCTATCAAACAATAAAGTGGGGTAACACAGGTTTCTTCTGACTGGTTTCCTATTTCTCAAGTATTTTATCTCACAGTTAGATGTCCAAGGTGGGTTTTTTTTTCCCTTTACTTTAACACCATGGTTTAAAAAAGTTGTTCATAACACAATTGGTGTGGACATTCAATGTTCCAGCACCTCTCCTCCCATAAGTGTGACCTTCACTCACCATTATTCCCAGTTTCCCACCCATTCCCCAAGCCTACTTATTTAGCAGGCACAAAATAATTTATTTTATATTGGAGCGATAGCACAGCGGTAGGGCGTTTGCCTTGCACGCAGCCAACATGGCTGACCCGAGTTCGATTCCTCCGCCCCTCTCGGAGAGCCCGGCAAGCTACCGAGAGTATTCGATATGCCAGACACAGTAACAACAAAGTCTCCAATGGAGATGTTACTGGGCCCGCTCGAGCAAATCGATGATCAACGGGAGGGCCTTTACTTTTACTTACTTTACTTGCATATTACAACTACATGGGTATGGGATTATCAAAAAATATTCCAGTAAAAGAAAAATTTTGACAATCTTTATATATCACCATGGGGTTATTAAGTTCTTGTCTGAGGGTTTAATAAACCATGTGTTGCTAGCTAAGCCTTCTTTGTTTATTGAATTTACTTGGTCTCTGTGTTATTTTCCATCTAATTTTGCATGCTTCTGCTGGGATGTCAGTTTTGTGGAATTTGGAGGTGCTATGCTGTTGTGCCCCAGGGAGTCCAGGATCTGTAGAGTTGGGCATATGAGTTTACATGGAAATCACTGTGGGATGTGGGTGTAGCTGCTGTAGCTTCTGGAAGTATTAGGGGTTGGGGGAGGCTACCTACCCCCACTCCTACTCTAAGAAGTCATCCAAATTCTTTGCTTTGTATTTTTTCCCAGTGATTTTTTTTATTGTTTTAGGCTGCAGGATAAATGCAATTTCTATTACCCAATGTTGACCAGAAGTGACTTCTATTGATTTTTAAATTACTATATATATGAAAAGCCTCAATTTTTTATATGCATTATGCATTGTAAACACTAAGTTATATTTAACTCAATTCTATGGAGTTAATACTATCGTCCAGGTCAAAAGAGAGAAAAGTAGGAGAGCACAAAAGTCATATGGAACTAAACTTGGAGCTTGACATAAGCCAAATTGGTTCTGTGATTTGTTGTTGAATAGTGATATATCATAAACTCAGTTGGATTTCTCTGTGTGTGTTAGGAAACTGTGATAAACAGACATGGAGGAATAAACTTTCCTAGAAATAGGCCATGTCTAATAGTCAAAACAAAAGCTGATAATGAAGAAGCATTAAACAACTATTTAATTCATTTTCTCTAATAAGTGTGCATTAAGTAATTATGCTGAATCTAGTTTTTCTAAGCACAATTGATGCCATTTGATATTAAATATGAATTATAAACTGAACTTAGTTAATAAATTTAGAAAGGAAGGTGAGTAACTGACCCC
The DNA here is from genome assembly GCF_029834395.1 of Sorex fumeus. Taxonomy (NCBI): domain Eukaryota; kingdom Metazoa; phylum Chordata; class Mammalia; order Eulipotyphla; family Soricidae; genus Sorex; species Sorex fumeus. The sequence continues at coordinate 349,033 of NW_026606062.1, forward strand.
TCCCAAATTTCTATGCCAAATTCAGAGATATCTCAACTCTTTGAAGCACAAATTTATCTTTAAGCACTGCTGGTCTTGAGAAATTGGAGGAGGGGGTAAAAAAGCATATTTTTTTCAAGTGTGGATAAATAAGTTTATTGAAGAACCAAAGAGATAATTCAGTGGTCTGCCTACATCCTTTGCATGAAGACGGTGAAGCACCAATCTCCAGCACCATTTAAGCCTGCAAACTCACCAAAAGTGACACAGAGCACAGAGGAATATGCTCTGAATACTGCTGGGTTTGTACCCAAAACAAACAAAAAGAATTTATGCATCAAGGGGAATTGTCATAAGAAAATATGTAAAGATATATTTGTCCTGTAGTCAATTATATACAACATTAAAATATTGGATATTTATATTAAGGAATTTAGTATTTCAAAGATAGCTAATTAAATCTCCATGATGACTACTTTGAGATGAAAGCTATGGCATTTATAAAGTTATAAATTATAAAATATGGAATAAAAAGGAATCCAAAGATTATAGCTTTGATTTATTCATTAGGGTATGCTAGAAATTCAGTATTAAACCCCAAGAGATTCCTAATTTTTTACCAAACTATTTTTATTGCCAGTCTAATATAATCAATATAGCATACTACATGTACTTTGGCTTCATTAAACCATTTCAATGATAACAAATGACTTGCAAGTAAACTTTATCTTGAAAAATTTTTGATTCACATAAATAATGGAAAGATAGCACTGATGGACCCTGCATACTACACATAGAGTTTCTCTGCAACATTCTCCATTAATGACTACCCATAATGACTACCCACACCCACACTGCACATTACGATGGACTAAACTCCAGTGATAGGGAATAACTCAAAAATTTTAAAAAATGAGTTGGAGGAAAGATGTCACCATTTTGAAGTTAACTTCTAGAGATGTAGCTCCACGTGGAACTCAGAATTAAAATGAATTTGGATTAGTTATGCAACAAAACCTTAAACAACAATCCTTGTGTCTCCCATACTGGTTTAGTTTTAACTTGTATTAAGCAGAGGAATACCATCTTTTAAGTACCAAATAATCAGGAAACTTGGTCTTTCCACTTTTTTTCCAACCAAATTTTTGACAGATTTGCATCTGTTTTCACCAATTCGTTCAAATGTTACTTAGCCTTAGTTTTTCTTAACAAAGACAAAAGCAGTCATTTTTTTCTGTTAATGTATGAGTGCACACACAAGTAACCAAGTCACACTTCTATTTGCATTTGTATTAATGTCCTTTATTGAAAAGAATAAGGTTTCATGAAATAGAGACCATCCTGAGAAATTCGACATGTAGAACTTTTGTCTCCATGACAACGAGCTAACTGGTTGCACCTGGTTCTCCAGGGTAATTAATTTCCTGTGTGTAGGGAAGGGCTGTTTCATCTCAAGGCCAGCAAAAAAAAAAGTTGACCTTTCTTTAAAACAAATCTAGCTTAAATCTCACATGGAAAAAATTATACTTTAGGGTATAAGTTCATTTCTCTTTCTTGTAGTGGGTTTTAGTTTTGAGCAACAAAATGCAAAAGTTTTACTGCATTTGATTTACAGATTGATCTATTATACTAGCCATACTTATATGATCTTGACAATATTCCCCCTAATTGAAATTAGTTTGACTGAATTCATTTCTATTTGTAGGTATATACTGACATAAGTGTGCTTTATCTCAAAAGAGACAGAAGTGTCAAAAGACGTACAACCAAGTATCCAAAAATTGGCTACCATTGGCTCTACAGGTACATTAGATCATCTGGAACTCTTTTAAAAAGTAATTTCTAAGCCCTAGATGACAATAATTTTCAAAAACTGATTACGATGTGAAAACATAGTTAAGAACTAGATTAACAGTACCCATTCATGAGAAAAACTCACAGCAAAATGGTAGTTGGAGAAACTTTCCTCAATATAGTCAAAGCCACCTACCACAAGCCCACAGCAAGTATTATCCTCAATGGGGAAAAACTAAAAGTCTTCCTTTTAAGATCAGACACAAGACAAGGTTGCCTTTTCTCACCACTTCTATTCAATATAGTACTGGAAGTACTTGCAATAGCAATTAGGCAAGAAAAAGATATTAAGGGCATCCAGATAGAAAGGAAAAAGTCAAGCCGTGGCTATTTGTAGATGACATGATTCTATAGTTAAAGAATCCTAAAGACTCTACCAAAAATCTCCTTAAAATAATATATTTATATAGAGTAGAGTGGCAGGTTACAAAAGCAATACCCAAAAGTCCATGGATTTTCTATGTGCCAATAATTAAAGAGAAGAAGGAGATTATAAAATCAATTCCATTCACAATTATTTCTCAGAAAATCAAGTACCTGGGAATTAGGCTAACTAAAGAGGTAAGGAACCTGTATAAAGAAAACTATAAAATGCTACTCCAAGAAATAAAAGAGGACACTAGGAAATGGACACACACACCCCTCCCCCGCTCATGGATTGGGAGAATTAACACAATCAAAATGACAATAGTCCCCAAAGCATTAGATAGATTCAATGCATTCCCTATAAGCATACCCATGACCTTTTCAAAAGAAATAGATCAAACACTCCTGAAATTTACATAAAATGATAATACCCCACAAATAGGCAAAGCAATCCTTGGGGAAAAGGTGGGAGGCATCACCTTCCCCAACTTCAAACTTTACTACAAAGTGGTATTAATTAAAACAGCATAGTTTTGGAACAAAAACAGACTGCAGAGCAATGGAATAGAGCTGGATATCCTAACACAGATATGACCATTTCATATATGATCATATTAATAATCAAAGATTTATATTAAATTATCCTATATGTCTAATCCTATATGTCTAATATAGGATCATTTAATCTTTGATAAGGTAGCAAGGTGTATAAAGTGGAACAAGGAAAGCATCTTCAACAAGTGGTACTGGGAAAATTAGGCAGTTACACATAAAAAAAATGAATTAAGAGCTCTTTCTAATGACATGCACAAAAGTCATAATATATATTAAAAATCTCAACATTTCAACAACAGACCTGAATCCATAAGTTACATAGAAGAAAATGCAAGCAAAACTCTTCACAACATTGAAACTAAAAGCAACTTCAAAGATCAAACACCACTGACCAAGCAAGTGGAAACAAAGATAAACAAAGATGACTACATAAAATTAAGAAACTTCTGCAACTCAAAAAAAACAGTGATCAAGACACAAAGATAGCCTACAGAAAGGGAAAATTACTTACCCAATACCCACTGATAAAAGGATAATATCAAAATTATGTAAGACACTGGTTGAACTTTACAAAAAAAAATCCAATTCCGTTAAAAAAAAAAGGATAGAGGAAATGAACAGAAACTTCCTCAGAGAAGAAATTCAAATGGCTAAAAGGCGCATGAAAAAATGCTCTTCATCATTAATCATCAGGGAGATACAAATCAAAACAACAATAAGATATCATCTTATTCCACAGACCTGACACACATCCAAAGAACAAGAGGAAACTTTTGGCATGGATGCAGGAAAAAAGGAACTCTCATTCATTATTGCTGGGAATGCTAACTGGTTCAGCTTTTTTGGACTTCCTCAAAAAAACTAGAAATTGAGCGTCCATTTAGTCCAGTAATACCACTTCTAGGAATATACTCGGGGTGTCCAAAAACATACAGCAGAAACATCATCAGCACTTTGATGTTCATTGCAGCACTATTCACAATAGCCAGAATATGGAAATAACCTGAATGCCCAAGAACAGATGACTGAATAAAGAAACTATGATACATCTACACAATGGAATACTATGCAGTCATTAGGAAGAATAAAGTCATGAAATTTGTTAATAAATGGATGGACATGGAGTGAAATCATGCTGAGTGAAATGAGTCATAAGGAGAGAGGAAGATATAGAATGAATGCATTCATTTGTGGGATACATATATAATTACATATATTATATATTATAATATATTTTTATATAATACATATTGGACTGGAGTGATAGCACAGCGGTAGGGCGTTTGCCTTGTACACAGCTCGCCTGGCCGAGCTGGATTCGATTCCTCCACCCCTCTTGGAGAGCCCGGCAAGATACTGAGAGTATCTCACCCACACGGCAAAGCCTGGCAAGCTACCCGTGACATATTCGATATGCCAAACATAGTAAAAATAAGTCTCAAAATGGAGACATTACTGGGCCCGCTCAAGAAAATTGATGAACAATGGAAGGACAGTGACAGTGATAATACATATTATATGTAATATATCATAATATTTTACACATAATATATTATATATGTATATATCTATATTATGAGACTAATATCCAAGGCCAAGGTAAACAGGGTTCACAAGGATTTGTCAATGGTTGAAAGCTTGCCACAAGAGATGGGGGAATATTAGGATAGAGAAGGATTCAACATGACAATGATAGTTGGAAATGATCATTTTGGACAGGAACTGAGCATTGGAAGTATGTATGGGAATGTATCTGATAACCTTTCATTATCTCTTTGCAAACCACAAGGCCCAAAAGGAGAAGAAAGAAGAGAGAGGGAAAGTGAGAGAGGAATGAGAGAGAGAAAAGAGAAGAGAAAAGTGGCATAGTGGCAGGCGTGAAGGGTGGGAGAAATTGGGACCATTAGTGGTGGGAAAAGTACACTGTTGAAGGGACGGATCTTGGATCATTGTATGATTGAAATCCAATCATGAACAACTTTGTAAATGTTTATATCACTGTGATTCAATAAAAACTTAAAATAAAAAAATCTACTAATAAATGATGCTTTTCTGGATTAGTAATTTACTTGAGCATAAATAATAAAGACTCTTGTTGACTGAAAAGAGAGAGCTGGATTAAATAGTTACAAACTTAATAAACTTTTACACAATAAAGTAAACCTTTGTAGTAAATATTGTTCAAGTGAGTAACTGTTACTTAACATCCCTTTTATTCTACATCTCTTGAAAGCTTCGGTAAACTCTTTGATAGCGTTCTTTGGTTTTATTTTACTTTTTTAACCCATGTGTGATAGAATTTAAGTTTTTAATATAGACTTTCCATTGGAGGAGATCCAGTGTTTGAATCTCAGTACATTTCATTTTAGAAAGTTTCTCCAGTAGTACATATAGTACTATATGTACTGCAAGTACATATAGAAGCTCCAAGACCAAATATATAATTTTCAACAATTTTGGTAGCTAGCTATTAAAATGTTAGTATCTTAAATTTATCTTCGTGGTGAATTTTACACCATGGTAATCAATAACTGTTACAAATCAGTATTTTTTCCCTTAAGTGTGTTGTTAAACATCTACTTGCAAACCCCTGATGTTTCAATCAGAGAATAAGCTCAAAATTTGAAAAAAAAATTGACTGATATTTCAGATATTTTTCAACTACTTATTTTTACAGTGGTTATAAAGGAGACTCAGATATTGGCAACTTGTCAAGAAAATTGTGGGTATCCTGGCTGTCGATCTGAAATGTAAGAAGAATTATAGCTAGCTACTTTACTGACAGTACAAAACCTCTCTCTGACCTTTCAACTATATCATTTTTTCCTTTAAGTATTCCAATAAATTTTAAATGATTTCCACTGAAGAAAAAAGAAATTATTGGTGAACTCAAGAATAGGATCCAGTTCATAAGTATAAATCACATTTTTCTGGATTCTGCCCTATACAAAAAATGCTTTCAAATGCAAGCTCTGCATTTTGCCAATAATCCTCCATCCACATAACATTGCTTTAGGGGCACAGATATTATTTTTTATTAAGATGCTAAAAATTCTGTAATAACTATGATAAATCTAGACAATGGAATAGTATGCAGTTCTAAAAATGAATGCATCCAGAGAGGTAGTATAGTGGTTAAGGTACTTCTCTTGTATGTGACTGACCCAGTTTTGATTTAGCACTCCATATGTCACCTTAAGCCTTCCAGGAGTGATGTCTGTGTACAGAACTGGAAGTAAGCCTTGAGCACATCCAGAAATGGCCCCCCAAACCACATAAATCACTGTCACTGTCACTGTCCTCCCATTGTTCACCAATTTGCTAGAGCGGGCCCAGTAATATCTCTATTGTAAGACTTGTTGTTACTATGTTTAGCATATCGAATACGTCATGGGTAGCTTGCCAGGCTTTGCTATGCGGGCAAGATACTCTCGGTAGCTTGCCGGGCTCTCCAAGAGGGGTGGAGGAATTGAAGCCAGGTCGGCCGGGTCAGTCACATGCAAGGCAAATGCCTTACCCTCTGTGCTATTGCTCCAGCCCAACCACATCACACAACAAATCACAAATCATCCTGTTATTCGTCGATTGCCTCGAGCAGGCCCCAGTAATGTCTCTTTCATCCTAGCCCTGAGATTATATTCAAGGCTCTTTAGGAGAATGAGACCCATCATTGTCACTGGTATTTGGCATATTGGGTATGCCACGGGGAGTTTGCCAGACTCTGCCGTGTGGGCAGGCTACATTCGGTAGCCTGCCAGTTTGTCCAAAGTAGGAATGAGATAATAAGATGTCATAATAAGATGTCATCTTATTCGCGGCCGCGTGGTTCCGGGAGCTGCTTTTTATAGTCTCTGAGTCTTGGCCGCTGATGGGATTACACGGCGCCAGGGGGCCAGTTGGTGGGTGTGACCCCCGCCTACTGGAGTTTGGAGGATCTGGGTGGAGGATGCCCGGCCCCAATCCGGCCCCAACCACATAAATAACAGAAATAAAAATGAATGCAGAGAAATCTGTATGTTGATATTTCACAGTCTGTAGGTAGACTGATGAGAGAGAAAAAGCATTATAAAGAACATTGTATAGTGTATATAATATATGCTACCATTTGACAAAGTGAAAATATGTGGCAAATGAGATCGCACCCTTCCAACACACAAAAGATCAAGGAGCCTCTGTGTGTTGCCCAATAAAAATGGCTCCCAAGCAGCATGGGAAGGAAAGAGTGGTTGGGGCAAGATGTCTGTGTGTTGAAAACCAGATGAGAGCTCTGACAACTGACAGCTGGTAACAACCCACAGTGTTCCTTAAAAACAAACAATTTCAAAGAATTTCAACATCAGATGAGGTCATACCATGATCTGATGGAGCCAGACCCAAATAAGAGCATTCTGTAATCTTGTCTGAACATAGACAAAAACAAGGACACCAGGCAACTACAGAAGCATAAAATATCTCTCTTTCCCAGTTGAGGGGGTTAACTATTCTTCCTCTGCCATGAGAACCCTAACTTCACTTTGTTCCTTCTGCCTCCTGGACAAAAATTAAGATTCTCAGGACTGGAGCAATAGTACAGTGGGTAGGGTTGCAAGAGGCCACCTTACATGTGGCCAATCCAGATTTGATACCCAGAACCCTGTATGGCTCAATAATGATCTCTGAGTGCAGAGTGAGAAGCAAGTCCTGTGTATTTCTGGGTGTGTCAATCCCTCCCGTGCAAAAAAATCAAGATCCTCAATCATTGAAATTAGCCCCCGTTGTCTTCTAGCTCCTAATTTGGTCAGTAGTCACACTTGGACTGTCACTGTCACTGTCCTGTTGTTCATCAATAGCCCAGTAACATCGTGAGACTTGTCACTGTGTTTGGAATATCGAACATGTCATGGGTAGCTTTCCAGGCTTTGCCAAGCAGGCAATATACTCTCGGTAGCTAGCTGGGCTCTCTGAGAGGCGGAGGATTCAAACTTGGAGGAATCAAACTCCGGTTGGCCAGGTCGGCTGCATACAAGGCAAACGCCCTACCTACTGTGCTATCGCTCCATCCTCACACTTGGACATGCAAAAAAGAAACTGTCAAGTACATTGAAAGTATAAATATCTAAGAATACATAATAAGATTCATCAAGGAGAAAGCAGCTAAATATATCTATTTGATTTTATTATCATCTAACGTAATGAAAACAATGTAACTGTTCTCAATGAACTTGTACAAGCTGAATACAAGAACAATCAGAAATGGTACAAGAAAGAGATGCTGAAATGTAGGTAAAGAGAAATAAAGCAGAAGAGAAAGATTTGTCTACAAAATTTGACTTGGTTTCAGTTTTTCTCTAGAGATAATAAGTAATCATTTCTTCAACAATGTGCATAATCTCAAAATAATATGCTGGTCATCTTGTCTGGTTCTTTCTGAATTTCTCGAATGAGTAGTATTTTTCATTCAGCGCCCAGACTCTGATCATCAATCACATACCAGGCACAAAAGATCCAAAAGTCAGTAGATTTGAATTCTAGCTATCAAGGAGTTTACTGTCTGAAGGACGAGTCAAATTTCCCTTCCTCCATCTCAACTCTGTTTACACAGCTTTATAGAGAAAAGCTTCTCTGTCATAAGTTGATCAATGTTTGTCATGTGTCTCTGTGATTACTGGCTCTTGGAGGTCAGAAACCATGAACATCTTACTCTCCATTATATTCCAGTACACAGCTGGAGCAATAGCACAGCGGTAGGGCGTTCGCCTTACAAGCGGCCAACATGGCCGACCCGAGTTTGATTCCTCCACCCCTCTCGGAGAGCCCGGCAAGCTACCGAGAGTATTCGATATGCCAGACACAGTAACAACAAAGTCTCCAATGGAGACGTTACTGGGCCCGCTCGAGCAAATCGACGATCAACGGGAGGGCCTTTACCTTTTTCCTTTACACAGCAAAGGGCAATGAATCTGATGCAAAATCATTTTCTGTACAAGGCCAAGTTGTTCCCATTCCCCAAAGTTCATGCCCACCTAGAACTTCAACATTTGTTAGGTTTTCAGAAAAGGCATTTTGGCCTATGTAATTAGTTAGAGTGAAATCGTACTGAATTAGGGTAGGCTTCAAGGCCAAAATGACTGGTTCTCTCTAAAGAGAGAAGAGAGGGTGATTCACAGATACACACATATAGAAAGAAGAAGATTCTGTGGTGACAGGCAGGGGTCAGGGTGATGGTGCTGCACACCAAGAGAGGTCACAAATTGTCAGAAATCAGCAGAAGTTAGGAAGAGACTGGAGAGAAATTGCAATGACTTTCTCGGGTCTTCTGGTTTTTGTTGTTGTTGTTGTTTTGTTGTTTGTTGTTGTTGTTTAAGAATCTCTACCTCCAAGCAACATTGGAGGCAAATGGCACAGTGGTTCAGGAACAGGAATTTCAGGCTGAGCCTTAATCTAATGTTTGTATGTTCAGTTTTCTGCTTCTGCAAAATGAGGGAAGTAACAGTAACTATCCTTGATTGAGATAAGTATTTAGTGAGATGATGTGTGTAAAGCAAAAAACCTGCCCAGTTGAATGCAGAACCATGAGTCATATGTGATAGGCTATTAAGCATTTAAATTTTTTGTATTGAACCACCGTTAGATATAGCTACAAGGCTTTCATGATCAGGTTCAGTCATACAATGTTCCAACACCCATCCCTCCACAAGTGTACATTTCCCACCACCAATATCTACAATATGCCTCTTGCTATTACTCTCCTGACCTTGTGGCCTTCCTCTGTGGCAGGCACTTTTCTTCTTTGTCTCTTTCTTTCTACTTTTGGGCATTATAGTTCGCAATACATATACTGAGAGGTCATCATGTTTGGTCCTTTACAACTTTCAGCACACATCTCCCATCCAGAGCCATCCCTTCTAACCATCACTGTCATAATAATCCCATCTCTATCCCAAATGCTCTCCCCCCCAGCTCTTGAGGCAGGCTTCCAACCATGGACCAATCCATCTGTCCCTTATTTTTACTGTCCTTGAGTGTTAGTCTCACAAGTGAATACAGTCATTCTATATCTGTCTGTCTCCTTCTGGCTTATTTCAAGCATTTTAATTTAGTTCCTCAAAACTGAGGTGTAAGTATAAGGCACACCAAATTTTTCATATTTAGTCTTGAATAAAAGGATGTAAACAATTTGTTAGTACTGGTTGCATGTTAATTATATATTTAAGTCAGAATGTTTTAATACAGGTTGACTCTTGAATAATGTGTTTTTGAACCGCATGGATCTATTTGCATGCTAATACAACTTATTTTCACTGATTTATCATTGACGCACAATAATATGGAACTTCATGGCTTAGTTTAACATTTCTATATGTGTATAATTGTTACCACTACCACTACAAAGCCGTGATTTCTGGAGGGTGGCAGATGAGGAGATAATCTGGTACTGGCAGGAGGTGGCTTGTGGGTGTGACCCCTGGGTCTCCAGAGACTGGGGGAAGCAGGCAGAGGATCTCTGCTCCCAAATTCCATTGAGCCCAGAGTCCAAGATTACAAAGTTTTGCATTACCTTGGTTATGTGGGATTTTGCTCATGCGTGAAGCTCAGATTGAGCATGTGGAAAGAGGCCTGGAGCGTGGTGGCAGTTCGGTAGTGGAGGTCCACTGTTGGGGCTCTCACCTGCCCCTCTCTGGGGTGCCCCGAGTGAAAACAGCCTGTGATAATCTCCTCATTGGCCACCCTCCAGAACTCACAGTTGCTTCTCCCAGAAGGGAGCATAAAATGAGGCCCCCATAACCATGCCACCGGACTCCGTGACAGGTTGTTTTCACTTGGGGTACACCAAAGGGGGCAGGTGAGAGCCCTACCCACCCCAAGGCACCCCGCCCCCGCAGCTGACCTCCACTACCAAACTGCCACCACCACGCTCCAGGCCACCTTCCACATGCTTGGGCAGAGCCTCACACATGAGTGAACATATCCTGGACCACAAAGCTGCACAACACATCATCATAAAGGAATATATATATATGTATATATATATTTATATATATAGGGCTGGAGCAATAGCACAGCGGTAGGGCGTCTGCTTTGCACGCAGCCAACATGGCTGACCCGAGTTTGATTCCTCCGCCCCTCTCGGAGAGCCCGGCAAGCTACTGAGTGTATCTTGCTCACACGGCAAAGCCTGGCAAGCTCCCCGTGACGTATTCAATATGCCAAACACAGTAACAAGAAGTCTCACCATGGAGACATTACTGGGCCCGCTTGAGAAAATCGATGAACAACGGGAGGACCATGACCATGACCGCACAGTGGTAGGGCATTTGCCTTACACGCAGCCAACATGGCCAACCGGAGTTCAATTCCTCTGCCCCTCTCGGAGAGCCCAGCAAGCTACCGAGAGTATCTCGCCCACACGGCAGAGCCTGGCAAGCTCCCTGTGACGTATTTGATATGCCAAACATGTAACAACAAAGTCTCCAATGGAGACGTTACTGGGTCCGCTCAAGCAAATCGATGATCAACAGGAGGGCCTTTACTTTAATATATATATATATATATATCTTGGAGAGCCTGGCAAGCTCCTGAGCTACTGAGAGTATCCCATCCACACAGCAGAGCCTGGTAAGCTCCCTGTGACTTATTCAATATGCCAAAAACAGTATCAAGAACAGGTTTCCTTCCCCTGACCCTGAAAGAGCCTTTAATCATTGGGAAAGACAAATTAGGAGAGGCAGCTAAAATCTCAGGGCTGGGACGAATGGAGACGTTATGGGTGCCTGCTTGAGGAAATTGATGAACAACGGGATGACAGTGATACAGTGACAAACTACAAATATGCAGTACCATCCTAACCCCCCAAAGAGTGTTTTTATCCTCATTCCTCCGACCCCACTCTGTAACCACCATAGTTTGTAGAGTGCAGGAAGTAGGTGTACTGTTCCTTGCCAGTTCTTTGCTCTAGTAACTAATAGTGCATATATGAGTGAATCCATCTGGGAATTGTCTTCACTTCCCGATTTATTTCACTATTATAATTGCCTCAAAATCTATCCATTTTTGCCCCCAAGACAGCATATTTTACCCCTTTGAAACGGCAGGGTAGAATTTCTTTGAGTATGTAGATCACAACTTCTTTATCCAATCATCTGTCAATGAATATTTAGGTTGATGCTATTTTTGGCTACTGAGAATAAGGCCTTTCAGAGAATAAGGTTGTAAGATCTTTTTCAGTAACTGTTTTCATATCCTTTTGTTAAGTGACTAGTAGTGAAATTCCTGGATTGTAGGGAATTTCCTCTTTTTTAAAAAAGAATACTCCTTATTACTTTACATAGGAGACTTTTCTGAGGTGTTGCTACGGACTGAGTCACATTGTCTGATATATATGACCTACATTCCTATCCTATACATGGAATTTTTTCAACACTTCCTTTTTCTCTTCTTCGTTTTCAGCCTACTCAACATGAAGATGAAGAGGAGGAAAACCTTTCTGACATCACTTATGATTTTCCTAGTAACATTTTCTTTTCTCTGGCAAGCTTAATTATAAGATTACAGTATATTATACATACAGCTGATAAAATATGTGCTAGTCAGCTTATGTTATTGGTAAGGCTTCCTATCAATCATAGGCTATTAGTAGCTAAGTTTTGGGGATTCAAAATTTACATGGGGATTTTAAACTATAGGGAAGCCAGTGTTCCTGCCTCTCTCTCCACTGGTCAATGGCCCACTGTGTATTGGGTTAAAAATGTATTACTAAGATCAACATCACATACATTTTGAGTATCTGGCTACTAGAAAAACGGAAATTTCATATGGTGGTTATATATCACTCATATTACACTTTATTCCTGGAATAATTGGTACTTGGATACAAATAAAATTTCCTTTTGGAAATATGCAGAACCATTGTGAAATTTAGCGCCAGATCCTAATTCGAGACTAAGATATAAAAGATTGCTGCGGAGATGGTGAAATAATTCTACACTTAAGAAAGTTTCTAGAACATTCTTGCCCCACCCTGGATATCTTACCCATTGTTTGTCTTCCTTAGCATTACTATTTAGAAAGCACTGTGTTAGTCTGAATACAAAATATTTTGCAATCATCACATTAAATATTATGTCTCGATATATTGTGACTACAACACAACTATAAATATAACATGTATTATTTAAAACTGACACTATGGATTCTATTATGTTAAACACCAGACATTCTTTTTTTTTTAATTTTTGGCTTTTTGAGTCACACCTGACAATTTTCAGGGGTTACTCCTGGCTCTGTCCTCAGGAATTACTCCTCGTGGTGCTCAGAGGACCATATGGGATGCTGGGGATGGGACCTCCTCAGTCAGCCCCTTGCAATGCCCATGCAATGCCCTTCCCACTATGTTATCACTCCAGTCCCTAAACACTACACATTCTTGAAGCAATATCGTCTTCCTGGTATGGGAGAGAAAGGGAAAATATGTTTATGACATAGACCTCAACACACCCATGGGATGTGATTCAAATCTTAATATTATTTGGTCTGCCTTGGTGGAAAATGGACAAGAATCCCATCTAAAGAGGGTGGAAGGTGGAAGAATACTAGAAAATCTAAAGACTGGCACTCCTGGAAGTACTATTGACCTTATTTAAGCCTTTGAGCTCCCTGCCCTCCAGACATGAAATGTGAAACTGTTTAATTTTCCTTCTCTTGTTAGGTAAGGTGTGAGGAAAATCTTCCCCACCCACCTCTGATATTTCTATTGAACTAATCCCTAGAGGAATTGTAATCTCCAATTAAGGAATGATCTAATTCTTGGCATGTAAGCAGAGTCAAGAAAGGGGCAACAACAAATTGTCAATTCTATCCTTGTTGGGGTCACATTTATGCTTTTTACTCTTTGCGGAAAAGAAAGGACATGAGATTTTCTTGGCACTGAAATTGTCCCTGAGCCAAAAGGAGCAAAACTAATATGAGATTTGGATAAGACATTAACCTTCCCTACCAAAAATTTATGTTAGGGCTTTGTATCTCTGAAGATACCTGAATGATGGTGCCTATTTATGTTTTTATTAGGCAGCAAATGACCCTTTCTTCATTTTTATGAGAGAAGGAGAAAGAGAAAACTTTGCCGGGTTGGCTGGGATGAAAATAGAGGGAAAATATCTGTTAGGTGTCTGTTTAGATTGTCCAAGGGGAACACATCATTTTAAAGGCTAGTTAGCAGAAATTTGAGAATGTTTTTGACTTGGACAGTGCATTTGTGTGATTGGAAATATTTTACCTGGGAACTTTCTCAAGTTCTTGGAATCTTGATTCCAAGTACAACAGACGTACTGCATTTTTTCATCATCCTTGATTACTTATTTTTTTAAATTTTTATTTTATTTATTTATTTATTTATTTTTATTTTTTTATTAGTGAAACACCATGAGGTACCGCTATAGACTTATAAATTTTTGTGCTTGGGTTTCAGTTATACAATGATCAAATACCCATCCCTCCACCAGTGCCCATCCTCCACCACCACGGGTCCCAGCATCCCTCCACCCCCCATCCCCCCGTCCCACCCTGCCTCTGTGGCAGGGCATTCCCCCTAGTTCTCGCTCTCTTCTTTTGGGTACTGTGTTTTGCAAGAGAGGCATTGAGTGGCACTTGATTACTTATTTTGTAGATCAGAGAAATTTCATGCAGGCCAGTTCTCCAGGTTTGGTCTCACCTGGCTCACCTCTAGTCTTGCCGTTAGTGTTATTGTATCCTCAATTCTACTTCTTTCTCCATCAATCGTTCTTTTTTCTGCCCTCCCTTGTTGAGTTGTCTGTGCTCACTCTTTCTAGTGCCTTGCCTTCTATCTTCCCATAGACCTTAATCTCATTTACTGCCTACCTGAATAGGTTTTCTTTTTCTTTTGAGCCACACCCAGAGATGCTCAGGGGTTACTCTACACTCTGCTTTCAAGGATAGTTCCTAGTAGTGCTTGAGGACCAGATGGGATGCTGGAGATTGAACCTAGGTTTACTGCCTTCAGGGCAAGCACCCCACCCACTGTACTATTGTTCCAACCCCAATGATTACCTGAATAATTTTAAGTGAGAGAAAGCCAGAATACCAAGGCCTATTACTGCATTCTCAACATTATTTTAAATCTTGAATACATTCTACCCAACTGACTCCCACCAACGTGAAATAGTCTCTTCCCTTTAGAAACAACACTCTTGAATGTCTAGTAAATATCTTCTTTGCCCACCTCAATCTCTTTGACTGGACTGCTACTGTTAGAATAAAACAAGGTTCATTGTGGGTCCCTAATATCTTTTTGATATTCTTTTCGAGGTTGTCTCATGCTTAGCGCCCCAATATCCAGTTGAACACTTTTGCATGTGTAATTTTTGCACTAGCTCAGATCTCCCTTCCAAGTTCAGAAGTCAACTAAAGTTCTCTAAATGATCTCATGGCACCTCAAGTTCACTGTGTTCAGAACTGGCTTCCGATTCTCTCTTCATGCTGATCCTTCAACACTTTGACTTGGCTTTCCTTTTTTGGCCAGCGTCATCTCAGGCATGGAGTCATTATCTACTTGAAATTTGCACAAAGCAAATCTCTTATAACCATTTTCCTTCCTCACTTCTAATATCTAATCAGCAACTTTGAAATATCATTTTATTTCTACTCTAACCACCCTACTGAGCTTATGCTTTTTATTATTGCCCTATTCCACATTCTTCCAGCTAAAAATTCCACAAAAGGATTACAATATACCCATATACATGTCACATTAATTCACCTTCTTACTTAAATGTCTAAAATTGCTTTCAATTTTTGTCTGGATATTTCACCAAATTATTACAATACTGACAACCTTATAGGCATCACCTTTCCCCTTACCATCAGTCTTCCTCATGCCCATTTCCCTTCCTATGACATCTCTAACCTTCTAAATTCTTTTATTCAACCATATAAGCAACATCATTTTCTGCACAAAATCTTCATGCATTTTATTCCTTTTGTCTTTCTATCCTCTCCCCAAGTCGTTGCATTCTTTAGATAGAACTAAACTTTTTCATTAAATAGATTTTTTATTATTTTATTTTTTCTGTAATATCATATTTATAATACTATTAAATTAATTGTTTTACAGTTGCAGAGCTACTGCATCAATCCCTCCAACATGCTTCAAGATTCCTCTACTACTATTTCCTAGTATCTTCCCTCCCCTAACCACCTAAATTCCAAGTTGTACTGATTATTTATCATGGTATCAGAGTTGGGAAAAAATGGGAGTGAAGATAGACGGTCAGCAACTACATCACCTTCACTTCGCTGATGACATCGTTCTAATAACACCAAACATTAGCCAAGCGGCATAAATGCTGGCTGACTTGGACCGTGAGTGTGGAAAGGTCGAACTATAGCTAAATCTCATGAAGACATTGTTTATGAGAAATGGTCTCGTTCTTGACGTTCCATTTGCTCTCAACGGAACAAACATCTCCAAATGCAACAGTTATGCATACCTAGGTCGAGAAGTCAATATGACGAATGACCTGACCCCTACGTTGCACAGGAGGAAGAGAGTGGCTTGGAATACCTTCGAGAGCGTCGAAGAAATAGTTAAGAGGATGAAGAACCTCCAAGTCCGGGCACAACTCTTCGATTCCACTGTTCTTCCTGCATTAACATATGCCTCAGTGACCTGGGCCCTACGTAAACATGATGAGAATGCTATTCGGGTCTCCCAAATTGGAATTGAAAGAGCTATGCTTGGAGTATCATGCTTCACTCAAGTGAGAGAAAGAGTCCAGAGTTCCAACCTCTGTGGATGATCAAGAATCAGGGACGCTGTCTCATTTTCCAAGTCATCGAAAATCAGATGGGCTGGACACATTATGTGATTTGGAGACGACCACTGGACTAGAGTCTTTACCAGTTGGATTCCACGGGACGTCAAAAGATTGCGTGGCCGCCCACCTGCGAGATGGTCAGACTTCTTTGTCAAGACCCTGAATGATTGGTTTGAGGCTTTTCGTGTTCTTGGAGTGAGCAGACACCATTGGGCTACACTAGCATGCAACAGGGATGAATGGAGACGTTACCGGCACTGCTTGAGCAAATCGATGAGTAACGGGATGTCAAGTGATCAAGTGATTATTTCCTAGTCTATTCCCTTTCTTCCCTCCTCTAGCCACCTAAATTCTATGTTGTACTGATTATTTATCATGGTATCAGAGTTGGTTTGCAATGGGGATGGACTAATCTCTTTCTTTGTTTCTTAATATTCCACGTATAAGCAAGATCATCTGGTAGTTGTCTTTTACTTTCTGACCAGATCATTTAGCAATATTCAAGTTGCAGCAAAATGCAAAATTTCAATAGTTCTCATAGTTTAACAGTAATCCATTCTGTCTGCGTATCACAATTTCTTTATCTGCTCATCTGTTGTTTGGCACTTGGGTTGTTTCCAGATTTGGACTACTGTAGAAGGTGCTGCAATGAACATAGGTGTAGGAAAACATTGTTTTGTCCTTCCTGCATAGCCTCAGGAAGTTTGGGTTTATTGGGTTGCTCCCATCACAGTGTTCCCATTCCTCTGTGTTTATTTGTAACTTCTTTCTTTGTGCTCTGTTGACTTGTAGATATTGTTTTTCTCTTCTCCCTAAGTACTTTGCATAGTTTTTTCAGAGCATTGTCTTTTTTGTATAGACAAAAGAAGACAGTATATGCTATGCTTCTGTAACATGACTCTCAGTGTTACTTTCCTCCTGGACATCTGTTCTCTCACCTAAGCCTCAGCTGCCCTTACTTCCTAGTGCCCCCCCCTCCCCAAAGCAGGGTCCCAATGAGGGACTGGATGGAACCAGGGCAAGCGGTAAACTATGCGCTACCCTGGCACTGAGATGGGCCTGGCCAAAGAGCCTAATGCTTAACTATAAGCTAAGAGCTTGGTCATGAACAAATACTGTCATGATCCAAAAAGTAATAACTAGACTCGAACCCTGCTAGGGTTAGGATAGATTAATCTGGCCCGAGCTCTGTAGTCTGAGTCTGTGGCAAGATGTTCCCAGGAGAGCTTCCCTACAAGCCTCAATGTATCTCTTACTGTATCCATACAAAATAACTAGTATTAAGATGTTGATAGAGTTATTGGACTGAGAAAAGGAGAAAAAACACCTTAAGAGGTATTTTGCCCTTGGACAGTCAGGAAGGGCTTTGGAATATCCTAGGTGGTATTTCCTTTGAACTTGGTGGGCCCTCAGGAAGGGCTTTCTTATGTTATTTTGCTACCAGACTGGGGGAAGTGTGGGCCCAGAGTGCTGGGGACTTGGAGAGACAAGGGAGTTGGAGAGGTAGAGAGCTCAAGGAGTTGGAGGGAGAGAGGAGAGAGTGCAGGGCAGTATTATGGAGTGCGGAGAGACTAGCAAGGGTGACAGAGAGAGAAGAATGTAGAAGGATAAATGAATGTAGAAGAATAAAGAATGTAGAAGAATAAAGGAGCAGACATGTGGAAAGAGAGAGAGCCCAGAGATGGAGTGTGGAGTAAAGAGAGGGAGAGACAGAAAGAGATGGGAATAAGGGGCAGTGTGAGACTAGAATGGGAGGCTCGAAGAGACTGGGGCAGGCGCGTGGGGAGAATAGAATAAATGGCATCTTATCAATCAACCGGCTTGGCCCTCATTTCGTCCACTGTCTGCCCCATGACCTGGACCACCCTGCTGTGGGGAGAGGCCCAGGACCCCTGAATGCAGGTGGCCTCCCCGTGGCCTCCCTTGGAAGTTTTATACACCTAGTATACATATGTCTTTTGGAATTAATGCTTTTGTGGTTTGGGGAAGATGCCCAGGAGCTGAATTGCTACATCATATGCAAGTTCTATTTGTAATGTTTTGAGAAGTCTCCATATCTTTTTCCAAAATGGCTGAACCACAAGTCCTACCAGCATTGAGTGAGTTTCTTCTCACAACATCCCCCTAGCATTTATTGCTTCTGGTATTTTGCATTTAGACTCTCACTGGGATGAGGTGATACCTCATTGTTCTGTTTTGTGTTCTCTGATAATCAGTGATGAACATTTTTTCATGTGCTTGTTGGCCATTTTTACATATAGATTCTTAGACCCCAACAATACTCTTTCCCTCCAAGAGATACCCTCTCATGTAATGCATTTAAGTACTTACTTTTTTTTAAAGTAAAGAGCTTTTTTTCCAGTGGGTAAGGTGTTGCCTTGCACACCATGACGTAGGTTCAATCCCCAGCACCACATATGGTCCCCTGAGCACTACAGGAAGGGATGCCTAAGTGCAGAGACAGGGACAAGCCCTGAGCACTGTAGGGTGTGGCTTAAGGAAGAGAGAAATATAACTTTTTAAGTAGTATTTTAAAAGATAATAAAAAACTGTTATAATAATCGATAACCATGTAAGTAAGGCCCTCCCGTTGATCGTCGATTTGCTCGAGCGGGCCCAGTAACATCTCCATTGGAGACTTTGTTGTTACTGTGTCTGGCATATCGAATACTCTCGGTAGCTTGCCGGGCTCTCCGAGAGGGGCGGAGGAATCGAACTCGGGTCGGCCATGTTGGCCGCGTGTAAGGCGAACGCCCTACCCGCTGTGCTATCGCTCCAGCCCTACCAAAAAAAAAAAAAAAAGCCATGTAAGTAATATTTTAAAATGTATTTTATTTTTCATAGGAACTTAGAGGAAGTTGAGGTGACAATCATTTATTTCTATACATCTACACATAACACAAAGTAGTTGTCAAATAAAAATACCTGTTCAATAAATCACCATATAAAGACATGTAAGAATGATTACTTAGTATTTATAGTATTGCATGAATTATCTTTTCCAAACGAGTTTTAAATAAAATTACAGAGAGTTTAGTTTAAAATGGAACTATTAAAGTATTCTGAAGTCAACTCATAATTATATACATTTACAGAAGCTATTTTGATCTACGGCTGTCACAAGCTAGCAGGGTATGATGCAAATGAAATTTAGGCTACCCCAATAAGATTAATAATTGTAGTACATGCAGATGTATATTACTGAGCAGTACAAAGGCAGATACCTTCAATTAGTCACTCTGAATGCATCTCTCTTTTCCCCCCCATTATTGTTCCCTTAGGAGACATTTAAAATAATTTTTGACTTATCTTTCCACTAAGAAATTTAAATACCACAGACACATTGTCTGTTTTGTACTGCATGAATATATGTGTTTTATACGTTAAAAAGTTTTAAAATTTTAACTTACCAAAACTAAATAATAGTTCCCTTAGGGGCTAGTATTGTCTCTATTGATAGTTATGAACTGGAGTGATTTTTAAGATAATAATGCAAAATTAAGAAATTAATAAGCATCCTTAAAATTTACGACTGGTGGGAAAACTGAAAGATGCAGGTTCTGTCTTTGCTATCTTCCCACTTGTAGAATGTTGTCTCCGTTAGCTGGCTTGAAATATGGAGAAAATTGTCTAGTTATGGTAGCACAGTGCTCAGTGTCAGCAAGGCAGCTCAATCAATGCTGCCTTCTGGACAGGAGGGTATTTTGTCCAGGCCCAATTACTCTATTTAGGATCTCCAACTTACTAGAAACTTTGACATACTAGGATATTATTGAACTTGCAATATATGAGATTTTAGAAAATAATAATATCACAAGAGGGGGAATTTCTGGGAAAAAATTACAACTTTTTATTTCTTAAAAAATATATTTCTGAGAAGAAATAGAACATTTTTTTCTGGGAAGAAATAAAACTTTTTTTTTTCTATCCTACTGTTGATTATTATAAAATATAAAACCATGAAGGAAATATCAGACATAATACTATTTAATTTTTAAAATTAATTTTAATGTAGAAAAATCCACAACTGTTGATACAAATTCTAAAATTAAAATTGATTAGATAACAAAGCTCCACTATTAAAAAACAATAAGTATAAAAAATCAATTTATGCGAAAGTTGTTATATCTGATCACCAGGTTAAATCCTTATCCAATAATTTTTTAAGCTGTTTGTTGCTAGTTGAGCGTTCTGTGTTATTGTTTAGTTAGTTGAGTTTAGTCGGCTTCTATGTTACTTTCCCACCCAATTTGGTGCTCCTACTAGAATTTCAGTATTGAGGAATTAGGAGGTGGTCCTCAGGTCCATTTGCCATCCAGTGGTCCAGACACTTGAAAATCTATTGCCTGGGCCAATGAGTCAGGATGGCAGTGGCTGTAGGGTCGGGGGGGGGGGGGGGCTGGCTTCCCGGGTTTCCGGAAGTAGGGGGCTTTGTGGGGAGAGTATCCACTCCAACTCCAGAAAACACCTGAGTCCTCAGCCTGAGCATGGGTACATGAAATTATTCTCAGTCTGGTGTCTCTGCAGAGAATTTTTATAAAACCATGGACTTGGGTCTTGGTGTGGCTGTCAGAACTTAAGCTGGTTGGGTATTCAGCCTGCTCCCCTCCTGAGGACGCCCCATAATTTTTTCCATGGGCACTGGTAATTCCATAACTTTTAACTGCTCCAATGTGAATCTCCTGGGAGATTTAGTCAGGAATCGGTAGAGCAGGGTTGGTGGGTACTTCTACATGGCAGTGGTCAACATGAAAGATGGGCCAACCACTGAACCTGATTTAATATTATTTTAATAAATGTTTGCTGCCGTCCCCCAATCCTAGTACTCATTAATGAACAAATTAGTAAACACTTAGCAGTCAACCATGGTTAGTTTGGTTTTGTTTGGGGGACCATATCTGGCAGTGCTCAGGGCTAACTCTTGGCTCTGTGCTCAGGGATCATAGCTGGTGGGCTCACAGACCCACATGGAGTGCTAGGGACAGAACACTGGTCAGTCAAGTGCAAGGCAAGTGCCCTACCAGCTGTACTATTGTTTTGGCCCCCCACCACTAATGTCAAAATATATGTCCTCTAGGTTTCTCCCGCCCCCCCCCCTTTAAGAAATCTTTTTTGAAATGGAGAACTACGGAAAGTTAGATTATGAGCTTGACTTTTCATTGACCAAATCTTAAGACTTAAAAAGACTTTGAGCAGGAAACCATAGATGACTTTTGTAAAGATCACATTAGCATAACAAGCAGATTTTGGTTTTTTAGTGAGAAAGCATATTTTGTTCAATATGGAAAAAGATTATTGAGATTATTTTGAAGTCAACTTCAGTAATCCCAACCTTTTTTTTAAAAAGAATCATATTTTGTATTTCATAGCTTGTATTCTTGTATTCCAAGAGTATCTTGTATTGAATGTCTCATGTTCTAACCAGGATTTCTGCTCTAGGGATTGATCAAGTTGTGCTATTTGAATACATCATTTATCTAGCCTTCAAATATCATAGACAAAATAACTTCTGCTCATGAATGTTAACATTAACAAGGGGAAATTAGCTCTTTGCACATCTTTGAAACCATATAAGCATCTTGGAGGGGAAAAAAGTAGAAAAAATAGCAAACAAATGGTTCATTTCATTTTTCTCTTTCACTAGAGTATTTTGGGGAGGCCACTCCCTGCCATGATCTGGGACTACTCCTGGCTCTGCACTCAGAAATTACTACTATCAGTGCTCAGGGGATCATATTGGGTTCCAGGGATCAAAACCATATTGGCCAAGTGCATTGCAAATGCCCTACCCACTGTACTATCACTCCAGCTTCTGAAGAATATGTTTTTAAAGTGCTCTCTTTAGGATATAAGCATGATATAAGTAAATGCTTATATCATGGGTGGAGCGATAGCACAGCGGGTAGGGCGTTCGCCTTACACGCGGCCAACATGGCCGACCCGAGTTCGATTCCTCCGCCCCTCTCGGAGAGCCCGGCAAGCTACCGAGAGTATTCGATATGCCAGACACAGTAACAACAAAGTCTCCAATGGAGACGTTACTGGGCCCGCTCGAGCAAATCGATGATCAACGGGAGGGCCTTTACCTTTTATAAGTAAATGCGACTGCTGAAGACTAAATGATCTATAAATCACCTCCTTAGATGGTGTATTTTGTTAACAACAATATCAAACAGTTTATTACTACATCTTTATGGTTTTGTCCCTTTTGTGGATCTTTGACTAAACATGACTCTATGGTATCAATAAAAACAGCAAGTAAATCTACAGAAATAGTGATTTTATTTTCTAGAACATGCTAAGGGCCAATGAAACTATTGGGAAAAATACTGACAAAATAATTTGATTACTGTCACAGTCAGGCCACCACAAAACCAGTAGTGGCCTGAAGAGCAAAATGCCTTTGAACTCAGGTTCAAAGAGATCTGAATATGCCTGAAGAAAACTTATGTAAAGAAAAAGACAAAACTGTAGATGCTATCCAAAACTATAAAAAATGTTATATCACAAACACATAGAAGTTTTGGAACAAAACTCAACATTATGATTAAGCATTCAAAAAATTAATTATCTCAATAAACCGAAAAAGACAGGATCTTATCAATAAACTCAGAAAAAAATTTGAAAAACCAAACACCATTTCATAGAAAAAATGGTCAATAAATGAGAAATAGAGTATGACTTTATCAACTATCTACAAAATACTCCTATAGCTAACATCACATTAAATATTGAGAAACTCAGACACCTTCCCACCACTGTCAGAAAGTATAAAATTTATACTTTTTATAATTAAAATGTATAAATCTAATTTTGTATTTTGAATAAATAGCTATTAGGAACACTACCAAGATTTGATTAACAAAATTGAAGAACTAAATAAATGAAAAGAGAACCCATGTTCATGGACAGGGACACTCAATATTATCAGGATGTTATTTCTTCCCAACTTGATCTACAGATTCAATATGTTCTCAGCCAAACTCTTAGCAACAAATTGGATACTAGTTTTTGATATCAACAAATTATTTCTAAAGTTTACATGAAAAAGTAAAATAACTAGAACCATCAACACAATCTAGAAGAATAAGAGCAAAATTTGTGGACCTATACAATCTAACTTCAAGACTTCCCCCATTTTTACATGGAATATTGGTGAAAGAACAAATAGATCCAGAAAACAGAATAGAGAGTTTAGAAATAGAAATAGAGCCACATAATACAGACAAAGGAACAGAGAAAACATTATGGAGCAAGGATGGTCTTTTCTACAAATGGTGCTGAAACACTGGGTATCCTTGTGTAAAATAAAATGATAATAATAATCCAAATTTGCTAACCTTAAACCTTAATCTTACACTCTTCATGAAAGTTAAGTCATCATAAAGGAATATATATATATACATATATATATATATATATACATGTGTAAACCATAACAGTAAAAAAGTTCTTGAAAATAACATATATAAAACTTAGGTGGGTGGATTATGCCTTTTATTTTATTTGGGGGTCATATTGGGCTGTGCTTATTCCTGGATCTGCACTCAGGGATCACTCCTGGCAGGGCTTAAGAGACTATATGTGATATCAGGGATTGAACCTGGGTCAACTGCATGCAAGGCAAACACCCAGCCTGGGTGTTTTATAGCTCCATCCTCTGATTATACCTTTTAGATATACCTCTAAAGACACAATTCACAAAATAAATCATTGATAAACTCTACTTAATTAATAAAAAATTCTGCTCTACAAAAGACAATATAAGATAATTTGAAGAAAAGTCACAGACTAGAAGAAAATGTTCTCAAAAGACATGTTTCATAAATAACAGGCATCCTGCTTACTCCTGAAGCCCTTGTTCTCTCTTGAACACATATCTCACTTGCTTGTCTTTATGTCTCTTTGCTTACTTGCTTGCTTGTTTGCTTGCTCAAGTTTCAACTCTTGAGCATGTATTCCTTTCCTTCTCTCCTCTCACATCTTTCAAAGTTTCATTCAGTAAAAATTATGAGAGGAAAAAAAAGAAAGGAAGGAAGAAAGGAAGGGAGTGGGGAAAGAAGGAAGGAAAGAAGGAAGAAAGGAAAGAAGGAAGGAAAGAAGGAAGGAAGGAAGGAAGGAAGGAAGGAAGGAAGGAAGGAAGGAAGGAAGGAAGGAAAGGCAGAAAGTTTCTAATACTTACCAATAAGAAATAATGGTTAAGAAATTCATCAAAGTCTTTAACAGACACTTCAACAAATATATGTGTATAGGTGACAATTAAGCAGTTGACAAGATTTCCAATTATATGTCACATTGAAATTCAAACAAAACCAGTTAGTCATCACGATACATCTGTTAGATCGGCCAAAATTCAGAACACTGGAACCACATCTGCACCACACAACCTCCAGTCCTGTGAGAAATAAATATATATTAAGGCAACCTGTAAAAAGCCTGGGTTGATGGAGACGCTGCAGTTGTGGACACTCTTACCTCCTGGTTCTTTTGCAGTTCCTAAGGATAAATTTCTATGTGTTTTGTTTGTTGATTTGGTTTTCAGTTTTGGGTTTTTGTTTTTGTCTTTTTGGTCCTATCTGGGAGTGCTTACGAGATTACTTTCAAGCTCAGTGTTTTAGAACAGTTCTTTGGCTGAGCTCAGGCGACCATGTGGTACTGGGGATAAATGGAAGGCTTGTGCATGCCAGGCATACACTCTAGTACTTTGAACTATCTCATGTTGTTTAATGAGATCGCATAATTTGCAGAGTGTGGAATGGATGCTAGTTCTTTTATGTTCACATTTCTCTACCCCCAAAGGCAAATTCAAAATTATTATTATTTTTGTTTTGTTTTGGTACCATACCTAGCTGTGCTCAGAGGTTACTCCTGGCTCTGTGCTCAGGAATTACTCTTGGTAGTGCTTGGGGCGGGTGGGGGCAGTGGCATAGAGGATGCTAGGATTGAATCCAGGTCAGCTGCATGCCAGGCAGATGCCCAATCTACTGTACTATCTCTCTGGCCCTAGCAAATTCAAATCTTAACCAGTTGACATTTCATATGCTCCCAAAGTTTTCTGATCCCAGTAATCAGACAAGGGTTTAGTGAAACGAGTGATGCTATAAGTTAGAAAGGAAGAATAAGGATTTCGTAAGAGGTAGGTAAGGAAGAAAAGAGAGACCCCCAAAGATGTATTGAGGGGTCTGTATTTAAGGAAGAATGAAAAATGTTCTAACACTGTTATTGATCAAATTATTGACTCAAAACACATCCTTTCATGAACGAATAATAAACTTAAATGCCATCGTCTATCTGGAAAGAGATTTGAGTAGAAATACACAACTTTTTCACCTCCCTTGTTAAAAAGTTATAATATCCCTTCTCAGTTATTCTTAGAAAGAAAATATGTTTTGCCAACAAAATCCCCCTTCGGAAGTGGGAGTGTTTTTTTTTTTTCTGAGAACCCTTTTTAGCAAGGGCATGATATTATTATGACATGCTGAGACATCTATTTCTAGAATTGGTGGGGGGGGAGGAGACATTGGTTTGGATTTGGTTTGGGTCTTTTCAGCAAGGAAAGAGAGGAAGTGGCCTGTCAGTAAAACGCTCTTTCACAACAGAAACAGACCCCATGGCTTTAATTAGAAGGCAGTGGAGTATCTATTCAACTGAGCAGTAAATCAGAGCTTTGTGAGCCTGGCAGGCTCTGAAAAGTGAACCTCAGCTCCCCTGGTCCTCACATTAACTGCAGACTTATCTGCAGAGCATGGCTTGGCTTTCCAATCACAATCCACCCTACTTCCACCAGCAAATGGCGAAAAATAGAGTTAGCCACCTCCCAGGGAGACTGCAAAGGCTGTGTGTCACTTCAAGTTTAATAATTCTCTCTACGCATGTCATTTTGATTCATCCAGCAGGAAAGTGTGCAGGTCAACATCTATTATCTCCCAGGGAAAGCGTCTCAGAAATTACAAAGTGCCCCAAACCAATTTCATGTACTTTTTACAAAGACAAAAAAAAATGCCCTGGACAGAGGAACGCAGACTGGGCTTTCGCCCAAGGACATCCAACATGATACTCCTAACTGAAGGCACTGAGACAGAACAAGAATGCATGCATAGAAGACTCTCCATTTTCCCTCCTCTCTCTCAATGGAGTGCCTGAATTTTACACCTTAGTTGATGATCAAGAGCAGAGGGATGAAGCGCCTTTGCGTGAGTGTTTTTAAAGGCGTGATCAAACATCGTTTCAAATTTTATTAAAAACAATAAAGATTTTCACTGTAAATGAAGGTACACCACGTAATTTAAATGATACTTTCTTTTGGACTGATGCTATTGAATTCTTGGTGGATTTAGACAGCCCTGACATCGTCATTGCAGCTAGCATCTAAAGCTGCCATAAGTGGTTGCTAGAGAAATGGAATGTCATGGAAGGAAATATAATTATCCTTCACAAATTTGTTTTCTTACCTGCCTTAAGACTTTCCTACTGAGGGATTAAGGTGAGGGATAAGGATGAACATGAGTAGCTAGAATAGATGATAAGCATAGAGCCTCTGCATAAATATGGTTTAAGAGACAATCCCATGAGACCAAAGAATCAGCATTTTAAATATACATCCCAGCCATTTTGGTGCAGATTTCCTTTGACTCACAGTTTGAGTTATCCTTGTGGGATTGAAATTAAGAAATAGGATCACCCCTCACCACCTGGTAGTTTATTGGTTGGTGACAAATGGAACCAAGTCCCTAGAAATGCCAACCGATGGGGACTTGGTAACATTTGTGATAGCCTCAGCCTCATTAATACAGGCATGGATTCATAGTGTTAGTCAAGAAAAACCTTATGCTTCTCTCCTGGAAGGGAGCATAACCTGACAGTCGCCATAACCATGCCGCTGGACCCCATGCCAGGCTGTTTCACTTGGGGCACCCCAGAGGGGTATGGGTGAGACTCCTTGCTGCCCCAAGGGACGCAGCCCCGGCAGCCGAAAACCTCCAGAACTCAACTGCCCCCATGCTCACAGCCACTCCCCACATGTTCAGGCCGAGCCTCACCCACAAGTGAACCTATTCCTGAACACTTCATACCACACACCCTACACATCCTCCGAGAGTACTGCACCACATGTGATGGAGTTCAAAGTAGGAAGCAACCAATCATAGAGGGAAATATTTTTTACAGACTTATAGAAGGGATTAATAGCCCCTGGGTGAAATACAACAATCTTCACACTCCTTCCTCTAAGGATACTTTTTTGTAATTTTTTTAGTGGGTTCTCATAACTGGCACTGGCACTGTCCTCCCATTGTTATTGATTTGCTCGAGTGGGACCAGTAATGTCTCCATCGTGAGACTTGTTGTTACTGTGTTTGGCATATTAAATATGTCAAAGGGTAGCTTGCCAGGCTTTGTCGTGTAGGTGAGATACTCTTGGTAGCTTGCCGGGCTCTCCAAGAGGGCGGAGGAATTGAACCCGGCTCGGCTGGGCCTGCTGTGTGCAAGGCAAAAGCCCTACCCAATGTGCTATCGCTCTAGCCTGAGCTTTCTTAACAATACAAAATATATTATTTAGGTTCTGCTTTGGGGCAGGGATTGGGCTTTGGGATGGAAACATCCGAAATATGGTGGTGGGAATATGTAATGGTGGTGGGATTGGTGTTTGAATATTAAATGTAATCAAATATTGTGAACTACTTTACAAAATAAAAAAAATTAAAGAAAAAGCTTATGCATTTCCAATTTGCCAACTGGTCAGTATGTGCATGACATCACGCTAGGCATCAAAGAATTCACACACTTGCTTTTTTTTCACCAGACTTCTTAAAAGACAGATACTAATGTCACACTAGCACTGGAGACTGACTCAGAAGAGAGTGACCCACTGGCATTTCAAATTACGTGCCTTCTTCTCATAGAGCACATCAAAATCCCTCCATTTATTTTTGGTTTCCCCTCAGGATCAAAGTTAGATTTTCAGTTAGGTTTTCACTTTCATGCAGTACAGATTTAAAATTTGTAGTCACTGATCACAAATGTCTAAGAATTCTATAAAACCTTAGTCATGGGGCAGAAGACACAGTAAAGATCTCATCAATAAAAATGATGTTGAAACTTAAAGCATACTAGATCTCAATAAAAATTGTTTCTCCTAACTCCAAAATACACTCTAAGAAACCTATTGGGAATGATTCATTAAAATCATCAAGTCAACAGTTGCTGAGGAAAATAGTTTCTGGGGGTGAAGAGTCGTGTTTGAATTTCAATGAACCCATGGGTTGAGCAGGATTTTCCAGGAAACCATTGTGCTGTTTATCTGCAGGAAGCTAATGTGCTGTGGTTCCATCACAGATGGACTGTGTGGCCACAGAGAGATCACTTGGTCCCTCTGAGTCTCAGTTCCCAACTCTGAAAATTGGAGCAAACAATGCTCCCAACATAATGTGATTATTTGGAATAAATGAGGTGAAGTGAGGGAGAATGTTTAGAACAGTGCCCGATTCAAATGAACACTGATCATTTATCATGTCTGTGAGGAACTATTATTAATACTATTGTAAGTCAAAAATAACAATAAGATTTTTAATAAAATTTTATTGGACCAGAATAATAATACAGCGGGTAAGTTGCTTGCCTTCCATATGGCCAACCCGGATTCAATCCCCAACCCCCACCATATGGTCCCCTGAACCTTGCCCAGAGTGATCCTTGAGCATAGAGCCAGGAGTAAACTCTGAGCACTGCAAGGTGTGCCCCAAACACCAAAAACCTGATCAAATACAATGGACACTGACCAAATATTGTAATTTCCCATGCTGACACAGGAAGAAGATAGACAAGTAAGGATAAAATAATTCAATCTATCTGAAGTCTTAAAATGTAATCATGATTGTTGCCAAGACATGGCTTTTACAGACATTCAGATTTGAATTCTGACTCCACTCCTTAACCTTGCAATGCTGAGCCACTAACTCAAGGTTTTTAAGGTCTGTACAAATGAGACAAACATAGAGATACTGTGAAATTTTCCAGAAGAAAGAATATAAACAGCTTAATGTAAGGTCTGGGACGAGATAAACCCAAAGCCTGCTTCGTAGTTGTTTCTATCATTATCTCATTATTATCGTTATTATATTTGACAATATGGAATGGATCAAGGACCTTGAATGTTCATTTCTAGGCAAACTTATTTTGCTACAGGCCCCATAAGTTTACAAAAGGTCAAAAAACATTATCTCGGCCTTCTGGCAGAACAACTTTATCAGCCTACAAAAGTAACCTTTAAACTGTTTTCCAGATCACTGGATGTCGGCCACATACTTGGCTTCTAAGTCCTGGAATGATTGTCATCTTCACAGAGAGCTCCATCCAGCCCAACTAGAGACCTGGTACACTCCTTACAAACCAAGCAGATCCCCAGCTCTCCGAGCTAAAAGGGTTGGCATGACACTAGCCCTTCCCACTAAATAATAATAGGGAAATGACTGTTTTCCCAAGAATCCATTTAATGCCGATCAGATGTGGGTCTTGGGTACCCTCAGAGAAAGAAAGTTGTGTGAGAATCCAATCCAATTATTTCAGGTAAAAAAAGACTCAGGCATGATCTATAAGTCTGATGACAGACATGCAAATCATAAGTCAAGTGTTTCCTTAAACTAGAAACAATCAAGAATTGGCTTTCCCATTGGTTTCCAAAGAGGAAGGGGAAGAAAATGTAATCCTCATCTGTTCCCAGGTATGAAAACGTCTAGCACAGGAGATGGGAGTCAGGGGGGGTGGGGGAAAGCAAAGGATAGGAATTATTCTGTTGGTTTAGACACTAGAAGTAATGTATAAGGGTCAGATAAGGAACTGGAGTTTTTGCTTCTTGCTTTTCTTGCTTTTCCTGCTTTTTCTTGCTTTTCTTCAACCTCTTTATTCTCAGCACAGATTTGGCAACAGTTTGCTTCAAAGCTCTTCTCAAAATCACTCCATCTTTCAGAGAATTCAGGGTGCAATTCTGTCTTAGGATTTTTGAAATGATCACTCACCTAGTTATCTTAATTCATTAGCAGGAAATCATATTAATACGACTTGTTTCCTCTTTGGAGGGAAAGATCATTGTTTATAAGACCTCCTCTTAGCAACATCTCTGTGTCCAGTCCTGTGTGAGTCACTTCACATATACTGTAGTTCATCAAATGACCATGACATAGGATCACCTTTCCCCAGTGACTGTCCTACTTTCCTGGGTGCCCCGCCACAATGCAGATAGAAAATAATCTGCAGAAGCTGAGGGGAGGGAGATCGTGAAGGTTTTTCTGGATCCAAAATCCATGTTTCTTCTCTAGACATTAATAAAATTGATAGAGAATGAAACATCTTAATCCTAAAGGAGGGTATGATTTCTGGGCATAACCTCTGGGGCCCAAAAACACACAGTAGAAATGTTGCACTTCTATGTGTATCACAGCACCAGTCACAAAAGCCAGAATATAGAAACAATCCAAGTGCCAGAGAACAGATAACTGGTTAAATAAAACTACGGTACATCTTCACAATGGAATACTACGCAGGTGTTAGGAAAAATAAAGCCATTGCTTAAAAATGGATGCACATGGAGAGTATTATGCTGAGTGATATGAGTCAGGAGAGGAACAGTCATAGAATGATTGCACTAATTTGTGATGTATACTTATATATTTTATTAAAAATATATCACTGTATCACTGTCATTCCATTGTTCATCAATTTACTTGAACGGGAGCCAGTAACATCTCCATTCGTCCCAGTTCTAAGATTTTAGCAGCCTCTCTTTACTCATCTTCCCCAATGCTGCCATATTGGAGGCTCTTTCAGGGTCAGGGGAATGAGGCCCATTATTGTTACTATTTTTGCCATATCAAATATGCCACGGGGATCTTGCCAGGCTCTGCAGTGCGGGTGGGATACTCTCAGTAGCTTGTCAGGCTCTCCGAGAGGGACACAAGTTAAGCCCATCTATAAGAGAATACAAGAAAGTATGTTAAAACCAAGCACATGTGTGCTGCTTTGAGTACATCAGTGGGCTGGACTATAATATGAAACTAATACCCAAGGACAGTAGAAACAAGGGCCAGGAGGATTGGTTCCCAATTGGAAGCCTACTTCAAATGCTGGGGGAGAAGGCAATTGGAACAGCGAAGGGACCACTATGACAGAGATAGTTGGAAATGATCACTCTGGATCTGTGTTCTGAAAGTAGATAAAGGAACGAATATGATTAACCTCTATGTGCTGGTATTGCAAACCATAATGCCCAAAAGGAGAGAGTGAAAGGGAGAGAGAAGGAAGGTTAAGTGACTGCCACTTTGAACACAGACTTGGAGAGGGGTGGGGAGGGTGAGAATGGTAGAAGAAAAACTGGGAACATTGATAGTGGAAAATGTACACTGGTGGAGGGGTGGGTGTTGGAGCATCGCATGAGTGAAACCTGATCATGAACACTTTGTAACTGTGTATCTCACAGTAATCCGGTAAAAATATTTCTTTTTAGAGGCTGGAGTGATAGCACAGCAGGTAGGGCATTTGCATGAGGCTGACTGGGGTTGATTCCCAGCATCCCATTTGGTTCCCAGAGCACCGCCAGGAGTAATTGAGTGCATGAGCCAGGAGTAACCCTTGTGCATCGCCATTTGAGACCCAAAAAACAAAAAAAAAATTTTTTAAGTAAGGAGGGTAGGAGCTATATAATTCAGTATAAGATACATATATATATATATATATATATATATATATATATATACTGATTTAGGGAAAATAAACACCTTAAGATTTCAAATCAAACAGTAAGATTTCAAACAGTAATATCAAATCAAATGGTAAGATTTAAGATTTCAAATCAAACAGTAAAAACAATGGGCCTCATTCTCCTGATCCTGAAAGAGCCCTAATACAGCAGCATTAAGAAGGATGAGCAAGGAGAGGTTGATAAAATCTCAAGGCCGAACTAGGCTGCCAAAACGAAGAAGGACTAAAATAACTGTCTGTATTTTCAACACACATATGCTGGGACTGGACCTGCCAGTAACTAGACAGTTACACCCACCAACTGCCGTGTAACTCCAACAACGGCCAGGATCCAGAGATCATCACACTCAGCTCCTGGGAGAGAACAAGACAGAGTCTCCTACCCTATGCCTGACTGTCTCCACCAGGGCCCAACAGCTGAAGACCACCGAGGCCCAGCCAAGGCCATGCTGGGAGCACTCTCCACACACTTGGATGAGCCTCACACATAAAAGAACTGACAGAGGAACCCAGGTGTGTGGGACCCGGGGCTGAGATCTCCAAGCCTGCACGGTTTGGGACTGGACCTGCCAGTAACTAGACAGTTACACCCACCAATTGCCGTATAACTCTAACAACGGCCAGGATCCAGAGATTATCACACTCAGCTCCCGGAAGCGGATAAGTCAATGATAAGTCAACATCTTATCATCTCATTCCTAATTCGGTCAAACTGGCAGGCTACCAAATGTAACATGCCCACACGGCAGAGTCTGGCAAACTCCCCGTGGTATACCCAATATGCCAAATACCAGTAACAATGATGGGTCTCATTCTCGGTGGTCGTGATCGTGATATGCTGGCATCAGAAGCATCCATTGAGGCCCTGATGCTGTAAATGCAGAAGATCAAGTACGACATCATTGTTGTGACTGAGACAAGAAAACATCAATCACATCATGCCGTTTTCAACACTGGAGGAGAACTGTTTCTTGTAACATGCAACAATAGAGGCATTGGTGGTGTCGGTGTCCTTGGCAACACCAACTTGGCCATGAGCGTTGATTCATTCGGATGCCTAACAACCTGAATGGGATAATTACATTTGATAGAAGTGGCTCACTGCTGGCAGTTTCTATCTTTGTCATCTACACACCAACATCCACTATGATGAAGAAGAAATTGAGAAGTTCTACAGAGAGTTGGAGAAGTTCTATAAAGAAGAACACACCTTCTACAAGGTCATTGTCAGTGATTTTAATGCCAAGATAAGACCAAGAAGGTCGCCCAAAGAACTCAAGATCAGGACCCATGGCAGAGAATGGAACAAACAGGGTGAGAGACTGTCTGACTTCATCATGTCAACCAAGACCATCCATGGTAAGTCACAGTTCCAGAAGACTGAATCTAAATGTTGGGCATGGGAGTCTCCCGGTGGACAGTTCCACAATGAAATTGACCACATCATATTCACTCAATGGTTTTGCCTGACCGATGTCACTGTTGTCCCAAAATTCCAAATGGGATAGGATCACCGTCGCCTTCATGCAAAATTTTACTTCACAGAGCGGGGAGAAAAAGGACTGCAAAGTTTAAGAGGAGAACTACCAGAGCAACCACTAACTGGGAGCTCTTTAGCACTATTGTGGCAACGTGGGAAGATGCCATCATTGACAAAATCGACAAGGAATATGACCGGCATCTCCATGACTGCAAGAGGAATGCCGAGAGTGAGAAAGCCACAAACAGATGCCTGTCTTTGGAAACTTTCGAGCTCATTCGCCAACGTGGTTTGGTGTGAGCCTCAGGCAACCGCAAGTGAACGTCCAAGCTCACAAAGCTGTGCAGAGAAGCGATAAAGGAAGATCGCAAAGAGAGAAGAGCAGCAGTGCTGGTCGATGCGGCAGAAGCCAGGAAAAGTATTCTCAATGCCCGCCTGTCCTTTGACAACTACAAGACCAAGATGACTCCGACATCCTGATGGATCTATCACATCTTCCAGAAGGGCAATGGAGAAGATTATCCATGACATCTACTTGGATGTCTTTGATAGCCACGTCCACCTGCCCACATACGAAATTCCGCAGGATGGATATGTTGTTCCCAATGTTCTCCCTTCCAAAATCTGGCACGCCATCTTATTGGTAAAGAAGCAAACAGCACCTGGCCCAGACAAGGTCAGACACCTGAAGAACTTGCCATCAGTACTCATCAATACACTGGCTCAGCTCTTCACACGCTACCTGTCTGAATGCAAGGTTCGGTCCCAATGGAAAAACAACAGGACCTTTCTGTTGTACAAGAAGGGAAACATCCACAACACTGGCAACTATCACCCAATCTGCCTGTTGTCCGTCATCTACAAGTTGTTCACTTGAGTCATCCTGAATAGAATAGGCAGAACACTAGATGAAGGACAACCATGCGAGCAAGCCAGGTTCCAAAAAGGATTCAGCACGATTGACCATATCCACACAGTGACCAAGCTCATTGAGGTTTCACGAGAGTTCAAGATGCTGCTCTGTCTAACATTCATCGTTTTAAAGGTCTTTAATTCTGTTGAAACTGAAGCAGTTATTGAAGCCCTAGCCAAACAGGGCATTCAAACTCAGTACATCAGGATACTCCTCGAGCTGTATTAAGGATTCACCACCGGGATCTCACCATTCTACAAAAAAGTCATCATTCACGTCAAGAGAGAGGTTTGGCAGGGTGATACTATTTTACCAAAACTCTTCAGTGCCACCCTCGAGAATGTTATATGACTACTGGAATGGGAAGGAATGGGAATGAAGATAGACGGTCAGCAACTACACCACCTCTGCTTTGCTGATGACATTGTTCTAATAACACCAAAGATTAGCTAAGTGGTGCAATTGCTGGCTGACTTTGACAGTGAGTGTGGAAAGGTCGAACTGCAGCTGAATCTCACCAAAACAATGTTCATGAAAAATGAAATCATCCCTGACACTCCATTTTCTCTCAACAGAATGAACATCTCCAAATACAGCAGCTATGTGTACCTGGGTTGAGAACATGAAGAACAACTTGGCACCAGACTGCACAGGAGGAAGAGAGCATCTTGGAATGCCTTCAAAAGTATCAAAGAAGTTGTTAAGAGGACAAAGAACCCCAAAAGCAACCAGTGTTGGCGCAGATGTGTCAAGAAATGGACTCTCCTTCACTGCTGGTGGGAATGCCGACTGGTGCAACCCTTTTGGAAAACAGTATGGACGATTCTCAAAAAATTAGAAATTGAGCTCCCATTTGACCCAGCAATACCACTCCTGGGAATATATCCCAAAGAGGCAAAAAAAGTATAGTCAAAGTGATATCTGCACTTGTTTGTTCACTGCAGCACTCTTTATGATAGCCAGAATCTGGAAAAAAACCTAAGTGCCCAAGAACAGATGACTGGTTAAAGAAACTTTGGTACATCTACACAATGGAGTACTATGCAGCTGTTAGAAAAGATGAAGTCATGAAATTTTTATACAAGTGGTACTACATGGAAAGTATCATGCTAAGTGAAATGAGTCAGAACGAGAAGGACAGACATAGAACGATTGCATTCGTTTGGGGAACATAAAGTAACAAAATAGGAGATTAACACCCAAGAATAGCCGAGATAAGTACCAGGAGGATTACTCCATGGCTTTGAGGCCAGCCGCACATGCTAGGGAAAAAGGCAACTCAGATAGAGAAGGGAGCACCAAATAAAGGGTGTTGGGAGGTTCCTCCCAAGATGGGAGATGCGTGATGAGAGTAGACTATAGACCGAACATGATTGCCACTCAATGTCTCTTTTGCAAACCACAGTACTCAAAAGGAGAAGAGAGAAAAAAAAGGGAATGCCCTGCCACAGAGGTAAGGTGGGATGGGGGGACGGGGGATAGGAGGGATACTGGAATCAGTGGTGGTGGAGAATGGGCACTGGTGGAGGGACGGGTATTTGATCATTGTGTAACTGAAACCCAAGCACAAAAATTTGTAAGTCTACAACAGTACCTCATGGTGTTTCACTGATAAAAATTAAAAAAAAGAAAAGAGGACAAAGAACTTCTAGCTCTGGGCACATCTTTCCAACTCCACCATTCTTCCTGCACTAACATATGCCTCAGAGACCTGGGTCCTACGAAAATAGGACAAGAACGCTATTCGGGATCCCAAAGAGTAATCAAAAGAGCTATGCTTGGAATATCACATTTTACTCAAATGAGAGGAGGAATTCAGAGTTCTGACCTCTGTCGACGACCAAGAATCAGGGATGCTGTCTCGTTAACCAAGGCATCAAAAATTAGATGGGCTGGACACATAATGTTATTTAGAGACAACTGCTGGACTAGAGCTGTTACCGACTGGATTCCACAAGACGTCAAAAGAATGTGTGGCCGCCCCCCTATGAGATGGTCAGACTTCTTTGTCAAAACCCTGAACAAACAGTTTGAGGCTCTTCATGTTCCTGGAGCGAGCAGATCCCATTGGGCTACACTAGCATGCAACAGGAACGAATGGAGACATTACTGGTGCCTGCTCGAGCAAATCAAAGAGCAACAGAATGACAAGCGATACAAGATTTCAAATAAAATACTGTGGATGAGATGCCATTTAAGAAAGGAGCTCTTTCTTGCTTGTATGGAACAGGAGTGATTTCATGGAGCGTGTGCCAGTTGAAATCAACCTACTGTGTTTTGATAGAGAAGGAGATAAAGGTTGGGTAGGGGTTTTCACATGGCAAGAGTATCTGGAGGTGAAAACATGAGATTCAGAATAGTACATAGCAGAGCATGGATGGAGCACTGAGGGCAAGGGGCACACTGGAAAAATATTGCATTTGTTAATTCTGGTGGTGAGGAAGAGTTTTCTACAATATTCTAACAGTGGAGCTGGAGTGATAGAACAGGAGATAAGACAATTGCCTTGCATGTAGCTGACCCTGATTCATCATCACTCTGATCACCAACAGGGGGTCATTCCTGAGCAAAGGTCATTCCTGTGCCTTCTGAGGCACATCACCTGTCTGCTACTTTCCCTCCCTACTCCATACTCTTTCTTTCTTTCTTTCTTTCTTTCTTTCTTTCTTTCTTTCTTTCTTTCTTTCTTTCTTTCTTCTTCCTTCCTTCCTTCCTTCCTTCCTTCCTTCCTCCCTCCCTCCCTCCCTCCCTCCTTCCCTCCTTCCTTCCTTCCTTCCTTCCTTCCTTCCTTCCTTCATTCCTTCCTTCCTTCCTCTCTCTCTCTCTCTCTCTCTCTCTCTCTCTCTCTCTCTCTCTCTCTCTCTCTCTCTCCCCCCCCCCATATGTACAAAATGAAAGCATAACTTTGGAAGAGTAATCTGGAGTTGTGTATGAAGCCAGTTAGAGGAGTAAGGGGGTGGGGGTGCTGGAAGAAAAAAATCAAAAACCCAAATAATAGTTTGAGGATGGAGAATGTGGCAGTTAAAGAGTACAACTGTCTCCTCCAATCTATCACCTAGCACAGTTCCTGGTCCTTGGATGGTTCTCAGTGTGGAAAGATGAAAGTCAAGGAGGGGAGAGAAAGGAAGGAAAGAGAGAAAGTATGTGGGAAGGAAAGTATTAAAGGCATTTTCCTTTAAGATTTAGAAATATGTGCAGAATAGTCTCCAGTTTTTGATGCCAAGCAAAACCAAGAATAAAACTACATGGAAACATTGGTTAAACCTTAAGGAGTTTTCTTTTCAAGTTTATTGTTTTCTACCAATATCAATTTTCTGGTTTGGATAATATACCGTAGATAGGGAGATGTCAACACTTGTGAAAACTGGATGGAGAGAACATAGAATGTCACTGGACTGAATTTCTTTCTTGCTCCCTTCCTTTCTCCCTCCCTCCCTCCCTCCCTCCCTCCCTCCCTCCCTCCCTCCCTCCCTTTCTTTCTCCCTCCCTCCCTCCCTCCCTCCCTCCCTCCCTCCCTCCCTCCCTCCCTCCCTCCCTCCCTCCCTCCCTCCCTCCTTTCTTTCTTTCTTTCTTTCTTTCTTTCTTTCTTTCTTTCTTTCTTTCTTTCTTTCTTTCTGGGAGGCACACCCAGCAATGTTTGGGTGTTACTCCTCACTTTGTACTCAAGAGTTACTCCTGGTAGTGCTTGGAGAACCATATGGAATGCCAGAGATGAAACCTGGGTTGGTTACATGCAAGGCAAACACCCTACCTGCTGTACCATCACTCTGGCCCATTTCTCTGGACATTATTTTCTACAACTCCTTGAAAGCCCACAATTATCTCAAAATGAACAGCTTTGTAAGGGTCTATCTCACAGTTATTCAATTAAAAAAATCTTAAAATAAACAAAACCATCAATCAATCAATCAATCAAAAAAAGCTTTTAAAAAATCAATACAACTTATAAAAGGCAGACTTGCCCTTGCTCTGTCAGACACCTCTCCTCACACCTACCATCTCTGGCATCTTCTCGAATGAATAAAGTAGAATAGCCTGCAGTGAGTTGCCTTTGTTTCAGGAACTGCCCTTAATCTACATCCCTCAAAAATCCCTTATTTACTGGTTTTCCCAAAGCACTGTTATTTCTCCTACATCTATCAAAGTTCACAAGTTTTTCTTTCCAAAGCCTTGTTTATTCCATGACACCGGGCATGAAAAAAAGCTCTATAAAGTTGTCTTTACATGCACATTTTTCTTTTTTTAAATTTTAGTTACCATGATTTACAATTTTATAATATTGTCAAAGACTAGATTAATGAATATAGCTTCCGAACACCCTACCCTCCACCCGAGGGTCCCTTTCCCTCAAGCACTGTCTCAGGATTACCCCCACCTCCATTACCTCCCACCCACTCTCAATGCCTTCTCCCCCTACCCCTCCACGTCTCACTATCATAGCTCAGTTCCATTAACCAGTTCTTAGGTTTTGTTGTGTTTGGCCTTTTGTTCTTCACCTACTATGCTTTTTTATGCCCTACATATGAGAAAGGTCATTCTGTATCTGTCTCTCTCCTTGTCACCAACTTCCTTCAGCATGATCTCCTCCACTTCCATCCATGTAGCACCATGTTGCATGATTTTATCTTTTCTTATAGATAAGTGGTATTCCATTGTGTATATATATACATCATACTTTATCTTCTCATCTGTTCTCAGAAACTTGGTTTCTTTTCAGATATCGGCTATTGAGAATAGTGTTGTAATGAACACAGGATGCCATCAGAGCAATGCACATCAAAACAATGGCCCGGTAGCACTTCATAGCACCTGCATACTCACAAAGAACAGTGACAACCAGTGTTGGTGTGGGATGAGGAGAAAAGAGACCCTCATATTCTGCTGGTGGGATAGTTGACTGCTTCAGCCTTTTCTTTTAAATAAAACCACATGAGTACTCCCCAAAAAAAACCTAAGAATTGAACTTCCAATATGCCCCAGCAATTCTACTTCTGGGAAACGACTCCAAAGATTCGAAAATTCTAATCAGAAAAGACATTTGTACTTCTATTCACATTTTCTTTTATATTTCTTTTTCTCAGAGTTCTTTGTGTCATTTAGTTCACCATGTCTTATTCTCAGTCCACACAAACCATGATCCAATTCTTTTCTGTCTACTTTCAATTGTTACAGTGAAAAATTTGTCAAATTTGGGGAACTCAGACTGAGTGGACCTCTTTCCAATTTTTTTCAAATAAGAAACTTAAAAGAAATAATCTATTCTTCTTTCAAAGGACCTAATCCTACGGTGTACCTATTATGTCATTATTTTGAAATAGCTTTGAAGAATTTTTAGGAAAAGTTAGTAATATGACTTGTACCAAATTCAATATCTACAAAATAAGTGATACCCAGTTAATATTTGTGTAAATGCCCATGACAAATAACTAATTTATAACATCTTTCTGTGTTTTTATCTCTGTCTCCCTTTTTTTGGTTTTCCTTTAAAATACGAGTTATCTTTGTTCTTTTATTTCTTTATTGAATATGAGATACACACTTACAGATTCCTTCATGATCTTTATTGTACCAAACTACATCCTCAGAATAACAAATTTTCATAAAAATATATTTCTGAGTTAATTTCAAAAGGTACGCATTTCTTTTCTGTGGGAAAGATACGGGAAAATATCATTGGAGTTCCATTTCATTTGAAATGCAAAAATCAAATAGAAATGAGCATCCTATGATTGAATACTAAACTGCTTTACAATGATTATTATATGGAAGGGGTTAAAGTCAATACTTTTT
The DNA here is from genome assembly GCF_029834395.1 of Sorex fumeus. Taxonomy (NCBI): domain Eukaryota; kingdom Metazoa; phylum Chordata; class Mammalia; order Eulipotyphla; family Soricidae; genus Sorex; species Sorex fumeus. Next base: position 389,528 of record NW_026606062.1, read on the forward strand.
TAAAGCACAGAGTTGATAGACACAGTCTACCTAATGTTTGAATAATCCCTCTGTTTTCAAACTTCTTTCAGATTTCTGTGGCATGAACTAATGGCGCCCTTGTACTACCCAGTACCACCACACACATGGGCACACACACACACACACACACACACACTTATGAGTTGAATCCTCATGACTAATGAAATGGTGTTAGAAGGTAAGGTCTTTGGTAGATAATTAGGTCATGGAGGTAGTGACCCCATGAACAGGTTTAGTTCTGTAATGAGAGGTAGTATCTCCTTCCATGGTGGGTGGTTACACAGATTAAGTCTGCAATATGGAAGGGTCATTGCATCAATCACAGTGGCACCCAATCCTAGACTTTTCCTGCCTCCAGAACTGTAAACCTATTCCTGTCGTTCATAAGATGCCCAGTTTGAACTAGGATTGTTTGTTATGGGAGCCCTAAAGGCCTAAGACATAAGCCAACGAACTCATCTATCACAAAAATTGTGACTTTCCTTAAACCTGAAAAAGAAATGGATGAGTAGCTAAAGTAGAGGTGATATATATATGAAAATATATTTATTTGTGTATACATATGTGTGCATCTAGGAAAATATTATTTAGCTTTTCTTATTTAAAATTTTTTGTTTGGGGATCATACTAGGAGATACTCAGGAGTTACCCTTATGCAGTTCAGGCAACTGTATGCAGTGCCAGGTTTTATGCAAAAAATATAACCTGGATGTTTTTTCAGCTTTTAAAAGAGAATGGGGGCTGGAGCCATAGCACAGCGGGGAGGGCGTTTGGCTGGCACGCGGCCGACCTGGGTTCAATTTCCAGCATCCCATCTGGTCCCCAAGCACCACCAGGAGTAATTCCTGAGTGCAGAGCCAGGAGGAACTCCTGTGTATCACCGGGTGTGACCCAAAAACAGTCAAAAAAAGAAAAAAAGAATGGACTGCTAGGCACCAGAGCCATGATACTAGTAGTTAAGGCATTTGCCTCGTACAAGGCCAATCTAGGTTCAATCCCCGACATCCCATACAGTCCCCAAGCACCACTAGGAGTAATTCCTGAGTGCAGAGCCAGAAGTAACCCCTGAGCATCACCAGTTGTCACTCAAAGAGTCAAAAAGCAAAAGAATAAATTCCTATAACTTGTGATAATAAGGACAAACTTAGAGGACATTTATTCTAAGAGAATTAATTCAGAAAGAGAAGAGAAAATACTTCATGATTTACCTTGTAGGAAGTATCTAAATAGTCTAAATAGTCATATTCATAGACGCAGAGAGTATCCTAGTGGTTGTCAGGGGCTAGCAAAAGAAAGATCTGCTATATTACATCATGCCTAGTTAACAATATATATTATGCACTAGAGGTTAGATCCTATATTAAATGTTCTTATCACAAAAGCGCACATGTGCATGGAAAGAAGTAAGCAGAGACACAAGGGAATTTTTTTGAGACAGCAGATAGGTTTAGTGCCTCGATTATGGGAATATTATGCATTGGTATAATGTATATGTCCAAATCCACCAAAATATATACATTTGCTCGAGCAAACCATGTAGATTTTTGTATATTAATTGAAGGTCACTAAAACTTTTTTAAAAGACTTGAAAATATTCTTTCTACATTACCTTCAAACAGCATAATGATGGAGAGAAATTTTAAAAGAATTTTGTCACATAATGGTATCACATTTGTGGTTGTTTTTAAACCAATTAAGCTACAAAGTCAAACCTTTTGTGAAGGAGTAATCATAAAGATATCCTGGAACTTAGTCTATAAAATGCTAACTTGATAGCATTTTTTCCTTTAAAAATACGTATGTATTTTAATTTGAAGCACGGTGATTTTGGATAGGGTTCCGTGCATACAATGTTCCAGCATCAAACTCTCCACCAATGTCTGCTTTCCTCCAGAATCATCCAGGGTTCTCTGCTGTGAGTTCAAGGTGTGGATGTGTTCAGTGGCCAAGAACTGAGATAGCAATGGATGAACGAAGGAACAGGGAATGAAGGAACAAGTGAAGGGGGACACGGGCTGGCTGGTAACCAATGACCTTTGATTTTTATCTCACAGGCTTAGTTGTATAGAAATCATGAAGGGTGGGGGTACACATAGGTGTGGTTGAACATTACCATAGCAACAAACATATGTAAAGCACTTTCTTCAGGGGAAGTTCTTCTAAGAGATGAACTCAGGGACAAAATCTCATCTGGGGGTTCAGTACTCTAGATTACTAGGAGATCTGCTCAAGGGTGGAATTTTATCTAAGGGCATATTGCTTTCTCTTGTACTTAGCTAGTAATCCATTTATATTAGTAATTTTGCATAATAAGAGATATACTAAGCGTAAAGGATGGCTCTTCTTGGGGACATCTCGCTATGTACTACAATCCTCGGGCCAAGTTGGTCTTTCCTAAACCCAGCAACCTCCTTATTCAATTAATTCCCCAGGACCCTCCTTTTGGGGTGCTAGGAAGGGCAAGTGAGACTTAAGTTAAGTAAAAGGTAAAGGTAAAGGCCGTCCCGTTGATCGTCGATTTTGCTCGAGCGGGCCCAGTAACGTCTCCATCGGAGACTTTGTTGTTACTGTGTCTGGCATATCGAATACTCTCGGTAGCTTGCCGGGCTCTCCGAGAGGGGCGGAGGAATCGAACTCGGGTCGGCTATGTTGGCCGCTTGTAAGGCGAACGCCCTACTGCTGTGCTATCGCTCCAGCCCTAAGTTAAGTAAATATGATGAATTCCCAGGAGTAAATATTATTCAGAGCCAACTCCCATGTTACAGAATCATAGCCTCAACTGTCTTCCTGTGTCTATAAAAAAAAAGGACATTGCTAAACCATGCAAATGGTATAAAGATAAAAGCAATATAGGATTAGGAGTGCCTGACGGAATTGGGTGTGACTTGGGAGCATTATGGTGGGAGTAACTCAATAAGCCTAAGCTCCCTGCAATGTTATCCAACACTGTTCCATCTGTTCACCCTATCTCCACCCTTAGGAAACTCAGTTCTGTAGTATGGTCCTTACTTTTTTCTAATTTTCGTTGGTATTTGCATGATAATTACAACCACCTACTTGTCCTACAAAATCCACACCTTTTGTGAAACTCTTAGAATGAGAGATAAACTACTGGTTCTATTTCCTTCCCTTGTGTCGTTGTTGACTTTGTTATGGGGTAGCAACTTGGTTGTGGTGATTAGACAGATTTAATGTAGAGATCATGTGTGGCTCTGAAGTGGTGCCAGTCATTGAACATGTTACCTCATGTGAGCAAGACAGGTGCCCTCTCAGAACAAGGCAGGGGTTATGACTGCATGTGGGTTAGGGATTTGATCAATGGGGCACTGCCTTCCCCAGCTGTGACATAGGGTCCCTTGGAAGTGACCGCTGGAAGTGATATGTCAAGCCACATTCTTGAGCCCCATCAACTGTTTTTCAATATGCACTGGCCACCTGAGAAAATTTCAATAAATTTTATTTGTCACATTTCCTAAAAGTCTTTTGCAAATGTGGTTTCTTTTTAAATTCTTTAACATAGCCTTTACATTCTTATTTTGCTCTTCTTTAATATTTGGCTTTATTTTGAATCTACTGAAAGGAATGCATGTGAGTCTTCTCTAAACAGAGAAATCACCAAACTATCCCCCATGTTCAAAACTGGTATTGAATAAACATCCTAAAAATTGCCCAATATTCATTGTGTACTGCCGCTCAACAGTGCCCCCAAAGATATGGTACATCTATCTAATTATTAGGTCAGTAATTATTCTAATTTAGAACAAATTTATTTAAACAAATAAAAAGCTGAGTCATGGGGCTGGAGCAATAGCACAGCCAGTAGGGAGTTTGCCTTGCACGCGGCCGACCCAGGTTCGATTCCCAGCATCCCATATGGTCCCCCGAGCACCACCAGGAGTGATTCCTGAGTGCAAAGCCAGGAGTAACCCCTGAGCATAGCTGGGTGTGACCCAAAAACAAAACAAAACAAAAAAGCTGAGTCACACACACACACACACACACACACACACACACACACACACACACAACTCCAGACCTTCTCTCTACATTTTTGCCACTTATGCCTTGCCTGGAGTTAATGGGTCCTAAAGAATTTAAGTCACCTCACTTTTGGGGAACACTCAGAAGAAAAGGTCAATCATTGGAAGGCTGAGGTCTTCCTCCAGAGCTGATTGAGAGACCAACATGCTCTAAAACTAACAGAACCTAATGATGCTCAAGTTGAGTTGAAGAGAATTTTTTTTTTTCCTGAAATATCTTACACAGGTGCTACCTCGCAGGCAGCAGTTCTCAAGAGAATAAGATGGTACCTCTCAGGGAGAGAAGAAGGGAGATAAAGACCCAGAAAGCTGGGCCAATCTTTGAAGACTCAAGAGGAGTCACCAGTATGTGTCTGCTTGAACTGCCATAATAAATTCTGCAAGCCAGAAAACTTTCTCATTTATTTTCTCATGGTTCAGAGAACAGAAGTTTTAGACTTCTGTTCAAAAGGAAGGTGCCAGAAGATTCAGGGTCTGGTGAGGGCTCTCTCCCTAATTTGCAGACAGCCTCTGTATTACTGGCCTTTATAGGGTCTCTCTTCCATATGGGAACTTGGGGAGATAGTGTGGTGAGAAATCTCAGCTCTCTGGCCAGGGCCCCATATTTTTATAGCTTCATTTGACCTTAATTACTTCTTTGAAGATTTTTTTTTCAATGCAGCCATGTTGGAAATTAGAACTTCAATATGTGTATTGGCAGGGGCAGGCAAAAAGCTTAACAGCATCCTAAATCAATGTGCAGAGGAGATGTCCTAGAACCCACCACCTAGACATCACAGCTCTTGGCCCTGCCCCAGGTAGCCTCCTGAGGGCTCTCTGCATTCCTGTCTGCATCCAAATCAGGCTGCTGTGATGCTTCAGGTAACCTTTACCTGTCATTTTCTAGAATGAATATGCTCTTCTTTGTAATATTCCAAGTCAGCTCTGACTTCCTTCACTTACATTCAGGTCAAAGTAAGGGAACAGAATTATAACTGCATATGGGCTAAGGATCTGATCAATGGAGCACTGCCTTACATGGAGATGCCTAAAAGTGACAGCTAGAAATGACAAGTCAAGCATGCTTATCCAGACCCAGTCACAGTCGGAACATCTCCATTTAGGCCAAATTCCAAAAAGTTCAGAAGCTATTAATTAAATAGATTAGTAATTACTGCTTTCCATTTTCCCTCACTTTTTATTTCCTATATGAGCTCTATTTTCCATTGGCTTGTATATCCTGAGAGTGTGTTCTCTGGATATTGGTTGCCATGGGTTGAATCGTGTCCCCCCCCAAAGAGATTGATATCAACCCCCAGCATCTGAGAGCCCTTATTCAAAGAGTCCTTAGAAATGTAATCAAGTTAAAACGAGGTCATTATGGAGAAAGACAAATACCATATGTTTTCACTCGTATGTGGAAGAGAAAGAAATAAAACCCAAACAAATTCTTAGACTATAAAAACAAAATAGTGGTTACCAGATGGGATAGAGAAGGAAGATGGATAAATTGGATTAAAGGCAGCAATTATATAGGGAAGGATAGAAACTAGACTTTTGGTGGCAAATAAAGCTTAGGAAATATAGATGTTTGGTTTTTTATGTTGTGCACCTGAAAACTGTAATATAATAAACTGATGTTACTTTCACTTAAAAACTAAAAATAGAACTGGAGTGATAGGAAGAGAATAGGGCATTAACATTGCACATGACTGAACCAGATTTGATCCCCAGCACCCCATATGGTCTCCTGAACCTGATAAGAGTGATCACTGAGTACAGAGCCAGGAGTAGGCCCTGAGCACAGCCAGTTGTGTTCCCCCTGTAAAAAAAAAAACCCTAAAAATAAATGAATAGTATCATCTCTACTCCTTGAAATGAAATAATTGTAGTGATCCTTATCCAATATGACTGGTGTCCTTATATAAAGGGGGAAATTTGGGCCCATGAGGAGACACAAGTGGAATGATACGATGTCACGTACACAGGAAGAATAGCAGATGAAGACTGGAGCCGAGTCACTGTCAAAACATGGGGTAGAAACCTGAAGCAGATTCTTCATAGCACATAACCCTCACAATATCTGATATTGAATCTCCAGTCTCTGAAAACGTAGGACAACAAATTTCTGTTGTCCAAGCACCAAGCTTGTGACTCTTTGCTATGGCACCTTCAGAAATACCTTTGTGAGAAAGGGAGAGTCAATTCCCTCATGACATTTGACAATGTAAAACCTTGCTTTATTCATCTCACTACCAGCCACTGATCATCTGGGACCATGACAGTTGATTGGAGCTGAGAACTGTCAAGCAGAAAGACTAAGCAGATGGGCAGGTCAGAGAAAGACAGGTCCCCAAAACTTTGGCTGCCAGGGAGAGTGTGCAGACAAAAGAAAAGAAGTGTTGAATAGACAAGGTTCAGATGAGGAAGAAAGTTGCAACTACAAGGAAGTAGCGCCGGGATCCCCTACTGAGGACAGGGCAATTCTGTACCTCAACAGCTGCGGTGATTATGCGAATGTATCCCTTGAATAAAATGCCATAAATGCACAGACACACATGCACACATGCATACAATTACACACACACAAACAAAATGTAGTGAATTTAAAACCAGGTGAAATTCAAGTAGCATCTGTACTGTAACTAATGTAAGGCTCTCACTCAATCCTAGGGCTTGACAATTTACTGTGGTAGTGGAAAAAAATATTAGGTACCATTGGATGAAGTTGACTATTAGGTATACAGGAAATCTTTGATATATTTTCATATTTTTATGTAATTATTCCAAAATAATAAATCTTTTATTTCCCCAAAAGATAGCATGGATAGAAGACAAGAGACAGAGATTTTACTTCTTTAATTTCTACTACCCATATAGTCTCAGCCTTTGACATTGATAGTCCCAGTTAAATCAGCTTTAAATTAATATCATGGAATGTGAATATTTTAATAATCACCTAGCTCAGAAGAATGGATTTCAAGGACAAGGAATCAAAATATTAAGCATTTATAGTTATTGGAATTTCAGTCCTTTTTAAAAAATTATAGCTTAGGTGATATACTTATAATAGTGTTACAGTTTATTATTAAAGCACAATAGGGTGCACCTATGCCAGCACCCAATTCCCCAACCTCCACCACTGTCCCTATGTCATCTTTAGTCTATTCTTTATTCTCACTTCATCCCCAGAAGACCCTCTACTGCTTGGTGATCTGAGTTTTGTAACTCAAACCAAAGGTTTGTCATTGTTCAATACAGTCTAGAATCTCAGTCCCTAATCTATTATCGATTCAACCTCTCTAATACTTTCCTTTTAAATATGAACCCCGTTGAATAACTGACAATGTATAAAAATGAATCTTTGGAACTGTGATACAGATGTCCTTCCCGTGACCCTGTTAGCTGCAACTGCTGTGATGGTCAAGCTCAGATCATCTCTTACTCTGCCTTGGCTTAACTTTCATTTTAAAAATATGGAATAAGTGAATTTAATAACTGACTCTATTAGGCTTTTTAAAATTTCTCCCTGGTATTTTTTTTAAAGATCTAATCAGATCTAGTGCTCTTCTGTGTAATTTTCAGGCAATATTCATATATTCTGTTTTCAAGAGTTATTTTTAAGATGATGGTACTTAAGACACTTGGTAGCTGAATAAACAAGTTACAGATCAGGATTATGGGTAGTGGCATTTCAGTATGAAATGTGTGTGTGAGGATCTGTGTTCAATATTTATTTTAATGTACACATAGAAAGAATCTGGAAGAATAGACTCCACACTGTTAGTAATGATTATTTCAGAAGGATTTCAGGAGGCAAGAGACTCATTTTCTCAGGAAACTGCCTCCCAAATATTTCATCAATAAAGATGAAATTATCTTTGAGACCCTCCTCAATCAAATACCTAATCAATAAAGATTAAATTATATCTGATGCTCTTCCTAATCATACTAACCAACAACATGCATATATTGATCCCATTTTTACATCACTGCAGATGCAGACACAGAGCTACAGAATCTGTCAACAAACCACTAATGCTTAGACAAGAAGGAAGAATTGCAGAATTTGTCCTTTGTCTCTTACATTTCAATCCTGCCAAACTCAGTCATACAGTTCCAGTCATATAGTTCCATATGACTGGTCTACATCATTCTGTTCCTAACCCTTTGCCCTCTTCTTTGCTGACACAGAACCTTTGGTGGGATTGGAATGCAGATCTTCATCTCACCTCTGATCCTAGACCTTGATGTTTACAGGTAGTAGGTTGTGCTTAAACCTTATTCATTCGCAATTATGACATGAGACTGGATAGAAATTCTTTGCCCCAGGCTCCAGTATCAGGAAAGAACCTCAACCTCGAAGACCTTCTATGCTACTCTCTGGGGCAAAAGATGCCTATCATGTAGGCAAACTGTGAGGAGGAAAGAGAGCCAAGCCTGAAAACAGGATGAATGGAAAAAATTCCTCCTTTTTGATAAGGCACAACCAAAGCATAATGACATCATTTCTGTGAAAGCAATTAAGAAATCTAAGGAAGAAAGAACAGGAAGTTACTGCCTGATGTGGCTTGGATACAACCAGCTTCGGTCCACAGGCATTTAAGTCTAAGGATGAAAGACAGATTTAGCAAATCTCCGTAAGCAGAGGGAAAAGATGGTATGTGAGTAATCTTCCAAATAGGAGAAAACAGGCGAAGGAAGACAGGTCAGAACTGGAGAAATGTGCAGGGTTGTCTCCAGTGAGAGTGCCTCAAAGGAGCAGAGAAATTTTCAAAGACTTCCCAACTGAAAAGTTGGCTCTTGAAGGGTGGGGTGGGATGGGGGTACTGTCAGCTGTCCCAAGACAGGTCAGTGTATTCATAGTTGGGGCTTCCTCTCTCCAAAATCCTTCACAACAGCATGGAACTGAGTCAAGAAATAATGATAAAGTAAAACTCTAGCCTTTACTTTCTGTAGAAGAAGGCAAAATCAGTTTACAACTCTATGAACAGACTGTAAGGGGCTCACAGCTCTGAAAGGTCCCTGAGCCATGACCTTGAATTCCATTGAGAACTCTCATCTTTTTCTCTGGCAAAGGTGTTCTCATACAGAGAGAGAGAGAGAGAGAGAGAGAGAGAGAGAGAGAGAGAGAGAGACAGACAGACAGACAGACAGAGACAGACAGAGAGAGAGACAGAGACAGAGAGACAGGGAGACAGAGAGAAAGAGAGACTTGCATAGTCTCTAGGGATACAAGAACCCACCTTAAGAAAGTTTGAAAGATGGAACCGGAGTAATAGCAAAATGGTAGGGCATTTGCCTTGGATACGGTCAACCTGAGTCCCATCTCTGTACCCCAGATGGCCCACCAAGCTCTGCCAGGAGTGATTCCTGAGTGCAGAGTCAGGAGTAATCCCTGATCACCAACCAAGTGTGACCCAATGATTAAAAAAAAATTTAAGGACAGAAAAAAACTTTGCAAGTGAATTTTCCTTGGAGGGTTAAACTCAGTGGGAAAACACCAAGTTCTCATGTGGAATTTGGAATACTTAAAAAATATATATGGGGGAAATGAATAGGAAAATTAATAACAAAATGAAAGCCAAGATTAATAGACTTAGTAAAATAACAAAATCTCTTTGGACCAGACTTAAAATGGAATAGTCGTCTAGTTAAACTGAATGTTTTCTCTAAAGAATTGAAGAAAGACCCCAAGAGTCAGGGATGGGGGTGGGAGGCTGTTTGATATGAATAAATAGAAAAAGAGTGGGAAGAAGCCAAGTTGACTACACAAACATCCAAAATACAAATTAAAATTACAAAGAGAAACTTGGTTAGTTTACCCTGGAGAGCACAAAGAGATATTAGATAATTGAGCTAAAATCAGAAAAATAAAAGCCAGAAATGAGATGCAAATTGCAAGACACAAAGACATGCATAATGTTCTTTAGCTTCATCAGTGTGAGAGACAGATTTGCGCGCCGTATAAAATGTGCTTTTGCGGGGCGGGGGTGGGAAGGGGTGCGGGGGGGGGGGGGGGGCACCTGACTGTGTTTAGAGGCTAATCCTGGCTCTGTACTCAGCAGTGCTCAGGGGACCAAATGTAATACTAAGGATTCAAACCAGGGTTGTGACCTCTGTAGCTGTATACAAGACAAGTGCCTTCCTTCCTTTGTCTTTTTAGCCCTAAAGTATCTTTATTTATTTATTTTTTCTTATTTAAAGAATAATGACTTTAAGTATCTTTAATGGCCAGAAGGGGGCCAAATAGACAGTATAAGGATTAAGAAACTTGTCTTGCATATAGTTGACCCTGATTTGATCCCAGCACCAAACAGTGTCTTGAACACTGCCAGGAACCATCCCTGAGCACAGAGTCAGGATTAAACTTGGAACATCCCCAGGTGTAGCCCCCCAAACAAACAAACAAAAATTGATGACAAGGAACCAGGAGTCAGGGAATCCCCAGCACTGCATGCTTCCTTCTCCCAATGCAGGGTGTGGCCGTTATCTCAGACCAAGAAACATTGCAACCTCAGACCAGGCATGAACCCAGGGCCCAACTGATGGTGTATCACAATCATGATCATGATCATCCTGTTGTTCCTCGATTGTGTCGAGCAGGCACCAGTAACATCTCCTTCGTCCTAGCCCTGAGATTTTAAAAAGTGCCATATTCAAGACTCTTTCAGGGTTAGGAGAATGAGACCCATCATTGTTACTGGTATTTGGCATATTGGGTACGCCACGGGGAGTTTGCCAGACTCTGCCGTGTGGGCGGGTTACATACAGTAGCCTGCCAGGTTGTCCAAAGTAAGAATAAGATAATAAGATGTCACTTCCGGGAGCTGAGTTTTATAGTCTCTGGGTCTTGGCCATTGATGGGATTACATGGCGCCAGGAGGCCAGTTGGTTGGTGTGACCGCTGCAACTGGTGGTGTATCACGACCATCCTGTTATTCGTCGATAGCCTCGAGCAGGCCCCAGTAACGTCTCCTTTGTGCTAGCCTTGAGATTTTTTAAAAAGTGCCATATTCAAGGCTCTTTCAGGGTTAGGAGAATGAGACCCATCATTGTTACTGGTATTTGGCATATTGGGTACGCCACGGGGAGTTTGCCAGACTCTGCCATGTGTGCAGGTTACATTCAGTAGCCTGCCAGTTTGTCCAAAGTAGGAATTAGATAATAAAATGTCATTATAAGATGTAGCATGGCCGCAAATGAGGCCGTGCGCTTCCGGGAGCTGGGTTTTATAGTCTCTGAGTCTTGGCCGTTGATGGGATTACATGGCGCCAGGGGGCCAGTTGGTGGGTGTGACCCCCGCCTACTGGGATTTGGAGGATCTGGGTGGAGGTTGTCCAAAGTAAGAATAATAAGATGTCACTTCCGGGAGCTGGGTTTTATAGTCTCTGGGTCTTGGCCGTTGATGAGATTACACGGGCGCCAGGAGGCCAGTTGGAGGCTGTGACCCCTGCCACTGGTGGTGTATATCAGGGATTAACCCTCTAGAATGCCCAGAGCACTGCTTGGGAGACCCTAAATAAATAAATAAGTAAAATATGATTTTAAAAAGTTCCCTTAACGTCATATATATATATATATATATATATATATATATATATATATATAAGAATTTGGTTTCCAAAGTTTCTAACACTTGATAAATTACAGTATTGGCATAGTAATATTCATTACCATAATTTAGGGCTGGAGTGATAGCACAGCGGTAGGGTGTTTGCCTTGCACGTGGCCAATCCAGCTTCCATTCCTCCGTCCCTCTCAGAGAGCCCAGCAAGCTACCGAGAGTATCCCGCTGGCACAGCAAAGCCTGGAAAGCTACCTGTGACGTACTCGATATGTCAAAAACACAACCAAGTCTCACAATTGAGACGTTACTGGTGCCTGCTAGAGCAAATGGATGAACAATGGGAGGACAGTGCTACAGTGCTACTGTGCTAATATTCATTATCTTTCCAATATGTCTGAGGCAGAATTCGTGTACCCTAGGTAGAAAACTTTATATTTATTCTCTCAGTTTCTATTCTGAGAGCAGCTTAGTGGACTTTTAATTTAGCAAAGGCACACAAAGCATTTTCTAAAAAGTGTTACTCTTGTTATTGCTATTAGTGCTTCTGTTTGTCCAGCTGGAGCGATAGCACAGCGGGTAGGGCGTTCGCCTTACAAGCGGCCAACATGGCCGACCCGAGTTCGATTCCTCCGCCCCTCTCGGAGAGCCCGGCCAGCTACCGAGAGTATTCGATATGCCAAACACAGTAACAACAAAGTCTCCAATGGAGACGTTACTGGGCCCGCTCGAGCACATCGACGATCAACGGGAGGGCCTTTACTTTACTTTTTTTATCTCCCTTTGGCTCCCCTTGAGGATCACTCGATCACTTGAGAATCAAGCCAGCTGGTCAAATTGGGTTGTCTTCTATCCTAGCTTCCAGAAGTTCTTCTGATCCTATGGCAATTAGAGTCCCGGCCACACTCCTCAGTCATACATAACTCATAGTCCAAGAAGACTAATAGAAACCCTAGTAATAGGGCTAAAGAGATGGACAATGTGTAGGGTGTTGCCTTGCACATGGGTTTGATCTCTGGCAGTCCATGTGACTCCCTGAGCACCACCAGGAATGACCCCTGACCACAGAGCCAGGAGTAAGCCCTGAGCATCATCGACAGGTGTGGCCGAAAAACCAAAAACCAAATAAGCAAACAAGATCCCTAGTAGTATTCAGACTAGTGTTGGTTTCTAGAAAACAGAACGTGTGTAAGAATAAAATAAACAAAAGGGAAAACCATCCATAAAATGTGAGGTTAGTCACATCCAGGAGGGAACCACAAACATTGATCTCTAGATTTGTTTGTTTGTTGTTTGGGGAGATACCTGGCAATGCTCAAGGGTTGCTCCTGGCTCTGCACTCCGGAATTACTCCTGGCAGTGCTTGGGGGACCATACGAGCTGCTGGGGATGGAATCCTGGTCTGCCTCGTGCAAAGAAAATGCCTACCCACTATACTATTGCTACATCCCTGATCTCTAGATTTTTAAGATTTTATTCATTGATTCTTCTTTTCTTGCTTAAGTTGTCATGAACTCCATTTCTCTAACTCACAATCCACAGTTCTGAGCAGAATCTATGTTTGTCGTGTGCCTGGCATGTGCTGGAAAGATACTAGGGTAGAAGACAGATGAGATTTCTTCTCAGGAAACCCACAGTTCACTTAAAAGTCTGGCATGATCTATTCATTAAAAGTATACTGAGAGTTATAAGGGAGAGTGCGGTTTCCAATGCTGACATTACACAATAGCTTGTTTGGTCAAAGAAATCAGGAAAGACCTCCCCGAGAACATTCTGCAGTATGAAGGAGCAAAAGGTTCTGATCTGAACAGGTGATACTGGAAAAACACAATTCCTGTCCATATACAAAAACTGAATTATTACTCTGTATATTATTAAGTTAGTGGCAACTTTGCATTGACTAATAAAACAGAAAATTACTTAAATGCAAAGTTAAGGATGACACATCACATAGAAATCAAAGCATCTATATATTTAAAAATATGGGCTCTGTTGATTTCTGTCAGCAATGAAAAATTATCTATAAGGAGAAGATAAGGAAATATAAAAGTGCTCATGCATGCATAATGTCAATGATAATTCCAGGGATGGGTATTCTAGGGAAATGATCAGCACTGAGTAGTTTAGATGGTAAAGCTGACGGGTTGAGGCAAGGGAAGTTCTGAAAACAATTTTACTGGGTTTAGAAATCATGTAGAATCAGATTTGTAGATCTAAGGACAGGCGGAGTCACGGCTAGATAATCCCAAAGGACGCTTGCACTAACTAAATTCCTTTTATGTCTCTAGTTGGTTGAAGCCCAATTTTGACACATTAAAGTATCATTCACATACCTACCAAGATACATTTCCCAAAATCCATATTTCAGTAGGACCTTTACATTGATAATTCTTGACTGATATAATTATAACCTATCTAGAGAACTTGACTTTTAAAGTTAAAAGCTAAAAACTCTCATTTCACATTGTAGAGCAAAGAACGTTGGCAGTCTGATGCCTCGGAAAAATCAAACTGTGCTCTCCCAAGTTATTCACAGAAATGTTTCTGGATTGAGAAATGATATAAAATCAAGTTAAATCCATGGGGTATAAGTATAAAATAATCTGTCTTGCTTTTTAAAAAAGTGACATGGGCTTAAGAAAATAATGTGATCTGTCATTATAGAGTTTGGGGGAGGGATCTCTATTCCAGATATGTGCTTCATTTCGACAGGGATGTATTTTTAGTTAAATATTTATCTAGGTTTGGGGGTCACACCTCAAAAGGCTCAAAGTTTACTCCTGGCTCTACACTCAGAGACCAATCCTGACAAGTCTTGCAAGACCATATGGGATGTAAGGACTGAACCCAGATGGGCCACAGCAAGGCAAGCACCCTGCCTACTGTACTATCTTTTCAGCTCAAGAATATTTTAACCTGCTTGTTGAAATTGTCTTATGAGACATTTCTTGTCCTTTTGACAGTAATATAAAAGTCAAGACTATGGTTATGGGACTTTGGGAAACTTAATCCTAATTTCTGAGTGACATTTGCAAAAATTAATAAAATGTAATAAAATATGTTCACTTTTTGCTTAACACACAAGAAAGGTCTCCTAAATTAGATTTGGAGCAATACCTTTGAACAAAACTACAATTTCATATTAATTCTAATCCTCAGGGCAAAATCTGCAAAAATTTAGGAAATCTTTCCCATTGTCTTTCTACACACTTACTGCCACTGCTGCAAGTCTTTACAATTAAATTAATAATATTCAACCCCCTTATAAATTCATAATAATTTTTTGCCCTTGAGAGAAAAGAAACTGAATTATAGTAGAAAGTCAAAGAAGTTCACTGACTGCTAATTTTTAAACTATAATAAAATAATCTATTTTAGTACCCTAGATATTCCACCTCACTGCACAAATAATCAGAAGCATGATGTGTAAACAAAAGTTCCTTGATTGATTTAAATGCTTGGGGACAAATTAGATCATACATGTTACAAGGGATTTTTTTATCTTTTTTTAGAACCTATGTGCACACTGAGATAAATTAGAAAAGCTATTTAAAAGTGGAAGATTAACTAGAACAGATGATTATATTTTCCCATAAGCAGAAGTCACCCCAACAACACACTGCATACATTTACTCTGGCAAATATCTTTAATTTCCATTTAAGAGAGTTTAAATGCCCCCAAATAGAATTTACTTCAGGTCAGAAGCAATCTAAAAATGACTCTCTAAATTTAACTTTGGTTCTAACATTGAAGCCAAGATTACTCTTAGGCAAATATGGTAAGTACTAATGATGGAAAAAATTTTTCTCCTAAGACAAAAGAAAACAGTTTATTCTATCCATTTTATAAACGGGTATGCCAGAGAGAGTGGGTAGGGGAGGGGGAGGAAGGGGGGGAGAGAGAGAGGGAGAGAGAAAGAGAGAGAGAGAGAGAGAGAAAGAGAGAGAGAGAGAAATAGAAGTGCTTGCCATAGAGGCAGACTGGGGTGGGGTGGGGATGGGAGGAAGGGAACTGGGGACATGGTGGTGGGAAATGTCACTGGTGTAGGAAAGGGTGTTGGAACACTGTATGTCTGAAACTCAATCATGGACAATTTTGTAACTCACCATTTATCTCACAGGGACTTAATAAAAAAAATTTTTTAATGATTAGGAGTATGCCTTATCAGAATGCAAGTGTGGATTTCTCTGCTCACATGAAATTGACTTGGACCCAAAAAAAGAAAACTATACATTAGACCAAAATTTTTGATATTTTCTAGATCAGTATGACACCCCCCTAGAATAGACCCTTTTCAGAAAAAAAAAAAAGAATTGCTCAATAACCCCATGAAAATCTGCCTTCTTTACATAAACAGACAGTGCTCCATATTGCACAAGGGGATAATACTCAGCCCCAGGAGCATTCTAGCACCCTTGAGAAAGTTGAATCATCCACTTTGGAAGATACCATGGCTGTAATCACTCTCCAGACTTGGGCAAAGGGTTCTGGAGTGATAGCACAGTGGGTAGGGCGTTTGCTTTGCACACGGCTGACCCGAGTTTTATTCCAAGCATCCCATATGGTTCCCCAAGCACCGCCAGGAGTAATTCCTGAGTGCATAGCCAGGAGTAGCCCCTGAGTATCGCCTGGTGTGGTGAAAAAAGCAAAAAAAAATCAAAATAAAAGACTCAGGCAAGGATCACTTAGAACAAAGGTATGGTCACTGAAAAATGAGTCCCTTCCAGTTACAAGCCCACCATGCCAAGTCTTCATCACCCTAAACTCATGTGAAAAAAAAAAAGACATTTATGCAACAAACCTGCAGCTAGATTTGATCTTTTCTTTCTTTGCGTGATACTCTTCAATAGTAAAACACTCAAAATTTTTCCACATGTTCTCAGTTCACACATCTTCTCTAGATCCTAATTGACAAACTAATATTAGTTGAGCCTGCCATGTGGGTCTATAGAATTTTTTTCTGTTTTACGGGGATTTTAGGTCTAGTTGGGAAAACAGAAGACTAGAGAAAGAATAGCAAAACCTATTAGGAAGTGCTCTTTCGTGGGGTTCACATCCCATGTTGTGAAGGATTAAGAAACAATGTAGAGGCTTGGGATTTTTTTTGTGCACTGAAGATCTATGTAGATACATGTACCATGGTGAGACAACCTATTTATACCCCATACCTGTCACTTCTTTGCAGGATACTTACTACCACACTTCTCTCTGCCTCCATGTTCTCATCTGGATAGAAGAGATGAGATCAGGAGCTTCCTGTAAGGTTATTCCAGTACTGGCAGAAGTTATGCTTTGTATCGTGCTGTGCTAGCACATAGCTCTTGGCTATTATTCAGTCAGGAGGTAGAACTTGATCAAGCTTCATAAGATTACTACGGATGGATAGGATTTTCTTGTGCTGAAAGGATGGCTTTAAGAACAGGAAATGACCATGGTGGTCCCCTGCCAGGATTGTCTGCCATAGAGGCAGGGGGAGGGAGGGGGGGACATAGGGGAATACTGGGGACATTAGCACGCCCTCCCATTGTTCATTGATTTGCTCGAGCGGGCCCAGTAATGTCTCCATCGTGAGACTTGTTGTTACTGTGTTTGGCATATGGAATACATCACGGGTAGCTTGCTAGACTTTGCTGTGCGGGCGAAAAACTCTTGGTAGCTTGCTGGGATCTCCAAGAGGGATGGAGGAATTGAACCCAGCTTGGCTGGGCCGGCAGCTTGCAAGGCAAATGCCCTCCTGCTGTGCTATACTGGAGAAAATGTGCTGGTGGAGGGATGGGTGTTCGATCATTGTATGACTGAAACTCGAACATGAAAGCTTTGTAACTGTAGCTCATGGTGATTCGATAAAAAACAAACAAAAAGATAGAAGATGACATTAAAACAATCCTGGAGGCAGAAATGATAATCCAGTTTAGCAATAAACACGACTGAAATTTTCAAGCTTTATGCCAACTTATGCTAGGAAGATTCAGTCTCGTGAAATGAATATTTTGTGCATTTAAGCAAAGAAAGAGTGTAGATTCCTACTCCTATTCCCTTGGAGATTCTGATTGAGAAGTCTTGTGAGAAATCCAGAAATTTGCTTGCCAAAACACTTTACGTGTAAATATACCTTTGAATCAATTTTGCAGAAGACTAAGCTAATAAATTGATGTTAAACCCACTATTCATAATACTCCTAACACTCAAGCTATTCTGCAATTCTGTGAAAGTACTTTTGACATAAAGTGTTTGATAGTAATTTTTAAAAAATTTTTAATAATTCAAGACTGCATATTGTAGAGATAGAATTTGGAGTAATTAAGTAGGTGGAAGACACAGATAGAATCCCAGAACTGTTAGTAGTGACATTAGACAACACCTCTTCATTTTACAGATGAAAAAATTGAGGCCCAAGGGGATTGAAAGACTTGTTAGCATATCCACTACAATAGAGCTTTAATTGCAGAGGCCTGGGATGAGGAAAAGCCTGACTTCCAAGCTGTTGAATCACTTGGAATTCAGTTTATTTCCTGTGGAAGGGAGGTAGCTAATCAGAAGGCTGTGAGGCTGATGGTTTGCTATGGAGCGATTCTGCGGGAACAGAAGCAGGTCTTGCAGTTCACCAAAGCAAGCAGAATCTATTCACTTAGGCTCACACAGTTGTCTAAAAGTAAATGGGCCTCAATGGTCAAATAAATGGCTTTTCTGTGCATCTAGAAATGCACCCAAATCTTCAACTCTGGTAAGAAAGAAACATGCTTCCCCAAGTAAACACACACACACACACACACACACACACACACACACACACACACACACACCACTTTAGCTAACATTGAAGTTGAACAGAATCTTAATTCTTTAGCATGATTAGACCTAAATTTAGTCCTCTGAATAAAAAGAAACTTGGATCTACTATAATGCCCCAAAGTAGAGAATATGGGGAAAAATGTCTGCCATAGAAGCAGGAAAAAGGGTGAGAAGGGGTGAGGGGATACCGGGGACATTGGTGGTGGAAAATGTGCACGGTGGAGGGATGGGTATTCGATCATTGTATGACTGAAACTCAAACATGAAAGCTTTGTAACTGCATCTCATGATGATTCAATAGAAGAAGAAGAAGAAGAAGAAGAAGAAGAAGAAGAAGAAGAAGAAGAAGAAGAAGAAGAAGAAGAAGAAGAAGAAGAAGAAGAAACTTGGATCATTCCACACATTTGAGTAAAACAAATTTGCATAGTACTGAGCATCCCATAAAGCAAATGCACTTTGGGAATTTGTATAAGGTCTGTGATTTTTGCTTAGGACACTTAGCTGTCCACCATCAGAATTTAAACATAAATGCAATTTCTGTCTGTCTGTCCTCCCGTTGTTCATCGATTTGCTCAAGCGGGCCCAGTAACGTCTCCAGTGTGAGACTTCTTGTTACTGTGTTTGGCATATTGAATACTCTTGGTAGCTTGCCGGGCTCTCCGAGAAGGGCGGAGGAATCGAACCCGGCCCGGCCGGGCTGGCTGTGCGCAAGGCAAATGTCCTACCACTTTGCTATCACTCCAGCCAATTTAAAAAATAAATATCTTAACACATAACCCTCTCTCTACCCATTCTTGATTTACAACTATCTAAAATCAGAATGTCCTCGAAGTCAAGGAGTGAGCTCAGGCCTGACATGTGTGAGGTGTTGAGTTTGATCAATGGTATTACATGACCTCCAAGGATGTCCAGGGCACAGAACCATTAGGACTATACCATCAGGTCGAGTGCTGCTGGGAATGGCCTTACCCACACCCCATAGCACTGGGTAGGACTCCTCTATAGATGAATTGATAATTGGGAAGGTTTATTTACTGCTTAGTTTCTAGAAATTGCATGGAGGATGGAGGACCCTACCTATCATCCCATAAATGTTGTCCATATTTAGAGTATGGCGACCTTACTTGACCTGAACCATAGTTTTAGTCATCTTTGCCAACCCAGTGATGTTAAAAAGTAGTCAAGGCTGATGATATTTCATTAAATTGCACTCTTCACTAAAATGTGGACAAATTCATGCTAGTTGTGCAAGTAAGCAACCCAAGTGCTATTTTTGACAACGGCCTACTTCTCACACACATATTTACTCCACTGAATCTCCTTCAACCTAAACCTTTCTAGCGTCTGAGTCCTCACATTGTCTCTTTTGAGACACTTGCTGATGCAAGCCAGCATACCTGTGGAAGTCTGCTCGCTGGGCTAGTCTCCACTGTACCAGACCAGGTTTGCTCTGCAGACAGTTAGCTTATCAAAATTAAGAAGTGAAATTATAACAGCACTTTCATTCCTTGGTTGCAGCAATAGCACAGCGTAGGGTGTTTGCCTTGCACGCTGCCCACCAGGCGACCTGGGTTCGATTCCTCCATCCCTCTTGGAGATCCTGGCAAACTACCGAGAGTATCCCGCCTGCACGGCAGAGCCTGGCAAGCTCCCCGTGGTGTATCCGATATACCAAAATCAGTAACAACAAGTCTCACAATGGAGACGCTACTGGACCCGCTGGAGCAAATCAATGAACAACGGGAGGACAGTGCTACAGTGCTCCTCGCTGAAAGCCAGGCACGTCTTCCCAGGATGCTCTTGTCCCAGGCTGAGTTACCAGCCCCTTTTCTGCCTCTTGGTTCCCTTTTCTCTACTCTGCAGCCGCCCGGGCTTCCAGTCTTATAGGGCAGTTCCAAGCTCTCCAGTACTTTTCCCTTGCTACTGTCTCTCACCTGCTTTCCCCATCTTTATATTGAGCGCATCTTTCAGAGGCTAAACATTACCCTGCCCCCACGCTAATTTCACACATTGATGAACCTGTGAATCTAAGTTATACAATTAACCATTAACAAATATATAATCAAAACTTTTCAAATAGTTTAAAGCTTAGCACCATCTGTTTATATTAACATCTATGATGCTCCCTAGAAGGTAAAGATTTACCAACCTAAAAACAACAGGTTTTTATGTCTTGGCAGTAATTAGATCAGGTGAGTACATTTTTTTCTATGAAAAGCCAAAGGAGATCGTTCTGGAAGGAGAAACTTTTATTATTTATTTATTTATTTATTTAGACAAGAGCTTGTTTCTAAGGCAAAAATATTTGGAACACTGCGAGGAAGGAGGGTTCTTGGGAATTTCCATGCTTGGCAGCCCTTTCCAGGGCCGCGAGACAGACATTGTGACAATCCTTCTATGCCACCAGCTTAGGTCACCAAAGGCTAAATGGGGCCACCAGAGACTGGATATCACCCCTATGATCCTCAGCTCCAGCTGAGTCTTCCAATCTCTTCCTTGTCCAGTCTTTTTCAGTCGAGTGCCATTCAACTCCTCTCTACCTAGAAGGGTGAAAAATGAGAGGAAAAAAAATTATAGAAGAAGACTCTGTCTGGGCTGGAACAATAGCACAGCGGGTAGGGCATTTGCCTTGCACGTGACCGACCTGGGTTCAATTCCCAGCATCCCATATGGTCCCCTGAGCACCGCCAGGAGTGATTCCTGAGTGCATGAGGCAGGAGAAAGCCCTGTGCATGATGGGTGCAACCCAAAAAGCAAAAATATATATATACAGAGAGAGAAGACTCAGGGCTGGAGCAATAGCACAGAGGGTAGGGCGTTTGCCTTGCACACGACCGACCTGGGTTCGATTCTCAGCATTCCATATGGTCCCCCTGAGCACCGCCAGGAGTGATTCCTGAGTGCATGAGGCAGGAGTAACCCCTGTGCATGACGGGGTGTGACCCAAAAAGAAAAAAAAAAGAAGACATGTCTTCCAGTTGTGGAGGAAAATTACTGAATGTACCTCATTTTCTTTTCCTCTTCTCTGTGGTGATCACCTTTCCTTTAAGGCTTATTTAATATTGATGCCTCTCTTTACCCAGGACAATGTTTCACCCAAACCTACTCCCTTCCATTAGCAGATCTCAACCCTGGTTAACCACCAGAGTGACCTGGAGAGATTTCTAGAATCAGGATGCCTAATTAGCTAAGCCCGTAGTGGGAAGTTTGAAACCCTGCATTTTGTGAAAAATGTCCTAATTCCTCACCTCTCTCTGGGGCTGAGAATGGTTGCTTTCGTCTATCACAGGTCTCTTGAATATTTTATGACCACCAACATTAATGGCTGTCAGAAGAGAAAGAACTCTCAAGAGAGAGCAGGAAAAAAACGTTGGAGGAAAATTAAAACACGGGCGAGGAAAAAAGCAGAGGCTTTATTTAGACTCCAAAAGGCAATCAGAGGACCTCATCTGAACCTGAGTCCTTTGCTTCCTTACCTAGTTTTGAAGAATAAACCAAGCTGGAACCAATTATAGTCCGTCAATGTGGGAGTCTGAGTTCCAGGACCCTTGATGATTCTGCTCCTTCCTGTTTCTCAGCTCTTGGAGCTGAGTCTACACTTAATTCCCCAGGTCGGAAGGACCTGCGGAGCCCCCAGGGTCATGGTTCAATGTCTAGATGAGGAGGCAGATGAGATAAGGTGGCCACGCCCCTTTGTCATGAACTGTCATGTCAATCAAGGCTCAGACAGCAGCGGGCGGTTCCTCCAGGTCTCTGCACACACACACACACACACACACACACACACACACACACACACACACACACACAGAGGACCAGGCCTGGACTGGTTCAGAGCACAGCGGCCATCTCCCAGGCGACCCCTACCCTCCAGAAACACAAGCAGGAGCGTGAAGACCATGGAAAAGGCCTGAAAGGATGATTCGCTCGTGAGTCCGTTGGATTCCAGTCAGTCGTAGTAAGCCTTACCAGCCTTCATTTCTGCAGATTTCTATTTTTGCTTTTAGTGAATCACCGTGAGATAGAGCATTATAAAATTGTTCATGATTGCGTTTCAGTCCTACAATGTTCCAACACCCATTCCTCCAAGTGTCATTTCCCAGCACCAGTGTCCCCAGTTTCCCTCCCACCCCTTCAAGCCACCCCCCACCCCAGCTGCCTCTATGGCAGGCATCTCTCCCTTTTCTCTCTCTCCTTTCTCTCTTTTTCTTTCATTTTAGGCATTATGGTTTGCTATACAGATGCTGGAAGATTATCATCTGTAACTCTTTACCTAGTTTCTGCAGTTTTGAAGGTCAAATAGGATGGATAAATTAAAGCCTGGATATCCCTTCTTCTTTAAAGAGCATTTAAAAATCTACAAAAAAAAAAAAACACCTTAACAACTCAGATTATTCTGATTTTAAGGTGGTAAATGTCTTGACTTCCATTGGCAGATGGTGTGGCTCGAGATGGTATTCCATCAGTGGGTTGGTTCAGGTCCATTAACCATCTACATGAGCTTCTCCTGTCCCCTTGTGGCCAAACGAGGACCTCTCAGAGTCCGTTCCCGGGGGGTAGAGCAGGTTGGCACAAAACAGAGCGATGAGCAGGCAAGCGAATGCCTCTCTCGTTCTGATGCTACTCAGTCGACGCAGCATCCTGGCCCAGGGACGTCAATGATTTGATCAACTTACAACTCGTCTTTGCTTGTCTGCTGGGACACGGAGCTTTTGCTCTGACCTTCAGTAAGAAATTTTGAGGAAATGGCACCCCCTGCTGGTAAATATTATCATCTCTGGATAGAATCTGCCCAAGGAACAAATTTGGAGTGGTTGGTTAATATGGTTCCGACAAAATTGTGGTTCTCATAGGATCTCTGACAGACTAAGGCCTTTACTCATTCTTCTTAAATAATTGTCTCGGTAATTTGTTCATATTTAAGTGACTTCCATCTTCTTTTCTTTCTGTACGTAAAGACTGTTAATCACAATCACAAATCATCCTGTTATTCATCGATTGCCTCGAGCAGGCCCCAGTAACGTCTCTTTCATCCTAACCCTGAGATTATATTCAAGGCTCTTTAGGAGAATGAGACCCATCATTGTTACTGGTATTTGGCATATTGGGTACGCCATGGGGAGTTTGCCAGACTCTGCCGTGTGGGCAGGCTACATTCGGTAGCCTGCCAGTTTGTCCAAAGTAGGAATGAGATAATAAAATGTCATAATAGGTTCTGGGAGCTGGTTTTTATAGTCTCTGAGTCTTGGCCGTTGATGGGATTACATGGCGCCAGGGGGCCAGTTGATGGGTGTGACCCCCGCCTACTGGAATTCGGAGGATCTGGGTGGAGGATGCTCGACTCCAATCCGAGTAGGCTTGGAGATCTCGGCCCCGGAACCCGCGTGACTTTGTCCCTCTGCCAGTACCTTCATGTGTGCGGAGAGTGGTCTCAGCATGGTGGTGGCTGGTCCTGGAGGTCTTTGGCTGCCGGAGCCCTGGTCGGGGCGGGGAGGAAAGCTCAACCCGCTCCCCTCCAAGGGGCCCCAGTGGCGAGGACAGTCAGGCGCGGGGGCAGGAGACATGTTTACCAGTACGTAAAGACTATGATGAATAAACCTAGGCTATGCCTTTGGACATCAGTCCCTCATTGCTTATTTTTCACTTACATATTATTTCATTTTTTCCCAAAATCACTTTTCAGAGAATTCCCCTGCTTTCAAAGAATAACTCCCATTCTCACCGTCCAAACTTCAGCCAAGGCCTAGTGCAACAGAGACTTCTTATTTAGAGATGGTGGCAGAAGGCTGCGGGGAATTTTGACACCAAAACTATACTTTTGTTTTTGAAATTCTCTCAGACCTCACCCTGCCTTTGGAGCCCAAAGCCTATGGGGAAGTCTCACCATTGAATCCTCGTGACAATGACCAGCCTTGTGGTCAGGGTCCCCTCCACAAGGAGATAGTGCTTTGATCCCATCCTGCCCTGTCCTTGTGAGGTCTCATGTGTTGGACTCATAACTGCCCTCCAGCCAGATTTAAAAAACACGCATGGTGGTGCTTATTCCCTTCTTACGTGATATAAATATTGTAACATCAGCGCTACCCAAAAGGAATCGAATTACTTCCTTTCTCCTCTGACAAGTAGCTTTGACTTAAAGGAAGACGGGAATGAAAATTCACTCAAGTGAAATCTAGACAGGGCACCGCGCCCCAGTCAGTACACTAGTAAGAAATCGACTGTAAACTTGGTAAATCTTTCAAGATATTTCAGCAACTCCACAATGATATCTGAAGCCTCTTTTATTTCTTTTGGGGATTTGTGTTGAATTACCACAAAGCTCTGAACTCCTTGGAAGTCTTCTAAGAAAATGAAATGACAACAACAGCAATAGACTAGAGTGTTTTGAATTATTTTATTGTATAGTTGAACACAGAGCACAATTCTCTCACTTGCAATTTCTTATTTAATAATTCAAAAAAATCTATAAAACTATAAATTAAGTGACTTTACCTGGATACTAAGAAATCCCTAGCAGAGATGTACAGGCCGTATTCTATAAATCCCAACCTATGAAACATTTGGACTGTGACTCTATTGTTTAAGAGAGGCAAGAACAGATATGCCTAAATCTTCTTATTTTCAGTCATTAGACCCGCTGAAATGTGACAGAAAATTTGTTTGCCTTAGAAAAGTTTCCATTGTCAAAGCAAATTTGGTCCAGAAAGTATCTCTGGGGGGATGGGGATTGTTTTCTTTGGCAAGGAAAATTTAATTGAAGAATGAGCTTTTTATCATACTCGTCTTAACTGAAACATGAATGCGGAAGCTCAAATTACCAATCAAGATTATTAATCCGCATGGGAAAAATCCTAGGGACATTAATATAAATGATTTCATCAAGAAATCAGATAGGAGAAAGGAGCATTGAAAGGTATCTTTTGAACAGAAAATATTGCCACTCAAAAAAATGGATGGTGGGTTGAGAGAGACGGGGTACCTGGTGGGCCTTCTGGGCTTTCTGCAGAATAAACTGAAGACTCCTGAGCATCTTTGAGTGTGGCCTTGGTGACTCCCTCACCTCAAGGACCAAGTATCACTAACACTGTACCCTCAGGCCATAGTATGAAACTACCAGTCTATTGGCAGAGTACCACCAAGAATGGCCCAGGGGGTCCTTAGCAACACTTGGGATCCCCCATCCGTCCCCAGCAACAACAACAACAACAACAAAATAGATTCTGGGAGCAAGAGATAGGTCAGTGGCTAAAAGCATCTGCTCTGCTTATACCAAACTCAAGGCCTTGAGTTTCCTTTCTGTTGCTGCCCATGCACCTGGCAGGGGTCCTATCTGGGGTCTCAGGTGCCACCACAGGGTATATGATCTCTGGGACACAGTGAGGCATAGGCAAGCACAGGAATTAAGAAGTGAATGGCCCCCAACAAGCAGTACAACTGAGGGTGTGTGAGCACTTGGCTAAGAGTGGAATCTGACCAGCAACTCCAAGCACACCACTATCCCAGAGAGCACTGCAAGGGTGTGGGAGGCCCCAGCCATCACAACTGTATCACTGTATCACTGTCCTCCTGTTGTTCATCGATTTGCTCCAGCAGGCCCAGTAACATTGTGAGCCATCATAACATGTGCAGCAAAACAGAGAGAAGAAACAAGATGAACAAATGTTTTTTAACAAAATGGGAGGCCCGGGGCAAGGGTGTGAGTGAGGAACCCACAACTGAGCAGGTGCTAAGTCTTGAATTGTCCGACTGGTGCTACCTTTGCTCACCTTCAGCACTGCTGGGTGTGTCTCTGGTGGTTCCCCTGAAACAAAACTACCCCTCCAGGCAGAGTATCACAGGGAATGTCCCCCATGTTCCTCTCTCCTTTATCATTTTTGGGTGTTTTATTTTTTAAATAAGGGGGAATTCTTTCAGGGCCAGAGATATGTCACAGGGGTTACCTTGCTTGCCTGATAAGCTGAAGGTGTCAGTTAAAGCCCTTGTTCCGCATATGGTCCCCCAAAACCCTGCCAAGAGTGATCCCTGAGCACAGTTAGGTAGAATCAGAGGAAGGAAGGAAGGAAGGAAGGAAGGAAGGAAGGAAGGAAGGAAGGAAGGGAGGGAGGGAGGGAGGAAGGAAAAGAGGGAGGGAGGGAGGGAGGGAGGGAGGGAGAAAGAAAGAGAGAAAGAAAGAAAGAAAGAAAGAAAGAAAGAAAGAAAGGTTTCTTTCCACCAGCAAATTAACATTGAGGCTTTTTTATCTTAGCATTTCTCACAAAGCAATCACCATATATTTACAAGTGTGAATAATAATGAAGTCGATTCTAAAACAAATCTTGTGGAAATGACTGTAGATCCAAGTCAAGGGGTACACTTTTTACTATTAACTGCCTGTTGTCCATAAAATTCAACGTTAGTTTGGAGCAATGCATCATCTGCAACAAACAAATTGGATTGTTTTCTTTTCAGCCACATGGAAAAGATCCTGCAAAGAGCTGCAGAACAGGCCCATTGTTATGGCCACATCCACATGATGCGGCCACACTGCGTGCTCTGGGCCAACTTTCTGTGCTCTGTGAGGGTCATTAGATGCCAAGACTTGCTTACAGCTAAGATCAAATGAAGGCTGGATAGGCTCAGATTTCTCCAATTAATAAAAACCATAAAGACAGAATATGAAAAGGCCTAATGTCAGCCTGATTCTAAAGAGTCAGATAATGACACTTGAAAAGTTAATGAGAATAATCTGCATGGCAGTGACACCTCAATGCAGGCACTAGTCATCACCCCAGCATCTCCAAGTCTCCTGGGGATGATGATGTCACTTGCTGGAGTCACTACTCCAAAGTGCCAGTCTCAGCCCTGGGGTGGCATTGTCTCCAGCATGGAACTGATCCACAACCATCCAATTACCACCCTGACTCAGAGAGTGGCCCATTTTTTGCAAGTCCTCCATTATTAGTGATCTCATCTTTATATGAAACAAAGAAAGCCCATTGCTCATGCTACTTCATTTCTATTTTCCAATCTTTCTGGTCAGCCTGCTATTTCAAAGCTCTAAGGTTCGTTGGACACCCAAGAACTGAATAAGGACTTTGAGGACAGAGAATGGGAGCAGAAGCATTACCCTTGCATGCAACTGGGTTGATGGTGACCCTGGTTCAAACGCTGGATCAAATCCCACAGTTTTAATTTATTTTGTTCAAGAAACTCTATTTATGAGATTTTCTAGGTGATTTTTACTAAATTAAGTGTCTGTATGTCTTAGTGTTTGGCTGAGAAAACAATCTGGCCTGTGCACCCCTTTATACGTCGCTTGTATCAGGGCATTTTGCAATGGATGTTCTATGGCACCCGCTAATCAGAAAAGAATTCTTCAAGCAAAATCTCTACAAAGCAGTGGCTGCCAGTCCCCTAAATCTTGGAGAGTGATACAGCATGTCTGCCATATACTCACAATGGTACTAATGGGAGTCTTTCAAGAAAATTCTTTCCATACCAATTTATATTACTTCCTCTGAAAATGTAGTCTGCTAACCAAAATGCTATGGACTTTTCTAATAAGTTAAAATTTTTATGGCACACATACTTTTAAAAAATTCTTATTTTCATTGAGATTCTGTAGTTTATGATGCTATTAATCATAATTTCACATGCACATAGTTCAAACACCACACTTATCACCAGAGTACTCCAACATTTCCCCAAGAATCTCAACTCCTCTCCCTCCCAATCCCCCTTCAATTCAATTGTGTGATTCAGTTCTCCCACTATATGGTTTTTAGATCACAGCTTCTTGATCCACTCATTTGTAATTGGGCATTTTGGTTGTTTATGCATCTTGGCTATTGTACTAATTGCAGTGAAGAACGTAGGTATGTGTATATCCTTTTGAATTAATGTTTTTGTATTTGGGGGAGAGATGCCAAGAAGTAGTATCACTGTGTCATATGAGAGTTCTATTCTTATTTTTTTTGTTAGATCTCCATTATTTCTTTTCAGTAAAGATTGAACCATACAATATTCCCACCAACAGTGGGTAAGGGTTCTTTTCTCACTACAACACTGCCAACACTGGCTGCTTCCTGGCTTTTTGATATATGACATTCTCACTGGCATGAGAAAGTAACTCAACTTTGTTTTGATTTTCACTTCCTTAATCATAAGAGAAGATGAGCCCTTTTTCATATGCCAGTTGGCTGCCCACATGTCTCTTTTGGGAAAGGGTTCATCTCCTCACCCTATTTGCAGATGGGTGTCACTGGATTTTTTGTTGATTTTTTCTGAGTGCTTTATAGATCTTGTACATCAGGTCATTATCTGATGTGTTGTGTCAAATATTTTTTCCCATTCAGGATGTTGTCTTTTTATTATAGTTTAGATTTCTTTTGCTGTATAGAAGATTTTTAATTTGATGCAGTACCATTCATTTGTTTTTGTTGGCCTTGCCACTATGGTCATCTTGTTGAAGACAAATCTCTGTGCAGCAACTTAAATGCTATTGGAAAGCCACTGTCAAGTCTGAAGGTTTGACAACTTATCTTACAACAAAAGGAAAGACGATTACTAGATCACTGGACTGTGTTTAGTAGAATTCTGCTGATGCCAATAAACAAACTCTTAGCAATACTGAAGATCTAGAAATAACAGATCAATTTCTTCTGGTGTGAGTTTACCTGTCCCTGACCAAAAGAATGAGAAAGAATTGACAGAATTGAGAAAGAATGTACACACATGCACACACACACACACACACACACACACACACTCCTCCTCTAACATTCAGAAGCTGTACTGGTAGTCATAACTAACCAAGTTATCTCTTGGATGAATATGAATAATCTCTTATGTAATCCTCTAGACACCCAACGTCAGAAATCATTAGTTTGAGAGAATGATAAAATGAAACCACACAAGGCCGCATGATAGTTTTGTCTGAGTACGGGCTGAAAATAAGGTTATGATGTTACCCAAAAAAAATTCCAACATCCCTTCTTTGGGTCAAAATATAAATGACTGGTAATTCTCCCTCGTTCACCTATAAAATACATTCAGATATCTAAGTATGGAATCCCCCTTCCACATGGAACTTTCCCAAAGTGGAGCAAATTCCCACTTCCATCTAGGTTACCCCCAATTACTCAATAAAAACCAGGCTTTTATCTCAAGTTCTCGTTATTTTGCTGAGATGGCCCCCAGGTTCTCCCTTCCTGCAATGAAGAATTAACTCAAGTTCATTCCATTTGTTGTTTTTTTTTTTATTTTAATTTTTATTAGTGAGACACCATGAGGAACAGTTGTAGACTTACAAATTTTTGTTCTTGGTTTTCAATTATACAATGATCAAACACCCATCCCTCCACCAGTGCCCATTTCCCACCACCACGGATCCCAGTATCCCTCCCACCCCCCATCCTCCCCATCCCACCCTGCCTCAGTGGCAGGGCATTCCCTTTAGTTCTCTCTCTCCTATTGAGTATTGTGGTTTGTTTAGTCTGACGTACATTGACATAGATAGAAACTGAAGTTGTTTGCATGCGTTTTTATAAAACTGTTCATGTTATGACTTGCATAACTCACAAACTCCTACCCCAATTTCAGACAGAGATAATAAAGCTCTTTAATAAGTTGCTGGTGGGCAGGTAGTGGGTTAAAGTAGAGGGGTAAAATTGATGGCAGGAATGAAGTGGGATAAAATTCACGATCAATAAATCTCTGCCTGGAGTGAGAATTAGAGAGCCTAAGTTAACAGACAGTTCTCAGAAATTTATTTATTGGCTCTTCCTTTAAAACAGTAAAGCTATCAGTGCGGACCTAAATGAAGACTTCGAAAACCTCTTCAAACCCGCCAGTTCTTTTGTGTCTGCTGAGCAGTCGTGCAGAAACAAACTCTCTAAAATAACAACCCTAACTCAGGGCCCTTCTCATTTCTATCACCAGCCTTTTATTCCAGCTATCAATTAAGTCTCTTTTATAGCAAGAATGAAATCTTCCTCAAGGTGTCAGCGGTCAAAAGGGAGTAGGAAGAGTAGAAGGGCCTAGAAAATTCAGAACAGAATCGTTTTGGCCCCATTCCCGTGAGAAACAAATCAAGAGGTTACGTCTGGCAAAAGCTTTAAATGCATAAAGTGTATATGACAATGACTTCATCTCACCCTACACAAGTCATTTCAAGCTTGAAAATGACTTCTATTTCCTTGTATTAATTTTAAAGGACTAAATTTAAATTTATTTACCATTGATTCCCCGAGGTTTCCCTTCCCACAATTTTCTAACCTTAGGAACTGAGATCATTTTGCTTTGCCTGTTACATCTCTAAAACTGCATCTCTTAACAACTGTTTGTTGTTAAGACTCTGTGAGCAAGAATTCCAACCATCTCTCTGAGAATCCCATCTCTGGTGTTCCCATGACTGCAATGCACGTGCTAATGAACTTATGTTTATTTGTTTTTCCTCTGGCTCATCTTTCTTTCATTCGCCTTATTTATAAAGCCTCAGTAGAGAAGGTAGGAGGGTAGAAGGAAAAAAGAAATTCCTCCCGCCATCCTCAAAAATGAATTGCTCTTCTCAACTGGAAATGTTACCTCACCCTAGAAATTTACTTAGAAGCAAAGATCCCATATGTGGAGTCACAGAGAGAAGGAGGTAGGTGGCATCTTCAGTAATGATTGATCTGTCACAATAAATGGTGTTGAGAATTATGACTCATATAATAAAGGTATCACTTCACTGACACGGGGTTGTAAAGAGTAATCCTCATTTCTCATTTAAGTGAAAATAAAAGACTTTGACATTGAATTGGATTTTTGGTAACCTTCAGAGGCTCTTTTGCACCCCGTTCAATTTTCTTGACTTCACACAATGAGTTGTTTCTAACGATAAGCAAATAAGTGATAGTTACTGCTTTCCGCTGCCAACCACAAAAATCTAAAGAGGAAGGGGTAAAGTTGTAAGGTCTTGCCTTGTGGACTTGACACTATAGACTGAAATTTAGTAGCTCCTCAGTTACCAGAGAAAAATTGTTTTAACAGAAAGGTCACCCCTTGTTTCCATGGAGTGATTCCCCAAGGTTTAAAACTACAGTACAGAACCAGGGAAGAGTATAGCAGCTAAGACAGATGCATAATTAGCGTCGAACTCAGGTTTGATTACCAGAACCACATGGTTCCTGAGTGCTATCTTGTGGCCCCAGAGCCACTGGGATGGACCAAATACCCATGCACGACAGGGACCTAACAGCACCACATCCTTGGGTCCTTGTATTGAACTGCCAGTTAGGTTAGCTGAGATACCCAGTAAGTCTCCTTGAGCACTACTTGGGAGCAATTCCCCAAGGAAAACTCAGTGGAGTAGGAATAAAAGCATATTTGGCATGAAAATTCTAGCACATGACCAGATATTGTCACTCAAAAGAAATCTTAAAGAAACTTATTATTAGTGTGTGCCTCTCCGTGACAGTTTTTCTCTTTTATGATTTTTTACTTTTTGAATTTTTAACTCTGCAGCATTCTGGAAGAGGAGCAGATTTAGGGTTAAAACTGAGGAGGAAAAAATAAGGAGATTAACAAAAATGACAAGAAAGGCCACAAAAGGGAAATTTCATTCTTTTCCTTGAGGCTGGCTGTGCCCCAGAGTTGTTTTTTTTCAAAATGAGTTGAGGGTCCCAGTTTCCACTTCATAGAACCCCGGTGATAATCAGTCACACAAGCGTCTGCTAACACCGTCACTCCTTCAAGCATGGGACACCAAGCCCCCAGGTCTGTAGGCATCCTGAAGGAATGTTTCCATGAGTGAAATAATCCTTTAGAAAGAAATCATCCTTTACATCAGCAACTCCCCAAGTTATTCTGCAGTTCTTTCTGATAAGGGCAGGCATTACAATCCACTGTTCCAGGGAAAAGAGTTGGATACTGAGAATTTAACTAAATCCATCCTACTCTACAGCTACTCTGTCTACACAAAGTAACTTTTTTCCTTTTTAATTTGATTGTTTTTTGAATCTATGTAGAGACTAGGAATAGGACTGTCACTGTCCTCCCGTTGTTCATCGATTTTGCTCAAGCGGACCCAGTAACGTCTCCATTGGAGACTTTGTTGTTACTGTGTTTGGCATATCGAATACATCACGGGTAGCTTGCCAGGCTCTGCCGTGCAGGCGAGATACTCTCGGTAGCTTGCCGAGCTCTCCAAGAGGGGTAGAGGAATTGAACTCACATTGGCCATGTTGGCTTCGTCCAAGGCAAACGCCCTACCGCTGTGCTATCGCTCCAGCCCAGAGACTAGGATTAAAAAATAAATAAATAAACCCAGCCATGATGGTGGCATGAATTACAGTTCCCAAAGATACACAAATCTGTGTGAATGGAACCTGTGGATGTTTCTTTATACAGAAAATCTTTTTAGGTGTAATAAAGTGAAGGACCCTGAGTGGTAATTATCCTCAGTTTTCCAGGCAGCGGTACAGTGGGTAGAACAGTACAGAGGGTAGGGTATTTGCCTTGCACGTGGCTGAGCCAGGTTTGATTCCTCCGTCCCTCTCAGAGAGCCTGGCAAGCTACCGAGAGTATCCCGCCTGCATGGCAAAGCCTGGCAAGGTCCCCGTGACGTATTCGATATGCCAAAAACAGTAACAAGTCTCACAATGGAGACGTTACTGGTGCCCGCTCGAGTAAATTGATGGACAACGGGAGGGCAGTGCTGCAGTGGTATCTGGGCAGGCCCTACATGCAATGACCTTGTAATATCCTTCCTCCTTGGAAGAGGGAGGCAGAAGAGATTTGACTTGATAGGAAGAGTGGGGGACAGAAGCCAGGCTGCTTCTTTTGTGGGATGGAGGATGAAAGGTTGCAATCTTGCACAATCCCAACCAGCCTTCCAAGGAAGGCTGCTACATGCTGGCAAAAAGCAGACAGATTCTCCCCAGGAGCTGCAGACACCTTGGTTTCAGCCCACTGAAAATGTTGTTGGGTTGTTGGCCTCTGGGATTAACTTCAGAGAAATAAATGTGTGTTATTTTGAAGTCACCAAGCCTGTGGCCATTTATTACAGCAGCTATAGGAAATTCACACTCCCTCTTTCAGCATCCATCAAAATGAATCAAATTATGCTCTCTCTCTCTCTCTCTCTCTCTCTCTCTCTCTCTCTCTCTCTCTCTCTCTCTCTCTTTCTCACTCTCTCTCACACACACATATCACACCCACATTAAAAAAAAACATACAGGACTGTACCACTGTCCTCCCATTGTTTATCGATTTACTCAAGCAGGCACCCACCATTAACATCTCCATTGTAAAACTTGGTGTTATTGTTTTTGGCATATCGAATATGCCACGGGGAGCTTGCCAGGCTCTGCCATGTGGGCAGGATACTCTCAGTAGCTTGCCGGTCTCTCCAGGAGGGATGTAGGAATTGAACACGGGTCGGCCGCATGCAAGGCAAATGCCCTGCTAATACTTCCGTTCCTATTGGATTATTCATAATAGTACCATATTCATAATCAAGTTCTCTGAAAGACATAGACTCAAAAAATAAATAACCAATATACCTTAACATAAAAGTTTGCAGGCAGGGCTGGAGCGACAGTACAGCAGCTAGGGTCATGGCCTTGGACATAGCCAATTCTGGTCCAATCCCTGGCATCCCAGATGGTCACCCATGCACAGCTAGGAGGTAATCCCTGAACATCACAGATGTAACCCCAAAAACAAACAAACAAAACCGATAAGAAATTTACTCCTGTGTGTGTATGTGTGTTGTGTGTGCTTTGTAACGGTTATTATATTTCTTTGGTTTTCAAAATTGAGCTGTAATGGTTCCAAGAGTACCTTTTCTGGGGAAGTACGATGTTACCACGCCACTTTATGACCAATATCCCTTTCAGCGTCCTCCTTTTGGTTAGAGTCAAGGATTTGTTTTCACAGAACATTGTCTATTTCCTTGCTTTGCTTCCTGCTATGCCACATAGGCACGAAACACCATCTGCAATTTCTCTCTCCCCTTCTCCCTTGTTTGCTTTTCATGACTCCCTCCAGCTCTGTTTATACTGTTACCAAAGAGTTCATCTCATAACTGAGCGGGATTCCACTGTGAGTCACTACCACAACTTCTTTACTACCCATCCAGAATCCATCTGGAGTTGGATGAGCCGCCACGCTGCTGAATCCTGTAGATGTAATTCCGGGCTGAACATTCTGAGGCCTTCTTAGAATGGGGATAGGCAGATTCCCTTCCCTTCCAGAAAGGCCCAGCAGCCACCACAGCCGACCACCACAGCATATAAACGGCTCAGCTCTACACCTCTTACATATTGCACAGCAGGACCGTCAGCTCAGGAGGACCAGAGCAAATCTGGTGGGGAAGTGGTGGAAAAGCCCACCAATCTCAGTAAATGAAAACAATAACAGAAACAGCTCAATCAGCACCATCCGGTTCAATAAATCCTTAGACAATGACTTTAGTGTGAGGGACAGGCCCAAAATGGACCACCAGAATTAATTTAGCTTAACCTAACAGAACCCCGCATTGCAAAATAACTGGTTTTTCTGCCCCTGAGCAAGGAATTCAGATACAGGTGCTCCAAGCTGCAAGTCACGAGAAGGGTGGGGGGTCAGACCAGATAACCAGATGTCTCTCACAAGACCCAGGACTGCCCTAAAAAACCAGGACATTCCTAAGCACTGATGCAAATGCTCATCTTTAAACTATAGGCTAAGGAATGATGTGCTTTAAAATGCACTGGTGGAGGGATGGGTATTTGATCATTGTATAATTGAAACCCAAGCACAAAATTTGTAAGTCTACAACTGTACCTCATGGTGTCTCACTAATAAAAATTTTTTAAATAATGGATTGGTCAGGAAAGTGTGGGTTGTTACAAATCTACTGGCTATGAAATGCACGGGCTCTGCTGTAATGGTCGGTGGAGGCCTATATAAGATCTTCTTTGGAGAAGCTCAGGGTCTTGTTCATCCTGCCAGACCTGCGTGTCTGCGTAGGTGGTTCGACCCTGGCTAGCCAGTCTTGCAATAAACCCTCTTGCTGTTTGCAGTCTCTAGAGTCTCTGTGTCGTTAAAGGGAGATCACGATCCACATCCTAACATTTAAGAGTGATGTTGGTGGGCCCCACGGGTGGCTCATGTGTAGTGGGGAGGAGAAAGATGGTCAGTTTCTCCCTATCTGCCTGTGCCACCCGGATTCAGGGTTACTGGGTTCTTCCTCACAGGAAGGAATTTCAGGAGTAGACAAGAGTGAAAATTACACAGTTTTTATTTGGAGGTCTTGAAGGGAAGGAGGAAGAGAAAGTGGGAAAGAGTGGAGAGTAACTGCTCACAAGAGAACCTGGGATTCTCCAAGGGCAGAGACAGCCCCTACACACACCCCAGCATTAGACAGGAAAGTACACACCTCAAGAGGGGAGATGCAGGTGACAACATGTGCTCGGCCACAGGCCAGGCAACACATGTGCTCCGCCACAGGCAACACATGGGCTTGGGCAGCATATCAAGGCTTTACAGGGTTTCTCCAACCTACTCCTCTCACCACCACCCCCCACAGACCCCACCAGCCTATGGGGCTTTTACCTAGGTCAAAGTTCGTTGCTAGGGAGGTTACCAAGGGTGTTGGGAGTGGTGATAGTCTTCTTTGAAATTCCTTTCCTGGTCTTTTGTTCCTGCAGGAGCTTCTGTTGGAGGGAGTTGTTCCAGCTTCCTAAGGGTCTATTATGACTGGCACCAGTTCTCCATGGGGTCAGAGCTATTACTTCCTAGGAAATTTATTGCCGCCTGTTGCCTTGGGAGGGGGCCTTCCCTAACTGCTAACTGCCTGCCTACATCAGGGACACCATTGTGAGATATAACGATGATCACAAATTGACTTTCATTGATCTCTTTTCTGATCACTCATTTGCTATTTTGTGGTAACCAACAATATGAAGTCAATTTGTTTGTGCTTGCTAAGGGGGAAGGCTTGGGGTGAGGGGGGCGGGGTGGAAAAATGGGGACATTGGTGAAGGAAAGGTCACAATGGTGGTAGGATTAATTTTAGAACATTGAATGCCTGAAGTAACTGGGGTTTTTTTGGGTTTGTTTGTTTTAATAATTTTTATTAGTGAAACACCATGAGGTACAGTTGTAGACTTACTAATTTGTGTGCTTGGGTTTCGATTATACAATGATCCAATACCCATCCCTCCACCAGTGCCCATTTTCCACCACCACGGATCCCAGTATCCCTCCCACCCCCCATCCCCCCACCCCACCCTGCCTCTGTGGCAGGGTATTCCCTTTTGTTCTCTCTCTCCTTTTGGCTGTTGTGGTCTGCAAGAGAGGCATTGAGTGGCAGTCATGTTCAGTCCATAGTCTACTTTCAACATGCATCTCCCCTCCTGGGAGGATCCTCCAAACACCCTTTATTTGGTGCTCCCTTCTCTATCTGAGCTGCCCTTTCCCCTAGAATGCCCGGCTGGCCTCTAAGCCATGGAGTAAACCTCCTGGTACTGATCTCGGCTATTCTTGGGTATTAATCTCCTATTTTGTTTGAAGTAACTGTTTTATGAAGAACTTTTAAGTCACAGTGCTTAAAAAAAAAGGCAAGAGTCCCTCTAGGAATGATTTGTCTCTGAAAAAATGTGCTTGGTGCTCTATAACTTAGGAATTTATAATGGTTTTAAGAGTTCTATGCCGGGAACTGGGGTATATACAAATAGGTAAGTATACATCTCTGTAATAGTAGCATTATATGTATTATTAATATTGCTTCACACTACCTCATAGGAGTGTTGTGAAAATTAAGGGAGTTGCTATATACAAAGGTGTTTGGAAGAAAAGTTTGGAAATAAGCATAGCCGTTTTATTTATGTGGCAGAGCATTTTATTTACTCCAGGAGTCTTAGCATGTCTTCTTGGCACTAAATTTAGATTTCCTGAAATATATATCCAGTTATCAACCCTCCTGAAGAAACAGATATAAATTAAGAGCAGCAATAAATATTTTATCCTTAAGGAACGCTGCCTCTTCTTTTTTTTTTATTTTTACCAGGAACATTCAATGATTTGTGTCTTCCTGGTCCTCTTTCACACAGACCTGATAATTCATGCAAAGTGGTAGTGTGAGGATTTGACAATGGGGCTCAGGAGCATTTTTTTTTGTCCTGATCTTCTCCATTTTTTCACCCATAGTGTTTGAAGACAGAACTTCAGCCTAAAATTTCTGACCTTAAAAAAATCATCTTGTTTTAAATATGAGATTAATACCCAAGAATAGCTGAGATCAGCATCAAGAGGATTACTCCATAGTTTAGAGGCCAGCCGGGCATTCTAGGGGAAAGGGCAGCTCAGATAGAGAAGGGAGCACCAAGTAAAGGGTGTTTGGAGGATCCTCCCAGGAGGGGAGATGCATGTTGAAAGTAGACTATGGACTGAACATGTTTGCCACTCAATGCCTCTTTTGCAGACCACAACAGCCAAAAGGAGAGAGAGAACAAAAGGGAATGCCCTGCCACAGAGGCAGGGTGGGATGGGGAGGATGGGGGGGGGGTGGGTTGGGGGATGGATACTGGGACCCCTAGTGGTGGGAAATGGGCACTGGTGGAGGGATGGGTATTTGATCATTGTATAATCGAAACCCAAGCACAAAAATTTGTAAGTCTACAACTGTACCTCATGGTGTTTCACTAATAAAAATTTTTTAAAAATCATCTTGTTTTGAGAAGATATAAAGTGGAAGAAATTACAAATCCTCTGCAAGCTATTCAAATGGTGATGGAAACACTTGGCATTCCATATTAATAGATGTAAACGTTTCTAGTCTGTATAGGAAAAGGAAACTTCAATCATGAATATGGAAAGTTACTTTCTTTGTACAACATTTAAAATCTGTTTTTATATTAAACTTGTAAATACGTACCAGATAAATTGTTTATGTTTGTTTATTTGCTTTATGTATGTAATGTCAGTAGCTTATAAATAATTGCAACTGTCATTCTTGTCTATTATCTTTAAATATATTGTTTTGAAATTAACCTCTTCTTTTTTTCCTCTACCTCTCCCTTTCCTTAATTATTGTGGGGGTAACTACACTGTGTGATGAGGCTGCATTCTCACCAGGCTCTGGAGCTCCCACAGCTCTCAGTTGTATTATCTGCCTGGGCATAATCATATACTTCAAGGAGAAAGAATTGTTTGTTACTCCAGCTTTGTAGAGAAACTGAGGTATTTTTTTAAAAAAAAGCAAATAGAAAAAATTTCAGATTATGTCAACTCACCCAGAGTCTAAAGAGAATAAATGAACTTCACAAAGGCAAAAAAAAAAATCATCTCATCAGAGAAATTCTTTCCACTATAGGTCAATTAATATTTTATTTAAAATAACATTAGATGGGGCCGGAGCGATAGCACAGCAGATAGGGCATTTGCTTTGCACACGGCTGACCGGGTTCAATCCCCGGCATCCCATATGGTCCCCCTGAGCACCATCAGGAATGATTCCTGAGTGTAGAGCCAGAAGTAACCCCTTACCATTGCTGGGTGTGACCCCAAAAGCAAAATAAAATAAATAAAATAACATTAGAAAATAATAAGTTCTCTCTACTCCATGTACACTGACTACGAAGAAGAGATGAGTAAACTATTTGATTTTTAATTGCTAAAAACAGAATGACCCATATTCACAGCCCCTAGAGTCTCCTGCCTCCATGCCTGGCTGTCCTCACTGGGGCCTCTTGGAGCAGGGTGGGTTGAGTTTCCCTCCCCACCCCAAGCAGAGCCCTGGCAGCTGAAGACCTCCAGTTTCAGCCACAGCCATGCTTAAGACCACTCTCCACACGTTCGGACAAGCCTCACGCATAAAGGAACCGGGAGAGGAACCCAGGTGTGCGGGACCTGGGGCGTAGATCTGCAAGCCTGCTCGGATTGGGACTGGGGCCTCCTCCACCCAGATCCCCCATCTTCCAGTATGTAGGCGTTACACCCACCAACTGCCCCTGGCACCGTGTAATCCCATCAACAATCAAGACCCAGAGACTATAAAACCCAGCTCCCAGAATAATATCTTCTTATCTAGTTCTTACTCTGGAGAACCTGGCAGGTTACCAAAAGTATCCTGCTCACACGGCAGAGTCTGGCAAACTCCCCTTGGAGTATTCAATATGCCAAAAACCAGTAACAATGATGGGTCTCATTCTCCTGACCCTGAAAGAGCCTCTAATGTGGCACTTTTCTAAAATCTCAGGGCTAGGACGAAGGAGATGTTACTGGGGCCTGCTCGAGGAAATAGATGAACAACAGGATAACAGTGATACAATGAAAGTCTCCTGTGCTTGTCAAGGACTTTCTCTAATAAAATAGGGTTTTGGTTTTTTTTTGGCTTTTTGTATCACACCCAGCCATGCTCAGGGGTTACTACTGGCTTTGTACTCAGGAATTACTCCTGGCTGTGCTCAGGGGACCTGGGATGCCAGAGATCAAACTCAGGGCAAGGCAAACACCCTACCCATTGTACTATTGCTCCGGCCCCTGATGAAATAGTTTGTATGATCTCTTCCCTAAAATAGTTTCCAGTATTGCAAACCACAAGGCAGATATGAGATGTTACACTATATTGAGAACTTTAATATCTCTAGAGAAAGTGAGGATCTGAGAAAGGGAAGGATCGGAATTTAGGAATGGCTCCAAGGTAACACTCACAAGGCCCAGAGGCCCCTTCAGTGATTATCAGACAATTTTCAGTAGATGTGGTGCTGCCGAGTGCCCATAGAGCCAGGGATTATTAACTGGGCCACCCCAACAGTACTCCCGGGTCCATGGAATGCCAGAGACCAAACCACCATTTCCCACAAGCTAGTCATGTCTTGACCCTTTTACTACCTCTCTGGCCTTTGGAAACATTATTTTAAAAAAAGAGAAAGGCACAAGTAAAGTGTTACAGACATAGGTATTTTAGTCAATTGTGAGTCGTGCAGCAAAATCATCTATTTATATATTTTATCCTTTACATTCTCTGCAAGTATCATTTTTACCTCTAGAGAATTGTATCCTGATCTGAAATCACCTTTTTAATTCTTGTTTATTTGCCTATTCATATGGTTATTGCAAATAGAATCATGTCACTTCTTTACAAAAGCTCTGTAGCACTGTCCTCCCATTGTTCATCAAGTTACTCGAGCGGGCCCAGTAATGTCTCCATTGTAAGACTCATTGTTACTGTATTTGGCATATCGAATACATCACAGGGAGCTTGCCAGGCTTTACCATGTGGGCGAGATACTCTCGGTAGCTTGCTGGACTCTCCGAG
This sequence comes from Sorex fumeus, assembly GCF_029834395.1. Lineage (NCBI taxonomy): Eukaryota > Metazoa > Chordata > Mammalia > Eulipotyphla > Soricidae > Sorex > Sorex fumeus. Next base: position 430,195 of record NW_026606062.1, read on the forward strand.
AGGGGCAGAGGAATCGAACCCAGCTCGGCTAGGCCGGCTGCATACAAGGTAAACGCCCTACAACTGTGCTAAAATAAAAATCTCTGACTGGTCCCTCATCAAGATCACAGGTAAAAGCCAGTTCTGCATCCTGCCAACTTCTCTGATCCCATCACATCCCACTTTCCCTTGCCAGTCACACTCTCATCACACACGACTTCGGTCTGTCTGCAAACACTCAGAATTTATTTCCAACTTAAACGCTTTGTCTGGGCTGTTCCCTCTGGCATTGATGCTTTTCCCTTTGTCTTCAGCAGGACCTATGGCTGCATAATAAACAAAGACCCCCAAGTCCAGAAGTCTGCACTGTGCGAGATAGCGACCCTCCCCATAGCTCCTTGCTCTGGAATCCTGCACACCCCATTTGATAGTTTTCAGAGAATCAAGCACATTATTGCACCTTCAGAATGGGAAAAAGTATCAGGGGCAATCTTTTTTGTTCACTAATGAGATACAGGAATTGGAATGGAAGTGATGATCATAATTAAAAGATGATAGGATTGTGTGCATAGAAATCCCAGGGTGAGAGATTGGAAAATTTAGCAAACCCTCTGAATCAATTTGCAAATATTAATGATATAGATGCAACACTATTCCTGCAACACAAAACTCAAAAATGATGGTTTAGATAAGGCCATCTATAATCACATAAAAATAAGCAAATAATGACTATGCTTTGTGATTGATGACAGATGACAGTAGTGTGTAAACAATTGGTTTTCTGTTAATTGGGTAATATCCAACATTGTCAAGAGAGTGCTTGCTTACTGAATGGGGCTAATGCAGTTACAGCAACTTTTCCCCTCTAATCATTCAAACCATAGATAAATTAACAGTAAAGAGAATGACCAAGAACATAAATTATAAATAGCACACTTCTACATTTTAATTGGTTTTTGTTTGGGGTGTGATTAGTTTTTTTTTTTTGGTTTTTATTTTTTGTTTTTTTGTTTGTTTGTTCTTGCTTTGGGGTCACACCTGGCAGTGCTCAGGGGGTTATGCTTGGCTTTGTATTTAGGGTGAGTCCTGACAGGCTTAGGAGATCATATGGGTGTCATCAAACTTGGGTTGGCCACATGCAAGGAAAATACCTTCCCTGCTGTATTATTGCTTCAGTCCCAGGCTTATACTTCTTAGGGTAGCAAAAATTTTGGTATGAAAATTCCTATGGCATGACTTTAATTTAAAATGACTAACTGGGACTGGGGAGAAAGTTACAAGGCTACAGGGCATGCTGTAGCTTTCATTGCAGGTGGCCCAGGTTCAGTGGTGAGCATTGCGTGATCTCTCAAACTTCATCAGGAGCACTGAGCACTGAGAACTCTAAGCACTGAGCCAGGTGTGACCCTAAAACAAGAAAAAGACTAAATAAAAGACAAAGAAATGAGAAAAGTCAGATTTGCAATAATGATATTGCATTAGAATAGCTTAAAACTATAAATGTTGGAATGGAGAGATATTACAGTGCCTTACACATGGTCCACCTGGGTTTCATTCCCGGAACCACATATGGTCTCTCTGAAGCCCCTCCAGGAGTGATACCGAGGTGCAGAGCTGGGAGAAATCCTTGAGCTCGGCTGGGTGTGTCCCCCAAACTGAAAGATAATAATAAATGTCACATAGCTTAATAATTAGATAAAGCCTGCTTAAGGTCACTTTAATAATGTGTCTTTGATTGCCTTATTCCTATTAATCATTGAGTTGAGGTAATTATTTGTTAAAGTACTAGTAAAATTGAAAACATAGTGGAAATACTTGCAATGCTCCAAGTGGATCCCACCTGTGGGACAGGCAGGAACTTACATGGATGTCAAGTTTCTGTGTCCGGGGACTCTGTGTGCAACTCTTGCCTTGGCCCATACTCTGCTCTGTGAAGCCATCATCCCTATATCTATTGTGTGTGACAATGAACAAACGAAAACAGGTAAGGCAGCCCCCAGTCTGTCACCTAGGAGGTGTGATCACTGTCATATCTGGAAATCCCCACACACACAACCATGACCAGGGTATACCAGGCTCTTCCCGGAGCAGCGGAAATGATAGTTGGCTGCTTATTCAGTTCAACGAAGAGTCAGCTTTGGCCAAAGAGCATTGTGGGAGTAGAGTTGGGAAAGTGTTTCTTCCTCCCCCTCATCCTGTTCTTCCTAGAGAAAGGGACCTTCTGGTTTCCTCTGCATGTACCTTCCTCCACTTAAGAAAATCACCAGTCAGAGACTTAAGTCTACTGCTCTCTTCAACTTCCCTCCCCTCCCCTCCCCTCCCCTCCCCTCCCCTCCCCTCCGCTCCCACTCCCTTCCCTCCCCTCTGCTCCCTTCTTTTTTCCTTTTCTTTCCTCCTTTGTTTTCCCTATAATTTTTGGATGGGGTGAATCACACTCAGTCAAACTCAGAGGCTAGAAGCCAGAGTGATGGTACAGCTGGTAAGATATTTGCTTCGCAAGTGGCCAACCCGGGTTCAATCCTCAGTATCCCATAAGGTCCCCTAAGCACATCAGGAGTGATTTCTGAGTGCAGAGCTAGGTATAACCCCGAAGCATCGTCAGGTGTGACTCCAAAACAACAACAACAAAATAACAGACTCAAAGGTTCCTTCCAGTTCTGTGCTCAGAGGTTGCTCAGGGGGGTTTTAGTTGCCTTATATCCTTTTAAGTCAACATCTGTATAGAAGACTTATGTTTCCCTTTGAAAGTCCCATTCTACTCCTGACCTTACACTCGGTCCCTTTATCCCATTCTATTCACCCTCTCTTTTCTTCTGAGAAGTACTAATTTGGTTTTCTAGTCTAGGAAGTTGTTTTGTTTTATTTAGTTCATCTATGCTTTTTCTGTCTACTGTGTGAGTGAAATCATCTGTTGTTTGGCTTTCTCCACCCAGCGTGTTTCGCTAAGCTTAGTGTCCTCTAGGTCCACCCACATTGTTGAAAATGGCAAGACTTCATCTTTTTTTTTCTTATAACAGAGTAGTATTCCATTATGTCTATATTCACTCCATCTGCTTTATCTAATCATCTATGAATGAGCACTTACATGGTTTCCAAAAGTTGGCTAGAGTGAATAATGCTGCAATTTATCATCCCATCTTTCCTGTCTGAGAGACTAAACAAACAGCACTGATTTAACTTCCCAGCCATCCATCCTGGAACAGCCAACCTCCCCCGACCTTCCTGGGACTGTAATTAAGGAGAAATGGAGAGCAGGCACTTCCACGGGGTCAGCTGAAAGGGGACGCAACACATTTCCTACAGCCTTTGGGCTCCTGCCTTCTTCCCCTGGAGCCAGAAACCCATCACAGTCCCCTGCAGCTGCCCAGAGGCAACTGAATTTGCTGCATATGTCATTTCTCCTTTTTTAAAAATCCTACACACACATGAACACATAGATATAAAGAAAAACAATCACTGCCAAACATTAAGGTATTTTTTTTCCTTCCAATTTTGGTGCACAGAGAGCAAAAACTATAAAGTGTTTAATATTTTTTTAAGAGAGTGGTAGACTGGAGCGATGGCACAGCATTTGCCTTGCACGTGGCTGACCCATGTTCAGTTCCTCCGTCCTTCTTGGAGAGCCCGACAAGCTACCGAGAGTATCCCGCTTGCATGGCAAAGCCTGACAAGCTACCCATGGTGTACTTGATATGCCAAAAACAAGTCTCACAATGGAGACATTACCGGTGCCCTCTCAAGCAAATCCATGAACAACAGTGTAGTGTAGTTAAGAGGCTGGTGGGAGAGAAAGTAGGATCATTGGTGATGGGAAATGTACACTGGTGAAGGGATGGGTTATTGAAACACTGTATGACTGAGATTCAGTCATGAACAACATATCACTGGGTATCTTTATTTTTTTTTTATTATTTTTTAATATTTTTTTCTTTTCGGTCACACCCTGCGATGCACAGGGGTCACTCCTGGCTCTGCACTCAGGAATTATCTCTAGCAGTGCTCAGGCGACCATATGGAATGCTGGGAATTGAACCTGGGTTGGCCACGTGCAAGGCAAACGCCCTACCTGCTGTGCTATCACTCCAGCCCCTCACTGGGTATCTTACAGTGAAATTTTCTTTCTCTTTTTTTGCTTTTTGGGTCACACCTGGCAATGCACAGGGGTTACTCCTGGCTCTGTACTCAGGAATTACTCCTGGCGGTGCTCAGGGGACCATATGGGATGCTGGGAATTGAACCCAGGTCGGCTACGTGCAAGGCAAATGCCCTACCTGCTGTGCTATTACTCCAGCTCCCATCTTTTTTTTTTAAAGTATAATGGTGTCCTCTAGATAGAAAGCTAGTAGAAGGCTTTTTAAAGTTTTAAGAGGGATTACTCAGGAGACAGCTATACTTTCTACCATTCTTCTATTTGTTGCCTAAATTATGGAATAGTAAAGTAAAAGGTAAAGGCCCTCCCGTTGATCATCGATTTGCTCGAGCGGGCCCAGTAACGTCTCCATTGGAGACTTTGTTGTTACTGTGTCTGGCATATCGAATACTCTCGGTAGCTTGCCGGGCTCTCCGAGAGGGGCGGAGGAATCGAACTCGGGTCGGCCATGTTGGCCGCTTGTAAGGCGAACGCCCTACCGCTGTGCTATCGCTCTAGCCAATTATGGAATAATTTTGTCTTAAAAATCAAACTACTTCTCCCACGTTGGAAATGTCTCCTTGTCACTGCCAAACTGAAAATATTCACATAGTTAAATTGTGTGTTCAATTACTTTTGCTCCAAACACACCGGGGTCTTCTCAGGTATAATTAAAAACCAAACAGGGCCCATCACAACTGACAAGAGCCAGCTCAAGTAGGTGGTTCGCTCACTAATTGTACACCTTTCTCCAGCACTCGCATCCCACGCTATGTTTTATTCTTCTAGGCTGCTGTGTCAGGACTTGTAAAGTGAGGTCTACAGAAATAAACTTATATTTTTGCACATGGGGGAACATTGCCATGGTTTCTGTGGACCCTTTTAAACCTCGGTTCAATTAGCATGATCCTCTGCAAAGCAATCGGCATCGAATTTTTCCCAGGCGCAAATTCTATCTTCTTCTCTACTGATGAAACATTCCTGTCAACGGAATCTGCCTCAGTTCATTTCCCATCCGCAGGCCTTGAATTGGGGGACTATTAAAGTCTGCAACACTCTGATGTTTACATGGAAGGAGTAAAAGTCTAAATGAAAATTTCCCCATTCAGATTCACTTCCAGCCAGCATACCAGACAAATGAAACAGCTGCTCAGCTCATGGATCCCTCCTTTTGTTGCTTTTCACTTTCAGATGGAGGGTTATCAAAAAAGCCTTCCAACTCTCCCATTTTTCTGCATAATTAGAATCGGCGTGGTGTTGATTTGGAATGTTGTGTGTGTCTTTTCTGTTTAGGACCAAAGTAAGAAAATATAAATAAATTTAGACTAATGCCTCTTTTGAAGGTAGAACAACCATATCCATGGGGTAAGCACCATGTTTTCCCAATATCCACTTGTGACTTCTGATTTTCCTAATATCCACTGTGACCCTCCTATTGATGAAGCTTCAAAATCGGGTTTTACATGACATTGGGGTCCACACTTGATGTGATCACCAGAGTCATTCATTGGGTTTTTAGCTACCTTTGTGTCTGTTTTTCCTTTGTTCCATCTTTCTCAGATCTTTTTTCTCTTCTTTTACCTGGTTGTCTTTTGCTCTTTCACTGGTTTGTTAGTTATAATTCTCGATATTATTGTTTAACCGTTTCATTAAGATTCGCAGTTTTTCCTCCAAAAAGTCAAGCAAGTAGACAGAGTGTGTTAGATGAGATGTTTAAAATTTTATTTCTGAGCTCCCATTTGACCCAGCAATACCATTCCTGGGAATAAATCCCAGAGAGGCAAAAAAGTATAGTCGAAGTGACATCTGCACTTGTTTGTTCATTGCAGCACTGTTCACAATAGCCAGAATCTGGAAAAAACCTGAGTGCCCGAGAACAGATGACTGGTTAAAGAAACTTTGGTACATCTACACAATGGAGTATTATGCAGCTGTTAGAAAAGATGAAGCCATGAAATTTGCAAACAAGTGGTACTACATGGAAAGTATCATGCTAAGTGAAATGAGTCAGAAAGAGAGGGATAGACATAGAAAGATTGCATTCATCTGGGGAACATAGAGTAACAAAATAGGAGACCAACACCCAAGAGTGGCCGAGATTAGTACCAGGAATTTTGCTCCATGGCTTGGAGGCCAGCCACACATGCTAGGGGAAAAGAGAGCTCAGATAGAAAAGGGCACACCAAATAAAGGGTGTTGGGAGGATCCTCCCAGGATGGGAGAAGCATACTGAAATTAGACTATAGATCAAACATGATTTCCACTCAATGCCTCTTTTGCAAACCACAACAGCCAAAAGGAGAGAGAGAACAAAAGGGAATGCCCTGCCACAGAGGCAGGGTGGAATGTGGGGTGGGGGGTGGGAGGAATACTGGGACCCGTGGTGGTGGAAAATGGGCACTGGTGGAGGGATGGGTACTTGATCATTGTATAACTGAAACCCAGGCACAAAAATTTGTAAGTCTACAACTGTACCTCATGGTGTTTCACTAATAAAAATTTAAAAAAAAACTTTATTTCATTTTCTTCCAGGAAGAAATAATCTACTTTAGGGGCCAGAGGGATAGTACAAGGGGTTAGGTGTATGCCTTGCATGCAGTTGACCCTGGTTTGATCCCCAGCATCCCATATGGTCTCCTGAGCACCGCCAGGAGTAATTCCAGAGTGCAGAGCCCTGTGCAATTCCTGAGTGCAGTTCCAGGAGTAACCACTGAGCATTGCCAGATGTGACCCAAAAAGCAAGATAAATAAATAAGTAAATAATTTTTTAAAAACTACTTTAGGTTATTGTCAAAAACCTCATTTCTACCTGTGTTTTAAACACCATACTATATTGTCATTATTTTTATGTCAAGTAAAAAATTAACGCAATAAAATAAGTCTTTGTATTATACAGTTAACATTTCCAGTGCTCTTCATATTCCCTCTAGAATTTTATCACATGTGTTATATATAAAACTTAATTCAAAATGCACTATAAACCTAAATGAAAATTTTAACATAGTAAAACTTTCGTCACTGTCACTGTCCTCCCGTTGTTCATTGATTTGCTCTAATGGGCCCAGTAACATCTCCATTTTGAGACTTGTTGTTACTGTGGGCTGGAGCAATAGCACAGCGGGTAGGGCGTTTGCCTTGCACACGGCACACGGCTGACACAGCCGACCCCAGTTTGATTCCTCTGCCCCTCTCAGAGAGCCCGGCAAGCTACCAAGAGTATCTTGCCCACACAGCAAAGCCTGGCAAGCTACCTGTGATGTATTCAATATGTGTAACACAGTAACAAGTCTCACAATGTTACTGGGCCCACTCGAGCAAATTGATGAACAACGGGAGGACAATGACAGTAACAGTAAAACTTCTGGGAGAGCCAAGAGAAAGTTTTTTTTTTTTTAAATCTTAGACAAAGATTCCTTAACCTGGTCTTAAAATTAGAACATGTGGAGGAAAAAATCAGATTTAATCAAACTCATAAACATAAAAATAATTATTTCATATTAAAAGATTATGGATTTTCCCACTTTGAAGGTTTCATCTAGTAAAATGGAAGAACCACACAAACATCAGGAAATAAATATTTGAAAATCTACACAGGAGAGGACTTGAATGTAGAATATGTAAAAACTGCACTAGACTTGAATAAAGCTCAAACCTCTAAACAGATACTAAACAAGATCTTTGGTTGACAAGTGAGCACATTAATTGCAACTTCAATTAAAGCCATGATTAGATGCTGCTTTTAAATTGGAAACTCAAAAGAGGTTGATGATATCAAGTATGGGCAAAGCCGTGGAACCATCAGAAAACACATTCACCACTGATGACATGAAACGCTTCAACTGGGCTGGGAAACAATTTGGCAATTTCTTAAAAACACACGGAAAAGCTCACAGAGCAGCTGGTGTAGCTGGAAAATAAAACTTTGAAAAATCACCAAAACAAAGCTGTGACCTCAAACAAAAGCAACCCATTCTTTCAACCACAGAGTTTGTTCAGAAACAAGATTACAAGAGAGGTCAGGGAGAGATAGATAACAGAGGGGTAAGGCACTTGCTTCCCAGGGCATGTGGCTGCACCTGATTTAATTCCCATCTCTGTGTATGGTCTCCTGAGCATGGCTAGGATGACCTGAGCACAGAGCCAGGAATAGCCCTGAGCACCACCAGGTATGGGCCAACCACATCCCCCTCAAAAACAAGAAAACAGATGACAGGTTGGCATAATGCCCATGTGCCCTCTCAGAAGCCAAGGCTAACGAAAATGAGGACACGAGTTACCAAAACTTATGGAACACAGAAAAAGCAGTGTTAAGAGGAAAGTTTATAGCTCTACAAGCATTGCTCAGGAAAGAGGAGCGAGCCCACATAAGTGACCGAACCTCACAGCTTAAGACCTTGGAGAATGACCAACAAAAGGAGCCCAATCCAAACAGGAGGAAGGAAATAATAAAACTCAGAGCAGAGATTAACGAGATGGAAACCCCCCCAAAAAATCTGAAAGATCAATGAAACCAAGAGCTGGTTCTTTGAGAAAATAAACAAGATTGATAAGCCTCTTGTTACTGTGTCTGGCATATCGAATACTCTCGGTAGCTTGCCGGGCTCTCCGAGAGGGGCAGAGGAATCGAACTCGACTCACAAAGAAAGGGAGAGAGAAAACCCTAATTAACCGAATCAAAAATGAAAAGGGGTCATTACAACAGAAACTACAGAAATTCAAAGGATCCTCAGGGAGTGATTTGAGAAGCTTTATGCCACGGAACACGAAAACCTCGAGGAAATGGATAAATTCCTAGATTCCTACAGACTCCCAAGGCTGAATGAAGAAAACTTGGAATACCTGAACAGGTCTGTTCAGGTATCACCATCAAGGAAATTGAAATGGTAATAAAAAGTCTCCCCAAGCAAAAAAATTTGTAAGTCTACAAATGTACTTCATGGTGTGTCACTAATAAGGTAAAGGTAAAGGCCCTCCCGTTGATCGTCGATTTGCTCGAGCGGGCCCAGTAACGTCTCCATTGGAGACTTTGTTGTTACTGTGTTTGGCATATTGAATACTCTCGGTAGCTTGCCGGGCTCTCCGAGAGGGGTGGAGGAATTGAACTCGGGTCGGTCATGTTGGCCGCTTGTAAGGCGAACGCCCTACCGCTATGCTATCGCTCTAATAAAAAAAATAATAAAAATTAAAATTAAAAAAAAAACAAGGCTGACACCCGCTAAACACCTTTGGAGAAATGCTAAGTCCTGTTGGAGGGAGACAGAATGGAGGCAAGACACTACCTTGCAGATGCAAGGCACGTTGGCGCCTGCATTTTTCTGATTTATGCATACAAGGACAGAATCTTCCTAGCCTCCCGACTGCATTAAATAGTGTCCTGAAAAAAATTCTAAATAAATAGTGATCCAAATAACAGTGTTCACAAAGGTGAAGGTAAGCTGTTAAACTCACAGACAAGAGCCGTTGATAGGCCCTTAGTTGCACACAGGATGTGGGCCCCACTGACCTCCTCAGCTGCCCTTCATTGCATGTGGTGCCCAGTGACCCCTTTCAGCTCTGGGAAGAACTCTCCCTGCAACTGGCCCCTGATTCTGACCACTCGTAATCAGATCCACACTATGCCCCAACACCCTCATCTGTTAAGCCCAGTTTGATTCCTGTGTCCACTCTTCAATGCCCCGAAAGGGAGAGGAAAGCCTAAATGTTTGAATTTTACCACAAGAAACAGGAAGATGCCCACTTCCCCATCCGGCCCCCCCAACACAGACGGAAGACTTTCCTGAACACAAGAAAGAAGAGAAGATGGGGTTTAGGGACTGAGGAACTTCTGGGTGATTCTCTCTAGCACAGGGCCATTCGGAAAGATACAGTGAACATTGACTGCCAAATGTCACCTGCTACCTGGGTTCTATGGTAGAGGGAGGACGGGGGAAAATTCACCGCAGAGCCAAAGACAAGAAAATGCAAGTGTTCTTGATAGGAATAGAAATGGGACAGTCACTTAGGAAGGATCTAAAGGCGTCTCCTGCCCCTGCGCCTGGCTGTTCCTCGCCGGGGTCCCTTGGAGGGGAGCGGGTTGAGCTTTCCTCCCTGCCCCAACCAGGGCTCCGGCAGCAGAAGACCTCCAGGACCAGCCACTACCATGCCGAGACCACTCTCCGCACACATGAAGGTACTGGCAGAGGGACAAAGCCACGCGGGTTCCGGGGCCGAGATCTCCAAGCCTACTCGGATTGGAGTTGAGCATCCTCCACGCAGATCCTCCAAATTCCAGTAGGTGGGGTCACACCCACCACCTGGCCCCCTGGCGCCGTGTAATCCCATCAGCGGCCAAGACTCAGAGACTATAAAATCCAACTCCCGGAACCGCACGGCCGCATTTGCGGCCGCACAACATCTTATCAGGACATTCTTTTTATGACATCTTATTATCTCATTCCTACTTTGGACAAACTGGCAGGCTACCGAATGTAGCCTGCCCACAGGGCAGAGTCTGGCAAACTCCCCGTGGCGTACCAAATATGCCAAATACCAGTAACAATGATGGGTCTCATTCTCCTAAAGAGCCTTGAATATAATCTCAGGACTAGGATGAAAGAGAGTTACTGGGGCCTGCTCGAGGCAATCGACGAATAACAGGATGATGAATGAATGAATGAACGTCAGGTGGGGTTTCCTGCAGCCCCCACCCTGGAGTACCTTTGACTATGAGTGTCAAAGTGAAAAAGGTAGAGCTCTATCTGTTGACTCAACTGAGCTCTTTGGAGTCAGGAGTTGTGACTAGAATGAATGACAAATGACAAATCAGAATGCCGGAGTGGTTTTCAAGGCTTTCAAACAGGATGCTTCACCATGCATCTTGCAACAAAAGTTTGTTCCAGGAGAGGAGGGTGGGAGCCTCTTAGCCCACAGTGCCAGTCTCTCCACTGGCGCTTTCTTTCCCCACCCCCCTCTCTCTCTCATTCTCTCTCTCTTTCTTTCTCTCAATGGAATCACTATGAGATATACAGTTATCAAGTTGTTCATATCAAGTCTCAGTCATAAAATGTTCCAACATCATCCCTTCACCAGTACACATCTCCCACCATCAATGTCCACTGTTTCTCCCACCCCTCTCCTGCAGCCTGACTCTTTTCCTCTTTTCAACACTCCACTCTTGTCCAGAATGGTCAATTCCAACTATCATTGTCATAGTGGTCCCTTCTCTGTCTTAACTGCACTCCTGCTCTCCCTTGGTGGCCACTTCCAATGGACCAGTCAGTCCTCCACTGGCTCTCCTGAAGTGCTTATTATTCCTACCTTTGATGAGACCACTCAGTCATATGTGAGGAACTAAAAGAAAATTGACAAATGGTTTCACTCACATGTGAAATTTGAGTAACCAAAGCATAGGAACTGGCGGTGGTAGTGGGGAGCCACAAAACTAATTCCTAGACTCCACAAAAATGATGTTGATGGCAGGACAGAAAAGGGAGGGTGGTCAGCAGCATGAGAAGAGGGGTTCTTCAGTTTGTGGAGAGGCACAAAAATTTTGTAACATTATAAATTATTGATAAGGCAATGGCAGAATGAATGTTTTTGAGTTGGTGAGGTCCAATGGAAGCTTTCAAGGGGTGAGTCCCCACCACGGAGATCCCTCTGCAGTCTCCTGTCCTGCCTCCTGCCTTCCAGGATGGGTGTTGGTGCCACTTTTCTCACCTTGCAGAGACCTGAGTTCCATACCTGCATGTCAGCGCTGGGCACACTCACCGGGAGCCTGAGGGGTTTGTGCTCACCTACTGGTATTCTTACTCCAGAATCACAACCTGAAATAACAATTCAGAAATGTCGTAATGGATTCAGAGAAACCAGACAAAAAAGGAACAGGCTCTCTTCCTGGATTGTGGACCAGGATTTTTACACTTTCACATATATTTTTTTATTTTTAAATATTTTTATTGAATCACTGTGAGATACAGTTACAAAGCTTTCAAGTTTGAGTTTCAGTCATACAATGATCGAACGCCAATCCCTCCACCAGTGCACATTGTCCACCACCAATGTCCCCAGTATTCCTCTCCCACTCATCCCAACCTTCTTCCTGCCTCTATGGTAGACAATTTCCCCCATACTCTCTCTACTTTTGGCCATTATGGTTTTCAATACAGATATTGAGAGAGATATTGGTCCTTTGTCTACTTTCAGTACACATCTCCCATCCCAAGCAATCCCTCCAAGCATCATTGACTTAGTGATCTCTTCTCTATTCCAGCTGCCTTCTCCCCCAGCTCATGAAACAGGCTTCCAACTATGGAGCAAAATTCCTGGCCCTTGTGTCTACTATCCTTGGGTGTTAGTCTCATCCGATGATATTTTATATTCCATAAATGAGTGAGTCATTCTATGTCTGTCCCTCTCTTTCTGACTCATTTCACTTAACATTATACTCTCCTTGTCCATCCACTTATAAGCAGATGTCATTATTTCATATTTCCTAACAGCTGCATAGTGTTCCATTGTGTAGATGTACCAAAGTTTCTTTAACCAATTGTCTTCTCAGGCACTTGGGTTGTTTCCAGATTCTGACTATTGTGAACAATGCTGCAATGAACATACAGGTGAAGATATCATTTCTACTGTGCTTTTTTGCACCCCCAGGATATATTCCCAGAAGTGGTATTTCTGGGTTATATGGAAGTTCAATTTCTAGTTTTTTGAGGAATGCCCATATTGTTTCCAGAAAGATTGGAGTGGTTGGCATTCCCACCAACAATGAAAGATAATTCCTATCTTTCTGCATCTGTGCCAGCACTGGTTATTCTTTTTTCTTTTTGATGTGTGCCAGTCTCTGTGGTGTGGGATGATATCTCATTATTGTTTTGATTTGCATCTCCCTGATGATTAGTGATGAAGAACATTTTTTCATGTGCCTTTTGGTCATTGTATTTCTTTTTTGAGGAAGTTTCTGTTCATTTCTTCTCCCCATTTTTTGATGGGGTTGGATGTTCTTTTCTTGTACAGTTCTGCTAATGTCTTGTATATCCTGGATATTAACTGACCCCTTACCTGATGTGTATTGGGTAAGTAATTTTTCCCATTCACACACTTTCACTTTATATCAGGTGATTAGCACATTTTCACATTATATCTGGTCAGGCCAATTGTATATCGAGCTCTGTAGAGAACTGATAGGAAAAGCAAGGAAGGAAGAGTTGAGAGACTGGGGGAGAGAGTCTGGTGGACACAGAGAGTGAGCCAGCCTCCAGAGTAGAGAGAACTGACTTGTCGTCTTAGTTGTTGGGTTGGGTGGAAACCTTATCTTGATAGCACCCTTGGTTGTGCATTACTTCAGCAAACTAGGAACAAGCAATTTTGATATGCTCTGTTCTGAGATACACACTGCAGCTACTTCACAGGGAGTGATGAGGGTCAAGGGCCTTAAAAAATAATATTTGAGGGAGCTGGAGAGATAATATAGTGGGTAAGGTCTTGCCCTTGTATGTGCCCGACCTCTGTTCGATCCCATGAGCCCTGCCAGGTGTGAACCCTGAGCACAGAGCCAGGAATAATCACTGATCACTGCCACTCGTCGCCCCCAAAGCAATAATAACATTAACAACCACCACCACAACAATAATAGTAGATCTAAACTCTGAACTCTGGGTGACAAATGAACTGAAAGATCCGGTAGAAGAAGATTCCAGAAAGAAGTAACATCACCAGGACATAGCAAAAGTTAACTTCTTAGGAATTTAGCAATGATGAGCCCACAAGTAGTTTTAAAAAAATAATGACCAGGCCCCAGGATATTAAGTGAAGACAGGTGTCCTCTCTTTGACCTTAAGTGGAGACTATTTAAGTTATTAAGTTACAGCTTAACCAACCCCTGATGGGCATTACTGCTCCCATTATCTATTGGTGAGCACTGATGAGAGGAGGAGCATGGCTGTGACCTCTATTTACTACCACGAGTTGATATTAAGTGCCTCTTGGTTTACCTGCAGCCTTCCCTAAAATACCATTTAGGATAAACGTGTTCATTCAACAAAGCTTGCTTAAGCACCTCTTCTGTTTAAAAAATCTCTGTAGGACGAAGGTTGAGAAATAAAACCTCCTGGTTCTTCAGACTCTAGTGATGAACAAAAAGCACTTAACCTTGAGGATTTGATGAATACTCCAAGAGGCACAAAATCAGTGCCTGCCCCAGGAGGGCAGTTTCGGTAGAATCCTTCTTTACCTAAGATTTAGTGCAGCAACCAGCCAAGAATCCGTGGCTATCAGAAAACCAGTTAATGTCAGAAGAGAAAGAGAGGTCTTATAGAGGCAGAAAAAACAAGCAAGCAAAAGAAGTCACCGCCTCATTGTGAGTTTTCCCAATTCCGCACTCACCAGGGTGGTTTGGAAAATTAGATTCCCAGGCTGCTCATTTCTTTCACCAAACTTCTCTATGAATCATCTTGCAAAACAGAAGTCACAGTGACCTTCGGCAATTTTTAAATTTCCAGTTCTCAGAAACAGCAATTTAGAACTCTCGATGTGATGAAGTCATAACCCTTATAAAGCGTTTTTCTGCGGGGCTGAGGGGTTGTAGGTCACACCCAGGGTGCTCAGGGCTTTCTCCCTGTGGTGTGCTCAGAAATCACTTCAGATTGTGCTGGGGAGTAGGGGGTGCATGGGCATGTGGCATGTGCAAAAAGGGGGGTGGGGTGGGTATTCAAACTGGTTGGGGCCACAGGCAAGGCAAACGCCTTAACCCATGCAGTATCTGCTCAGCCCTAATATCTGCCCAGCCCTAAAGTCTGGTTTTTATACTATGCTTGAAGATTCTTAGCAATTAGCCCTCAACATGCTTTACAGAATGTCTAAGTCATCCTTACCTTTCAGAGAGAATAAAACTGAGTTACAAAGAGCCTCGAATACACTTCCATCTTCCTCTAGTATGGCTCTTCTAAGGGATTTTTCCTGTCAATGTGTTTGGCATGTAATTAGATAGGCCTGTTTAGGTGAGAGACAAATTCTCGGGTGAAAGATAGGAAAATAGAAAGGGAATAAATTCCATCCTCAGAAGAGAAAAAAGATCTCGAGACGGTGAGCAGAGCCCTCTGCCCGCTGGGAGGCTATGTAGGCAGTGACAAGGATGGACGCCATACATGTTCATATCTTAACCCCAGAACGAACAAATCCATCTGGGGACAAGGCAAATTGAGTTAAGGTTGTAGGTGGAATTAAGTATTTTAAGCGAGCTGAATGGGGATTTTATCTAGCAAGGATGGGCAGACAAAGCCTCCTTGAACAAGAGCTGTTTGAGTTGAGGTCTCAAGATGGAGACAATTTAGGGAGGTACCAAAGGTCAGGAGAAACCATTCGGATGGTAATAAGAACACACGAAAAATCTAAGACCCTGAAAGATTAGGGGGCAAGAAGGGTCAAAGAAGATAATGTAGACTGGAGGGAAGAAATAGAGTGTCAGGGATGAAAGAAGGGCCAGGAGAGAGATGAGAGATAGTCTGGGCAAGAGAGAGGGAGCCTGGTGGACAGTGTCTCAGCCCCAAGGGAGGCTCAGCTCAATTTACTTTCAGAATTTGAATTGCCTTGGAGAAAATGAGACTTGAAGGGATGCTGTCAAATAACCCAATAATGGTTTTGAAACACACTGATTTAGCAGAATTTCCCTTCAAGCTTGAATTTTGAATCAGTGTAGTCTAGCCATCTCGGGGAAAGACTGTGTGCCATAAAAAAAAATGGAAGTTTTTAGAAAAGTCTGTATCCTTTGGGTTAGTGGGCTGTATTTTCAGAGGAACTAAAATCAACTGGTCTCGATAGAATTTTCATAAAAGATTCCCATGAGAATCACTGTGTGTCTATGACAAACAGGCTCTCCAAGTTTCTAGGAGACTGGGAACCGCTGCTTTGCAGAAATTCTCGTATGCTTGATGGATTCTTTTTCTGATTAGCTGGTACCATAGAATATCTGTTGCAAAATTCTTGATACAGGGATGTATAAAGGGATGCCTAAGCCAGATTGTTTTCCCAGCAAAACACTAAAACACAAAGATGGTTAACAAAACAATTTACTTAAATCAACGAGTACATTTCATGAATAGGCTTTATTTTAAAATAATAATAATAAAATAAAATATGTGAGGTTGACCTTGTCCTATTCCTATTCCCTAGGAAATCTAGTCTATATACTGTTTCTATGGCAACTAACATATTGTTAGGTCATGCACCCAATCCTCCAGTATAATTAAGTTCTTATGTGTTTGGGGTGTTCAACACTTGTTCACATGACAAAGAAAGAACTTGATGCATCTCTTTAAAATAGAAATCACGCACATATGCATATAATGCTTGTCTGAGCAGTGTCCTTGCATTTGTCCTTCATCTTTATAACACTCTTGAATTTTGGTGTGAAAATGGAGGACATACTGCATAGGTATTAGAGGTCTTCTTTCTCAAAGGTTTCTCTCTCTCTCTCTCTCTCTCTCTGTTATTCCCTTTTATAATAACTCAAGCTGTTTTTCTCATGCATTGTAAAAGGTGCAATTAAATCATTATCTTGCCTGGATAGATGTTTGCCTGGTAAACTTCATCTCAAATGTGGACGGAGAGGCTCAATCTACTTCCATGTGTACTCATAATTCTGGGTGCCTATCTGGTATGTTTATGTCCAGGTAAATTCCTAGAAATTCTCATTAATGAGTATGATGTTAATTACTCATTTAAATTTTTAAAAACATTTAAAAATTGAGATTCTCTGGTATAAAATATTATTAATTTTCATTTCTGGAGTTTTTTCTTTTGGGGGGCCACCTAAGTGTGCTCATAGCTCACTCCTGGCTCTGAAATCAGGGATCATTCCTGGTAGTCGCTGGGTCCCTAAGGGATGCTGAGGATCCAATTCTGGTTGGCCATGTGCAAGGCAAGTGCTTTATCCACTGTGCTATTGCTCCAGTCCCTGATGTTTGTTTAAAATGTGTGTTATTCATTATCACCAAGAGTTACAGATAAATGAAAACCATAGGAAAAACTCCTAAATTTTCCCACTAGAGATTAATGTTTCTAATTAATTTTACTCTTCAATTCACGGGTATTATCACATATACCTCCAGGCTCTGCATTTGTTCTCGGAACACTGCAAGAGGAAAGTTGTCTGCTACCAGGAAAGAGTAAGGGATGATTTATAGCTCTGTTTAAGATACTTAGCTTTAACTAAGTCAGGTAATTTTAGTTCTTTTAATTTGCAGGTTTTAGGGGGAAAACTGCAGCTCCGATAATTTAATAGACTTGTAAAGACAAGTGTGAATGAAGTCAGAACTAGACTCCTGTTGATCAGATCTGTCTTATCTGTCTTGACTTGACAGTTATCTAGAGCTATACAGGCCCCTTCCCAGGGCACCTTGAGTGTCTCCTTTATATTTAGTTGATTTTCATGGGTTTGGGGAATCTTTGGGCTTGAAATCATAGTGCTAGCTTTTCACAGGCTGCATTAACTTAGCAAGTGGTGAACTCTGATTTTGCATGTGAATCAAACTTGAACATCTCGTCGAGTACTAAAAGCTTACTTCAGTCATTTCCATCAATCAAAAATGAGCATTTGGTCAATGGATTTTTACCTCACTTAATCATTGACTATACTGATATAGAATGACTGCATTCATTTTGTAAAACAATAGTAGTAGAAGATTAATATCTAGGGAAAATAGGGGCTAGGAGGACTGGTCCATGGCTGGAATCTACCACAAGTGTGTGTGGGGCGAAGGGTACGGAAGATAGAGAAAGGAAGAGTATGACAATAATAGTGGGAAATGATCATGCTGAACAATAACTGAGTATTAAAAGTAGGTAAAGGGATATACAGAATAACCTTTCAGTAGCACTGTAGCACTGCCCTCCCGTTGTTCATAGATTTGCTTGAGCGGGCACCAGTAACGTCTCCATTGTGAGACTTGTTGTTACTGTTTTTGGCATATTGAATACATCACGGGTAGCTTGCCGGGCTTTGTCATGTGGGCGGAATACCAGAAGCTTGCCGGGCTCTCCGAGAGGGGTGGAGAAATCGAACTCAGGTAGGCCACATGCAAAGCAAATGCCCTACCTATAAAAGACAATTTGCAATAATGTGAGAAGACTACAAAAATTGCCAGCTTGGGAAGGAGGCAATGGGGATAGTAAGCCCTGAGAATAATAGTTTAATAGTCAATAAGATCTTGATACAAACAAGAACAATTAGCGTGGAAATTTCATGAAGAATATTCTGTGTAACAGCCAACACATGATTTTCAGATGAATAGATATAGAATTTTAAGAGAACTTAACAAGAACACATGATTTTATCCTAGCACCTGGTCTCACTTGGTATTAAGTCATTTATTTTATTTTAACTAAAGCCAGTATACATGATTTGTAATAGCCACAAACTTGCTATAGGCATCCCTATAAATACCTTATTTTCTCCTAAGAACCTTTTGGAATCCTACTGATTCCAAAACCTTTCAGAATCCTACTGATTTCAAAACCTTTCAGTATTATTCAATATTGTATTGCAAACCACACTGCCCAAAATTAGGGGTGTGTGAGGGAGAGAGAGAGAGAGAGAGAGAGAGAGAGAGAGAGAGAGAGAGAGAGAGAGAGAGAAATACAGACAGACAGAGACAGAGACAGGGAGAAGCACCTGCCATAGAGGCAGACTGGGGTTGGGGGTGGGGGTTTGGGGTGATGGGAAGGAAACTGGGGACACTGGTGCTGCAAAATGTACAATGGTAGAGGGATGGGTGTTGAAACACTACAAATTAAACCCATCATGAACAGCTTTGTAAGGGTCTATCTCATAGTGATTCAATAAAAATGCCTACTGAAAAAAAAATATCATGCAAACAAAAAAAAATAATAATTGACCCAGCAAGCTACTGAGAGTATCTCACCCACTCGGCAAAGCCTGGCAAGTTCCCCGTGACATATTCAATATGCCAAACACAGTAACAAGTCTCACAATGTTACTGGGCCCGCTCGAGCAAGTCGATGAACAGCGGGAGGACAGTGATAGTGACATTGACTATGAGCTAAGAAGACCATCAACTCATCACCAGACTCAACACTGACTTGCCATTAAGCTTATCTAAATAGAACAGCTTACTTTCATGACTGATAAATAGGATTTCAGGGGGTGGGGGTGGAATGTAACCTTATATCACTTGCTTAGTGACAACACTGCAAGAAAACTTTTAAAATTATTAGTTAACAAAACAGTTCATTTAGGACTCCTTTAAATATCATGATTGTGTCACCTCTGATGTAAACATTGGGCAAATCTTCACTGATACCTTTTATGACCCCCAGTGCTTTTCAGGGAAGACAATTTCGCTTCCTGTCATCTTCAGGTCAGCATAAACTTGTACATGCACAAGTTTATGCCATGCACAAACAACATTGAACTCCAGGGCCAAAGAGATCTGAATACTGATGGAGAAAAATTTAAAACTTCAGAAAAGGGAAGGGAGGTAGCAACAAGGAAGGGTGACTTTTACCTTGTGGAAACAGAAAGGAGGTGTAAAGCTCATGCTCACAGACATTGATGTTCTGTTTTCCCCTGAGACTCTTGCCTTATTGAAAAGGCTCCAATGGGTTTCTGCTGTTTCAGAAAGGGATTATTGAAAACCCAGATTTTCAGAATGGCTACTGCTCATG
This sequence comes from Sorex fumeus, assembly GCF_029834395.1. NCBI lineage: Eukaryota > Metazoa > Chordata > Mammalia > Eulipotyphla > Soricidae > Sorex > Sorex fumeus. The sequence goes on from NW_026606062.1 coordinate 449,966, forward strand.
AAGAAATCTCTTCAATAGCTTCAGTTATGAGTTCCTCACTAAACATAAAGACAGTGTGCCAGGGCAAAGCAGTTTTTCATTGGACTGTGCAAGCATTTATGTGAAAATGCTTATAGACAAGGTTTTCTTTCGTACTCAACCCAAAGCATGGACTTAGGCCCTGTTCTCCTTTAATGTGTTAGATGTAGACCTAGTAGAGAAAATGAAACATTTCTTTTATAGTTTGCTTTTGTTGGGGAGGCCATTCCCAGCAGTGCTCAAGACTGACTCTGTGCCCAGAGATTACTCCTGGTGGGATCTGGGGAACCATAGGTGATAACAGGAACTAAATCTAGGTCAGGCTACATGCAAGGCAAGTGCCCAGCCCATTGTTCTATCTCTCCAGAATTCCAAGTGAAGCATTTCTTAATCACACATGAAGGAACTGGCAGAAGAACCCAGGTGTGCGGGACCAGGGGCGTAGATCTCCAAGCCTGCTCGGATTGGGGCCTCCTCCACCATGATTCCCCACCTTCCAGTATGTAGGCATTACACCCACCAACTGCCCCCGGTGCCATGTAATCCCGTCAACGGCCAAGACCCAGAGACTATAAAACCCAGCTCCTGGAAGAGAACAGCATAGAGTCTCCTGCCTCCGTGCCTGGCTGTCCTCACCAGGGCCACTTGGAGGAAGGTGGGTTGAGTTTCCCTCCCCACCCGAGCAGAGCCCTGGCAACTGAAGACCTCCAGTTCCAGCCACAGTCATGCTTAAGACCACTCTCCACATGTTCAGACGAGTCTCACGCATGAAGGAACCGGCAGAGGAACCTAGGTGTGCAGGACCTGGGGCGCAGATCTCCAAGCCTGCTCAGATTGGGACTGGGGCCTCCTCCACCCAGATCCCCCACCTTCCAGTATGTAGGCGTTACACCCACCAACTGCCCCTGGCGCCGTGTAATCCCATCAACGACAAAGACCCAGAGACTATAAAACCCAGCTCCCGGATTAATATCTTCTTATCTAGTTCTTACTCTGGAGAACCTGGCAGGCTACCAAAAGTATCCTGCCCACACAGCAGAGTCTGGCAAACTCCCTGTGGTGTATTCAATATGCCAAAACCCAGTAACAATGATGGGTCTCATTCTCCTGACCCTGAAAGAGCCTTGAATGTGGCACTTTTTAAAATCTCAGGGCTAGGACAAAGGAGATGTTACTTGGGTCTGCTCGAGGCAATTGACAAACAACAGGATGACAGTGATACAGTGAAAAAAATAAGTCAAAGTAAAACTAAGGGAAATCCCTAAAGTTGACCAAGTTAGCATTTGGAAAATGCTGAGTCTATATATCCCTCAGACAGAGTGTGATAGGGCTCAAATTGAGACTGCTTGATGGATGTAAAGGCCCTTTGTGATCTGACCTGGCCTGTGGATCCAACTTTGTCTCCTTCCACAATAACATCACTCCACCTATACTCATCTCTCAAGCTATGCTTTATTTTCAAAATCCCCAATTCTGCCTCTTCCATATCTGTATTGAGCCACATAGAAAAACATGCTTCTTCTTGTATGATTCTCAAACTTCTATTCATCCTTCTTCCTGAGCTCAGATTGTGTCTGAGTTTTCCTATGATTATCCCCTACTGTCTTCTGGCTTCACTATCAGAACTCCCTTTGCTGCTGGCTTATGCTCTTATTAAGCCTGCTTCAAACCAGAAAGGGTAAGCATAAGAAATATGCTTAGATTCCTATACTGTTTAGATTAATGTTTAGATTCCTATACTGTTAAGGATTACCAGTTATGAATCTAGGTAGATGAATCTACCATCTAAAGATTACCAGGTATGAATCTAGGCATCATCACAAGAGTTGATGGTCAAGGCTGGAGCAATAGCACAGCGGGTAGGGTGTGCGCCTTGCACGCAGCCAACCCAGGTTCGATTCCCAGCATCCCATATGGTCCCCTGATCACCGCAGGAGTAATACCTGAGTGCAGAGCCAGGAGTAACCCCTGTGCATCGCCAGGTGTGACCCAAAAGGAAAAAGAACAATTAAAAAAAAATAAAAGAGTTGATGGTTATTGGCAAGAAGGGGGAAAAATTTACCCCATGAAAAAAGTGGTGTGGAGTGGTTGGAATAGGGACAAGAGACAGATCACATCGTCATGGGGGTGACTGAAGAAAAGCTTTGAGGAAATCAGAAAAGAAGAGCATTTCTCACACATCACAGAGCCGACATGCCTCTTCCAGGGAGAGTAACAGGAGGGAGATCAAATGGGGTGGGCTTCTGTATTCTGGAGTACGGACTGGGGTTTTATCCTCTAAGGGAAATGGCGCCATGGCACAGAACTCTGAGTTTGGAGATGGGCTGATTTCCAAGGGATCTCTGCAGCTGCTGGGGGAGAATGAAAATGGGGGTGGGGCACGGAGACAAGGTCTCAGGCTATTCCATAATCTGACTGAGAGCAGCTGGCAGCTGCAGAAGCAGGCAGAGAGGGAGGTAGGAGCTGACAGGATGAATCCCAGCGATGAAAAGCAGACTGGAGCAAAGACTTGGGCTCTTCCCAGAATAGGCATCTTTAAGGCACGGTTTCAGTTTCCAAGTTCTGATCCAGACAAGGTGTTTGGAAACTGGAGGGTGGAATTTCTCAACCCCGAATGGAAGTTTCAAATGTCAGCAGGCAACAAACACTGTACCTTCTTCTGCACTCCTGAATTCCAGAAAGAAGCCAGTCAGAGTCTCCTGGAAATTCTTCTGTCTGAGGTTCTGGCTTGAATGGTCACCCCCAACAAACATTCAACACACAGTTGCTGCATATCAACATAATGAAGATAGGAAGAACCAAGGACGCTTTAATAGTAACGTCTCAACAATCATAACTTTAGATCCCCTCATCCCCTATAAAACCAAGATTATAATTATCCAGAAAAGAATATGCATGCTCTATAATAAAAGGGGATCAATTACTTGTACATACAACCATGGATAAGCCTCAAATGCGTGATGCTAGGTGAAAGAAGATGAACACTCTGTACAAAGAATAAAAAGGTTTCATGATTTTAATTAAAATTGAAAAGGCAAAATATAGGAACAAAAAACTGAAGAGTTTGTACAGGGTTGTACAGGGAAAACATTGCCTATAAAAGACTAGAAGGGCCGGAGTGATAGTACAAACGGTAGGGCACTTGCCTTGTATGCTACTGACCCAGGTTCATTCCCTGGCATTCTATATGGTTCCCCAAGCCCCACCAGGAGTGATTTCTGAGCACATCTGGGTATGACCCCAAATGCAAAACAAAAGAAAATTTAAATAAATAGAAAAATGAAAAAATGTCTTAGTTACCTGCATTCACCAAAACTTTACACTCAAAGGAGCAAAACTTGCTACAGATAAATGGTAGACATCATTCTTAATGAAATCACATAAATGCAACTAGCCTCAAGTCAAATTTAAAGCCAACACTTGTTTTTATGTATCTAAAGTGATTGTTTTCATGTCAGGTACAAATTTAAAAGACAGATTTCCATAGGTATGGATTCGAGGTCATTCATCCTAGAAGATGATTGTTTAAAGCGAGCATCTGTTTAATGTGTTTGTTTTTGAGGTTTTTTTTTCTATTTCAAAATGTATGAGAACAGTTACAAAGCTTTCAGGTTTAAGTCTCGGTCAAACAATCATCAAACACCCATCCCTCCACCAGTGCACATTTTCCACCACCAAGAATGCCAATATACTTCCTATCTCACCCCTCCCCCTGCCTGTGAGGTCGATGATTTCCACTTAACTCTCTTTCTACTTTGATTACATTCATTATTTAGACAAAAGATGCACCGTTATTATTTGGAATTTTCCCCCCAACAATCAGACCTGCTGAAAAGGCATGATTAAATAATTTATTACCTATCACTTGTTGTGAAGAGCACATGATGTTGCATGGCCACAAGAGCGGCCATGCAATTTTGGATTTCTGATATTTTAATAATTAAATCTGTTGGTATTTCTGCCAAAAGCCATTGGGTTCCGAATTTGGTCCATGTGCCTCTGGGGCCATGGCCATGCCCGAGAGCCAATGGAGGGCAACTCATGGTCTTGGCAGGGCGGGAAGGATGGGCTGGTACCATCTCCCATCCCATAGGGCTGCAGTTGCCCCATCATCATTGGCTCATACCTGGCTGTCCAATAGGCTCTGAGGCGGCGGCCACTGTGCCGTGGTGGGGGGTGGGGAAGGCAGAAGGGACAAACACCCTTTCCCACCCTGTGGGGCACAGTGCCATAGCTTAATGCATAGTCCAGTCACATTTCTGCCAAAAGCCATTGGGTTACAAATTTGGTCCGTGTGTCTCTGAGGCCATCGCCATGCTGGAGAGCTGCTCGTAGGTGGCAACTCATGGTTTTGGTGGGCGGGAAACTTATGTGTTTTTTTTTAATCCTTGTCAACGGTAGTTTAAAAATGAAGTTTCAACTCACTGAGGAGTACCCAGAGTATCAAAAAAAGTTACAATTTCCCTATATGAGACTCATTCTTACAACTACTAACTGACTCAGAGAATGTCTGGGATTATTGAGTAAATTGGGTCTTTTTTTTAGATCTTTCTAAAGTTCAGTAAGTTTGTCATTTTCTATATTCTTGGGATCCTGGTAAGTAATGAAAGAGTAAAGAAATACACAGATATTGGTGAAGACCAGTGTAGATGAAACAACTGGGCCTAGTAACAAGCCATGTATGAAAAACAGTTGCTGACAGGACTTCACACACAGGATTCTGTCAGTGGGGAAGTCTCTGGAGAAGACAGAAAGAGAAAAATCTGAATGCTTGAGTAGAGTCGTACAGAAAGTGCTTTTCTGATAACTAGAATGACCCACAATAAAGGACTGGCCAGGGGCAGGGTTTGGGGAACAGAAGAAATGAGCAGATCTCCAGAGTGGCCCTTCATCCTGGAAGAGGGACGGATCTATTGATGTAAAGGGCGTATTTGGCCATGGAAGGGTCTGGCAGCTCCAGAAGTTCATCTTCCCTCCTTTCAGGAGGTCTTCGCTGCCAAAACAAACTTCAGCCAGGACTACATCTGCCACACAGTTTACATATCAAGGGGCCTCCAGGGACTAATGAACAAAAGTATAGTTGAAGCTCTATTATTACAAGGCATCGATGAGATGTTTTCCATTGAAAAATAGCCAAGCTGTCCATAACATTTGCTGAGCCCACAGTATGTGAATGGCTCTACGGTTATGTGGTAGCTAATAACTGTGATTTTATTGATGTGCAAATAGCTTAGTGGAAATAACTATACAAACATAGATGGTAGAGCTTGCAACACACGTTAGACCCTATGTGGTTTTGTATTGTATTTGTAGACTCATTGTTGTACATGTGGTTCATTGGTGGCCAAGCTTGGGTCACACCCAGCGGAGCTCGGGCTTACTCCTGGATTTGAACTCAGGGATCACTCCTGGTGGGACTGACTCAGTGTACTGTAGGTTGTGGCAGGGATTGAGCCCTGCTCAGCTGCATGCAAGGCAAGCTCCCTAGGTGCTATCACCCAGTCTTGTAAAGCTCTACTGAAAGCATTAAGGAACGAGTGCTTTCCTTTCCATTCTCTGAGCAATCTAGACACAGTATCCATTTTTCCAGTTGAACTATGCATTCAGGATAAAGAAAATCACAAGATTTTGAGACCTCCAATGCAAAAGGGATCCCCACTTTTAGTTTGAGTCTATCCTCTGACTAAGATGAATATTTTTTAAATGGCAAACCACAGTTTAAAATTGGCAGTTACTGTTCTACATGTGTTAAAGGCTCTCCTGAGAATCTCCATCCTAAAGCAAACAACACCAATGACAGAACATAATTATACTTGGAAACAGGAAACTTAAAATTAGGAATCAACTATAAACATCTAGTCTTTTAAAATGGCTCTTTACTTACTTCCCATCACCCCTATCCAGCTCAGAATTATTGGGCATGTTTAGCCAAAAGACCAAGCCAGGTACTGAGACAATTTGGTTAATAAGTCAAGGATGTGACCTGAAACATTGGTTGTCATCCAAAAGCTCCATCAGCTCTAGGGTTCACTTTGGCATGAGTAGGGATCAGCTGCATCCTGGCCCATCTCTAATTCACTTCTGACCGGGGATGGGTAGTCTGTCTAAAGATAGCCTTTCCTAGAGTCGGGGAGATAACAATGCTTGTCTACAATGCTATCATTACAAGTAACTAAAGAATTTGGAACACTTCAACCATGGCTAGCACAAAACAAGTTGGAGGAAATCCACACCAAGCCCACCATAGTGTAAATATTTAACTCAGGAATAAAGGTAGGGACAAAATAGTTGGATTAGGACAGTCTTTAATCAAATCTGATTACACAAGATACAGGGAAAAAAAGCATAAAAAGGAAATCAACAGAAGTCAGACAAGCTTGAAAGCTTAGTGGGATGACTGGAAAGTCCCGAAATGCCGAAGTCTGGGTTCCTCATCTGTCTATGAGAGGGAACAAATGTTAGGATATTGTGAGAATGATAGCAGAGGGAAAAGAACTGAGGTGACAACATAGAGAGCAGGTTGACTAAGCTTATGGTTTACAGAATTGTCACCTTAGTTCTTTTTCTCTGCCATCACAATATCCCAACATTTGTTCCCTCTCATAGATAGATGAGGAACCCAGACTTCGGCATTTCTGGGACTTTCAGCGGGTAGGGCATTTGCCTTGCATGTGGTCAATCCAGGTTCGATTCCTCCGTCCCTCTCAGAGAGCCAGGCAAGCTACCAAGAGTATCCTGCCCACACAGCAGAGCCTGGCAAGCTCCCCGTGGAATATTCGATATGCCAAAAACAATAACAACAAGTCTCACAATGGAGACTTACTGGTGCCTGCTCGAGCAAATCGATGAACAATGGGAGGACAGTGATGAACTATATGGAACTTTTACAGTGGGAGTTGTGAGAATTACATAAAGATATGAAGATGGCCCAGAGTGTTAGCACAGTGGGTTAAGGTGAGATTTTATTTATTTATTTATTTATTTATTTGCATGTGGGGGTTCTGGATTTGATCTCCAGCATCATAGAGTCCTCTGAACAGTACCAAGGGTAGCCCAAGTAAAGAGTACCGGATATGGGCCTAAAAACCAAAATAAATGAAAATCAAGGTGTGAAGATAAACCTCTAAACCTCTATATTTAAAACCTATGAAAAGTCAATGAAAAAAATAAAATTAAAACTGTATAAGTCGAGGCTAGAGTGATACAAAGATAATAGAAACAAACTGGCCTAAGTTTTTATTTCCATTGTTTTTTCAGGGGGAGGCAGTTTGGGGTCACAGCCAGTGATGCTCCTGGCTCTGAGCTTGGGGTCATTCCTGGCAGTGATGGGGTCCATGTTGTGCTGGGTATCAGGTTGGGGTTGACCATACCAGCTCCTGTACTAGCTCTCTAGATTTTCTTTCTAAAAATTAATAAGGAGCACATTTTGCTTACTTAGACTTTTTGAGGGATGGACATACTTGACTGTGCTTACAGCTTACTCCTGACTCTACACTTGGGGGATCAGACCCGGGTCAGCTGCTTTCAAGGTGGCATCCTACCTGCTTTACCACTACTCCAGATTTCTGAGCACTTTCTGTAAGAAAGTGGCCTCTGTTTTCTACGTTCCATCACTCAGCTCCCTACCTCCCTCTCTCCATCTTGTCTACCTCAAAAGCTCTGTTGTCTCCATTATAATAAACAATCTCCATAAAATTACCTGCCAGACTTGCCAGGAAATAGGCTAAATCCATTTCTGAGTTAATTTGGAGTTTTAGAGACTCTGAGGGGAAAAGCATGAACACAACTTTAATTTCCATTCCACTAAAATTTTACATCCCAGATGTACAAACAAAATATGAGCCTGTAAGTCACTGCTACTATTTCCAACAAGGTTCTGTTGTCCAAATCAGCCATTTTAATGGAGGCACTTAAAATTTTTGAAGACAATCATTTGTAAAAACAATTATAAATGGTGTATGGGGGGGGGTAGGGTTTGGTTTTAGTTTTTTGTTTGTTTGTTTTTAGTTTGGAGCCAAACCTAGCAGTGCTCAGGGTTTTCTCCTTGCTTTACATTTAGGGATAGCTCCTGGGCAGGGCTCTGGGGTAACCAGCTGGGATGCCAGGGACCAAACACGGGTCAGCTATGTGCAAAGCAAACATCCTACCCACTGTGTTATCTCAGACCCTGACAATTATAAAATTTGTAAAAGCAATTTATATACAGTTGTAGTTCTTTAAAATGACTTCAAAATTATCATTATACTAAAGTTTATAAAAGTGTTTCTGTGTCAAGCATCACATTAAGAATGAGAAATTTTGAGGGCTGGAGCCATAGTACAGCGGGTAAGGCATTTATCTTGCATGTGGCCAACCCGGGTTTGATTCCCAGCATCTCATATGGTTCCCTGAGCACTACCAGGAGTAATTCCTGAGTGCAAAGCCAGGAGTAACCCTTGTGCATTGCCAGGTGTGACCCAAAAAGCCAAGAGGAAGAGAGAGAGAGAGAGAGAGAGAGAGAGAGAGAGACAGAGACAGAGACAGAGAGAGGAGAGAGAGACAGAGAGAGAGACAGAGAGAGAGAGAAATTTTAAAACAAATATGGTATTCTTACAGTCAAATGAATTATAGCTATGTAAGTTATCACCCCTGATTTAATTAAATATTTAAATTAAATATTTATTTGTGCAGATAACTTTTGACACCTGATCCCAAAAAGATCATGGTAACATCTTTCCTAAACACACTGCATACCACCAGTCATCAGAGCCTTTTTCTTGGATTTTGTGACATTGTTAACTTCCTACTCCATCACACAAAGCTCTCTCTGCAGTTCTCTCAAATTGCTATAAATGCCTATTTTCTCCCTGTTTTTTACATTTCCTTGCCACTGATCAAATGGACTAATTTCTATAAATTGCTCAAAATGAGTCTGACACAGAATAAAAATTCAATAAAGCTTATCTTTTCCTGTTATCATCATTGCTACCAGTGACACCAATTTGCTGTGCTCACTTAAGAGTTTGTGGAAGTACTTTTTTAATTTGGATTGTGTTATAGTTAGAGCTATAGTTTCCATGTAGGTCTCCTTTAATATTTTACGTTCTCTGTTTTTTAAAATGTAGAAAAAAATAACATACCAAAGAAACTAAGCACGTATTACAGCTTTAGGCATACAATCCTACTCTTGGGTAATCATGAAATGATATTGTTTAATCTACTTTTCATAATAAAATACATTTTACATCAGTAATGAATAAAAATTATTTGGAAAAAATGACACCAGGCTGCTAACAATGATTAACTCTAGGGATTGGATTGAACTAAGACTATCTTTGCTTTTTAGCATATTGATTTCAGTAAAAAAAAGATATTTGGGGGCCAGAGAGATATTACAGCAGGTAGAGCATTTGCCTTGCATGCAGCCAACCCAGATTTGATCTCTGGCATCCTCTATGGTCTCCTGAGCACCACTAGGAGTAATTCCTGAGTGGAAAGTCAGGAGTAATCTCTGAGAATCGCTGGGTGTGACCAAAACCCAAAAATCAATGTTTACAGTTTTAAGTTTTTTGTTTAATTTTTACACTGTAATGTTAAACATAAAAATTGAGTTTTTCTAGTACCCAAAAGAAGAGAGAGAGAACAAAGGGGAATGCCCTGCCACAGAGGCAGGATGGGACGGGGGAGGGGGATGAGGGGTGGGAGGGATGCTGGGACCCGTGGTGGTGGAGGATGGGCACTGGTGGAGGGATGGGTACTTGATCATTGTATAACTGAAACTCAAGCACAAAAATTTATAAGTCTATAACTGTACCTCATGGTGTTTCACTAATAAAAAAAGAAAAAAAGAAAAAAAATTGAGTGTTTCTGGGGCCAGAGTGATAGTACCGTAGTAGAGCATTTGCTTTGCATAATGTCAACCCAGATCTGATCCCCAGCACCCCAAGTGGTCCCTCAACCACTGTCAGGAGTGATCCCTGAGCACTGAGCCAAGAGTAAAACCTGAGTGTAGATCAAAATTTTTAAAATTGGGGGTGGATAAAAAATATAGTATTTTGGTCATTGATGCTTTTTTCATATGAACCCAGTTAAAGGTACTGGCTCATATTTCTGATTATATTGCTTATTACAATGAGTTCCCTTAAAACACCAAGATTGATCTGCATTGTACACATACAAATAGCATAAGCCAAATTGTACACATACATATAGCATAAGGCCAAATCCAAATCCCATGTAATTAGGGTACAGGGAACACTGGGAAGAATTCTAGCTGTTTATGTTTTTACCCAATTTTATTCCATCCTGACCTTGTTACCCAGGAAAGTTTGCTCCCTGCCTGCTTCCCTAATTCCCCGCTGCCCACCCCCCCCAATACCTGTCCAACAACACTTGGTTGTTCATTTGACCTAGATCATTCTTCCATCCACATGAAATTTGTTTTCAGCAGTAGATAGTGGTGAGGTGATACCCTCTAACTGATTCTCCAGTTACTTGGCTCACTTTTTCAGTGCTCATAATTCTAGGGGAACTCCTCTCTCTAGCTCTACCACTCTAGCATCAAGGTAAGAACCCAAATCCTGATTCCATTCATTCTTCAAGAAATAGTTTGTCCAGAAGTGTGGGTCAATTCTTAGAGTAGGGTCCAGAGAAATAGAATAGTAGGTAAGACATTTACCTTGCAAGCAGCTGGCCTGGATTCAATCCCTGGCACCTCATATGGTTGCCGGAAACTTGCTAAGAGTAATCCCTGAGCACAGAGCCAGGAGTAAGCCCTAAGAACTGCTGGGTAGGACCCCAAACTGTCTCCCAGTAAAAAGAAAGAAGTTTTTAGAAAAAAAATGGGATCAAAATAATATTAGGTCAATTAAAAGGAGAATAGAACAGGTTAAGCTACCATATTGGTACTTCGTGTAAATACCTATATAGTGATTTATAAAAAGAAACATGGATTTGCTTTCTTTCTTTTTAATAAATTGTAGTTTAGGTAGGTAACAGAACATTAAATTTGTATGGTATTGATGCAGAAAATTGCACATCTTTATTACCCCAGGCTTGCAGAGCCTGGCAAGCTACCTGTGGCATATTTGGTATGCCAAAATCAGTAACAAATACGGGTCTCATTCCCCTGACCCTGAAAGAGCCTCCAATTCGGCAGCATTGGGAAAGATGAGTAAGGAGAGACTGCTAAAATCTCAGGGCTGGGATGAATGGAGATGTTACTGGCACCCACTCGAGCAAATCAATGAGCAACAGGATGTCAGTGACAGTGAGAGTGACTACCCCCAAAGTGCAAGACCTTCCACCACTTTCCTATGTCACTTTTATTTCATCTCCCCTTTCCTACCCTCCCATCTATTGCTTGATAATCTCTGTTCTGCAATCAAAGTCCAAGGGTTTCTCATCGTTCAAGATTCCCTTGTTTTAAGAAACATCTAGCTGGTCTTCATCCCCATGTACATCACAGAGTTTCTAGAACCCCTGGAATTTTCTAAGTGAGGAGGGGTTTCTTTTGTTTTATTATTGTGATGACTTTCAGAAAGCACCTCAGGCTGACTGGGAGACCCCACAACACCATTAGAGCAATTCTTTGCAACCAGGGCCAGTCTGCAGTGTCAGAAGATTAGGAACTACTGGATTTGAGGATGAAACTTGCAGCCTTACATCCCTGACTTCAGGGATGGGAGAAGGGGTGGGGGTAGCATGGTCTGGAGGTTGAATCAATGCCAACTGCCAAGTGTCTCTGGAATGAGATCTCTATAGAAATGCCAAGGATCAGGTTTCAAGAACTTCTGGGTTGGTGAACATGAGGAGATTCTGAATAGTTGCTTATTCAACGGTTTGTGTTCCTGCCCATCCCCCCCTCTTGCCTTATTCATCTCTTCTGTCTATTCTTGACTTGATCCTGATGTAAGCAAGTGTCCTAGTAAATGAAATGTTTCTCTAAGTTGTGTGAACTGCTCTAGAAAGTGAATTGAATTCAAAGAGAGCACCATAGGAATATCCAGTCTATAATTATAGGTCAGATGACTATGGACTCCTTTCTGTCCCCAGTGATTTTCCTATTCTGGATATTTCATAGATTTCATAGAAACTGGATCAATAAGATCAATAGGATCCAATTGTGGGGCTGGAGTGATAGCACAGCGGGTAGGGTATTTTGCCTTGTACACGGAGACCCGGGTTTGATTCCCAGCATCCCATAGGGTTCCCTGAGCACCACCAGGAATAATTCCTGAGAGCAAAAGCTAGGAGGAACCCCTGAGCATTGCTGGGTGTGACCCAAAAGCCAAAAAAAAAAAAAGAAATAAAAAGAAAGAAAAAAGAAGATCCAATTGTGAATCTTTTGTGTCTGACCTGAGATTAGCATCTCAAGGTGGTGGTGGGAGGGGGCGGGGGGAGGAAGAGTCCATAGACTAAACCTTTACCCTGTAAGAAACTGATGCTGTCTGAGTAGAAAGTGTCAGAATAAATTCAATTGCAGGAACCCCCCACACCCCTGTAAACCCTGTAAACACACACACACACACACACACACACACACACACACACACACACCCATAATGTTAAAGAATTGCTTGGCAGTGTGGGAAAAATTCCACTTTTTGTGCTGGAATTGGTCCCTGAAACTTAGGCTGAAAACCTGATGAATTCCTGGCATGAAGTAATAGAAAAACAAATAAAGTCACTGAATGACCCTTCTGATTAAAAATGAATATTTCCATCACTTCAAAGCTGTTTTCTAAGAGGTTCAGTTCCAGCAACAACCCCACCCACACACACCCCTACCTCACCCCATCAGGAAAGCTGAGAAGGGACCTAAGAGGTTTTCCAGGAAAAAAGTATAAGTCATGGAATCTATTAACTCACAGTTGTTTTTCCAGAAGCGTGAAAACCAGGAATGAGCCCATATGCATAGTGTTCCTTGAAGCCCGTAGGTACCAAAGACAAGATCCTGTCCTTCAGGGCCTCCACACCAGCAAAGCACTTCAGGTATTGACCCTTTGTAATTTATGTTTAGAAAGGTATGGAAAAGCATTCCTATGAAGAGAGCCTTGTGGCCTCAAGACCCTTACTCAGGAAATGAGCAGATAGAGGGATCTAAGACCCTCTGCTTACCAAAAAATAGGCTGAATCCGTTAGATGCTGCCAAGTCAAAATCTCCACATTGATAACTTTCTTGCCTCTCTCTCTCTCTCTTCCTGATAGAAAGCTCACCAAGACAAAGAAGCAGGACACATATCTGAGGGAATCCCTTTTTCTCCTGCCTGGTTGATCTTGTAGGAAACGCTTTCTGTACTCAGGTGCCCATTCCACTCTACGATCTCTTTCTCTGTTCTGTTCTCTCTTCCACTGGTCAGAGAAATGGAAGCACACACATTTGTTCTTAAACTGGCTGGTTCCTTCATAGCATCACACTCTCTCTGTGTTAGGGATATTTTATTAATATCTGGTGCTTAACTCACAGCAGATGCTGTGTGTGAGCACAGGTTGAAGAGATTCATGAAATTAACCTCTGAGAGATTGCTGGGAAAGAATAAACAGCTCCTTGGGACCCTCAAGTCCCAGAGAGAGGAATCTGAAGTATGGAGCTGTGGCTAAAGGGAAATGGCTTCCCACTGACTGTTTGTGGCAGAAACGTCTGATTTTGACTATACATTGTCTTGCTTCTGGACTCCCAGATTGTCTACAAAGGCCAGAGGCACATATAAAACTAAAGGAAAAGACTAGAATGAGAAAAGTAAGGTGGGGGACTTTCTTTCTCCACAAAAGATACAAGTAGGAAGGGAATGACCCACTTCTTCAGATTAAACATAATGATGGGATGTGGGTTGAGGAGAAGGTACTTCAAAGAAACAGGGTAGAGTTAGAGATGGGGGAAGTGTGACGGGGAAGGGACTTCCTAACTGGTCAATGCTGTTTCTCTGTGGGAGATATGTCCCCAAGTACCACCACTTGGTTAAAAAGAGAAACTTATTGACCATCTGGATACCCACTATGAAATCTGCATCACAGTGGAATCTACATTGGGCAAGGATAGGGCACAATAATCAAGAAAACTCCTAATTCCTGCCTGATAGAGATCCTCCACCCAGATCCTTCGAATGCCAGTAGGCGGGGGTCACACCCACCAACTGGCCCCCTGGCGCCGTGTAATCCCATCAACGGCCAAGACTCAGAGACCATAAAACCCAGCTCCCAGAAGAGAACAGTGCAGTCTCCTTGCCCCCGCGCCTGGCTGTCCTCGCCGGGGCCCCTTGGAAGGGAGCGGGTTGAGCTTTCCTCCCCCCCCCCCCCCCGACCAGGGCTCCGGCAGCCAAAGACCTTCAGGACCAGCCACCACCATGCTGAGACCACTCTCCGCACACCTGAAGGTACCAGCAGAGGAACAAAAGGCAAGCGGGTCCCGGGGCTGAGATCTCCAAGCGTACTCGGATCGGGGCTGAGCATTCTCCACCCAGATCCTCCGAATTCCACTAGGCGGAAGTCACACCCACCAACTGGCCCCCTGGCGCCGTGTAATCCCATCAATGGCCAAGACTCAGAGATTATAAAACCCACCTCCCAGAACCGCACGGCCACGGATGCGGCTGCGCGACATCTTATTATGACATCTTATTATCTCATTCTACTTTGGACAAACTGGCAGGCTACCGAATGTAACCTGCCCACACGGCAGAGTCTAGCAAACTCCCCGTGGCGTACCCAATATGCCAAATACCAGTAACAATGATGGGTCTCATTCTCCTAAACAGCCTTGAATATAGCACTTTCTTAAAAATCTCAGGGCTAGGATGAAGGAGACGTTACTGGGGCCTGCTCGAGGCAATCGATGAATAACAGGATGGTCGTGATTCCTGATTCGTGAGAAAGAGAGAGGTAGTACACTTGTCTTGTACTAAAAAAGAGCAGGTAGTACACTTGTCTTGCATGAGGTGGATCAAGGTTTGGCTCGCCAGCATCTCATATGGTCTCTCAAGTACCACCAGGAGTGATCCCTGAGCTCAGAACCAGGAGAAAGCCCTGAGTATCACTGGGAGAGAAAGAAAGAAAGAAAGAAAGAAAGAAAGAAAGAAAGAAAGAAAGAAAGAAAGAAAGAAAGAAAGAAAAAAAGAAAGAAAGAAAGAAAGAAAGAAGGGAGAGAGGGAGGGAGGGAGGGAGGGAGGGAGGGAGGGAGGGAGGAAGGAAGGAAGGAAGGAAGGAAGGAAGGAAGGAAGAAGGAAGGAGAGAGAGAGAAAGAAGAGTGAGATCTAATCACCTAACACCTTGAAAGAAGTCAAAAGACGGATCACAAACTATTGTCAGGTATTCATGGTCATGGTGAGGCCCTCTTTTGTAATCAACACTTCTACATCATTTCTAGGTCACAGCCTTAGAATTTGATAATGCCTCTTGACAGTCTTCCCTGAGAAACGTTCATTTGAACCCTCAAATTTGCTTTCAGCTCCAGACATTTCTAAGATCCCCTGCTGCCTATAGATGCAAGGTAAGAACCTGCGGAATAAAAGTTAATCCTCTTTGTAGAAAGTAAAAGGCCGGTGAGTAAAGAACCTTTTGCATTTTCCATATAAAAATAAGAAATTATTAACACAGAATTTAAATAATTATTAGGAAGGTACAAAGCAATAACAAAGCAATAATGTCTTTCAATACTATTTGTTACTTTAAAGGGTAAAGGGGCTAAAGGAAAAATGATCATTTCATGGTTCTTGTTTGCATTGTTCCTTACTAATAAAATAATGATGATTGTCAATGTGAAAATCGTTGACTAGGTAACCACCATATGTTTTGTACATCTCAGGCACAAAACCATTTAACAGGTCACTCTCAATAATCCTAGCAGTTATTTTAAATAAAGTAATATATAGAGTTTAGAAGAAAGATGGAGACCCAACAAGCATTTAGGACAAGGTCTCTGTTATTAGAGAGGTGAGGGAGTACCATGGCGCTAATGGGTTATTATAAAAAGCTCACCAGAACATTGGACATCACCCCTTTTGAAAATAGGCAAACCAAATATTCTCCAAACAGCTTATATTTTAGGAAATAGCGAGAAAAAAATCTTTATTTAAAACTATTACTGAAACCTAGGCTCAAATCAGAAACCTTTAAAGCACCTATCGAAATAGCCTCCCAACTGTACTGCGTAAATTCATTCACTTCTCCAGCATAATTATAATAGAGTAACATTGTGTTGCCACTGTTATTATTTTTAAGTGACTACTTAGATTCAGCCCCTCTAAGAGAGCCCAGCAGGCTAACAAGAGTATATCACCCACACGGCAGAGCCTGGCAAGCTATCCGTGACGTATTCAATATGCCAAACACAGTAACAACAGGTCTCATGATGGAGACGTTACTGGGCCTGCTTGAGCAAATCAATGGACAATGGAGGATCGTGACCATGACTCAGATTCAACTAGAGGTAAAGGTAAAGGTAAAGGCCCTCCCATTGTTCATCGATTTGCTCAAGCGGGCCCAGTAACGTCTCCATTGGAGACTTTGTTGTTACTGTGTTTGGCATATTGAATACGTCATGGGGAGCTTGCCAGGCACTGCCATGCGGGCAAGATACTCTCGGTAGCTTGCCGGGCTCTCTGAGAGGGGCGGAGGAATCGAACTCGGGTCAGCCATGTCAGCTGCATGCAAGGCAAATGCCCTACCACTGTGCTATCGCTCCAATGAGGTCAAGTTCATATTTGAAGCTAAAAGTAATCAATTCACTTTTCTCTGATATGTTTTCTTAAGGGGTCAATCTAACAGTATTTGGGGGAGGGCACCAATTATGAGGTCCATGGCCTAGTGGTAGGGGACTAATGATTCATTGCTTAGCCCTGCAGTGTACTCGTTGAGTACCTAGCAGTTATAGAGGAGCTCCCAGGGTTCTCAGTTCCATGCAGTTCCAAGAAACTGGCCTCAGGGCCCTCACACATGCCAGGCCTGCGCTTCACCATTGCTTTGAGCCACATCCCAGGTCCTGCTGTGTTTTAAATTCCCTTACTCTTTGTTTCTCCCATTTCAAAGTAAATCACGAACTTTTTTTTTTATGATTTAAATTGTTATGGAAGAAAAGGAGCAGACTTCTGCTATGAATGCAAACCTTCTAATTAATATTGCAAGCACTCCCAAGACATATGTTTTTCAAAAGGCCGAAAAGAGAGAAGTCTTTAATTGACTTTTCCATCCTCATAAATGCTTAATTTCTAGAAAAACGACAGCATGATCCTCTTAAATATTGAATTCAATATAAATTTTCCCTAAAAGCAATAAACTCGTAGGCCTACAAATATAGTCAGGATTAGAACCAGCAGAAGATTAAAACTTTAAGGAGGTCACTAACTTTAAATGGCAGATCCCCCAAAATATGAACAAAAAGTGAAGTAAATATGAAGAACCCCTGTGGTTGGCAGAATAATGGGTGTTTAAAAAGGCTCAAGTCCTAATCCTCAGAAAGTGTAAGATGTGGGGTTGGGGGGCGAGGGAGAATAAGGTTGAAAATGGAATTCATCTATAGGTTTATGTTGAGATGATATGATAAGGATTATCTAGGTGGTGGGTGTAACCATCAGAGTCCTTATACCTGGGCAAGTCAGGTACAGGGAAGAAGGACCTTATTTTGCTGGATTTGAGAATGAAAAGTGGCCACCAGAAGTTTGTTGTTGAAACTGAAAATAGCAAGAAAAATTCTTTCTTGAAGCCTTCACGAAGAAATGTAGCCCTAAGACACACTGTTTAGCTTCTCGCATCCAAAAGTATAATAAATCTGTGTTATTTTAAATCACCAACTTTGCAGAAATTGGGGAAAAATAAGAGACTTATATCGTTTTTGAGAAATGTTTATTATTAGTTAATTAAATTAGAATTTTAGATCATGTAATAATAAATAATAATAGAAAACAATTTTTGTTCTTGGGACATAACCAGTGATGTTCAGGGGTTACTCTTGGCTCTCACTCAGGAATTTTTCCTGGCAATGCTTAGGGAACCATATTGGATACCAAGGAACTTTTAACACCAATGTGTCTTAAATTATTTCTACAGGTTGAAAGAAAGTTCTCTTGCATGAGCTCACAACCTCAAGTCTTTTATCTGAAAAAGTTAAAAAACATAAAATTTAGAACTAAAGAGATAATACAGGAATTAAGGCATTTGCCTTGCATGCAACTGACCCTGGTTTGGTCAGGGTACCTGAGCAGCTCTAGGAGTGGTCCCCAAGGCCAGAGCCTGAGTAAACCCTGAACACAGCCAGGTATGGTCCATAAAACCCTCAACTACAAACAAAAACCTAAAAAAAATAAATAAGGAAGCCAGAGTTGTAGCTAAATTCTATTATTGGTTTAGATTTAAATCTAAATTTTATCTGATTTAAAATAGTATAATGGATCTAAGGTCATTTTTTTTTGTCACGGTAATTAAATGTAAGGAATTGAAAAGTTCATTTCATTTTCTGAGATTTTAGTTTCCACATCTAGCAAATGAAAATAATATCTATTATGGATATAATTGTGACTACCCCCCCATCCCACATTCAAAATTCAGAGCTGAAGTCTCATTGCCTTTCAACTTCCCCATTTTTCGTGCAATTAGAATCAGTTTGGTGTTGCTTTGGGCTGGAGTGATAACACAGCGGGTAGGCTGTTTGCTTTGCACGTGGCCAACATGTCCGACCCGACTTCAATTCCTCCGCACCTCTCAGAGAGCCTGGCAAGCTACCAAGAGTATCTCGCCCGCATGGCAAAGCCTGGCAAACTACCTGTGATGTATTTGATATGCCAAACACAGTAACAAGTCTCACAATGTTACTGGGCCCTCTCGAGCAAATCGATGAACAATGGGAGGTCAGTGACAGTGACAGTGACGGTTGGTGTTGCTTTGGAATGTTTAGATGTGTGTCTTACCTGCTTAGAGCCCAAGAAAGAAAATACTAATAAATCCAAGATACTTAAAAAAAAGGGGGGGGTGGGGGCTTTTCCCTCTGGAAAGAAAGATGGCAGCCACTCTGGAGCTTTGTGGAAAGCCAGGTACGAGCCGGTCGTGATGGGGCGACTGAAACCTCATGGGAAGGGGGGGCGTTCCCGGCTCGTCCTTCACGCCCTACCAAGGTCACAAGTTGCCCCCCCCCCCCCCCACGAGCAGCTCTCTGGCACGGCCATGGCTCCAGAGCACAGAAACCAATCTCATAACTATCTGACTCTCAGCAGAAATACTTCTGGGGTTAATAAGTAAAATACCAGAAATCCAAAATCACGCAGCCGCGATAGCGGTCATGCAACATCATTTGATTCCTGTGACCAGCTGTAGAAAACAGATTATTTCACAATGCCTTTTCAGCATGTCTAATTTGGGAGTGTAAACTCTAAATAATAATGGTGCATCTTTTGTCGGAAAAAAAAAAGGGGGGGAGCTGGAGTGACAGTACAGCAGGTAGGGCATTTGCCTTGCACATGGCAGACCCAGGTTTGATCCCTGGCATCCCATATGGTCCCCGGAGCACAGACAAGAGTAATTCCTGAGTACAGAGCAAGGAGTAACATGCATCGCTGGGTATGACCCAAAACGCAAAAAAAAAAAAAAGTCCAGGATACTGCATGGGATCCTTATCCAATCTGAACTGGAGTTCTTATTTAGGGAAAGCTACATCATGGGCCCTCCAGTCCAAACAGTCAAGCCTGTGAGGAAAATGCCCCTTGCTAGCTAAGTTAAAAGGCCAGAAATGTTCCACAAATGGGTGCAGTCCTTCTATGTCTGTCCCTCTCTTTCGGACTCATTTCACTTAGCATAATACTCTCCATGACCATCCACTTATAAGCAAATTTCATGACTTCATCTTTCCTAACAACTGCATAGTATTCTACTGTGTAGATGTATACCAAAACATAATATGAGACTGACACCCAAGGACAGTAGACACAAGGGTCAGGAATATTGCTCCATAGTTGGAAGCCTGTCTCGTGAGCTGGGGGAGAAGGCAGGTGGAATAGAGAAGGGATCAGTAAGTCAATGATGGTTGGAGGGATTGTTCGGAATGGGAGATGAGTGCTGAAAGTAAACAAAGGACCAAATGTGATAGCCTCTCAGTATCTATATTCCAAACCATAATGCCCCAAAGTAGAGAGAGAGTGTGGGGGAAATTGTCTGCCATAGAGGCAGAGGGAGGGTTGGGATGGAGGGAGGGATACTGGGGGCATTGTTGGTGGAAAATGTGCCCTGATGGAAGGATGGTTGTCCAATCAGTGTATGACTGAAACTCAAACATGAAAACTTTGTAACTCTATCTCACGGTGATTCAATAATAAATACATAAATAAATAAAATTTTAAATTTTGTAGTTAAAAAAAGGCCGGAAATGTCATGCCTGGCCCCAGAAGACACACTTCTCTGAGCACTATGACTCCTGGCCCTAGAGCTGTGAGAAATAAACTGCTGTTTATTTTTTTGCTTATTTTTGTACTTTGCTTTTTGGGTCACACCCAGCGATGCACAAGGGTTACTCCTGGCTCATGCACTCAGGAATTACTCCTGGCAGTGCTCAGGGGACCACATGGGATGCTGGGAATTGAACTCGGATAGACCACGTGCAAAGCAAATGCCCTACCCATTGTGCTATCGCTCCAGCCCCTAAACTGTTAAGGAATGTGTGTTACACTCCTTTAACATCACAACTCTAGCACACAAATCCAATATTCAGTTCTAGGAGTGAATAGACATAAGGTAAATAAAGGAATAAACAGGCTCATATGTCAGAAGCATTACATAAGAGTAAGACAAAGAACTGAAAAATATTTTCTAATATTTGAAAGATTTTTTTTCACTCTCAAGGATTGAATCTGTGTCATCCAATACTATCTCTTTGTTTATCTAGCAAATTTTTACAGACCAAAAGGGGAATGCTTTTGTCCCAGATGTAAACCTCCTAATTAATATTGCAAGCACTCGAGGGACACACATTTTCCAAAAGGCCAAAGTTATTTGTCTGAAATCATCTGGAAATCAAGGGTCTGGTAATTGGCTAATCATTGCAGTTACAATTTATTCCTACAGCTGCTGGTTGAAAATACGTTTTAAGAACAGAACATTGCTGCAGCTATTTAAGAGATGGGACAGTTGCTAAATATTTCCTTGGAATATAAAACAAAGCTTCCTGAATCCATACCTTCATGTATGGCTACCAGATAGAACATAAGATGTACAATCTTCAAGTAAATCATAAAATAGTAACATTTTTAGCAAAATATTCCTTCTCTGAATATAAAGGATATTCTGCTTTTAGAATTAAAGGCCACACGTCTTTAAAAGAAATTTCCTTCTTATGTCTGTGACATTTTTCTTAAACAGATTTGTTCAAAAGGTCTATTTCCCAGAAGCGATTTAGTTCTTTAGGATAAGCCCTAATGGTGATTCCATTTCTTCTGTAAAAAGTCAAATGGTGTTATATTTTCATCATGATAAGGTATAGAGGAAACATCCTCTTATCAGAGTCACTCATGAAAGACCCGCACTTTCCTATGATAAGCCACAGAAAAGTCAGCTCTCCTTAGGATATTCAAGGGAGAGGTAGACTTGGGATGGACTGTTGGAAAGGTCAACTCTCCTTAGAATAAACAATAAAGGGATTTTTTTTACTCCTCATAATAAGCCACAGAACAGACACTCATTAGGATAAGTTATGAAGAGGTCATTTCTCCTCAGGATAAGTCATGGAGGGGCCGTTTCTCCTCAGGATAACCTTGAGGTTAATCATTCATGTATTGACAATGCTGAAATTATAATGGCCACTGTATCTTGTATTTCTTTTCAAATGTATTCCAGGATCTAATGGCCCTCTTTCTATGTGACTCCTATTTCTGCTCACCCCCCAAAGCAAGTGAAGTATTGTTGCAAGGATAAAAGAGTCTACAAATTTCACAATCCATTATGATATATGTCCATCCTCATATGAAATTCTTCTGCTTACTCCAAAGTCAAGTCAAACATTTTCTCTAGGTTAAAACAATCTAATTTTTTAAATTTCTTGGACTCCGTGCCAGGCTGTTTTCACTCAGGGTGCCCCGGAGGGGAGTGGGTGAGTGCCCTCCCTGCCCCAAGGGACCCAGGTCCAGCAGCCGACCTCTACTACCCAACCACCGACACACTCCAGGCTGCTTTCCACATGCTCAAGCTGAGCCTCATCACATATGAGTGAACATATTTCTGGACACATCATAAGACACTCCCTACCCATTTTCCATAATTACCACACCATATTTGATGGGGTTCAGACAGTAGGCAACAAATTATAGAAATATATGATATATATATGTATCACAATCACGATCATCCTGTTGTTCGTCGATTTCCTCGAGCAGGCCCCAGTAACGTCTCCTTCTTCCTAGCCCTGTGATTTTAAAAGAGCCATTTCAATGCTCTTTCAGGATTAGGAGAATGAGACCCATCATTGTTACTGGTATTTGGCATATTGGGTACGACACGGGAAGCTTGCAAGACTCTGCCGTGCGGGCAGGATACTTTTGGTAGCCTGCCAGGTTCTCCAAAGGAAAAATAAGATAATAAGATGCTGCGCGCGCTTCCAGGAGCTGGGTTTTATAGTTTCTGCGTGTTGGCCATTGAGGGGACCAACCTGGCGCTGGCAGCAGCTGGTGGGTGTGACGCCTACCTACTGGAAAATGGGGGATCTGGGTGGAGAGAAAACCCAGTTCCAAGCCTAGTAGGCTTGGAGACCTCAGCCCCGGGACCCGCATGCCTGGGTTCCTCTGCCAGTTCTTTCATGCATGAGGCCCATCCAGACGTGTAGAGAGTGGTCCCAGCATGGCCATGGCTGGCTCCGGAGGTCCTCAGCTGCTGGGGCTCTGCTCAGGGTGGGGGGGCAAAGAGAAACTCAACCCTCCCCCCTCCAAGGGGCCCCAGTGAGGACAGCCAGGCGCAGGGGCAGAGCAAGCCCAGCAAGCTCTCGAGAGTATTCCGCTCACATGGCAGAGCCTGGCAAGCTGACCGTGGTGTATTCGATATGCCCAAAACAGTAACTACAATGAGTGTCATTCCCCTGACCCTGAAAGAGCCTCCAATACGTTGGGAAAGACGAGTAAGGAGAGGCTGCTAAAATCTCAGGACAAGGATGAATGGAGACGTTACTGGTGCCCGCTCGAGTAACTCCATGAACAATGGGATGACCATGATACAATGAAAACAATCTAAGAGTTTAACTCATGCATTATGGCCATATCTTCAGTCTATGGGATTCATCTCCAACATGTCAGTCATCGGAAATTCTGTTCTTAATATAATAATGAACACTCTTTACAAAGTTTACTTACATCTCCTCACATTCCTGTTTGTGTTCTCTGAGGGAAGGATTACCCGGAAGATGGCGATTTGCTCTGACCTAGTCCAGGCCTATTCTCTGATTGAGCAGAGATCGGGAGACCCCTCCTGCTGCCATTGTGAGCCTTTCTTGATGTGACAGCTCCCATGAGGGATGCAGCTGCCTTGGACCCAACTGCCTCCTCCCCAGACCCTGAGACTTGTGAAACTGCAGGCTCTGTCGATCCTCCTGATGTGGGTGATGGGACTATGGGCTCAGCTCCAAGATGAAAGAATCAGGATGACCCAGAGGTTTCCAGGGTTCTAGCTTTGAAGCTTGAGCCACCTAACAGTGTCTTGTTCCCTCACCTGACCTGAAGTTTTATTCAGGATTTAGATACCTTTCACACTGGAAGAATCCAGATTTCCCCCAAATACGTCTGTGCTAGAACATAGAGGATATGTGTTTGACAGGTGTCAATCTGCCCTCTTCACTCTTATCCCTTCTTATGGGACCTTATAGATCCCTCTATTATACCTTATAGATCCCTCTATTATACCTACTCTTGCTTGTCCCCGTGGAATCCAATTTCCCTCTCCCATCCACACTTCTATCCAATAGAAAAAATATATCTATTCAGGTCTCCCAAAAAGGAATTGAAAGAGCTATGCTTGGAGTATCACGTTTCACTCAAATGAGAGAAAGAATCTGGAGTTTCAACTTCCGTCGACGATCAAGAATCAGGGACGCTGTCTCGTTTGCCAAGGTGTCAAAAATCAGATGGGCTGGTCATGTAATGAGATTTAGAGATGACCGCTGGACTAGAGCCGTTACTGACTGGATTCCACGAGATGTCAAAAGACCGCGTGGCCACCCAACTACCAGATAGTCAGACTTCTTCATCAAGATCATGAACAATCGGTTTGAGGCTCTTCGTGTTCCTAGAACGAACAGACGCCATTAGGCTACACTAGCCCATGACAGGGACAAATGGAGATGTTACTGGTGCCGGCTCAAGCAAATCGAAGATTAACGGGAAGTCAAGTGATTGATCAAGTGATCTATGGATGCTAGAGGTTCACATGAGAGTAATAAATTATCAAAATAATACGGTAGTACCATGTCTCAGTTAGTTACCTCAAAACCACAGGATTTCTCTTAAGAAAACATTGGGAGTGGTGGAGAATTCAAGTTTATGTCAGGTTTTTCATCCCCCTGGTCTCACCTCTACAGTCTCACACATCAACCTCTAGTTGAACTAATTCATTATTTTATTACGGTCTTCTGAGCTTTCCATCATCTCCCAAGACTGCCAGAAATCTGTCCCACCAATTCATATTCTCCCTATTAAGTGTACAGAGAATTTTGAACAACTACAAAGTAGTCTAAGATGTAGGGAAAATTTTGCACAAGGTTGTTTAACATGACAATTCAAATGGGATAACATAATTATTATGTTCTCAGTGCCTCCTTTTAATATAGAGGCTTTTAAAAACTTGAAAATGAAATTAGTTTTTGTCAGAGAGGAACAAAATGTTCTCATATTAGAGCAGAGATGTGTAATCCTATTCTAAAAATCTTTACCTAGAGATCAAATGTGACAAAGTCTGAGACTGCCTGTTTCAGAAGTATCAGTCTACTAGAATTTTTATGCCTTTCCCAGATTCATGTGGATGATGGGTGTTTAGTCATAAACACATACCGGTTCCAATAGAATAATTAAATGTAAGTAACCATAAAACAGTTCATTATGGAAAATTGTAGAAAGAAGAAAAATTTTAAATCAACTCTGAAACTAGAAAATTATACTTACCCAAAACAAGAGTTTTTCTTTCATTTTTTTTGTAAACTAGATTATATATGGTTTATTTCACTATTCAAGTAACAATTTAATGAACCCATTTGAAAGGCAGCCCAGTTTGCTTTAGAAATGGGTAAATATCTGCTGTGTTTCCCAGGAAAACCTTCATGGACCTATATCATGTGTCAGGGGCTTGAGGGCAGACCTTGAATAGTCAGTGGACTTAACAATTAATTCAACAACTTACAGGAAAAAAAATCATGCAGAATATATACTCACTATAAAGATTTACTTTGGTTTGGACTGAAGTCTGCTGTCCAAGTATATATATATATATATATATATATATATACATATATACATATATGTATGTGTGTGCATGTGTGTGGAGAAAGAGTAGGGGGCATGTTTCTCAACCACACTATAAGAAAGCTTGAATAAGAACCACCAATAAGACTCATGTTAGTGAGTTCCATTTTCTCTCCATGATGGCTCTGAATTTGACAAGAAATTGTCAAGACTTGGGCTGTAGAGCTGGAGAGATAACTCAAAGGATTGACATGTATGCTATATAGGTGGGAAGCCAGTCACGTCTGGTGGTTTCCAGCAATGCATGGTACCCAGAGCACCACCAAAGCTATCCTGAGCAACTCATCCACCTGAGCACCTGTGGCCTCCAAATAGAAGAAAACAAAACAGATCAGTCAAGTCTTGCCTCCTGCTGATAGAGAGACTGGAAATTCTTGAATCCCTGTAATAAAGGCATAAATACAATTTGCTTATAACAATTAGAGTAGAATGATATGTTTGATGAAGCCCACAATACAAGTGTCGAAACTATCTGCTCCACCTACTTTGAATAAAATGCTCAAATGATTAAATGTTCAATTAATTAAAAAGTTAAAATGCTAAGCTCATCTCTCAGTCTTATTTCAGAGCATCATAAATAAATCTTCTAAAGAGATCAAGTAGCCACAAAAATTTCTCAGACAGGGGCTGAAGAGATAGTATAGAGGATAGGGCACTTGTATTGTACCCAGCCAACCCAGGTTCAATACCCAGCACCCAATATGGCCCCCCCAAACCCTGGAATCAACAGGAGTGATTCCTGAGTGCAAAGCCAGAAGGAACCCCTGAGCATCACTGAGTGTGTGGCCCTAAAACAAAACAAAAGCAAAAAATAAAATAAAGATTTTCTCGAACACCCATTCCCAGGCAAAACCTCTGGAAAGATCTCAGAGTGGAGCCCACCCAAATCCCTGGCAACTACTCCCACACCTAAAAGATGCCACTGTACCCCAGTGCCTCTGACCAGATCCCACTGGACCAGAACCTCCACAGAGAACCTAATCTGCCAAAAACTTCAGGTATGTGATGCTTTGTGGATGAAAACGTCAGGCCTTCTCAGAGTCAAGATGGACAACTTTTTCCACCCCACCACCCCCACAGTTCTGGAAAGTCCTAGCAACCATGCCCATGTCCGACCCCTATGACCACCGTCATGTAAACTCATCTACTAGTCATGTTCCAGAAACTCATAAATCTTGAAGGAGATCAACTAGCTGCTTAATCTTCTTCTCAAACACCCATTCTGGGGGCTGGAGCAATAGCACAGCTGGTAGGGTGTTTGCCTCCTAAGGGGCAGACCCAGATTCAATTCCCAGCATTCCATATGGTCCCCTGAGCACCGCCAGGAGTAAATTCTGAGTGCATGTGCCAGGAGTAACACCTGTGATCTCCGGATGTGATTCAAAAAGAAAAAAAAAATGATTCATTCCCGGCTGAGATCTCCAGGGTGATCTCGGAAGTGGGCGGGCCAGCACCCACCCTAACCAAGCCCTTGTAGCTGCTCCCTCTCCCCAGTGCTGCCACCATGCCTCCAGTCCAACTGCTCAGTTAAATATTGTGAGTTTTCTGGAGTGCACAACTGCATTTAGGGCTGTGTGACATCTCCAAACTCTACCACACTGATGTCCCAGTAGGAGAACAGCGGATTGGACGGACTGTCATCCAGAATCCAGCCAATCTGGATTAACAAAAGCATTCATAGAGAAAGGCTTAACTTGCAGCAACAGCTTAGTAACCCCTCAGACAAGAACTTAATGTCCTCATAGCGAGATACATCAATTTTTACAAATTTTTCTTTTCACGGGCTGGAGCGATAGCACAGCTGTAGGGCGTTTGCCTTGCACGCAGCCAACATGGCCGACCCGAGTTCGATTCCTCCGCCCCTCTCGGAGAGCCCGGCCAGCTACCGAGAGTATCTCGCCCACACGGCAGAGCCTGGCAAGCCACCCGTGATGTATTCGATATGCCAAACACAGTAACAACAAAAGTCTCCAATGGAGACGTTACTGGACCCGCTAGAGCAAATCAATGAACAACAGGAGGACAGTGACAGTGACAGTTTCTTTTCACAAATGAAAATATTGTTTGATCCTTCCATTAGTCGTTTTATGGTAACAAGCAATATAAAATAAATTATTGTGGGCCTGCCTTGGGCTGAAGGCTTGAGGGGTGGTTGGGAAAATGGAGACAATGGTGGAGGGAAGTTGACGCTGGTGGTAGAATTGGTGTTGGGATATTGACTGCTTTTAACAAGTCATCATGAACGATTTTGTAAACCACAATGTTTAAATAAAGTGGGGAGGAAATAACAAATAAAAAGTTAAAATGCTGGGGCTGGAGTCATAGTACAGTGGGTAGGGCATTTGCCTTGCACACAACCGACTCAGTTTGATTCCCAGCATCCCATATGGTCTCCTGAACACCATCCTGTTATTCGTTGATTGCCTCGAGCAGGCCCCAGTAACGTCTCCTTCATCCTAGCCCTGAGATTATATTCAAGGTTCTTTAGGAGAATGAGACCCATCATTGTTACTGGTATTTGGCATATTGGGTACGCCATGGGGAGTTTGCCAGACTCTGCCGTGTGGGCAGGCTACATTCGGTAGCCTTAAAAAAGGTTTTAAGGGCTGGAGCCACAGTACAGCAGGGAGGATGTTTGCCTTGCACACAGCCAACCTGGGTCCATCTCCTGAACACCGCCAAGAGTAATTCCTGAGTGCAAAGCCAGGAGTAACCCCTGTGCATTGCCCTGTGTGACTGAAAAAAGCCAAAAAAAAAGTTAAAGCGCTAAGAAGTTGTACTTTTTGGTGAACAATGACATTTCTGCAGGCAGCAGGAAGCAAGAGACGCTGTCAATTCTGACGTGTCTTTTGAGTACATGCTTCATTTTCCGCATTTTACGGTACTCTCCAGTCCCAAGACAACCTTCCTTTGTACACTGTGCCTGCTACAGACCCCAGAGCCACAAATAGATCAGCCTGACTCAGAGATAAGCTCACATTACCTCACCATTTTCCAGAAATTCAGAGACTCCTTGGTCAATTTCATGGATGGTATTTCCAGTCTTTCTAGTATGCCCATTATATCCATATTAAGGCCATGTGAGTTTGGATGTCAAATTATTCTAAATAACAATCTCACATGGAACTGTTTTTATTGGGGTTTTCTCTACGAACTGAGGAAATTTGTTTGTGCTAAGGTAGTGTTTAATCCTCAGTACAAAGAGAAATGTTACAAAGACACACATTCACACACACACACACACACACAAATTCCTTCCTTCTGGATATACAATTTCAAGCAGGATAAATGAACCAAATGACTAATGTAGATATAAAAATGAGCTGAATATATAAAAAGACAAGTCCCAAAGAATGGACAGCTAATGGACATAAGAAAAATAGAGTACTAATCATAAAAATGTAAATAAAGTTATGATTTATTTTTCCTATCAACCTGTCCCATATTTCATTTCCATAGTTATACTAAATTTTGACAACAGCTAAATGAAGCAGACACTCTGGTGTGTTATTAGAGAGTTTAAGAATCTTTCTAGGAGCATCTGGCTGCCTGTATAAAGAGCCTAACAAAACGAAAATGAGCTTTTATCCATGAAGCTGAGAGGGCTAGAGAAGTTTTACAGTGATTAAGATGTTTGCCTTCTCAAGGTCAACCAAGGTTGGAGTCCTGGTGCCTCATATGGTGAGTTTGCCCATTATATCCTTTTTACACCCATGTGAATTTGGTTGTCAAATTATTCTAAATAACAATCTCCCAGAGAACTGTTTTTATTGGGGTTTTCTCTAAGAACTGAGGAAGTGATCCCTGAGCATAGAGCAAGAAATAAAACTGGTCATCAATGACTATGCTCTGTCACCACAAAAAATAATATTTTTAAAAACCAGAGAGGTAAGCTTTGAGAGTTTAGAACTGAACCTGCTAGTGGACCCAAATATCCATCATCCTCTTCTCCTCACAGAAAGACACAAGTTCAGCTACCCTCATAAAAATTAAGATTATTGGGGCCAGAGCCATAGTACAGTGGGTAGGGCGTTTGCTTTGCATGTGACTGACCTAGGTTCAATCCCAGGCATCCCATATGGTCCCCAAAGCTCTGTCAGGAGTGCAGAGCCAGTAGTAATCCCTGAGCATTGCTGAGTGTGACCCAAAAAGAAAAAAAAAGACTATTTTCCAAGTCACAACAACGTTATCAGTAGAAAAGATAGTATATAAGACCTCAGACATAGGTTGAAACTTTTTCTAAAAATTGGTTATTTAGCCACAGAAAAACAAAATCATGTTTGCCAAGATTTTAACAACAATTCTCTGAAAGTTATGTTATGAATTGACATTTCAAGTCAATGTTTTAAAAAATTAATACTTTTCAAAAACCATGATTAAAAAATAAGGGGGAAGTATTGAAATAAAACTCTAAGAAAGCAACAGAGAACTGTAGTATATGAGTCCTCAGAGATAGATAGACCATTATAACATCATCATCTATTATAAAAGCATTTTAAAAAGTGGTCTAGAACACCGAAATACATGCCCCAAAAGTGCTTTTTAAAAACTAACACACTGGTGGTGGATGTGGTGTTGGAAATATGTACAGGGAAAGTATCATTAAGAATGTTGTAAACATAGTACTTCAACCAATTTAAAAAAAATGCAAGTTCACCAACATCATTCTTGAATGTCTGAAAGTCTATTCAAGTCACACGTACACAAACACACACACATACACACACACCACCACACACATACAGATACACACACACACACACACACACACACACACACACACACACCCTGGTATGACTGTAAAATTCCATTCTGATTATATTCCTTTTTCAATGAATATTTTCTGTTTTCTATGCTATTGTTTTGGGATCAATAGCACAATTTTAAGTAAACTGTGTACTAGATAGCTACTTGCTTGTTACAATTTCTGATCTGGAGAGAGAGATACCCTGAGTCAGTTAGGGGTATACTTTTGTTCAGGGTTCCTTCTAGAACTTCATACTGAAAGAAGAAAGCAACCACCATTAGTAATTTAAGGGAAAGTTTATTTTCAGTGGTTGCACCTTCAACCACACTGAAGGGGCTCAAAGATCTAACTTCCTGAGCCCCTTCTCTTTCTTGATTCTATTTGGGGCAGTCACACACCAAACACTCAAATTTCCCTTTCAGCCCCAAATCAAAATCTGTTTTCCACTCACTCCGGAATTTTCTCTCTATGTGGCTCAATGAAGTCTTTCCCAGTGACTGTGGTGTTCTCTGGGTGATGAGGAGGTAGGCAGTTACGGGGAAGAAATGAACGTCACAAATAGTCTTCTCTAGCAAGTGGAGAGGTGGCATGCTGTGAATATTTGAAATAGACAAGTTCTGTTCCACAGATGAAAAGCAGAAAAACTTTGTCCCCAAGCGAAGGATGGGATCCATTTGATAATGTTACATATTAATTAGATCAAACTTTTAAGTTAATTTTTGTTTCTGACCAATCTCACACTATTGCTTGTTCATTTTAGGGTGGGTTTTTTTGTGGTGGTGTGTGTGGGGGAGGGGGTGGTCCCCAGTGACACTTAGGATGCTGGGGAGGTCCAGTCATTTTAAACCAATGACACAATACGAGGACCCGAGGATGTGATGCTGTTCAGATCCTTCAGTGATGGGGTTTACCTGAGTACCCCTAGTCTTAGGGACCACCCGTATTGCACCCAGCAGTACTTGGAAGACCACCTGGTGGTGGGGATCAAATCAGGTCAGCCACACGCATAGCATGTGCCTAAATCCCTGTGCTCTCTCTCCAGCTGGAGAGATATAAAATGATCTTAAAAGAGATTTTTCAAAGCAGTACAGGAAACCCAGTCTTGAAACATTTTAATACAACCATCAAAAACTGGTAAGCCCCGCACAAATCAAAGTTTGTAAGGCGGGAGGGAGCAGAGTCAAGTGAAATTACTGGACTGTCACCACATCATAAAATAGGTAGTGAGTTAGAATTCCAAAATCGTGTTTTTGGGAAGTTAGTATGAGACCAATGCTATGAATCTAAAGTTATTCATAATTTTTTCACTGCTAAATGCTACCAAGAATTATGACATGTAATAAAAATATCATTTTGTGGGCATTAATAATAGTCTTGGGCTGTAAAAAAGCAATGACTGCTCCCTGCTAAGATGAGGAGAACAGACTTTGCACCCAATTTTTAATTTTTTAAAACTCTTCAAGGCACCTTATAACTCACTTTAGTTTGTTTTCATAAAATGATATTAGTTATAACCAAGGGGATTTTTTTTATTGAATCACCATGAGATACAAAGTTGTTCAGGATTGGTTTCACTCCAAATCCCATCCTTTCATCAGTGTACATTTCCCACGGCCAACATTCTAGTTTCCCTCAAATCACATCCCCACCATCCTGTCTCTCTGTCTCTCTGTCTCTCTCTCTCTTTGCCTCTCTGTGTCTGTCTCTCTGTCTCTCTCTGTGTCTCTCTCTCAGAACTGCACACCAAGTTTTCTCTGTCTGTTGCACAATCTCCCTACCTCTATCTCCATTTTTAAGCTATGAACGTGGGACTCTATCTTAATTGCATACCAAGTATACTTATTTAGATAAACGAGTTTCCTAAAAGGCCAGTTTTGTTCACAAAGTCAGCATTCCCTTGGAAAGCAGGACCCTCTCGTTTCAGCATATTTCAGGCAGAAATAGTCCCTTCCACCCACAGACGGGACCAAGCATGAGAAACACTGGCCACTTGATTGAAATCATCTTTCTTGACATAACTTTCACAAGTAAAAGCCTCTTTTTAAAAGGATCCCATCAGAATCAGCCTATTTCTAATAATAGGGTGGTAGCACAATTCTATTGCTAAAAATAAAGATTTAGATGATGGTCTGAAGGTGCATCTAAGCGAGTGATCTTCCAAGTCTCTGTTTCTACAAAGTGCACCTGCTGATTGAAAATCACCTGCGGAAGGATCATTAGCCCACGGCAGACCCAACGGAATGAGGCTATTGGAATTTGGATCATATGAACCAAAGTTGCTTCTATCCTCCTTTTTACACTCTAAAATGAACCCATAGCACACACAAAAAGAGAGAAATCGGAATTTGGTCTTCGAGGAAGATAGAGGACTCACACAGAACGGATCGTCAAGAGAGCTGGCAGCTGGCAACTTTGGTGAGAACTGACTAGGCACTACATCTTTCCAGAGTGATGGAACAACTTGGGCAAGTTTAAGACCACCTACAAGCTACAAATGATCCTTGTGCATAGTTGGGCTGAGGGATACAGGGACCTCCTTCATTTCCTCTTGACACCACAGAGTGTCCAGGGGCAAGTAAGAACACTAATCCATAAATGAGTCACCCAAACCTGGCATTTCATTCAACAAGATGAATTTAAGGAATGCTCAAGAGAAGTAACAAAGAAATAAGCAGAAATCAATAATTCAGGAAATTGAAAAATGATAGCAGTGATAAATAAACCCAATAACTTATTCTTTGTTTTCAAAAAGACATCATTTATTTAGTTTTATTGACAGAAGGATTGCACTCCAGGTTTTGAGTCACACCCAGTGGTGCTCAGGGCTTTCTCCTGACTGCACTCAGGATCACTCCTGCTGGGACTCAGGGGACCATAGGGGGTATGGGGGATCCAACCCAGGTTGGTCACATGG
The DNA here is from genome assembly GCF_029834395.1 of Sorex fumeus. Taxonomy (NCBI): domain Eukaryota; kingdom Metazoa; phylum Chordata; class Mammalia; order Eulipotyphla; family Soricidae; genus Sorex; species Sorex fumeus. Next base: position 483,093 of record NW_026606062.1, read on the forward strand.
AGGCAAGCACTCTACCTGCCTACTAATGCTCCACCACTTGTTTTTTTTTTTATCAAAAACAAAATAAGGGATGACCAGAGAGAAAATTTGAAACCAAAAAAAAATAATTTTTAAAAATGTCTATGTAATTTTTATTATAAAACGCATATTTTACATTCAAAGTTTTTTAAAATTTTTATTAGTGAAACACCATGAGGTACAGTTGTAGACTTACAAATTTTTCTGCTTGGGTTTCAGTTATACAATGACTGAGTACCCATCTCTCCACCAGTGCCCATTCTCCACCACCAATGATCCCAGTATCCCTCCCACCCCTCACCCCACCCCCTATCCCACCCCGCCTCTGTGGCAAGGCATTCCCCTTTGTTCTCTCTCTCCTTTTGGGTGCTGTGGTTTGCAAAAGAGGCACCGAGTGGCAATCGTGTTCGGTGTATAAAAAAATAATTTTTAAGTAAAAAAATTTTTTTGATGTAACTAAAATGAGGAATCCAGATAAACCATGATCTAATCCGTGTTCTCAACATGGATGGATTTATCCTATCCCAGTGGACATCTGGGATATCAATAGAGATATTTTGGGGTGTCACAGCTGGGATAAATAGGGGTCCTACTGGTATCTGCTAGGTAGAAATAAGGGATGTCTCTAAACATCCTATATAAAAAAGTTTAGGAACAAATAAACATAGACTCGGACACATAGACCAAACACATGTGCGCGCGCGCGCACACACACACACACACACACACACACACACACACACACCAAGGAATTGTTTGAACCCAAATAACAGCTGTATCAAGAAAGTCTATTCTAACCTCATGTTTTAAAATAGAGAAAAGTATACAATACCAACAGAATTAACATGAGGATGGAGAAACTGACTCAGAGATATCTTTAAAATAATAGACTGGGGCTGGAGTGATAGTACATGGGTAGGCTGTTTGCCTTGTACTCGGGAGATCTGGGTTTGATTCCCAGCATCCCATATGGTCCCCCGAGCACCGCCAGGAGCAATTCCTGAGTGCAGAGCCAGGAGTAACCCCTATGTATCACTGGGTGTGGCCCAAAAAGCAAAAAATAAAATAAAATAAGATAAAGTAATAGACTACTGGCTTGGACAGCTAGAATAAGAGTTTAGACACTTGCCTTGCACACATCAAACCTGGATTTGAATTCTGAGTACTGCCGGGAGTGATCCCTGAACACAACCAGAAGTAATCCTTGAGCCGAGCACTACAAGGTATCACATTCCTCCCCCAAAAGAAAACTTAAAAACCACTTTGTTGAAATTTGTATGAACAAATTTCTAAGAAAATATGAACTACCATAACAGAAAAGATAGGGTTGCTGAACATTCGCACTACACTGTAGCATTGTCCTCCCATTGTTCATCAATTTGCTCGAGTGGGCACCAGTAACGTCTCCATTGTGAGACTTGTTGTTACTGTGTTTGGCATATCGAATATGCCACGGGGAGCTTGCCAGGCTCTGCCGTGCAGGCAGGATACTCTTTGTAGCCTACCAGGCTCTCTGAGAGGGACGGAGGAATAGAATCCAGGTCGGCCACATTGCTACTTAAAATGTTACATAAAATATAATTTAAAAGGATTTTTTGTTCACGCATTTTTTAAAAAAAGTGAAGGTATATAGACCAAAATTCATGGGAAATTTTAATTATAAAAACCATTACACTGGGGGTATGGTGCTATCAGCAGATCAATCTGTACCTGTGAGGCAAGTGCATCAGGAGCCTGATGGCGCCTTCAGACTTCCAGATACCCCAAAATTGCTGCTGTGCCTTTGGCCAGACCCCAAACACTTGGGGCAAAGTTTACCAAGAAAGTAAATGGCCAAAAGTTAGGTATGTGGGAGACACACCCACAAACCATCTTGAGCTCAGCTATATAATTGGAGGCATCGCTCCTCTGGTTCCTTATCAAACTGCTTAACGGCCATGATCCCAGAGACTCAGAAACAAATCTCGAAACCCAGTGGCTTTTGGAAGAAATGCGTCTGGTCCCTGCAGTAATAACCGGTGCTGGGCCACCCCAAGTGAAAATAGGTTTTGTGCCTTGGCCTGTTCCCCCTGGTGACCCGGTGACCACCATCCTCCAGAGGACACTGGACAGTCATGTTTGGGCCCTCAGTGATGAGAAACACAGGGCCTCACAGGACAGGGGTGGAGCCGGCCTTTTCCTCCCCATCTCAACAAGACCCCAAGTTGCCAATCATAAACTGCCTTTCTGGCTCCTGATCAAGCTGCTTAATGGCCATGATCCCAGAGACTCAAGAACAAATCTCAAAGCCCAGCAGGTTTGGGCAGAAATCCCTCCAGATTTAATTGTTAAATTTCGGAATTTCAAAATCGCACGGCCACTACTGCAACCACGCGACACCATATGTTATTGTTAACCAGCAATAGAAAACAAATGGTCTACTGTTGCCTTTTCAGCAGATCTGGGTGTTGTGGTAAAATCCCAAATAATAATGGTGGGTCTGGTGTCAAAATATTGAACGTGATCAAAGTAGAGAGGGAGTAATGTGGAAATCATCTGACCCACAGGTAGGGGGAGGGTGTTTGATGGGGGTATACTGGGGTTTTGGGTGGTGGAGAATGGGCACTGGTGAAGGTACGGGTGTTTCATTGTATGACCTAGACTTAAACCTGAAAGCTTTGTAACTGCTCTCACGGTGATTCAATAAATAAAATTATAAAAAATGGGAAAAAAGTAAGGTGGAGTTCAGCTCATCAGAGGCTGAATAAATAGAAGTACTCCTACATAAAAAAAAGAAACCATTACAATAAAGAAAATATTAGTCAGAATATCTTATTAGTTTCTTCAGAAAATAATACTGATACCAAGTGGGATTTGTAGTAGTATAACATAATTTACCATTTCACAATCTAGCATTTTTATAACCATATAAAATGATGTTACTAGATATATTGCTATCAAATGGCATTTAATAAAATTATCTATCTTTTAAATTAAGGACATGGATTTTTATAACATGATTTTATGTGCCTTCTATCTAAAATATATACATAACTTACACGAATATTGTTAATGCATGTATTGAATGTTTTTTTTTTCAGGAAAATGATAAAGTCTTGGTTTTTCAAAGTCAATCATTTGTATATTTCAGGAAAATATAATTATTCCCAGAAGGAGCAAATAACACAGAACCAGTTGATTCTTTCAATAATTGTGGGGCACGCATGGGAAGGGACTTTTCTGTGGAAAATGATATTCTATGACTGTCACTGTCCTCCTATTGTTCATCAGTTTGCTCAAGCGGGCCCAGTAACAGCTCCATTGTGAGACTTGTTACTATGTTTGGCATATCGAATACTTCACGGGTAGCTTGCCAGGCTTTGCTGTGTGGGCAAGATACTCTCAGTAGCTTGCCGGGCTCTCTGAGAGGGGTGGAGGAATCGAACCCAGCTCGGCCGGGCTGGCCACGTGCAAGGCAAATGCCCTACTGCTGTGCTATGGCTCCAGCCCATTCTATGACTATGGATCCTAATGTGGAGCCTACCCATGCTATTAGAGGTATGCAAAGTCCCATCAGATATCTTTAAAAATTAAAAATGTGGTGTTCCTTCTAGGTAAGGGTATAAACTTTCAGAAAAGGATGAAAATTAATACTGTTGGGTGAATTTTTTCATTTTTTTCATTTCATCATCCTGTTAATCGTCGATTGCCTCGAGCAGGCCCCAGTAACGTCTCTTTCATCCTAGCCCTGAGATTATATTCAGGGCTCTTTAGGAGAATGAGACCCATCATTGTTACTGGTATTTGGCATATTTGGTAGGCCACGGGGAGTTTGCCAGACTCTGCCCTGTGGGCAGGCTACATTCGACAGCCTGCAAGTTTGTCCAAAGTAGGAATGAGATAATAAGATGTCGCGCGGCCAGGGGGCCAGGTGGTGGGTGTGACCCCGCCTACTGGAATTTGGAGGATCTGGGTGGAAGATGCTCGACTCCAATTCGAGTAGGCTTGGAGGTCTCGGCCCCGGAACCCGCGTGGCTTTGTCCCTCTGCCAGTACCTTCATGTGTGCGGAGAGTGGTCTCAGCATGGTGGTGGCTGGTCCTGGAGGTCTTCGGCTGCCGGAGCCCTGGTCGGGGCGGGGAGGAAAGCCCAACCCGCTCCCCTCCAAGGGACTCCGGGAAGGAACACCCAGGCGCGGGGGCAGAGACTGCAGTATTCTCGTCCGGGATCTGGATTTTATAGTCTCTGAGTCTTGGCCGCTGATGGGATTACACGGCGCCAGGGGGCCAGGTGGTGGGTGTGACCCCCGCCTACTGGAATTTGGAGGATCTGGGTGGAAGATGCTCGACTCCAATTCGAGTAGGCTTGGAGGTCTCGGCCCCGGAACCCGCGTGGCTTTGTCCCTCTGCCAGTACCTTCATGTGTGCGGAGAGTGGTCTCAGCATGGTGGTGGCTGGTCCTGGAGGTCTCCGGCTGCCGTAGCCCTGGCCGGGGCGGGGAGGAAAGCTCAACCCGCTCCCCTCCAAGGGACTCCGGGAAGGAACACCGAGGCGCGGGGGCAGAGACTGCACTGCTCTCGTCCGGGATCTGGATTTTATAGTCTCTGAGTCTTGGCCGCTGATGGGATTACACGGCGCCAGGGGGCCAGGTGGTGGGTGTGACCCCCGCCTACTGGAATTTGGAGGATCTGGGTGGAAGATGCTCGACTCCAATTCGAGTAGGCTTGGAGGTCTCGGCCCCGGAACCCGCGTGGCTTTGTCCCTCTGCCAGTACCTTCATGTGTGCGGAGAGTGGTCTCAGCATGGTGGTGGCTGGTCCTGGAGGTCTCCGGCTGCCGTAGCCCTGGCCGGGGCGGGGAGGAAAGCTCAACCCGCTCCCCTCCAAGGGACTCCGGGAAGGAACACCGAGGCGCGTGTTGGGTGAATAGTTGAATCCAATCAAATGTTGACATCTGAGCATCGGATCTCAAATCTGATTTCAATGTTCCATAATGGAGTATTTGAGAGTGACTCTAAACCACACTATTTGACAGGGATGAATTTGAAGTCACTCTAGGCTCAATGCACCAACAAAGAGAACTCTGTCTTCCTCTCATTGTAAAATACTGACTCCCCCCTCCACCCCACCCCCCCAGTATTTTATCCTAGATCCTAAGACTGAGATTTCTGATTGTCCACAGCTTCATGAATAAGGAAATTAGAACAATTTGAGCACATTGGGTGACTTACATACTGGTACTGTTGAAGAGAATTTGAGTTTTTAACCAATTAATCTAGTTATTCTCATGTAAGAGTATTTGGATAAATGATTTAGAGTTATGCCTTTGAGATAGAAGGAATAAGAGAAATTCACTAAGGTTATAAACAGAAGAGAACATTTCAGAAAATTTTAGATTCTTTTTATCTATAGTTTTCACATAGTTCATTTATCAGAATATCCAAGTATGTGGGAAGCTTTGTGAATAAGACATTTGAAGGACTTCAAAGCTAATTGACTATATTAAATTTATCAATAGTTTCAATGTTTAAAGTAACTTTTAATAGATTAAAGCACAAAAATTATTATTCAAATTTATGAGATGTATTAATAAATGATAAAATGTATGATTAAATTTTAAGGCATAAGAATTGCTTTTCGGAATTTGTAATCAATTTAAACTACCAGGTGACTTGAAATTAATTTGTTACTGATTACATTTACAAATTTTAGTGAAGTCAAAATTATCACTGATAGAGTCAAAGTTTAACTTCGCAAGTGCTAATTAGACTGTGCAATCTTATTTTGAAAACAAAATTCAACCAAGTTAACTTAAAGATCTAATTGGCTTTATTTAATGAGAATCCTGAATTGGATAGCAACCCTTCTAAGCAATTAGAATAGCTCCGGGGAGCTATACAAAAGCAGAAGACTTTTATAGTTAGAAAGAGGTCAGGACCAAGAGGTTATTTAGCAAAAGAAAAAACTGTCTAATTGTTGGCTGGGTTGTGATGAAAAAGGAGCCCCCATTCACTGTTGATGGGAATGTGGTCTGGTTCAGCTTTTATGGAAAGCAATGTGAAGATATCTCAAAGAAAAAAAAAAACCAAAAACAGAACTCCCAAAGCACCCAGTAATACAGATTCTTGGATTCTATCCCCCAAATACAAAAACATTAATCCAAAGGATATATGCATCCTAAGTTAATCACCACAATAGGTACAATAGCCAAGCTATGATAACAACCCAGATGCCCAACTCTGGATGAATGAATCAAGAAGTTGTGGCTTGTCTACACAATGGAATACTATGCAGCCAAAGAAAGAACAAAATTACAAAATTCATTGGAACCTGTATGAAACTAGAGGACATCATGCTAAGTGAAGTCAGAAAGAAAAAAGACTGATACAGAATGAATGATCTCTCTCACATGTGCGAGGACCCTGCTCAGGCTGAATTAATCATTCCTAACCCTAGCAGGGTCTGAATCTAGTTGTTACTTTTTGGATCATTACAGAATTTGTCCACGGCTGTGCTCTTAACTTATAGTTAAGCACTATGGAACTTTGGCCAGGCCCATTTCGATACCAGGGTAGCTCACTGCTTACCCTGGATCCATCCAATCCCTCGCTGGGCCCCTGCTGTTGGGGTGCTAGGAAGTAAGGGCAACTAAGGCTTAAGCTGAGAGAACAGATGCCCTGGAGTGAATATCATTCAGAGTCAATTAACTCTCAAGTTACAAAAGCATAGCATCAACTGTCTTCCTGTGTCTATACAAAAAAGGACATTGTGCTGAATTAACTGTGCAAAGGACTTAAGGAGAAGAGAAAAACAAAATTTGCAAGTTAACAGAGCACGAAGAAAGAGGTTACAAATAAACAGAAAAATGGGAGCACTGTGATGGAAGTAACCCAATAAATCTAAGCTCCCTGTGGCAAGGCAGAAAGGGCAAACCAATGATATCCTACACATAAGAAAGAACAAAAATCACACAATTCATTGAAACCTGTATGAAACTGGAAGACATTGTGCTAAGTGAAGTCAGAAAGAAAAGAACTGATATAGAATGATCTCTCTCATATGAACCACTTAAAGATACACAGCAAGGTAGCAACAAAGGGTCAAAGGCAATAGGGAGAACTGATTTGCACAACTGAGCTGAGTGGATTGCAAGGGAAGGGCCTTGGGTTCCTGGGGAAGAGAGAAGGATACATCAGAGATGGGTGTGATGCTGGAATTATGTGCCTGAGAAGCCACCATTGACAGTATTATCTATCACAGAACCTCAATCAGTAAAGTTCTTTTTAATTAAAAAGATTTTTTTTAACTCTTAAAAGAAAATGTGGCATATCTTCCTCCTTAAGGGAGATGCAGGTGCAGTCTTATATACGTCACCTGCTGTTGTCTCCTGGGACTAGTTAAGCTACATTACCAAGAGGGGTTGAAGCTTGCAATTATGTTAGGTAATGAAACTTGACTTGGGGACTTGGGGTTGCCACAACTGACTTTTCAAGAGGTGACTCCTCAGTAGTGCTCAGAGGGGCCCAGAGGCCACTCCTAGTCTAAAGGGTTAAGTGGTCGGGCTCCCACTAGGTGTTCTGCTCAGGCCCAGTTACAATGGGGACCAGCAGCCGCATTCTGATAAGGTGGATGTGTGTCCTCAAAGTAGTTACCTTGTCACAAATGATTTAAAAAAAAATTTTGGTTCTTGGGCCACACCCAGCAATGCTCAGGGGTTACTCCTGGCTCTGTACTCAGGAGGTATCCTGGTGGTGCTGAGGGATCCCTAAGGGATGCCGGGGATCAAACCTGGGTTGGTAGTGTGCAAGGCAACCCCCCTACCTGTTGTACTATTGCTCAAATGATTTTTTATACAGAGAGTAGGAAGACATTTTTTGGAAAGGATGGGTTGCAGACAAGAAAGTGCCAGAATGAGCAATGAATTCTCTTGTGAACTGGCCCCTGGAGGCACACGACATCTTATATGCAAACATAAAGCAAGTATTGGGCTTCAGGGAAAAGGACAAGGTAAGAACAAATATCGCTAAGCTTTTGTGGAACGACTGGGACAAGGGCAAGGTCCTTGCTAGGAAGCCTGGCAGTCCCTCATTTCTCTGCGCCAGATTCAGCAGTAATCTTTGTGTCTCTGTAAAATGCCAACACATGAGAGGAAGGAAAGGAAAACCATCACTGGGAAAATGAACAAAGGATCACAGAATTTCCTGCCCCTATGCCAGGCTGTCTTCACCAAGGCCCCCTCAGAGGGGTGGCGGGTTGAGTTTCCCTCCCCCCCCCCAAGCATAACCCTGGCAGCCAAAAACCTCCAGAACCCAGCCACAGTCATGCTCAAGGCCAGAAGGAACCGACAGAGGAACCCAGGTACGTGGGACCCAGGGCTGAGATCTCCAAGCCTGTTCGGACTGGGACTGGGCCTCCTCCACCCAGCTCCCCAGTTTTCCAGTAGCTTGGCAGTCACTCCCACAAACTTCCCCCAGCGCCATGGAACCTCATCTAGGGCCAAGATCCAGAGACTATAAAATAAAACTCCCGGAAGAGACTGAAGCAGTAATTTCCTGGAACACATGGCCGAGGCCTCTTACACTCTATCCCGCTGATGTACCTAAAGTAGTACACGTGTGTTTGGTTTTAGCATACTTGCTTGTATTCTCTTATATACGGGCTTAAATGGCTCCAGAATGAAATAAAACAACCTTCACACACTTCCCTCTTACTGTGGTGGGAAGATGCTCACTGGTGGGGTGGGTGTTTGAATATTATCTGCAATGAACTATTGTGAACTACTTTATGAAAATAAAATGTATAAAAATCACACACAAACAAAAAGAAGAAAATGGACAAAGGATATGAACCTGAATTTCACAGAAGTTATCCCTCACTAAGATCAGAGAGATTCAAGTGTAAACAACCCCCAGATACTATTTTACCCACCAGACTTCCCAGACTGCTGTATTTTGATAAATCTGTGAAGATGTGAAAAGGCAGGAACGCATCTACACTGCTAACAAACCAGAGCATATGTGCTCAGAGAGCAGCGCAGTAGGACTGCATGAAGCTAGATGCAGTGAGGCCCATAGACAGCTTTTCTGCTTCAGGGTCGTATTCATGTTATCTAACATGTATGCAAGGGCCAGGCATTGTGTTCAGAGTACAGAATGGGGATTTCTAGGAGTCAGAGACCATGAAGATATCCTTCCCAATGGGAACAGAAATATGGTGTGCACAGCACATTTAGAATAGCTACTGGTTGGGCCGGAGTGATAGCACAGTGGGTAGTGCGTTTGCCTTGCCAACTCAGGCCAATTCACGTTCAATTTCCGGCATCCCATATGGTCTCCCAAGCACCACCAGAAGTAACTCCTGAGTACAGAGTCAGGAGTAACCCCTGAGTATCACTGTGTGTGACCCAAAAAGCAAAAAAGAAAAAAAAAAGGAATAGTTACTGGCCAGAAGACAGAAGAAAGGCAATGGGAAGGAAGGGACCATTTATATACAGCAATGTGGGCAGATATTTTTTCTTTTTTCTTTTTTACCTTTATGTAGAAATGTTTGTTGAAGAATATGTGACTTTACAAAATTTAGACATGATAATCTCAATAGAGGCTGAAGTGATAGCACAGTGGGTAGGGCGTTTGCCTTGCACGTGGCTGACCCAGGTTCTATTCCTCCATGCCTCTTGGAGAGTCCAGCAAGCTACCGAGAGTATCCCACCCTCATGGTAGAGCCTGGCAAGCTCCCAGTGTCATATTTGATATGCCAAAAAACAGTAACAATCTCACAATGGAGACGTTACTGGTGCCCACTCGAGCAAATCGATGATCAATGGGAGGACAGTGCTATGGTGCTATTCTTAATAGTAATTAAATCTCAGTAGTAATCATAGTAATTGTGCAGAATTTAAACTGATAAAAAGATTTTGTGTAAGAAGTGTTTTATTGGTGACATCTAGACAACATGGGCAGATCTTGTGACCATAGTATAGAGGGTTTAAAACAAAGATCCAGGATTTTTTTTTTTTTGGTGGGAGGAGAGGGGGATTCATGGGGACCAGTGTTAATATATTAGGCTGGAGCACAGAAAGCAGGTTCATGCAGGTTCACTCCCCCCAGCACCAAATGGTCCCCCCCAAGTACTGCCAGGAGTGACTCCCAAGCATTAAGCTAAAGGAGTCCCTGAACACCTCCAGGTGTGACCCAAAATCAAAACCCAAAAGTTCTTCCTCTGTTTTTATTTATTTATTTATTATTTATTTATTTTTAAATTTTTATTAGTGGAACACCATGAGGTACAGTTGTAGACTTACAATTTTTTGGGTTTGGGTTTCATTTCAGTTATACAATGATTGAGTACCTATCCCTCCACCAGTGCCCGTTCTCCACCTCCAATACTCCCAGTATCCCTCCCACCCTCCCCCATACCCCTCATCCCACCCCAACCCTGTGGCGGGGCATTCCCTCTTGTTCTCTCTCTCCTTTCGGGTGCTGTGGTTTGCAAAAGAGGCATTGAGTGGCGATCATGTTCGGTCTATAGTCTACTTTCAGAATGCATCACCCATCCTGGGAGGATCCTCCCAACACCCTTTACTTGGTGCTCCCTTCTCTATCTGAGCTGCCTTTTCCCTTAGCATGTGCGGCTGGCCTCCAAGCCACGGAGTGAACCTCCTGGTACTTATCTTGGCTATTCTTGGGTGTTACTCTCCTATCTTGTTATTTTATATTCCCCAGATGAATGCAATCTTTCTATGTCTGTTCCTCTCTTTCTGACTCAAAGGTCTCCCTCTGGAGCACATGCTTTGCTGGAAGGACGCCTTGAACTAGGACTGATTTAAGACCTGGTACCGTTTCGTTCCATCTTCTAAAACAGAAGACAATTTTTCTTCCAGACCCGTATATACAGAATCTTACTGAAAGTCATTTAGGAGGGCTTATCATAAATATTATAGACAGAGGGCAGGGAGTACAATTGGGGACTCCCAATGGGAGAAGAGAAAATTAAAAAAGAACAAAAGAATAAAAGAGATGGTACAGCATAGAATAAAAGATTCTACAAGCCACAAAAAAACAGGGCCAGGATAAAATCAATTCCCTGCATCCAAAAGAACTTCATAACCATAGTTTGGCATAGAGAGAGATGAAAACAAACAAAAAAAACTATAAAAATATTTCCCCCAAAGGAAATTTGAAGGTCCTGCAAGTACTACAATTTATCATAGTTGTGAGCCATGGAGTGAAATGGACATTCATGAAATAATATTCTCTGGTCAAGGCAAAAGGGAAACAGAATACAAAATTACATAGAGACTATGTTTGCAGTTATATAAAAAGAAGAAAGATTTGTGAGCACATAGGGGAAATAGAAACAGTTTGGTAAGAGTTTTAAGTAGTAAAAAAGACACTAAAATGTTTTAGAAAATAAGACATTAATAGAATGTGAGAATAAACATCAATAAGAGTTACCTCACAATTGGTCCTGCTAGCTTCCAGCAATCATTTTAACTTGCCTACTAATTTTTCTTTTTAAATTGGGGTTGCTTGACCTCTATTCCATTCCCTAGAACCCAGACGCTGAAAAAAAAAAAAGAAAAAAAAACCTCAGAAAAGATAAGAAGAAGCTGTATAAATTGTTAGCTTCTGTCCTGGCTAGTTAGATGATTAGTTAAATGCATGGGGTCATTGTCTGTACTCTTTTGCATGGTTGAAATACTTCATAATTAATAGTAAAAAATGAAAGGTGAAAAAATGCCAAATCATTTTGAAAATATAAATAAATGCTGAAAAGATTCTCAGAACCTGGTGTAGAAAAGGCATGGGAAAAAAATTATTGGCCATCCTTTCTCCTAAACCTTGCATCCCAAGGGGTCTCAGCAAACACCATCTGTTACCTATCACTACCTGTCACACACCACCTGCTCTGCTCATCACTTTTTACCTGTTGCCAAGCTTACTAGTTCCCACTGCTAAGATAGTCGAGCTTTGGTGGGGACCATTGGCCACTTGGTGCTGCTCATTGTGGGAAGGGCAGGCCAATCACAGCCTTGAAACTGTGGCCGGCCAGGACAAACACCCCATGGAGTCCTGGTTACCCCAGCTGACCCCTGCTCCTCACTCCTCCTCTTCCTCCACTATGTGATCATCCACCATAAATACTAAATTGGTTTCTACAAATGTTGAGGGTTTCCCAATGAGCTGAAGATAGTTGACAGGCATGCTGCTTCTAAAAGACGTTTTCATCTGTCACTGTCACTGTCCTCCCATTGTTCATCAATTTGCTCTAGTGGGCACCAGTAACGTCTCCATTGTGAGACTTGTTACTGTTTTTGGCATATCGAGTACGTCACAGGTAGCTTGCCAGGCTTTGCCATGCGGGCAGAATACTCTTAGTAGCATGCCAGGCTCTCTGAGAGGGGCAGAGGAATAGAACCCGGGTCAGCCACGTACAAGGCAAATACCCTACCTGCTACGCTATTGCTCCAGCCCACCTTTTCCTTTTCATCTATTGGAAATAATAAAAAGTCAAGCGGAAAGTTAAAGTAAAGTTAAAGTAAAACAAAAGTTACGGTCAAGAAACCAATGTGTGGGGCTGGAGTGATAGCATAGTGGGTAGGGTGTTTGCCTTGCACACAACCGACCCGGGTTCGGTTCCCAGCATACCATTTGGTCCTTCAAGCACCACCAGTAGTAATTCCTGAGTGCAGAACCAGGAGTAAGCCCTGTGCATTGCCGGGTGTGACCCAAAAAGAAAAAAAAAGAAGAAGTAGAAGAACGAAACCAATGTGAAGGAGTGTCGTACCTAGGATGTCAGGGCTTCCAGAGCCTCCAAAGGTATCTTGAGGAGATAGGATCCATCTAAGAACCTCTCTCCACACCAGACAAGAAGCTGGTCTGCAGATGAGGAAGGTGGAGTGGAGGAGTTCATGAGGCAGGTTCAAGGTCAAGAGGAATTTATTAATAGTATAGAACAAGGCTTTTCATGTGCACTTTGAAGGGATGGGTGTTTGATCATTGTATGACCGAGACTCAAACACAAGAGCTTTGTAACTGTTCTCATGGTGATTCAATAAATAAATTTAAAAATAAATAAATAATAAAAAGTTGTAACATGTGAAAAAAAGAGGCTTTTCCATGGCACAACAATTCTTTCTTCTTTTTCTTTTTTGCTTTTTTTTTGGGGGGGGGTCACACCCGGCGTTGCACAGGGGTTACTCCTGGCTCTGCACTCAGGAATCACTCCTGGCAGTGCTCGGGGGACCATATGGGATGCTGGGGATTGAACACGGGTCGGCCGTGTGCAAGGCAAACGCCGTACCCGCTATGCTATCGTTCCAAGCCCCAGGAATTCTTTCTTCTTGAGTACGTTATTGCTCACAGTCTCCTACCTGCAATGAGCTAGATATTAAAAGGAAAGTTAGAGTCAAAGGAAGTGAGAGAGCAGAGTTTCAGGGAGGGTCTCGGACATGCTTTCCTGGCTTAGGATGGAAATCAATATTTAGACCCCAAAAAAACCAACTTGCCCACAGGGAAGAAAAGGCAGAAGATGCAGAACATGGATTCTTGTCCTCAGCAAACCCTTGTGAATCTGGAGCAGCTGAATGATTCCTGCTTGCCAAACCCAATTCCCACACAGGTTTTGATGAGCCATATTGAGGCAGGAAGTAGTTTTAACTACACAATCATTTCTTGACTCCTAATACTTTTCCCCCACAAAAGATGATTAACATGAAACTTTATTGCTGCCATTCAAAATAATATTCAGATACTCTTGTTTAAATTGGATCACTCTTCCCCTTAAATATCAGGTAGCCTATGTGTTTAGGTCCTGATTTATTCTTTGCTATTTGAAATTATGGCTAAGAATATTAACACAAGACTCATATAATGACTTTTGACCAATGAAAACAGTAAGAACTGTTTTTGCTTCTTCTAAGGCTGGCAGAGAACGTTCCAGTTCAATCTGAAATAACATTAAAAGTTATGAATTCTGTAAAGGAAGGGATTAAAAGAAAGTTAGAGATAGCAAATAATAACAAAATACCAGGAAGAAATATTACAAGGGCAATCTCTTATCGAAAATCGTGTCACAGCGACCCACAGACTTCTCCAAGAGGCAGACAAATTACAGAAACAACTGATGAGTAAAGGCATCAAAATCGCCCAGGAGGCAGATGACCTAACACAGATGACCCACAATCTTCCTATTTGGGGAACAGAGGGGTGCAGCAGGGAAGAAAACAAGCTTTGGAAACATGAGAGTGGATTAATTTAGAACCCATATAAAGTTTTTCCTTCCAGCAATATTTTGATCATGTGAATATTCAATGAAAAGAATTCTCCCTAGATAAGGTTTATAAAACACATACCTAGGTTTTGTAATAATCCCCTCATTTCAGGATTGGAAAGGCAGGAGGGGGGGTAAATATTGAGAACATTGGTGGTGAAGAATGTGCACTGGTGGAGGGATGGGTGTTCGATTGTTGTATGACGGAAACTCATACTTGAAAAGTTTTGTAACTGTATCTCATGGTGATTCAATAGAAAGAAAGAAAGAAAGAAAGAAAGAAAGAAAGAAAGAAAGAAGGAAGGAAGGAAGGAGAAAGGAAGGAAGGAAGGAAGGAAGGAAGGAAGGAAGGAAGGAAGGAGAAAGGAAGGAAGGAAGGAAGGAAGGAAGGAAGGAAGGAAGGAAGGAAGGAAGGAGAAAGGAAGGAGAAAGGAAGGAAGGAAGGAAGGAAGGAAGGAAGGAGGGAGGGAGGGAGGGAGGGAGGGAGGGAGGAAGGAAGGAAGGAAGGAAGGAAGGTAGGAAGGAAGGAGAAAGGAAGGAAGGAGAAAGGAAGGAAGAAAGGAAGGAAGGAAGGAAGGAAGGAGGAAGGAAGGAAGGAAGGAAGGAAGGAAGGAAGGAAGGAAGGAAGGAAGGAAGGAGAAAGGAAGGAGAAAGGAAGGAAGGAATGAAGGAAGGAAGGAAGGAAGGAAGGAAGGAAGGAAGGAAGGAAGGAAGGAAGGAAGAATACCCTCATTCCAAAAAAGAGAATAGAACAGGGCAGCTAGTCCAAGGTACAAGGGCAGAAGCCTAGGTGAGTGTGAGTAGTCCAGGTCCCAAGTTCAATTCTTGGCACTGAAGAGAATCTGCCAACACACACCACCAGGTGTAACCCTGGGGTGCCCTGCCCACCCCGAACCCCCAGCAATACCACCTTACAGGGCCTAACTGGCCAAGTGTTTCCAAAAATGATTCCCAGGCTCCCTGATTGCTTCTTGAGGGATGTCCAAAGTGCACTAGGTCAAGCTGGAGGCTCCAGCTATTTTAGGTAAAGAAAGTGTGTGTGTGTGTGTGTGTGTGTGTGTGTGTGTGTGTGTATGTGTGTGTGTGTGTGTTGGGGGGGGGGTATTTATCCCGAAGGGGTGACTAAACCAGTGCTCTTCAGCCACGTCAGGGAACTGGCCCTAGTCCACAGCTGTAGACAGATTGAAATCTGCCGGTCTACTACCTTAATTGTAACTGCCTGTCCATAGACAAATACATAGACAGGTGCTGGCCCACGGGTGGAAAACAGTTATATAACATTAACATTAAATAGCTTTAGACAGAATACAATCTAATCAGTGCCCTTTTCCCAGTATTGAACCCTAAGGCTATTACATTCAACTCATGTGGTTGTATTATTAATACAGTGATATTAATATGTGGTTATATTATTAATGCATTTAATATTAATAATTGTGAACTAGAGACGTTTGGAGACACTGGCCCCTTTCCTGCTTCTAATGGCTTGGGAGTGGACTTTTTCCCACCTGACATTAATATGTGTTTTTAAGCTATCAGTCCGTGTAAAGCAACGACATAAGAACATGAAAGAATCTTCCAAAGCCCTGTGAAGGAAGTTGACGCATTACACAACCAACTCTCAGAATAAAAGTGTTCCTGTTTCCTACCACAAGGTGGCGATAGAACCCTACTCATTTGATGCGGAGGCCACAGATACTCCAGGAACTGTAAATAAATACTTTCCAAAACCAGAAGATGTGTTGCAAGTGTGTGCTATCTTTCCCCACTGCAGGTCAAGGGTTTCTTTAATGAGGTTGAATTACTTAATTAAATGCTTACTGACTGCTGTTCTAATGAAACCCAAGGCTTTGTGATCCTTAGCCAAAAAGATAGTACAGCGGGTAGGGCGTTTGCTTTGCCTGTGGCTGACCCGGGTTTGATGCCCAGCATCCCCTAGAGTTCCCCTATAGCCCACCAGGAGTGGTCCCTGAGTGCAACGTCTGGAGGAAACCCTGAGCGCTGCCCGGTGAGGCCCCCAAACCAAGCAAGCAAGCAACCAACCAACCAACCAATCAACCAACCAACCAACCAACCAACCAACCAACCAACCAACCAAGGGTTTGTGATTCCGCTCAAGATCTGCTAAGCTCCCTTCAGAGTTTAGGGTTTCAGAACAAGGCCTACCTCACACAGCGCTGCTCTGGCTGGAAAGTTCCAGAAGGACTGGGTTGGTCACCGGCCTGGATGAGAAAATTCTACATCTAGCTTCTTTGTGACAAAAGGCCACTTGTGGCAGAGATTCTTTACCATTGACTTCATTCTCTCAAACTCTGGGCAGCTGTGACAGAACTCTATGACCTGCTGCAACCTCCTGCCTCTGCCTCTGACGCCCCACCCCTACCCCCTACCTGTTTCAGGAAGTTCCACCCTTAACCCCTCCAAAGCTGCCTGATTTCAAAGCGTTTGGGCCCGGGGCATGGGGGGGGGGTGTCCTTGGGATACCATGCCCTCGGGGTGCTTGCTCCATCTACATCCCACAATGAATGGCATCCACACTCTTGCCCTGCAGTTGCTGGGGTCTCTGGTATAGACTACTAAAACCAAGCCTAGATATGACTTTCTTTAATTTGTGCATTTTCTACGTTTTGCATTTTATTGAAACACCATGATTTGGGGCTGGAGCAATAATACAACAGGTAGGGATTCACCTGGCACATAGCTGACCTGGCTTCAATTCCCAGCATCCCGTATGGTCCCCCAAGCACCACCAGGAGTGTTTGATTCCTGAATGCAGAGCCAGGAGTAATTCCTGAGCACCACTAGGTGTGGCCCCCACCCAAATGAAACAAAACAAAAATAAATGAAATAAAATGAAATACCATGATTTACAGAGTTATTGATAGTTGAGTTTTAAGCATCAATGGCCCTGCATGCATTCTACCACCAGTGTCAACTTCCTTCCAGTAAGGACCCCAGGTTCCATCCCACTCCACCCCCAGACGGCCACCTCCACAGATACAGTTATAACGTTGGTTGTTGAAGTTTGGATCTCATAGTTTCAGTGTTGTTGATTCAGTGATTTGGATATAGTCCATTTGAGAAAACGTCTATAAGTGTCAGTAAGAATCCGTTTTAGAGCCAGAGACATGGTGTGGAGGATACTTTCCTTGCAGGCTGTTGACTCATGTTCAATTCCCAACATCACATGTGGTCCCCCAGGATCCACAAAGACTGATCCCTGAGCACAGGATGAGGAGGACTAATCCTTGAGCACTTCTGGGTGTGGACCAAAACAAAACAAAACAAAAGAAACTGCATTTCTTTTGATTCTTTTAGGACATGTTCTTTCCCACTTCTCTCCACTGAGATTGATGGTCCCTTCTCTTCTTACCTTCTCACCAAGTCTATCCTCAATCTTATTGTTAGGGTCTTTGAGTCACTCCATTTCAAAGCACCTGTTAGGTCCCCCCAGGATCCAAACAGCTAGTTTGGTAATATGCAGTTAGAAGCATACCCACAGGACCAGAGAGACAATACAGTGGGGAGGGTGTTTTCCTTGCATGCAGCTGACCCCAGTTCAGTTTCTGGCATCTCACAAGGTGCCCTGAGCCTGCCAGGAGTAAGTTCTGAGCACTTCCGGGTGTGGCCCAAAAAACAAGGCAAAAACATACCCACAGTAAAGAGACAGGTGACACACAGTTGATGGGACACTACGCTGCCATTAACAGAGAGGAAGTGGTATTTTGGGAAACAAGAGAGATGAAACTCAGGTGGCTATGCTAAGAAGCAAAAAAAAAAAATGTACCAGATTGTTTCACTCACATGTGGAATACAAATAACTAAAGCAAACAAACTGACAAAACACAGCCAACAAAACTGTCTCTTAGACTCCCTGTCGACGATGATGTCTGCCGGATGGTAAAAAGAGGAGGGGCGGGGAGGAAGAGGTAGAAGTGTCACTGGACAGTAAGACAATTCTAGAAGCTTCAGGAAAAATGGAGTCAGTCTTAGATACAGATAGAGACTAGAAGTTACCCCCCGGGAATTCTGCACTATTGCAAAATAGTCATCTTCAGCTACCAGTTCACAGACCGGGGCTAGTCCTTAGGTGTAGAGAGACTGAAAACCACTCGTCTACTGCATTGGTGGTAACTGATAGTCTATGGAACGATAAAGGTAAAAGGCCCTCCCGTTGATTGTCGATTTGCTCGAGCGGGCCCAGTAACGTCTCCATTGGAGACTTTGTTGTTACTGTAGCTTGCCGGGCTCACCGAGAGGGGCAGAGGAATCGAACTCGGGTCGGCCATGTTGGCCGCGTGTAAGGCGAACGCCCTACCCGCTGTGCTATCGCTCCAGCCCATGGAACGATATGTAGGACAGATTCCTGTCTAGAGGTGTAAAAATCTTGTTGAACACTGGTGTAAATCAATGACATCTTTAAACAATGATTGAATTTATTTGTGTAATAAATAAAACAAAAGTCCTTATTTCAAACCACAGGAAGCAAAAAGTTCTGTGAAGCAACAATGGGATTATCTGAACTAGGAGGAAAAAGGAAGAAAAATTTATCAACGATCTTACTCTCTGACAAGTTACCTGGTACCTAAGGGAGCAGCATTAATTAACACAGAAGGTTAGGAGTTCACTTATACAAAACACACACCCACACCCGGGGCCCACACGCCAGGCACAAAATAGATACCCCATGTTTGCCATTCATATTCTTGCTGGCTTGCATGTTTCTTCATCTGCATTAAACGTGGCTTTGTGTGCTGATGCTTGGACTTCTGTGACATTCCCATCCCTGGAGGGCTAACCCTGAGACCCAGTCTCTCTCTCTCTCTCTCTCTCTCTCTCTCTCTCTCTCTCTCTCTCTCTCTCTCACTCTCTCTTACTGCTAGTTGACTTTTTTCTTTTTTTATGATTTTCATACATTTTATTTTCATAAAGTAGTTCACAGTAGTTCATTCACAGATAATAGTCAAACACCCACCCAACCAGCGAGCATCTTCCCACCACAATAAGAGGAAAGTGTGTGAAGGTTGTTGTAATTCATTCTGGAGCCATTTAAGCCCGTATATACAAGAATACAAGCAAGTATGTAAAAACCAAACACACGTGTGCTGCTTTAGGTACCAGGAAATATTGCTTCTGTTTTATTTTATAGTCCCTGGATCTTGGCCGTTGATGAGATTACATGGCACCGGGGGCAGTTTGTGGTGTGACTGCCAAACTATTGGAAAACTGGGGATCTGGGTGAAGGAGGCCCAATCCCGATCCGAGCAGGCTTGGAGATCTCAGCCCCGGGTCCCGCATACCTGGGTTCCTCTGTCGGTTCCTTCATGAGTGAGGATTGTCTGAGCATGTGGAGAGTGGCCTTGAACATAGTCCAGCCTCTCTCGGGGCTAGCCAGTTTCCAGAAACACATGCCTGCAAGCTTGTTTGCAGAATACTTGCCTACAAGGGTGCAAGCCAATTTCCAGGCTTTTCTGCAAGCTACTTTCCACCCTCCAGCCTCCTGACCCAGAACCCACAAGTCCACTATCTCCTTTATCTGTCTCAAGGGTTCTCAGCGGGATCAAAATGTCCCTCTTCTCATCACCTCAGGGCATAGCCCCTACATGTGGTACCTTAGGGCTACGTTATGGATAAGTAGACACAGCCTCTACACGTGGGAGCTGCTGACATGGGTCCAGTCCTCACCACTTCCTTCTTACAGACCACAGCGAAAGCTCCAGCCCGCATTTCCTCTCGCTCTCTGTTCCTCCTGGCCAACTCTGGTGCTTCCACTGCCTGCATCGAGACCCTCATCTCTTGGGAACTAAAACAAAACTAGGTGTTTAAAGGCAAAACAAAAAAAAAAAAAAAAGGAAAAAGAAGAAAAAAAAGGAAAAAAAGACACCTGTCACCTGGACTGTTGGCTTCAGCAACCCTGAATAGTAATGAAACCAGTTTCTTTCTTTCTTTCTTTCTTTCTTTCTTTCTTTCTTTCTTTCTTTCTTTCCTTCCTTCCTTCCTTTCTTCCTTCCTTCCTTTCTTTCTCTTTCCTTTCTTTCTCTTTCCTTTCTTTCCTTCCTTCTTTCCTTCCTTCTTTCTTTCTTTCTTTCTTTCTTTCTTTCTTTTTCTTTTCTTTCTTTCCTTCTTTCTTTCTCTTCCTTCTTTCCTTTTTTCCTTCTTTCCTTTCTTCCTCCTTTCCTTTTTTCCTTTCTCTTTTCTCCCTTCCTCCCTTCCTTCCTTCCTTCCTTCCTTCCTTCCTTCCTTCCTTCTTTCCTTCCTTCCTTCCTTCCTTCCTTCCCTCCTCCCTCTTTCCCCTCCCTCTTTCCCTCTCTTTCTCTTTCTTCTTTCCCTCCTCACTCCTTCACTCCCTCCCTCTCCTCCCTTCCCCTTCCTTCCTTCCTTCCTTCCTTCCTTCCTTCCCTTCCCTTCCTTCCTTTCTTTCTTCCTTTTTTTCTTTCTTCCTTTTTTCCACACCCAGCAATACTCAGAAGGTACTCCTGACTCTGTACTCAGAAATCACTCTTGGTAGGGCTCAGGGAACCATATAGAGTACGTGGTATCAAGTCCAGGTCAAACCACATGCAAGGTAAACACCCCACCCTGCTATACTATTACTTCAGACCTTAAAATCTACATTTTAAAAAGCCACTTTATCAATATTTAAGAAAGCCTTATATTTATATTATAATTTCCTTGTTGTTAATTTTACCCCGTAGGCTTGAATACCATTATATATGCAAAGAATTATTTATGATGCCCAATGACTCAACCAGTCTATTGTGTGACTTGGGAAATGTGAGGACTTAAAAACAACGACCTATTGTGATCCTGATGCCATCATCCCTGTGGGATCGTATCCATGTGCCACCTTCCTCACGAGGGGCCAGGAGTGATGTCTGCAGCTGCCGAGGTGCAAGGAAATCATGGGAGGACAAGAAACACAGGTTCATCTCAGGCAGGAGGAAGTTTCCATGATGTGGTTCTGTTTGTTTTTAGGCCACAGTCAGCAGTGCTGATCACTCCTGGCTTTGTGCTCAGGGATCACTCCTTGCATTGTTCAGGGGATGCCGGGAATTGAACCTAGGTTGCTGGAGACAGTGGCACACTTGGCAAGTGCCTTAACCATTGTTCTATCTCACTGGTACATTTTCTCTCTCTTCTTTTTTGGGGGTAAGGTGACTGGGTAATGAGGGAAGAATCAAACAGCAAGACTGAGAGATTCCTACTGGCTCTGTGCTTAGGGCTCACTCCTGGGCGGAGTTTGACAGATCATGTGCAGTGCTGTTGATCAAACCCACGGTCAGACAAATGCTTTAACCCCTGTATTATCTCTCTGCCCAAAGTTTCTATTATGGATGGAATCCCACATTTTTCTTTTCTTTCATTCATTGTTTCTTTACACAATCCACCCTTTGCAGTGCTAACTGGGAGACCAAGGAAAAATGTAAAATCACTTTCTAGAAACAGCATTTTTCTTCTTTTCTTTCCCACATCTCCTCAAACCTACATTCTTGCATAAAGACCACCCCCCCAACACAACCATACTGCTTGTGTTAGTATGGCAACCATGAAAAGTGTGCTTTGTCGCTCATTTGTTCAGAAAGATAAACTACTTGATGACTGTCCATAGTTACTGCCAAAAGGCCATGGAATCCAATGTCCTCTTCCTCCATCGCAAGTCCTGCATTGAGAATCCTACTCATGAGGTTCTCTAGGCTGCATCCCCAAACTGCAATGAGAGATGCTTCTTGACTCATCTTTAAGAAAACAGATCTGACAGACAGAGCCACCTTGAGAGGTGCTCCTTGATTTGTTTTTAAGAAAAACAACATCCTGAAAGGTTGGACGTGGGAGAATTGGATGACGGAAGTCAAATGCACAAGCTTGCAGTCGAGAGGTAAATAAGCACTGGGGTGTCAAGTAGAAGAGAATGACTAGAGTTAGCCCTACTGTTTAGCACATTTAAAAATTGCTGAGAGGGTAGCTCTCAAAAGTTCTCATCACAGGAAAAACAATTGTAACTAAGGAGGAGTTAGATGTTCAATGTTTACAGTGGTAACCATTTCACAATACATATGTGTGTCGAGTCATTATGCAAACTTCAAGCTGTCTGCTAACTGAAACTCAGTAAAACTGAAAATAGACCTTTTCAATAAAAAGTGAATAAAATATTAATTTTATTAATTCAAGTAAACCATTGTAAACTATGAAACTGTACTGTACAAGTCCCTATGATGAAGACATGAAGCATAAAAGCTTATTTGTACTTAGAAAATTCAAATTTACATATAAGCAACTGGGGCTGGAGTGATAGCACAGTGGGTAGGGCATTTGCCTTGCCTGCAGCAGACCCGGGTTCAATTCCCAGCATCCCATATGGTCCCCTGAGCACTGTCAGGAGTAATTCCTGAGTGCAAATCCAGGAGTAACCCCTGAGCATCGCTGGGTGTGACCCAAAAAGCAAAAAAAATATAAGCAACTGGTATTTGGTTATCAGCTCACCTGGTCTACCAACAACCTAGTAGTTTGCATATTGACTTGGCGTGAAGTCTAGCTATCAGTGAAAATTAGCAAAAATAGTTTAAAATTCTTTTAACCTGACCTAGTCCCCACCGTTGGAAATTCCAGGGCACCCTTGTGGGGGTGGGTCGTATGAGTATAGTTGCCGAAGCCCTGGCAGGCACGCACACGCTACCACTGTAGCTATGCCAAGGGCTTCGTTCCACTGCTTCGGGAATACTGTTTGCAGAGATGTCAAACTGCAAATAATTTCAGGTGCTCGGTGCTCAGGCTGAGACCTCAAGTGTTTCTTGGAATCAGGGTGGGCAACATCTTCACTCCCCTATGGACTTGCGGTAACCCAGGCAACCACGCCCATCTCCCACAGCTGGCGCCCTGCCCTGCCGACTCATTGGCCCAGACCAGAGATTCTGAAGTCTCTGGACTGCACAGCCACTCCGAATTCCTCAACACTGAAACTCCAAGAGGAGCACAGCAAGTTAGACAGGAAAGGAACGCAGAGGCCAACTAAGCTCAACAAATGGAAACAATACGGATGGTCCAACTAGCAACAAACAGCTTACTAAATTTTCAGAGAAGGACTTAACAATCCTGCCATCAGATAGAACCATTTTCACATCACAATTTTTATACCTATTGGTTTTAATATTGGATCTTTGTTATCTAAGCAATTTAAGCTCTAGAAATGTATCAACATTTGTCTGCATTAAAATAAATTTCAAAACATTTTAAGTGCTCTGTCTTTCCATTATATCTTTTATCTTCCTCTTTTATCTTTTTTTTCCATTCAAGAGGTCTTTTGTGAAAAATAAAGTAGTACACAGCCTAAGGATCTGCTTAACATTCACCTACATGTTACTATAATGTTCGGAGTTGTCTTAGACAGAATTAAAGCAATGGCTTTAACAGAGGATTTCTAGCTAGTCCCATAAGACTGCTTCAGTACAATGGTGGAGTCTTTCCTGCCTTTTCTCCGTTGCATTTTCCACCTCTGATGCCAAAGTAACCCTGGGTATCTGTGTCCATGACTAACAAACCCACTAGTATTTGACCCTGGGTAAATAAGGACTAAGTTTGTAAACTGCAGTTTTTAGTGATATTCCAGGTTAGCTCAACAATGACCTTGTTCCCTCTCTTGACCTCCAAATAGCACTGTAGCACTATCCTCCCGTTGTTCATGGATTTGTTCAAGCAGGCACCAGTAACGTCTCCATTGTGAGACTTGTTGCTGTTTTTGGCATATCGAATACGCCATGGTAGCTTGCCAGGCTCTGCCATGCGGGCGGGTTACTCTTGGTAGCTTGCCAGGCTCTCTGAGAGGGAGGGAGGAATCGAATCTGGGTTGGCTGCATGCAGGGCAAATGCCCTACCCACCGTGCTATCACTCCAATTCTCCAAATAACTCAAAAAGAGAAAGTAGGTAGAAGACTGAAAACATTGGTGACCTCCGCCCTTACTGGTGGTCAATGGTTCATGAGCTAAGTTGAAATTTTTGGTTTTTGCCTTTTATGAAGGTTTATTTTTATCTTTGCAGCCATCAGGGCCACCCCAGTGGTGCTCAAGCTCTATGCAGTGCCTGAATCAAGCCCAGAGCCTCCACATTCTGGATAAACATCCTAGTCCCTGGTGATCTTTCCCTGGCCCTGTAGAGGTTTTTTTCTTCC
The DNA here is from genome assembly GCF_029834395.1 of Sorex fumeus. NCBI lineage: Eukaryota > Metazoa > Chordata > Mammalia > Eulipotyphla > Soricidae > Sorex > Sorex fumeus. The sequence continues at coordinate 507,519 of NW_026606062.1, forward strand.
ATTCTACCTACTTGTCAGTATTATTTGTAGAGTCAAAATGATACATTTAAATTAGTATCTTTCAATCAATGATACATTTTCATTTATATTTCATTATGATTTTTCTGAAAATGAAGTATGAGAATCACGTATTTATCACTGATGGTATTAAATCTTGCCCTCATTCAATGCACACACACACATATATAATATAATATATATATATATATACATAAGTTTATTTAGTGGGAGTTGAGAATGTTAAACTGTGAGTGTTCCAGGGCATATGCCCCCTTGAAGCATGTTTGTTTCTATAAAGAAAGTTGAGAACCATAACACATTTTGCTCTTATGGTTGCTATAACAAATTGCCACAAATGTAGTGACTTAAAGTCACATAATGTATCATCTTAGAATTCTGCGGTCCAGAGATCCACAGTGGGTCTGACCACACTCACCTGCCTCTCCTGGTGGCTCTTCAAACAACTTTTTTTTACCTTGACTTCTCTGCCTTGTGGGAGCCCTCAGCATTCCTTAGCTCCTGCGCCGGACCCCTTCCTCATCATGTCACCTTCTTCCCCTCTTCCCTCTCCCTTCTCAGGACAGCGTGGTTATATCTCACCTGTAACACAAGGTGAGCTGCACATCACCAGATCCTTGACATGGGCGTGGTCTCTGTACCACATAAAGGAGCATTGACAGACTCCGTGGGATCAGAAGTGCCTCTCTGATGACGGTATACAGGACAAAATCACTCCCAGCCCCTGAGTGCCTTGTCGGTATGTGAGACAATGGCCTGAGCTCCACGGCCTACTGGTCCAAGTGACGTGGTTCTGTCTGCCCAACTCCTTGTTTGTTCAGTGAGCACAATAATAGGACTTCCTTCTGAATAGTCCTGAGAGGGTTAAATGAGGGCATAGAGGTGAGAACTCTTGAACTGGACACCTCAAAAACAGCAGCTGGAATCCACTGGGGCTCATGCTGGGGACAATCTCCCCATTGTAAAGTTGTACACAGAGAGAGAGAGAGAGAGAGAGAGAGAGAGAAACAGAGACAGAGACAGAGACAGGGAGACAGAGAGACAGAGAGAAAGAGACCTCTGCCTGCCTTCTTCTCCTCCCCCTTTACCTTAGCTTCAGCCCCAAAGCTAGCAGACCCTGCTGTCTGTCGGAGGCACCCCATCTAAAATGCTCAGAGCCCCCCTAATCTCCCCATAGCAACTCCTCACAGAGCATCAGGCAAGTTGGTCCAACTCATGTCACTCTAACAAAAGGTCCTGTTGGCAACTTAGAGTGAGATGTTGGATGGCTCCTGCCCTCCTCCCTCTCCTGGGACTGGCTTCCGTTCCAGCATGCTCACTTCTTCCTTTCCTGTTGACTGCCTCTCATCTGCTGAATAAATCACTGCCCAGCGACACACACTCTTTTCTTCCTTCAACCTCTCAGGGGACAGAACTAAAGCAAAATCACTCCCAGCCCCTGAGTGCCTCATCCCTTGGCAGTCAACCTCAATGGTCTGTGTGGCTGTGATCCAGGGATAATTAAGCAGAAATTAAGGAGAGATCCACTTACAAAGGTCAAGTCTTTGCGTGGGGGGGGGGGGGGGGGCAAAACCTGAGACTTTGGCACTTCTTAATAAACTTAAAACTGGGCCCTGAAACTTCTCAAAACATTTCCAACAGAACGTTCTTATGATCTTTGCAATTCCACTCCTGGGAATCTATCCCAAGAACACAAAAATATTTATCTCAAGAGACACATGGACGGCGATGTTCATTGCAGCACTATTTGCAATACCCAAGAGCTGGAAACAGCCCAGCCCGAGTGCCCTACAATAGTGAATAAAGAAATCATGGCATACATTCACACTTGAATACTATTCAACTACGAGACAAAAGGAGATTTTGCAATGTGCTGTGACTTCCATGGAAGTGGAAGATGTCAGGCTAAGTGAAGTGAATCTGAAAGTAAAAGATAAATGCTGGGTGATCTCACTCACATGCAGAATATCAAAAGCAAAGGGATTAGATAATTCCTTGTGCAAGTAAACCCTGAGATATGATCTACAGAGCTGGGAACTGAGGAGGTGGAGGAGGAGAGGGGGAAAGGACAATGAGATAATGGGGGACATCTTGGAATAGGGTTGGAGGGATGTTTGTAGTATCTCCTCAACTACGAAGCAATGATTTCAATATATTGTATGCTCTGACCTGCAAAACAAATAGGTAGATAAATAAAACTGTCTCCTGAGGACCCCTGCATGCCAACAAAGGGTATCACCACCAGCTAACCTCAGTCCCAAGTATGTGAGGGCACCCACACTCAGTCCACCAGCATTTGATATAATTGGACATTAACCAACTTACGAAATTCCTGAGGTGGTAAGAAGTCACATTTTATGTAAGAAAGACGACTCAACATATATTCTTGTATCCCTAAAACTAGTACAACATCGATTAGGCCTCAATTCTGAACGATACATCTAAAAATGGAAGCACATTCTATCTTGAAACATTTGAACAACTCTTCTAACAGAATTGTTATCCTTTTAAAATAAATCTGTCCAGGGCATATTTCTATTGAATTATGAATTATGCTCACAACAAAAGGAAACTTTTTTTGTTCCGACATGGAATTCAACAGCCTCATAAAAAAAACCTTCCTTTTATAGGCAAACTGCAAATTCTTCTGATGCCAAAAGATATTTTCCAATTACCCCACCTCCCCAGGGTGAGGGTGCGGCTGAAAGGGAGGCCACAGCAAGTGACCACAGCCCAATATTAACTACTGAAGGGGTGCTTTGCTCCCTGGTATGTCTCCAGAATCAGCTCCTATTCTAGTTTCGCGTCCTCAGGGACCCGCCTTGCGTTTTGTGGGGCACCATGCATAAGATGACGGTTTGGTTTGGATGCTTTGCACCCAGGAACATATTTGTGGTGTCTTCATGCCCCTTTAAAGCTTGCTCATTAGGGGCTGGATCAATAGCACAGCGGGTAGGGCATTTGCCTTTCACACGGCCAACCCAGGTTCGATTTCCAGCATCCCATATGGTCCCCTGAGTACCGCCAGGGGTAATTCCTGAGTGCAGAGCCAAGAGTAACCCCTGTGCATTGCCAGGTGTAACCCAAAAAGCCAAAATAATAATAATAATAATAATAATAATAATAATAATAAAGCTTGCTCATTAGGGCTGGAGCGATAGCATAGCCCTAGGGCGTTCGCCTTACAAGCGGCCAACATGGCCGACCGGAGTTCGATTCCTCTGCCCCTCTCGGAGAGCCCGGCAAGCTACCGAGAGTATTCGATATGCCAAACACAGTAACAACAAAGTCTCCAATGGAGACGTTACTGGGCCCGCTAGAGCAAATCGACACAGTAACATTAGCAGGTTATAGTGCAAAGTCATCGAAACCTGGCCTTTGGGGTACACTGACTGCCTCCTTCAAAAATATGAAAACTTGTCTCTCATGAGAAAGCTCCATGAATCTTTTCAATCCTCCCAGAAAGCAGGCAAACCTCTTCCGGTGCTGCTTGGTACTAGGGCTGAGAAGAGAAGGGTGGGGAGACAGAGGGCACTGTGGCTGTCACTGGGTGACCTTTATGTTACTGGGTGGCCCATTGGAAATTATTCCATTTGCTCCATCTTTCCAGCGATGCTTTCAACAGATGAGGATATGTAGGGACATGCTAGGATGATAGAGCATGTTTATTATGAGTTTGGGGTAGGGGTAGGGGCAAAAATAGTTTAGAGGCCTCACCGATGATTCTCAGTCAACTGGGTTAGTAGGTCAACCCTGAGACTGAGGACCCAATATTGTGGCTCTGCAGTGCCAGGGATTGCCAGAACCACCCCAGCAGTGCTGGACACGCCCAGGGCTGCACCTAGTATCCTCAGGAGACCATGAGGTACCAGAAATTGAACCCTAGTTCAGCAGGTGCTAGCACCCTAACAGTTGTACTATCTCCAGGCTCTGGAAACAATCATGTTTTTTTTTTTTTTTGCTTTTTGGGTCACACCCGGCGATGCTCAGGGGTTACACCTGGCTTATGCACTCAGGAATTGCTCCTGGCGGTGCTCAGGGGACCATATGGCGTGCTGGGAATCGAACCTGTGTCGGCCATGTTGGCTGAGTGCAAGGCAAATGCCCTACCCGCTGTGCTATCACTCCAGCCCTTAATCATGGTTTTTTTTAAACAAACAAACAAACAAACAAACAAACAAAAAACAGAACAACTGGATGAGGGGCAAGAAAGATTGTAAACAGATAAGAGTGCTTGCCTTGCACGTAGTCAAATCCACTTAGATCCCTGGCACTACATCTGGTCTCCAAGCACCAGTAGGAGATATCCCTGAGCATAGACCAGGAGTAAGCCCTGACCCCTGCCAAGTGTGTCTCAGAAATATCACTGTCACTGTGCTCCTGTTGTTCATCGATTTTCTCGAGCAGGCCCAGTAACATTGTGAGACTTGTTACTGTGTTTGGCATATCGAATATGTCATGGGTAGCTTGCCAGGCTTTGCTGTGCAGGCAAGATACTCTCGGTAGCTTGCCGGGCTCTCCAAGAGGGGCGGAGGAATCAAACTCGGGTCGACCGTGTCGGCTGCGTGCAAGACAAATGCCCTACCCGCTATGCTATCACTCCAGCCCTCGGAAATAACTAAATATATTAATAAATAAATAATAACTAGATGGAAGGCAACCTAAACCAAGTTGAAACCTTTTATTTTTCGACCTGTAGAACATGATAGTGTTTATTGGCAGCCTTCTTCTAAAACTCATTTGTTAAGGGTTAGCTTAAGGAATAAATTTTTTAAAAAAGACATAAAGACCAAAATATATTTAAAGGCTCAGGGTACACATGGGTTGATGATTGATAGCTTAACCCATAAATTGATAAGAAAACTACTGGAGCTAGAGAGTGATAATACTGGGGATAAAGCACTTGCCCTGCATCCCACAGACATTGGTTGGATTCCCTGGCACTATATATGAGCTTTGCAAACATCACCAGGGATCATACCTAAGCACTGCTAGTTGTGACAAAGAAAAAAGAGAAAGAAAGAAAGAAAGAAAGAAAGAAAGAAAGAAAGAAAGAAAGAGAGAGAGAGAAAGAGAGAAAGAAAAGGAAGGAAAGAAGGAAGGAAGGATACTAAAAAAACGAAAAACTTATTGAACTAAAAAATGAAATAAAATGAAATAAAATCAAGTCTATGAAGTATGTGTTTGAAAGTGTTTGGCTGCTCTTAATTCCTACAACAGCATCACTGTATCACTGTCATCCTGTTATTCATCGATTGCCTCCAGCAGGCACCAGTAACGTCTCTTTCATCCTAGCCTGAGATTTTAGAAAGTGCCACATTCGAGGCTCTTTCAGGGTCAGGAGAATGAGACCCATCATTGTTACTGGTTTTTGGCATATTGAACACGCCATGGGGAGTTTGCCAGACTCTGCCATGTAGGAAGGATACTTTTGGTAGCCTGCCAGGTTCTCCAGAATAAGAACTAGATAATAAGATGTCACGTGGCCGCAAATGTGGCCATGCGCTTCCAGGAGCGGGGTTTTATAGTCTCTGGGTCTTGGCCTTTGATGGGATTACACGGTGCCGGGGCAGTTGGAGGGTGTAACCCCTACATACTGGAAGATGGGGGATCTGGGTGAAGGAGGCCCAGTCCTAATCTGAGCAGGCTTGGAGATCTATGCCCCGGGTCCTGAACACCTGGGTTCCTCTGCCAGTTTCTTCATGTGTGAGGCTCGTCCGAACGTGTGGAAAGTGGTCTTAAGCATGGCTAGAACTGGAGATCTTCAGCTGCTGGGGCTCTGTTGGGGTGGGGAGGGAAACTCAACTCACTGTCCTCCAATGGGCCCCGGTAAGGTCAGCCAGGCGTGGAGGCAGGAGACTCTGCGCTGTTCTCTTCTGGGAGCTTGATCCAACAGCATCAAGCAGTGTATTCAGTATAAAATTGTGTTGTTTGTTTAAAAGACAGAAATGCTCACCCAGTATTATTAAAAGTGTGTGTTAGATGAGGGCTAGAGAGAGCTGCATCTCCAACTCTAATATGTTGACTTACCAGTAGCACAGACTTCATGGACAAAATGCTAAGAGAACACAATTCAAGGAGTTAAATTATTTTGTTCTTTCACTCAATCAACAGATAATTTCTGAGTGTTAACTGGAGCGATAGCACAGTGGGTAGGGCATTTGCCTTGCACGCAGCTGGCCCAGGTTCGATCCCTCTGCCCCTCTTAGAGAGCCTGGCAAGCTACCCAGAGTATCCTGTCTGCAAGGCAGAACCTGGCAAGCTCCCCATGGTGTATTCGATATGCCAAACACAGAAACAACAAGTCTCACAATGGAGATGTTACTGGTGCCCGCTCCAGCAAATCGATGAACACTGTGAGGGCACTGCTACAGTGCAGTGACTCTGATTCAGGTGATGCTTTAGGCTGTATGGTTATAATTATGAAGCAATAAGGAAGAATCCTAACTGATAGGATTTATATTGCTTCTGGAGTGGGTGGAGAGTAAAGAGGGAGAGAGGAAGAGGGTAGAGAGCATAGAAAGAAGGAAGGAGGAAGAGAGTGGGAGAGTTACTGACTAAGCCAGAAAAGATCATAGCATTATCACTGTATTACTGTCATTCTATTGTTCGTCGATTTCGGGAACCAGTAATGTCTCTATTCCCCCCAGTCGTAAGATTTTAGCAGCCTCTTGTTACTCGTCTTTCCCAATGATTGGAGGCTCTTTAAGGGTCAGGGGAATTAGACCCGTTATCAGTACTGTTTTTGGCATATCGAATACACCACGGGGAGCTTGCCAGGCTCTGCCCATGCAGGCGGGATACTCTTGGTAGCTTGCAGGGCTCTCCAAGATATCTATCTATCTATCTATCTATCTATCTATCTATCTATCTATCTCTCTATGATTTGTTGCCTAAAGTCTGAACCCCATCAAATATGGTGTGGTAATTATGGAAAATGGGTAGGAAGTGTCTTATGATGTGTCACGTGGCGGAGAAGTGGCTTCACTGTCCAAAAAGTGCCCTGGAGTGTGACGGTGGTTGGGTAGTGGAGGTTGGCTGCCGGGGCTGGGTCCCTTGGGGCAGGTTGGGGCAGGGAGGGCTCTCACCCGCCCCGCTCTGGGGAGCCCTGAGTGAAAACAACCTGGCGCAGAGTCCTGTGGCATGGTTATGGGAGCCTCATTTTATGCTCCCTTCCAGGAGAAGCAGCCATGAGTTCTGGAGAGTGGTTGATGTGAAGATTATCTGGTGCCAGCAGGGTGTGGCTTATGGATCTGACCCCTGGGTCACCGAAGACTGGAGGAAGCAGGCAGAGGAGCTCTGCTCCCAGTTCTCATTGAGCCCAGAGTCTAAGGTCACAAAGTTCCACATTACCTGGGATCCGTGGGACTTCATGTGTAAGGCTCAGCCAAAGCATCCAGAAAGTGGCCTGGAGTGTGGCGGTGGTTGGGTTGTGGAGGTCAGCTGCTGGGGTTGGGTCCCTGGGGCGGGAAGGGCTGTCACCCACCCCACTTTGGGGTGCCCCAAGTGAAAACAGCCTGGCGTGGAGTCCATAGTATTATAAGGTTCTGTAATCGTTTGAATGGTAGTACCCCAAAAGGTAATTCACATCCTAACTTAATGTCCAGTACCTGTGAATGGGACCTTATATAAGAAAACGGGATCTTCGCGGATGCAAAAGTCAGGGATGCTGATATGTCATTATTCTGGGTTATCCATGTGAGCCCTTTAATTCCAATAACAAGGGACTCTCTAAAGCGTAGCTTTTCAGTCCTTTTTCAACTGTGACCTTTTTCCGACTTTGTTTCTTTCCTATCACCCTGTGCTACCCATTGCTCCCCTGTCCTCTAGCATTTCTCCCCATTTAGGTGATTTTTCACATGTGGTCCCTTGGAATATTTTAAAACAGAAGTACTGTTTTAAGAGACAGAGAGAAAAAGAGGAAAAGGAAATCTAGGGAGGTAGGTAGGAATAGGGAGGTCTGCGGCCACTAGCGAAGGCATAAGGCTTGCCTGGAAAGATGAAGAAGGCCTAGAAGAATCCCCCTCTTAAGTCTTTACAGGGGGTTCTGCCACCAAACCTTCATCTCAGAACCTTGGGAGAAGAACCCTGGTCATTCTCAGCCATGACCTTGAATGCATTTGCTACAACAGCTGCAGGAAAATAAAACAAGTTCTAGAGAAAAACTTGATGGATTGATGCTCTCTCAAAAAGGACATATGCACACCAGCATTCATTGCTGCCCTCGGTTCAATAGCTAAAATATGGAACCAACCCAGCTATCCAATAACAGATGAATGCATTATGAAGATGTGGTATATAGACACAATGGAATACTACGCATCTGCAAGGTATGATGAAATTGTGCAATTTGTTGCAATGTGGTTGGTTGAAACTGGAAGACATTATGTTGAGTGAAGTAAGCCAGAAAAATAAAGACAAACACAGGATGGCCTCACCTACCTGTGGAATATAGAATACTGGATGAGAAAATGTATTGGAGTGCAAGGGGGATGCCTATATCACCCTTGACCCCAGTGTTCAGAGAGGAGAAGGACAGAGAAGGAGAAAAATCAAAGGGGAAACAAGAGAATTAGAAGTAATGGGCAAACAGGCATCAGGGCGTCAGTAATGCCAGTGGCATGAGTGAGGGGGCTAGCTATAGACCCCAAATACAGACTCAGTGAAACTGAAACATGAGACTCAAACAGCAACAATCACTGAAACTTTGTAAAGTGCCTGACACGTTGATAGGCAGAGGTGGAGTTGGGGTTGGGGTGGAGAGGGAATCTGGGAACAATGGTAGAAGGAAGTTGACATTGGTGGAGGGATAGGTGTTGAATTATTGTATGCCTTGAAAACAGCTACCAGTAACTTTGTAAATCATGGCTCTATAATAAAAAAAAATTCTTTGGGGGCTGAAGCAATTGTACAGTAGGGACAGCATTTACCTTGCATGCCGCCAACCTGCGTTCAATCCATATGGTCCTCAGAGCACTGCCAAGAGTAATTCCTGAGTGCAGAGCTAGGAGTAACCCCTGAGCATCGCTGGGTATGATCCCCCCCTCAAAAAAATTCTTTTTAAAGAAACAAAAAAAAAAAGAAAAACAGGATGGAGGGTTCCCCAGTGTTAAAATGCACAGTCTTTGCAAGGAAGGTGTCCAGTTCAGAGTTGACATCCACCACACCCTTCACAGAGACCAGGGAGGAGAGTTTTTGCTTTGTTTCCAGTCACCTTTCTGGCTAGGAGCGGACATTAGTTTTTGTTGCCAGCTGGCATCTCACTTCTGAGTAAGAGAAAGTTTCTCTCATCATGAGGACCCTTTCCATGTTGCTCAGGTGGGGCTGACGCTCCACCCAACCCTTATTCACACTTAGGGACAAGGAGCCAGAAACTCACCTATCAGATATTTCCTGACTCAGTGATTGGTCCAGGGATGGGCATGTGACTTGGGGCTGGTGGATTAGAGCCCTCTGATTGGTGAACTCTGGGTGGGGGGGGGGGGGGGGTAGGGGAACTTCCTCTCTTCACTAGGGGGCGCCATTGGGGTGTGTTGCTAGAACTGAGCTTCCCTCACACAGGCATTTGTTATCTGATATTATCTGACCTATTAACTGTCCTTCCTTCCCCTTTTTTGTTAGCATTCATTTTTGTCTTGTTGGTTAAAAAAAGATCTCTAACTAACCCCAGTCCCTAACCTGGAGACCAAGTCAGGCTACATAGGGTTTCTTTCTTCCTTTCTTTTTCTCTTTCTTTCTTTCTTTCTTTCTTTCTTTCTTTCTTTCTTCCTTCCTTCCTTCCTTTCTTCCTCCCTCCCTTCCCTCCCTCCCTCCCTCCCTCCTTCCTTTCTTTCTTTCTTTCTTTCTTTCTTTCTTTCTTTCTTTCTTTCCTCCCTCCATCCTTTCTTTCTTTCTTTCTTTCTTTCTTTCTTTCTTTCTTTTATTTTCTTAAATTTGTCCTGGAACAAAATTTAGAAACAAATCTTCTTATCACGCCTCCCATCCTCCCCATCCTCCACCCTCCTTAGCCTGCGAGAGGACAAATTTAGCTGTCACCACCAGAAAGGAAAAGAAAGAAGCAATCCAAAGGCAGAAAGAGTAAAAACATAAAGAACTATGTGAGTGTGAAGAGAATGTCAGAGACACTGAACCAGCAAAGAAGGAATTTTTAATATTTTTGTTTATTCCTCTGAATATTCTGTTCCCTCACATGGCTCCCCAGCTTTGTACTGGACCTTAACCAAGTTACACTCTGCATCCATCTCAGTTATTTGGTGCAAGAATAGCTCTGAAACTGACCAATTCTGGGTTTTTGTTTTGTTTTGTTTTGACTTTTGGGGTCATGTCCTGTGATGCTCAGCGGTACTCCTGGCGCAGGGGTATTCCTAAGTGAAGACTCAGGAATCACTCTTGGCAATGTTTGGGAGACCATAAAGAATGCCAGGGATTGAACCTGAGTCAGCCGTGTTCAAGGCAAATGCCCAACCAGCTATATCATCACTCCATCCCACTGGCCAGTTCTGGCTGAAAAAAATGTATTAAAAGACTGAAGAATGGGGCTGGGGGGGGGGGGGAATGCATAGGAGCAAAAGAAGGCTGAGCAAGGAGAATCACAAAATCACACCCCAGGACAGTATGAACTAAGGGCTTCAACCCTAACATGGTTCCTCCCTCCTGAACCCTCCCACCACCCTAAACAAACACCCCTCCTCCAGCCTTTACAGGAATACAACCACTCCAGGAAAAGCACACTCAGACTCCCCAAGTCCCTGCCAAGTCAAGGTAGATTGATGAGAGAAGGACAGGGACCTGCCCCTGCCCCTTGCGGACACCCCTCTGGGAAAGTTCATTTTAAGATGACTGTTATGTCCTCTCTGGGGAGGACACAGAGGAGAAAAAGACCTTGGAGATGTGAAACCCCCACTATCCACCCACCACCTCCACCCATGTTGCTTTGTCTTAAAACAGAGTCTTCTAGTGAGAGACTAAAGAGAATATGGAAAACAGAGGAAGGGAGGGGAGGTGCAAGGAGAGGAGAGGAGAAGAGAGGAGAGGGAAGGGGAGGGGAGGGTAGGAGGGGAAAGAAGAGGAGGGGCGGGAGGGAAGGAGGGGAAGGGAGGGGAAGGGAGGGGAAGGGAGGGGAGGTGAGAGGAGGGGAGGGGAAGGGAGGGAAGGGGAGGAGGAGAGGGGAGAAGAGGGGAGGGGAGAGGAGGGGAGGGGAGGGGAGGGGAGGGGAGGAGGGGAGAGGAGGGGAAGGAGGGGAGAGGAGGAAACACTGACACTACCTATGGTCCCACAAGCATTGCCAGGAATGAACCCTGAACCCTGAGAGCACACACACACACACACACACACACATATTCACACACACATTCACACACATTCAAACTCACACACTTACACACACATTTACACACACACAATGATTCTCTGGAATAACAACACTTTCTAATTGACATTAGATTTAGAGGAGGTTTAGCAGGATTTCATTCTTACTAACATAAACCGTAATTATACTCCTTTGAGTCCTGAGTGCTTCTTGCTTTCCAATTGATTCAAACAACCAGCTGATGTTTTTATTAACTGCTAATTCTGAAAAAAATCACGTTTCACTCAAATGAGAGAAAGAATCCAGAGTTCCGACATCCGTCGACGATCAAGAATCAGGGACGCTGTCTCATTTGCCAAGGTGTCAAAAATCAGATGGGCTGGTCACGTAATGAGATTAAAGACGACCGCTGGACTAGAGCTGTTACCGACTGGATTCCACAGGATGTCAAAAGACCGCGTGGCCAGATGGTCAGACTTCTTCATCAAGATCATGAACGATCGGTTTGAGGCTCTTCGTGTTCCTAGAGCGAACAGACACCATTGGGCTACACTAGCACGCAACAGGGACAAATGGAGACGTTACTGGCACCTGCTCGAGCAAATCGACGATTACTGGGAAGTCAAGTGATCAAGTGATCTAAAAAATGCTCAAGAAATGCCTCAGTCACAGAGGAAGGTTGAGAGAGCTATGGCCAACTCATTCCTCAGAGATATTGTGATATGATAAGAACAGAGATTCTTCTTAGAGGAGGGGGAGGGGGGTTCATCCACATTCTCTCAGGGCACAGTAGAGGGGCTCCTTTTGGCAGCCTGGTGGCCCACAAGGAAACCCTTGGAGGAAAACTGGGAAAGACTGCAAAGACAGAGAACTTTATCATCAACATCATCGTCACCACCATCATCACCTTTATTATACTATTGTTATTTTGGGTTTGGGGTCTTGCCCAGTGGAGCTTGGAAACTATTCCCAGCTCAGTGCATAGGGGCCATTCCTGGCAGCACTTGGGGGACCAGGCAGTGCTTGGTGTTGAACCCATACCCCCCTTATGCAAAGCATGTGCTCCGGCCCATTGAGCTCTATTTCAGGACCATGGGCAGTGTGCTTTATTTCTTTTTGTTTGTTTGTTTGCTTGCTTATTTTTACTTTGGGTCCAGACCTTGCAGTACTCAGGGCTTACTCCTGGCTCTGTGCTTGGTGTGCATCCTATGGGGTGCTGGGAAATGAAGCTAGGATAGTCACATGCAAGGCTAGTACCTTCTGTACCATCTCTTTGGCCCCGACACTGTCGTTTAAAGCAGAGTGAAGAATGAAGCATGTGTTAGTTGAAATCACTCACCAATGAGAGAAGAGACGGAGGGAAGGGAAATGAAGGCAAGGGACGAGAAGGCAGGAAAAGAAGGAGCAGGCCCAGGCCTGGATGCAGAGAGAAGTGACAGAATGAAGTGATTTCAGGAATTTCTCAATCAAATTTACCTGGGAAAGCCAAGGGTGGGGGTTTCACCAACAGAAAAGAGGGCATGTCTGAGCTCCAAGTTCTTGTCTCTGCTTTTTTGCTCCCTATCTTCCTCTTTGCCTGGCAAGGAAGATTTCTTTCCTCATGCCACACACTTTGCTCCAGTCTTTCTCCCAATGCTGCCCCCACTTGATAGGAAAAAGTCAGATTTGGAGCAGAGGGCTGGTGGGGCACAGCTGAGATCCAAGCTTCACCATCCTCAAATCAGAATATGTCCTTCCTCTCCCCTCTCTCCATGCGTTCTTGATTGGGGCGGGAGCAATAACACAGCGGGTAGGGCATTTGTCTTGCATGTCGCCGACCCGGTGTTCGATTTCCAGCATCCCATATGGTCCCCTGAGCACCGCCAGGCTAATTCCTGAGTGCAGAGCCAGGAGTAACTCCTGTGTATCGCCGGGTGTGAACCAAAAAGCAAAAAGAAAAAAGAAAACAGATATATCCATAACTCCCTGAAGGTTGCTATTTCTATTCATTTGTTGCACATAAGGCCCAAGAAAAAGTGCAAAAACCTATTATTTGTAAGGTTAAAAATACAAAACAACTAAAACAGAGTGGATTTTTAACAGACTTTCAAGGCAAAAGAAAATATTCTGCTTCTCCAGAGATCCTCACATTGAAAATCTGAGATGTATTACAGTGAAAGAAATAGTCTCACTGTCACTAAGTCAAGGGTGGAACTAATTTGAAAAACAGAAGTTGTTTACATCAAGAAAGGTACTTGTTTAGCCTAGCAATAGCACTGTAGCATTAACACTGTCTTCCCGTTGTTCATCCATTTGCTCTAGTAGGCACCAGTAGCGTCTCCATTGTGAGACTTGTTGTTACCGGTTTTGGCATATTGAATACGCCACGGGGAGCTTGCCAGATTCTGTCCTGTGTCTCGGTAGCTTGCTGGGCTCTCTGAGAAGGGTGGAGGAATTGAACCCAGGTTGGATGCGTGCAAGGCATACGCCCTACCCACTGTGCTATCGCTCCAGCAGCCTAGCAATAAGTAGAGTTAATAAGGAAACAAAGAGGGGTGGGAGGGATAGTATAGCGAGTAGAGCAGCTGCCATAAATGGAGTTGACCTGAGTTCTATCCCCGGCATCCCATATGTCCCCTAAACATTGCCAGGAGTGATTCCTGAGTGCAGAGCCAGGTGTAACCCCTGAGCATAGCTGGGTGTGACCGCAAAACAAAAACAAATAAATAAAATAAAGAAACAAAGAACAGAAGGAGAGGCAAGTGGGAGAAATAGGCCCGCTGTCTTTCCTAAATCCAAGGCAGAATGACTTGGGCCTCATTCCTACAGGAGGGATGTGTGAAAATGGTTTACCTCCAGTGTGAGAGCCAGACACACACACTGTGGAGAGAGCCTTGGTTTGCTCCTTTGCTCCAGCCCTTCCTAGCCTTCAGGTATCATTTAAATAGGGCTCTGTTGGAAAAAGAAAATGGGAGGAATCAACCTCCCTAACTTCAAACTCTACTACAAGGCAGTAATAATTAAAACAGCATGGTACTGGAACAAAGGCAGAGCTGAAGACCAATGGAACAGGGTTGAATATACTGACATCTCCCCCCAAGCATACGAGCATCTAATCTTCAATAACGGGGCAAGAAAAGTGAAGTGGAGCAGGGAAAGCCTCTTTAACAAATTATTCTGGCAAAACTGAATGGCTACATGCAAAAAATTGGGCTCAGATCTCTGCCTAACTCCATGTACAAAAGTAAGATCTAAGTGGATTAAAGACCTCAACATCAGAACGGAATCTATAAGGTACATTGAGGAAAAAGTTGGCAAAACCCTCCATGACATAGAAGCTAATGGTGTCTTCAAAGATTTCACACCGCTGGCCAAGCAAGTGAAAACAGAGATAGACAAATGGGACTATCTTAAACTAAGAAGCTTCTGCACCTCCAAAGAAACAGTGACCAAAATACAAAGACAGTCCACAGAATGGGAAAGGATATTCCCCAAATACACATCTGACAAGGGGTGAATGTCAAGGATATACAAAGTACTGGTGGAACTCCACAAAAAGAAAACATCCAACCCCAACAAAAAATGGGGAGATGAAACTTTCACAAAGAAGAAATCCGAATGGCTAAAAGGCACATGAGAAAATGCTCCACACCATTAATCATTAGGGAGATGCAGATCAAAACCACAATGAGATATCACTTCACACGACAGAGACTGGCCCATATCCACAAGAACAAAAGCAACCAGTGCTGGTGCGGATGTGGTGAGAATGGGACACTCCTTCACTGTTGGTGGGAATGCAGACTGGTCCAACCCTTTTGGAAAACAGTATGGATGATTCTCAAAAAATTAGAAATTGAGCTCCCATTTGATCCAGCAATACCACTCCTGGGACTATATCCCAGAGAGGCAAAAAAGTATAGTCGGCTGGAAAGAAAGATGGCGGCCGCACGGGAGCCTTGTGGACAGCAGGTTTGAGCCGGGGGTCAGGGGCGGCAGGGACCTCATGGGAAGGGGGGCATTCCAGTCCGTCCTTCATGCCCTACTGAGGTCACCAGTTGCCACCCAGGAGCGGCTCTCCGGCACGGCCAGGACTCCAGAGCACAGAAACCAATCTCTTAACTATCTAACTTTTAATAGAAATACTTCCAGGGTTAATAAGTAAAATAGCAGAAATCCAAAACCGCACGGCCACGACATCATTTAATTCTTGAACCCAGCTGTAGAAAGCAAATCATTTCACAACGCTTTTTCAGCATGTCTGATTTGGGGGGGGGGTCGTAAACTCTAAATAATAATGGTGCATCTTTTATCGAAACAATGAATCTAGTCAAAGTAGATAAAGTGTTAACTAGAACTCATCTGCCTCACAGGAATTGGGAGGGGTGGGAGGTGGGGTTCTATTGGGGTTCGGGGTAAAAAATAAGTATTGGTAAACGGAAATGTGTTGGATATCTACATGACTGAGACCTAAACCTGAAAGCTCTGTAACTTTTCCCACAGTGATTCAATAAATAAATAAATTATTAAAAAAAAGGATAGTCGAAGTGACATCTGCAATTGTCTGTTTATTGCAGCACTCTTTACAATAGCCAGAATCTGTAAAGAACCTGAGTGTCCGAGAACAGATGACTTGTTAAAGAAGCTTTGGTACATTTACACAATGGAGTACTATGTAGCTGTTAGAAAAGACGAAGTCATGAAATTTACATACAAGTGGTACTATATGGATCATGTTAAGCGAAATGACTCAGAAAGAAAGGGATAGACATAGAAAGATTGCATTCATCTGGAGAACATAAAGTAACAAAATAGGAGACTAACACCCAAGAATGGCCGAGATTAGTACCAGGAATTTTACTCCATGGCTTGGAGGCCAACCACACATACTAGGGGAAAAGGGAGCTCAGATAGAGAAGGGAACACCAAATAAAGGTGTTGGGAGGATCCTCCCAGGATGGGAGAAGCATGCGGAAAGTAGACTATAGACTAAACATGATTGTCACCCATTGCCTCTTTTGCAAGCCACAACACCCAATAAGAGAGAGAGAACAAAAGGGAATGCCCTGCCACAGAGGCAGGGTAGGATGAGGGGGATGGGGGGTGGGAGGGATACTGAGATCTGTGGTGGTGGGAAATGGGCACCAGTGGAGGGATGGGTATTTGATCATTGTATAATTGAAACCCAAGCACAAAAATGTGTAAGTCTGCAACTGTACCTCATGATGTCTCACTATTAAAAATTTTTAATAAAAAAATAAATAAAGATGAAAAAAAGTAAAATACATATACTTAAACAAAAGAAAAATAAATAAATAAATAAATAGGGCTCTGAATATTGGTGTCAGAGGGGGGATTGGTTCATTGTCACCCCCCCATGCATAAATCTCTTTTCAGCCTTTGGGTCCACTTGCTTCTTTCTCTCTACATTTTTCTTTTAGATACACACACACACACACACACAAAAATCTTGTTTTTCTTTTTTTCTTTATTAACTATGGAACATTTGATGTTCATTTTATGACTAATGTTGCTTAAAAGACTTTTTTCCAAAAACGTATTTGTTGCCATGATCTTTTAAACATTCCTATCTGAGCAATTATTTGTAATAATATGACTATATACCATTTATAGCGCTTAGCAAAATCCAAGTGCTTTTATAGGCATAATCTGGATTCTATACATAATCTCGTATATACAGTATATAAGGCAATAAAAGACTTAAAAGGCTCATATATATAGTACACTGAAAATCTGAGGCCAAATTCTGGGCTTTGAAGTGAGTTCTAATACTGAGTAGAAGGGTAGCGCAGATGTCATTTTGAGAGGTTATAATTCAGGGAGGGGCTGGAGCGACAGCACAGCGATAGGGCATTTGCCTTGCGCGCAGCTGGCCTGGCCGAGCCGGGTTCGATTCCTCTGCCCCTCTCCGAGAGCCCAGCAAGCTACCGAGAGTATCTCGCCCACATGGCAAAGCCTGGCAAGCTACCCATGACATATTCAATATGCCAAACACAGTAACAACAAGTCTCACGATGGAGATGTTACTGGGCCCGCTCGAGCAAATTGATGAACAACGGAAGGACTGTGACCTCTGTGATAATTCGGGAATCAATTTGTAAGGTATTTGTTCAAATTTCTAAATATTCTTTATGACTTTCATGTTTTATAGTTATACATTTTGTTAAAAATTTTAGATAACTTTAAGAAAGCGGTAAATAAATTTTTGTACTCCGCCCATCATGCTTTTCAATGAGACTTAAATTTGTGACTTATATATAATGTCAAAATTAAGTTCTGCATTTCATTTCCCAAAACCTGCCTTAAATTTGAGGGAAAGAATGAGCCTATAAAGACACAAAAGAATCACTTTAGAAGCCTTGATTTTGTGCACTTTCAATTCAACCTGTTTCTTTTCTTCTAGCTAAAAGACCTCACAAACTCAGTGTGTTTTACTACCACTGGATTGGTTCATAGGCACAAACTCATCCTTTTTACCAATTGGTTGTCCAATTGGTTTCCAAAGATCCAGCTCCATCAGCATTTATAGTCTTATATAACATCCATCCTGACACGTGTGGCTTTCTTAGAACTTTATCGATTAACTGAAATACACAGACTTCAGCTTTTTGAGTTGCTTAATGGATCCAAACTCTACATGCAACAAATGAACAAGAGGGGAAAAAAGTTCATTAGGACTCAAATGGCAATTTATAATAAGCCAAAACGCCATCTGCAAATTACGGATACTCACTACAACCCGGTGCAAGAATGGGAATCAACTTTGGCCAAGTTTCCAGAGGAACACAGTCAGAATTCAACAGCTACTGTGGAGTTAATTGAATGGATTTATTATTCTCGTGGGACCATAAGTGCTTTTTGAATTTGATGGCAACAGAATCAATGTGTACCATATACCACTATCATCTTTATACGTAACAGGCCAATAAATATTTGTGGCATGAATGAATGAGTATTGAGAGGAATCGAGGGGTTGGAACTGGGTCAGAAGACCCCAAATCCTGCTCAGATGCACCCCAACCTTCTTGTCCTGCTGTTTGGAGATCTTGAACCTTCCAATCAGGTCACAGACTCTCTCATTAATAACTCAAACCACCAGCCCTGCTGGAGTAGCGCTGAAACAAATGAGAAACGGAGAGCCAGAAAACTCTAGAGTCTAGCTCTCGTTTCTTAACCTGATTTTTCTCAGCTCACAGCATCTCTGCTCATTAAAAAGAAAACAAATCGAATTGCCTGTCATTTTTAAAAACACGCTTGCCTGCGAGCTCATTTCGGATGCAAACAACTTGAAAAGCCAACTCACAGGAGGGTTGTGTCGTGGAAAGGGCCTGCTTACCAAAGGAGGTCACATAAAAATTAAAAAAAAAAAACACTAAAGAATAAATAGTCCATGGAGTCCAGGGGGGGATTGAGGGATACAACCAGAGTAAAAATTAAAACCAAATTACATCCAGTCATCAGCTTTGCACAAAGCACCCCGCTCATTTGCATACAAGGCGATTATCCTGAGCAATGCTGAACTCAGCAATCCCAGTTAGCGCATCTCCCAGGCCTTGGGCTTCTTCCATGTGCGATGACAGCGTCTCCTTCTGGCGACGGACACAAAACAGAAAAGAACAACCCAGATCTGTTTACCGTAAGGTCTCAGGCAGCCCCCCTCAGTTGAGTGGGAAACCAGGTTAATTCTGGCCGATGTTTCACTTCTCAAACAAACCATATAATCTTGTTGTTTTGAAAACCATCTTGGTTTGGTGCTAGATAAAGAATTCTTCTTTCCCTGGTCCCTGGACTGGAAGCTGAACGGGACACTTGGAGGTAAGGCCCGTTGCACCAAGGTCCCTCTGGCCACCAAGTGACAAAGGGCGAATCCTTTCCTTCATGCTTCTGTTCTTTTTGGAGGCAGCTGTCCCCGGGAGGGCAGCAGGCGAGCAGGATGGAGACTGGCCAGTCCAGCGCTCCCTTGGAAACCTGCTGAGGAGAGATCGCCTTTCTTCTGAGCTGACCACCGTGAACCCCGTGTCCACATTCGTCTCTGCCTCCAGCTTCTCAGAGCTGTTTTCCCAGCTGCCGACTTTCATGCTGGGGCCCGTAGGCGGAGGGAGCTGGGTGCTGGTGTTCGGGCCGCCGGGCTGATGTGAGCAGTCAGAACTTTTCCATGAACTATCCCAGGTATTGTCCAGCCCTGGGCTCCTGCCTGGCTCAGGGAGCTCCAGAGAACCCACCTTGAACCTTCTGGACCGGCTCCTTCGAGTTCTTGGCTCAAGGGTCCTTGCTTGGGAGCCGAGGGTCAGCCTAGAGTCTCGGGGAAGTGTGTGAGCTCCTGAGGTGCTGTGTCGGTAAGAAAGCTCGCCGTTCCTGCCACCAAGCCCTGTGTTCAACTGCACCTAGGAGAGAAGCCAAAAATGGAACAAAGAGAATAGACGTTTTCCGTAAACTATGTCCCAAGATCACGGCAGAGCCTGGCAAGCTACCCGAGGCATATTCGATATGCCAAAAACAGTAACAATAACGGGTCTCATTCCCCTGACCCTGAAAGAGCCTCCAATTCGGCAGCATTGGGAAAGATGAGTAAGGAGAGGCTGCTAAAATCTCAGGGCTGGGATGAATGGAGATGTTACTGGCACCCACTCGAGTAAATCGATGAACAACTGGATGACAGTGATACAGTGATGTCCCAAGATTAGATCAGATCGTGTCCGAACTTCCCACCTCTGGTGTGTTTCAGACTTTTTGTAGCTTCAGCTGAGTCCAATAGACTAAGGACAATAAAATGTATTAGATGTCCTTAATTGCTATCTAATGAGCATAGGAGAGTCAGCATCAGCTCCAAGGAGCTCTCTTGGACTCCCCTAAATTAACTTTTCCACAAGGGTAAAGACTCTGGGAGTCAAATTGTCACTTGACAATTGTACATTTCTCATAGAGATGTTGCAACGTTCTCTATACATGGTAGTAGGTGGGCTCACTTGACAGAAATGTGTGTTTTCAACTATGCATGCTGGTTGCCACCAAAAGCATGGTAGAAATAAGAATTTAATATTTCAACCGTGGGTGACCTTTTCCTGTCATACCAACCATATGATCTATCTTGGTCTATTAGATGATTTGTGAGCACTTCAAGCAGATGAATCATTTGACACCTTTGGCACCAATCTCATTAAGCTTAGTAGCCCCATTCATTGAGGACAGAGATTCAGCATTGTGTGGTGAAGGGGAAAGAATGCTTATTTTATTTTATTTTTGGGTCACACTGGCAGTGCTCAGGGGTTACTCCTGGCTTTACACTCAGGAATTGTCCCTGGCAGTGCTCAGGGGCCCTTATGAGATGTCAGAGATAGAACCTGGGTTGGCCACATGCAAGGCAAATACCCTATTCACTGTACTATCACTCCAGCCAAGAATGCTTATTTTAAAAGGTATGCATTGCCCCTGGAAATCCCTCGCAATTCCATTCTGGCTCCAAATTTACAAACACCACAGTCTCCAAGGTGGAGTTTACTGGCCCGCCTTCCATCCTTGGAACATCACCCCCTCCTACTTTTTTTAAATATATTTTTTTAATGAATCACCATGAGATACAGTTATAGACTTACAAACTTTCATGATTACATTTCAGTCATACAATGGTCGAGTACCCATCCCTCCACCAGTGCCCATTCTCCACCACCAATGTTCCCAGTATCCCTCTTTCCACTCCCCATCTCGTCCCCCACTGCCTCTTGCAGCAGCATTCCCTTTTACTCTTTCTCTCCTTTTGGGTATTATGGTTTCCAATACAGGTAGTAAGTGACCATCGTGTTTGAAAGTAGACTATAAACCAAACATGATGGCTTCCTCCTTTTTTTTTTATCAAGACCATTTGTGAAAAATTTGTGTTTCCTGGTATGTCAGTGGGCTGGAGCGATAGCACAGAGGTAGGGCATTTGCCTTTTGTGCAGCCAGCCTGGCTGAGCTGAGTTAGATTCCTCCGCCCCTCTCGGAGAGCCCGGCAAGCTACCGAGAGTATCTCGCCCACACGGCAAAGCCTGGCAAGCTACCCGTGACGTATTCGATATGCCAAACATAGTAACAACAAGTCTCATGATGGAGACATTACTGGGCCCGCTCGAGCAAATCGATGAACAATGGGAGGACAGTGTTTGTTTTGACAGAGTTTGGTATGTCAGTAGCCCTTGGAAATTGGTATCCCTGACCGGCCCTGCCTGCCTGAGTCCTTACTCAAATATCAAGAAGAACGGTATATGGCAGCTATCGACAAAAGATGAAAACTCGTTCAAAGAGATATGTACATATTTATGTTCATTACAGCAATTTTTATGATCCTCACCATCCAGGAGCACACAAGTTGCCCAAAGACAGATGACGACCAAGCTGTGCTCTGTACACACGAGGAATTACTACTCAACCATGACACAAGAGGAAATCTTAACTTTTGCTACAACAGGGATAGAGTTGCAGAGGATCATATTAAGCCAAATAAGACAGAGGAGAAAGACAAATAGAGGATAATCTCACTCCTGTGTGGAATACAAAGAAACAAAGCAAGGGAACAAAAATTGTCCAATAAACACAAACCCTTTGACTGGAAAAAAACTGAGGTTAACCAAAGGGCAGGCGTTGATGTTGAAAGGTGGCAAAGGGGATGATGGGGTTGGAGTAATAGTACAGCAAGCAGGGCATTTGCCTTGCATGCAGCAGACCTGGAATCAGTTGCCAGCATCCCACATGGTCCCCTGAGCCTGCCAGGAGTGATTCCTGAGTGCACAGTCAGGTGTAAACCCTAGCACTGCTGGGAGTGGTCTTCCAGGCTCAAAAAAACAAACAAACAAACAAACAAACAAACAAACCAAAAACTAAAGATTCAGGGAAATTCAAAAGACTTTGAGGGAGCTTATAGGAATATCTATGGTGTGGTAACATTGTACCCTTGAAACACAAACATTTATAGTTTTACTTCAACAACAACAACAACAACGTGGCTTAAAAGTTAATTAGGGGCTGGAGCGATAGCACAGCAGGTAGGGCGTTTGCCTTGCACGCAGCCAACATGGCCGATACAGGTTCGATTCCCAGTATACCATATGGTCGCCCGAGCACCTCTAGGAGTGATTCCTGAGTGCATGAGCCAGGAGTAACCCCTGAGCATCACCGGGTGTGACCCAAAAAGCAAGAAAAAAAAAGTTAATTAAAGGAATTGTGTAGAATAAATTCAAGTGCATTTACTAAGTGAAAGAAGTCAACATGAAAATATAAGATATTATATATATCATATATGAGAATATGGAATATAAAATATTGTATTTCATATTGTATCCCAATAATATGAAAGTTTGGAAAAGGCAAAATTGTCAAGATAGTAACAGGGTTAGTGGTTGTCAAAGGTTTGAGGGGCATGGGCTTAACTATACAAACAGATGATTTTTAGAAAATGAAACGAAACTGTATAATACAATGGTAAGTATGTATTATTCATTTGCTGAAACAAATAGCGTGCCTTATTGCTAACCATGAACTTGGGGTGATAATGATGCATCAGTAGAGGTTCAATGACTGTAGTAAACGTCTGCTCCAATAGTGGGTGCCAACAGTGGAAAGTGTGTGAGAAAGTGTTGGTATACCGGGGGAATACAGATTCTCTGTAATATCTGCTTTATTTTGCTGTAAACCATAATCTTGGTCTTTTTTATTTTGGGTGGTTTTTTTTTCTCTTTGGATCACACCCAGCGATGCTCAGGGGTTACTCCTGGCTCTGCACTCAGAAATTACTCCTGGCAGTGCTGGGGGGAGTATATGGGATGCCGAGGATCGAACCCGGGTTGGCCGCGTGCAAGCCAAATGCCCTACCCATTGTACTATCGCTCCGGCCCTCTTTTTTTATTTTTAAAGATCTATTAAAAACATTCACAGCAGAGCCTGGCAAGCTACCCAGGCGTATTTGATATGCCAAAAACAGTAACAATATTGGATCTCATTCCCCTTATTTAAAGAGCCTCCAATACGGCAGCGTTGGGAAAAGAGGCTGCTAAAATCTCAGAGCTGGGACGAATGGAGACTTTACTGGTGCCCGCTCGAGTAAATCAATGAACAACGGGATGACAGTGATACAGCGATACAGTGATACAAACATCATCTATTTATCTCACAAAGCAAGAAGGCCAAAGCCATTGAGAAAGTAGCTCTAGAAACAGAAATGAATAAATCACCACACACATAGACAAAGCATGGGTTTGGTTGTCTGACACACACATCTTCCTCTTGAGATTACTCTGCTAGAAAAGGGGAGGTGACTATTACTAATTTGTAATTGCAAAAAGAAAAACCAAGAAAGGGATTTCCTTTCATTCCTTTGAAACAGAAATGACAAGCATTTTCTGTAAAGAGCCATGGAGTGAGTATCTGTGTCATTGCAGGCTGGGTGGTCTTGATTACAATGACTCAACAATGCCACAAAGCCCCCATAGACAATACATAGATAAACGCTTGTGACTGTTTCAATAAAATTCTGTGAACATTCAAATTGGAGCCACAAACACTTCATGAGTCATGAACACTTTTTCCAACCATTTCAAAAACTCTCTTAGCTCCCAGCTGCAGTTGGCTGATTTCTGCTCTAGATCAGTGATTCTCATTCATTTATTCATGCATTCATTCATTTATTCTCTCCCTTTCTACCTTTTCTGCTTCTCCTCTCTTCATCACCTCCTTTACTTCTTCCTTTACTGCTCTCCTTTCTCTGTCTTCCTTTTTGATTTGAGTGGTCTTTCTAATAAACATATTTTATAATTATAAAAGATTTGGATAAGAAATAATTTCACTGTGGAAGAGTATAAAATTAAATAACAAGGTTTTTCTTCCACCTTGACCTCAAACATCTTCCCACATTCTTGCTTTTCAAAGAAAACTCCTGGTTTAGCATTTCAGAAATCAGGTGGAAAATATTCCCTCCCAGTATTAACTGGGTCTGCCCTTCCCTGAAGTAAAGATTCTCCCCATCTTCAAAGGGCTAAACTGCCATCTTTGCTTTAATGGAAGACTAATGATTGACTTTTAATATAAAAATTGAACTTTAATATGAAAAACAAATCATACAGTTTGTTTTTCTCCCAGAAAATAAAAATTTACTTGGTTACTTCCATATTCAAAAAAATCACTCAGGTGAGTCCTGAGAGATAGTACAGTGAGTAGGGACCTTGCTTTACATGTTGCTAACACGGATTTGTTCCCTAGTACCCCAGATGTTCTCTTGGGCACCACCAGGAGTGATCCCTGAACACAGAGCTAGGAGTAAGCCCTGAGTAAATGTAGGTGTGTCCCCCCAAAAAATAATGTTTTCTAATGTCACTGTTTGCATATAGTACTTGTCTGTTCTGGAATATAGTGCTCAAACACTTTTTCCTAAAAATTCCCATTCTTGGTCAGCTACACAGCAGATTACACAGCACTTCCTACTGTAATCTCTTGATGTCACTGAAATTCGACTTAGGGGGTCTTACGTAGTGGCTCTGCCATTTATTAGTGTGAGACTTTAATTATAAATCTTCCTGTGCTTCTGTCTGTGCTGCTATAAATATCATAAGGTTATTGAGCAGTTATGAATTATAATGATGATTAGCATTTTATGAGCTATACTTCCCATATTAGGGTAGTTATCATACTGAAAAATTTCTCACGGGCTTGCTTACTTCTCCAGATCCTCCTGGAAATTTTGCTAGCTGAAGAAAAGGAGTCTATATACCATAATAATTGAATCTCTGGTACCTAGCAGAATACTTAACATATAGTAAGCAATCACTAATGTCTATTATATAAATAAATAAATCAGAGTGCCTAAAAATAATTTTTCACACATAATATATGTAAATTGTATAGGCCCCTCCCGTTGATCGTCAATTTGCTCGAGCGGGCCCAGTAACGTCTCCATTGGAGACTTTGTTGTTACTGTGTCTGGCATATCGAATACGTCACGGGGAGCTTGCCAGGCTCTGCCGTGCGGGCGAGATACTCTCGGTAGCTTGCCGGGCTCTCCGAGAGGGGTGGAGGAATCGAACTTGGGTCGGCCATGTTGGCCGCTTGTAAGGCAAACTCCCTACCTGCTGTGCTAAATTATTTTCACATAAATATATAATCTTTAAATTAAGTCTCTGGCTATTTGATATTATGTAGATATGAGGTCTTATTTCATTTCAATTATTTATTTATTTGGGTTTTTTTTTTGCCACACCCGGCAATGTTGAGGGCTTACTCCTGGGCGCGATGTTCAGGGATCACTCCCATTGGGCTCAAGTGACTATATATGGAATTATATATATGGGACTATATATGAGATTAAACACAGGCCACTTGCATTCAGAGCAAATGCCTTACCCACTGTACTGTTTATTACTCTGGATGCTCAAGTCTTATTTTTAATGTTTAAAGAAGATTTTTTAATCACATGACGAGTCATTTCTACTGTTTGTTTAAGATAAGAAAATGTCAAGTAGTACCAAGCATACAGGTATGACATTCTGGGAAGGAAAAGGGGGCTGAGGAAGGCTGAGTCTGGTTGTCCTGCTGCTCAGGTCCCCTATACACTTGGGAAACACTGCTCCGTTGACAAGGAAGAACACAAATTCGAATAAGCACTGAGCAAAATATGGTGCATGGAACTGGGGACCAACATGAGTGTGAAAGAGCAAGAAAAAGGAGGTGCTGTGTGAGGCGTGCTAGGCTAAGGCAACCTTTCCCCGTCTTTCCCATTCCCCTCTTTCTCATACAACTGGCCTTGAGCCAATTAAGTAGGATCAAATTGAGTTAAAGTCTGAGCTCCTTGCCTGCTGGACCAGAACCTGTCTCCTCATCTCAGCTTACTCAGGTTCACTACTAAAGCAAACATTATTTTCTGATTCTAAATCTTGCTGGACAGTTGTAGCTAGCAGCTGACAAACACAACTCCGTCCAACCCCGACCCTTCCCTGTAGTAGCTACAGAGATGAGTTTGCTGAATGGGTGTGACTGGCCACTTGTGGACACAATGCCCGGTCACTATCCAGATCACGTAGACTAGGATCAGTCTGCAGGTAGCAGAAACAGTGATTCCTGGGTCGGCGGACAGGTTAACTAGATCTCAGAGCTGACTATTGTAACATTTATGGACTTTTAGGACCACAAATCCCCAAAACCATCCAAGCCCACAAAAACTCAGAGCTGCGGGCACCAGTCCTTCTCAGAGTAGCTTGTTCTTGGGGCTTTACCCAAGACTTTTGCAGCAACAGGGAAATGGGGGTGGGAGGAGGGCATGAAGGATGGGGAGGGGGATGAAAGAATTCAGTTTTGTTGACAAATGGGGACAAAAACTTAAGAAGGTCCTTTACTGCGCTACAACTTTCTAACTGCCATAAAAATATTTATGCCATAATTTCCAAGTAATTACTCTATCTAACGTGTGTTTGTGTGTGTGTGTGTGTGTGTGTGTGTGTGTGTTGGTGGTGGGGCGGGGAGGCATACCACATGCAGCTGTGCTCAGGTCTTGCTCCTGACTCTGTTCTCAGGAATTACTCCTGACATAGTTCAGAGGACCCTATACAGTGCTGGCAATCAAATCTGGATTGGCAGCACATAAGTAAGAGCCTTACCCACTCTACTATCTCTCTGACCCCCAACATAATAACTTTATGTTCAATGAAATATTTTGAAAAGTTGGAAACCAATACACTCAAAAATAGTGATAAAAAAACATGTGTGGAAAAGCATATAGAAGTGAAAGAAATAGAGGGCATAGCAGCTAAGCTATAAAATAAAGAGCCAGGATTCAAGCAGTAGAATGGAAGAAGTGAAAATTCAAATCAGTGGCCTCAATGACAAGGCATATGACATCATTGGTAGGTAAAGGTAAAGGCCCTCCCGTTGATCATCGATTTGCTCGAGCGGGCCCAGTAACATCTCCATTGGAGACTTTGTTGTTACTGTGTTTGGCATATTGAATATGTCACGGGGAGCTTGCCAGGCTCTGCCGTGCGGGCGAGATACTCTCGGTAGCTTGCCGGGCTCTCCGCGAGGGGCCGAGGAATCGAACTCGGGTCGGCCATGTTGGCTGCGTGCAAGGCAAACGCCCTACCGCTGTGCTATCGCTCCAGCCCCCATCATTGATAAAGAAGAGGAAAAATGAAAAAGAGCTCTTAACAATGAAGAGAATTTAAGAGATCTGTGTGACAATATTACAAGGAAGAACCTCTGCACATAGGAAGGAGAGGGGAGAAGAGAGAAGGGGAAGTGATTCTACTGGGAGAAATAACAGTTTATTTCACTTATCCGTTGCATATAAAGATAATGCCACTGTAGTATACTATAATCTGTAGTATAGTACAATTTGTAGTATAATATAACCTCTATTATATATGTAATATATGTGTATATGTGTTTGTACTGTAATGTTAGCATAGTATAATCTTTAGTATATATATGTATTTATATCTGCAGTATATAATCTGTAGTATAATCTGTAGTGTAGTATAATCTTTAGCATATAGTATATATGGGCTGGAGCGATAGTACAGCAGTAAGGCATTTGCCTTGTGTGCGGACGGCCCAGCCGAGCTGAGTTTGATTCCTCCATCCCTTTCGGAGATCCCGGCAAACTACTGAGAGTATCTCGTCCACACAGCAAAGCCTGGCAAGCTACCCGTGATGTATTCAATATGCCAAACACAATAACAACAAGTCTCACGATGGAGATGTTACTGGGCCCACTTGAGCAAATTGATGAACAATGGGAGGACAGTGACAGATATAGTATATATATCTTCAGTATATATAATATATAGTATAATATATAGTATAATCTCTAGTATATATGTATATATATATCTGTAGTATAATTTTAGTATAGTATATCATTTAGCATATATGTATATATATGTGGTAAATATAATCTGTAGATAATCTGTAGTATAGTATAATCTTTAGTTTATATATGTATATATATATATATTTCTGCAGTATATCACTGTCACTCTCACTGTCCTCCCGTTGTTCATCAATTTGCTGGAGCGGGCCCAGTAACATCTCCATTGTGACAATTGTTACTGTGTTTGGCATGTCGAATACGTCACGGGTAGCTTGCCAGGCTTTGCTGTGCAGGCAAGATACTCTCAGTAGCTTTCTGGGCTCTCCGAGAGGGGCGGAGGAATCAAACTCGGGTCAACCACATTGGCCGCTTGCAAGGCAAACGCCCTACCGCTGTGCTATTGCTCCAGCCCATCTGCAGTATATATAATCTGTAATATAGTATAATACAGTACTATATAATCTATAGTATAATATAGTATGATATATATTTTTTTATATAATCTGTAGTGTAGTCTGTCACATATTCTTTATATGGTACCTTAGGACACAAAGCAAGGGAGAGAGGAGTATCTAATGATAGCAAACACTTGAACTGAGGGTGCCACTTGACGGATTATGGGGCTCGAGGTGGGGCAGGAAGAAGTGGCCTGGAAGTGACATTGGTGGTGAGTGTTTGGGGCATAGGTGGTGAGCAGTCACTTTGCACCCCAAAAGCACAAACGTCCAAAGCTCCTGCAACCAGCTAACCTCAACCTCTATGAAAGCTTTTAAATTAATTTTCAAAAAGATAAGAAGTCAGTTTCTGCTTTGAAAAAGATGTCTAAGACTCTTCGATGGCATGATCAAATGAACATGGCATTATTGATGGAGAAGCACATTGAAGAGTGGGCGGAGGTCAAACTTGCTAGGGAAATCTTGGTGCTGAATGGTTGGTTGAGATAAATCCCTGGAGGGAAGGTAAAGCTCCTCTTGCTGCAAACAAATTAAAATGCATCTCTGGGATTCTGATCATTTGGAGTCCATCTTTCTAAGAAATATTTGTAAAGCATTGTAAATTGAGAGTTGGGTATGTCAGGCTTTACGAAAGATTGGTTACTATCTGGATACAGAATCATTTGTCACTAGGAAGATCACTTGTCACTCCTTGGTGTGACACTTGAGAAATGATAACCTATTCATCATTGAAAAATTATGCTCTTAAGGGACATTATTGACATAAGGAAGAAAAAAATGATACTTCCTTTTCCTAAAAATGGTTTTCAAAGAAAGTGAAAGAGGATTTTATTTCTATATTATAATTTTTTTCACAGAAACAAATTATACAGAATTAAAAAAAAATAAAGAAAACAAAAAACCTTGAAGCAGTGCCAGATTTGCTTACATAAAAGTTGAGACCAGTCTCTTCCAATTAACAGATCTTTTGAAAGGTGTCTGTTTAAATTGATTGTACCAAATCACAAATATTATCTTGCTCTTATATCTCGAGCAATGCCTATGTGAGCATTCTTTCAGGACAGCAAAATAGAACCCAATGTACAGGGGTGGGTGTGGGGTTGGGGTGATCAGAAGAAAGAAATACATATGTGTGTGTGTGTGTGTCTGACTGCATATCTGTGTGTAGTTTTATGTATATCTGTGTGTGTTTCTTTGTCTGCGTATATGTCTGTGTCTTGTGTCTATGCCTGAGTCTTTTGTGGGTGTGTGTGTATCTGTATGCAATCTGTATATGTCAGTGTGTTTCTGTGTTTGTATGGATCTCGGTGTATGTGTTTGCATATGCGTGTGTGTGTGTCTGTTTTATCTGTCTGTCTGTATTAAATACCTAAAGATGGGGAGGGAGAAAAGAAAGAAACTGAGGTAAAGAGACTTGCTTTTCAAGTCTGTGCACTCCCTTAAACACACATCTCAATTGCTTGTCTCCTTGGTTGGTTTTTTTTTCCACTCTGAGAAGCCTGTGTTCTCTCTGCAGCATGTACCTCTCTATTTCTCTCATTTTTCTAAATAAATTTCAATAAAAATTATGATGCCTTACCAAAATCTATGAAGAAGAAATAAAGAAAATGAGGTGAAGAGCAGAAAGAGAGGCATAATGTCTGGGGGAGTCTAACTGGGAGACTGGGAAAGAAGCCCTCAAGGGATGCTAGAGAAGAATAAAATGGATTACTCACTTCATCAGAGATGATGTTCTCTTATTTTAACTGGCTAATAAAGAGCATAAGGATGTGTCGAGTTAAATGCCTGCCGGTGAAATAAGAAGAAATATTTGCTTACGCCAAATTACCTTCTGGGCTATAATATACCTTTTCTGAAGAGAGAGACAGATTTCCTGAAAACAAGCAAGTCCATCAAACGGCAAATGTTTCTGAAGCAGCTGCCTGGGAGACTACTGGGAAGGAACGTGTACAACTATATGCTGAAGAGAGTTGACAGTTCTGAGTAGAAAAGTAAGAAAATAGGGGCCCCGGAGATGACTCGGAGCAAAACTCTCCTGCTCTTAAAGCACGGGGCTCTTTTGTGGAATATAAAATAACATAATGTGAGACTGACACCTAAGGACAGTAGACACAAGGGCCAGGAAGACTGCTCCATAGTTGGAAGCCTGCCTCATGAGCAGGGGAGAAGGCAGCTGGGAAAGACAAGGGATCACTAAGTCAGTGATGGTTGGAGGGATCGTTCGGGATGGGAGATGTGTGCTGAAAGTAGATAAAGGAGCACACACGATAACCTCTCGGTATCTGTATTGCAAACCATAATACCCCAAAGTAGAGAGAGAGTAAGAAGGAAATTGTCTGCCACAGAGGCAGGGGGAGGTTAGAGATGCGGGCGGGGGACACTGGGGACATTGGTGGTGGAAGATATGCAACTGGTGGAGGGATGGGTGTTCGATCATTGTATGACTGAAACTCAAACATGAAAGCTTTGTAACTGTATCTCAGTTTATTTTATTCGATACAAATAAATAAATAAATAAATAAAAGCACGAGGCTGTGAGTTCCATCTCCAGCACCACCCACATGCCAAATTTGTTCCTAGGATGCTCCTGTCTGGTACTTCACCTCCACAGTAGCCACAGCCAGCCTGGCTTATGTGACACCAGAGCCAATGAGACCACGAGCACTGTGACCAGTAAGCACTATTCCTAGAGTGTGGATCAGCACCGCATCAAAACAAGTGTGCGATCACTGGTGAGCACCCAAGCATTTACATGAAGTCAGTGAGGTTGGTTAAAGAAGTAAAACTCTACCCCACAGTAGGTTACTGTCACCAGGCCACTCCAGGGAGAAAGGGTGCTGTCCCTCCACCTGCTCCCCCTTGGCGGCTCAGTGGCCACCATATGCCAGAGGCCACTGAACAGTCAGGTTTAGGCCCTCAGTGACGAAACATGTGGGGCCTCACGGGATGGGGTGGGAGCCAGCCCTTTCCTCCCCGTCCCAATGAGACCCTGAGTCGCCGCCCACAAACGGCCTTTCTGGCTCTTGATCAAGCTGCTTAATGGCCATGATCCAAGAGACTCAGGAACAAATCTCGGAACCCAGCAGGTTTGGGCAGAAGTTCCTCCAGATTTAATTGTTAAAATTTTGGAATTTCAAAATCGTGCAGCCACTGCTGCAGCCATGCGACATCATATGCTATTCATAACCAGCAATAGAAAACAATTTTTCTACTGTTGCCTTTTCAGCAGATCTGAGTGTTGGGGTAAAATCCCAAATAATAATGGTGGGTCTGGTGTCAAAATATTGAATGTAATCAAAGTAGAGAGAGAGTAATGTGGAAATCATCTGCCCCACAGGTAGGGGGAGGGTGTGGGATGGGGGTATACTGTGGTTTTTGGTGGTGGAGAATGGGCACTGGTGAAGGTACGGGTGTTTCATTGTATGACCGAGACTTAAACCCGAAAGTTTTTTAACTGCTCTCATGGTGATTCAATAAATAAAATTATAAAAAAAATTTTAAAAGAACTAAGATGGAGTTCATGCCCAATTCAATCAGCTAATAAGTGGCTGAATAAATAAGTGGCTGAATAAATAGCAGTACTCCTACATTAAAAAGAAGAAGAAGAAGAAGAAGAAGAAGAAGAAGAAGAAGAAGAAGAAGAAGAAGAAGAAGAAGAAGTAAAACTCTGAGCAATGAGGCGTCACCTGTTTCTACCTGGATAAGCTTATAAGCTCCCAAACCTACACCTTCTCTGTCAGTCTCATGAGGGGATATTATATGTTTCATGACTCTCAACCCTCCCCCTCATACACACTATGCATTAAAGTCATCAATAAGTTTTTTTTTAATACCCAAGGTTGGAGCAGGAGCGATAGTACAGTGTATGGTGTTTGCCTTGCACACAACTGACCCAGGTTCAATCTCTAACATCCCATATGGTCCTCTGAGCACCACCAGGAGTAATTCCTGAGTGCAAAGCCAGGAGTAACCACTGAGCATCGCCAACTTAACCCCCAAAGCAAAAACAAACAAACAACAACAACAAACTCCAAACGTAGGCAGCCCCCAGAGACCTCAGTGGCATGGAATGCAATAGACCAGGCATGGGCATTCTTGAAAGTTCCTTATGAATTTTTATGTGCCAAGCTGAGAAGTACATAAAAAGCACAGATTCCATCACCCCTGCCATACAGAACACCGTTCCACCGGCCTTTCCCAGAGCACTGAAGCAAAGTGGAACTGCAAAAAGGAATGCAATGCATCAAAGGGGGATGTATGGATCACCACTGGCCCCAGAGCATAGAGAGAAGGACAGAAAAGGAAGGGAACTGATAGGAGAAGAAGAGACAGATGGGAAGCACCAGAGGGCTGATGTCAAGGGGACTCATGTACATCAGAGATGTGGAGACGTAGAATAGCTTAACATCCAAACCAGAGTCAACACCGCTGTACACAGGAGGCCCCAACTTTTCACAACCCAGTTTAAAAAGCCTTCCGAGATGCAGGCTTACTAGGAGGAGGGGGAAAACCTGGGGACTCTGGTTGGAGGGGTGAACTGGTAGTGGGGTGGAGCTGGAACACTGTTATGTCTAAAACTCAACAAACTATCAGTAACATTGTGAGTCATGGTGTTCTGATAATTTCTTTTTTTTTTCTTTTTGGGTCACATCCAGCGATGCTCAGGGGTTCCTCCTGACTCTGCACTCAGGAATCACTCCTGGCTGTGTTTGGGGGGATCATAGGGGATGCCGGGGATCGAACTGGAGTCAGTTGTATGCAAGACAGATGCCCTACCCACTGTACTATCACTCCAGAGCGATAGCACAGCGGGGAGAGCGTTTGCCTTGCATGCGGCCAACCCGGCTGATCCAGGTTCAATTCCTCCACCCCTTTCGGAGAGCCCGGCAAGCTACCAAGAGTATCTCGCTGTCACGGCAAAGCTGGCAAGCTACCCATAACATATTTGATATGCCAAACACAGTAACAAGTGTCACAGTGAAGATGTTACTGGTGCCCGCTGGAGCAAACCGATGAACAATGGGAGGACTGTGACAGTGACGGTGACAACATAGAATTACCTGAAGCAAGATCTTGTTGCCATCGTAGTCCTGCGTCTGCCACCGGGTGCGGCTGATGGGGACACAGGGATGGGGGAGTAGGGGCACTAACTGGCCGATCTCCTGCACTCGAAACTGCAGCACAGACGACTCCTTGGGGTCCACCGCCACCCCGAGGGGCAGCTGCTTGAGGGCCAGCTGCAGAACCCAGCGCTCGGTGGCATGGAGCACGAAGAGACAGAAGTCGCTCTTGTGCGCTGTGGCATCCCTCTGCAGAATCATCTCATAAAGCCGGACGGCGTCCTCGTAGTTGTCAAAGCTGCAGTAGAGCGTCACCCTGAGGATCTCGGCGCCGCCTCGCACCTGCCGCACGCCCCAAACAGGCAGCTGGGGGTCCAGGCTGTAGAAGTCCTGGCTGGCCAGGATGGACGGGCGACACGGTCGCGCCTGCCACGGCCAGCGCCGCAGCGAGCCCAGCACGCGCGACAGGTGCTCCTCGCCCAGGCTTTGGCGCAGGAAGAGCAGCACCGACGTCCCCGGGAAGCGCGACCGCCTGGAGTGACTCTTGTCGTCGGATTTCCCCGGGCTGGCTCTCTCGGACACCAGGAAGAGTCGCAGCTCGGGGCACACGCAGCTCAGGAGTTGGTCCAGGCTCTGCTGCAGGAGCGCGCCCTGCCCGGCGTTGGCCAGGAGGTGCACGGTCAGGACCAGTGGCTCTTGCGTCTCGTCCATCCTGAGCTGCTTGGCCCCCCTGGCCCGTCGCTTCCAGCCCACAGCAGCTGCGGGCAGAGAGAGCCCTGGTGGTCAGCTCCCCGGGGGGCAGTGGGCAACCAGGCAATGAGGGTTTCCACCAACTCCGGCACAGCAGCCGTCGGGGCCCACCAGCGGCTCACACGGAATGCAGGTCTATGCTTGGCTCCGTCAGGCGCCCGCCGGTGTTTCTGTTTGACCTAAAAACCTATAATCCTGAGAAAACACCCGAGTGGGTGGTTCTTCCAGCCGGCCAGTGGAAAGGAAATGACCACAGAGAAAGGAACAGAAGTTGGCCGCTGGGAGCTGATAGCTATCTGTGTCGTTGAAAAGACATCCATTTAATGGCCCTACAATAGGGTCTGATTTCCTGCTCACTACTCTCTGTTTACAGTGGCCCTACACACCACCTGAACACAATGGGCCTCTAAAACAATTTTCCCAAGCTTGTCCCTTTGCCAGGCTTTCTTTTCTTTCTTTCTTTCTTTCTTTCTTTCTTTCTTTCTTTCTTTCTTTTGTCTCTTTGTTTTCAGACAATGAAGCTAGTGCATGGGAGAGGAGATAGATATTTTATCTAAATACTTTTGACTATTCACTGGAATTTGCCTTGCAGAGACTTCAGAATGCTCTAGAAAGAGGTTTGTGTGCACCTGCCCTTCCAGTTCCAAATCAAGACTCCTGTGTGCTAGAGTTCAACCAGGCATGGGTTGCAGACTGAACTAAACCTCTTCGTGAGTTGACTGAGTCTGTCGGTCAATCACTTTGGGAGATTTATCCCCAAATTCTGGTAGAAAACCTAGTACAAGGGGAAGCTTTGTAACACATTTCTCTTTCAGTGACAAGGGGGTTGAGGGTAGATTTTTACCTCAGAGCCCCAGATGATGCCCTCTTTCCAGCTCTTCTGGGCCCTGGAATGACCCACCAGGACACTTTGCCTATAAAAAGGAAGGGTAGGCCAAGCAAGTTCAAATTGAGGTCCACTCTTTCTCAGAAGGGTCTAGCAAAGTGCAGTTGAACATTACACAGAGTAGCTTTCAATAATAATATCCAAACTTGGAATAAAATGCTCACCACTGGTGACCCACAAAGCCGTGTGAGAAGTTTTGGGTGTGCACTTAAAAAGGAGCAAAAAAACAAACTTCTTCCAGACTTAAATAATTTTTAGGGGAGAAAGGGGCTGAGTTTACACCTGACTGTGTTTTGGACTGACTCCCCCCTCAATCAGAACCTCACTCCTTTGCCCTATTCTGCCTATCGCAGGCTGACAGTCCTAGGACACTTTTGGCCTCAGATATGGCCTTGGAAGCAGGGTTGCCAATCTGGAAACAACTCAAAACTCCAGAAGAAACAGACCCCAGAGATGACCATATATTAACTCATATAAGGCAAGAGTTTAAGCCCTTATTTAAAAAAGATTTTTGTCTGGATTCATAACTCATACCTTACACAAAAGTCAACTCAAAGTGGATCAAAGACCATAAAATCGGACTCGAATCTATAAAGCACATTGAAAAAATATAGGCAGAATGCTCCAAGGGCTACATCTTGAAAGAGTCTACAATGATACAATGCCGTTGCCAGACTTAAACAGAATCAAAAAAAAAAGCAAGAAAATGGGGCTACACTAAACTACATTAAGCAAAAGAAACATGGGCTAAAATAACAGCTGACAGGAAAAATAGTCACACTCAACACATCAGATAAAAGATTGATATTCAGGATATATAAGTTACTCACAGAGACCAACCAACAGAAAATATCTAAAAGCCCCATCAAAAATGGGGAGAAGAAATGAACAGACACGTTTCTGAGGAAGACCAACAGATGGCCAATAGGCACATGCAAAAAATGCTCATTATCACTTATTATCAGGGAAACACAAGTCAAGACAACAATGAGATAGCATCTTACACCAATGAGAATGGCACATACAAAAATACTGGGAACTATTAACGGGTATGTGGTGAATCCTTCATCCACTGCTTGTGGGAATGTTGTCTGGTCCAGCCCTATGGAAAACAGTATGAAGGGTACTCAATAAACTCAGAATTGAGCTTCCACGTGACCCAGCAATTCCACTTTTTGCTTATCTATCCCCAGAACAGAAAAACATTCATTCAAAAAGAATATATACACACTATTATTCATTGCAGCGCTCAGTACAGCAGCTAAGATTTAAATCAAACTAGATGCCCAATGACAGATCAGTGGATCATGAAGATGTGGTGTATATATACACAATGAAATACTAAACAGCTATAAGGAATGATGAAATCACGCAATTTGCAAAATCATAGATGGAACCAAAAGCCATCATGTTAAATGAAGTAAGCCAGAAGAAGGATAAACACCGGATATCACTTCTATGTGGTATTTAGAAGAACTGGATGAGGGAATTCAGTGGTTGAAATAGGGGATGCCCTGATTAAACTTGACCCCAGAGTATAGGGAGGGGGAGGAAAAAAAGGGTGGAGGAGAGGAGGAGAAGAGACAGATGAGAAGCAATGGACCAGGTCAGGGGAGCCAGGTACAAAGATGGTATGAAGGCATGATAGAGCCAAATATCCAAACCACGGCATCAACAACACTGAAATCACTGTCACTGTCCTCCCGTTGTTCATCGATTTTCTCGAGCAGGCCCAGTGACGTCTCCATCGTGAGACTTGTTGTTACTGTGTTTGGCATATCAAATACGTCACAGGTAGCTTGCCAGGCTTTCCCGTGTGGGCGAGATACTCTCGGTAGCTTGCTGGGCTCTCTGGAAAGGGTGGAGGAATCGAACTCGGGTCAGCCGCATGGGCCGCGTACAAGGCAAACGCCCTACCACTGTGCTATCGCTCCAGCCCACACTGAAATCAAGAGACCCAAACTTTAACAACAGAACTTAGAAAGGTGCCTGTCAAGAGGGCATACTGGAATCAGGAGATGGAGGGGGGAATGGGAGGAAACCTGGGAATATTGGTGGAAGGAAGCTGACACTGATGGTGGGACCAATGCTGCAATATGGAGTCCAAAACTCAACTATGAATCACTTTGTAAATCACAGTGCTTTAAATTTTTTAATGTGGATAAAGAAATAAAAACACAAATACTATTAAAAAATAAAACAAAAAAATCTCTGTGGGGTCTGAGTGAAGTGTAAGCAGCCAACCTGGGTTCCATCTCTGGCATTCCACACAGTCCCTTGAGCACTGCCAGGAGTGATTCCTTGAGTGCAGAACCAGGAGTGATCCTTGAGAACCACCAGGGACAGCTCCAAAAAAACAAACAAACCAAAAAAAGCCAAAAAACTCAGGGAGAGAGAGAGAGAGAGAGAGAGAGAGAGAGAGAGAGAGAGAGAGAGTAGGCTTTGTTTCTTTATGTTCTCATCTCCCATCTGGAGTAAAAGCAAACTGTTTTTTCCTCCTGAGCTTGTCATTTCTTCCAGTGTTGAAAGGATTTTGCTCTCCTGGCAACCAAAATGCCAAGAAATGGGAGTCCAGAGCTCACCATCTCTCTTCTTACTGCCGTTGCAGCGTTGCTGCAATGCTGCCTCCGGGAACCACCCGAAGCACCAAGAGTCCTAGAAATCGCTTCCACTTCGCTTCTGTTGCTCCTCAACCTCTTTCATGCAGCTCAATGCTGAGTTTTCAGCCCTACTCCCTGGCACTCTATTTCTTCACAATGCTTGCACAAAAGGCACAGATTAAAAATCCAAAGGAGAGGGGACCACAGAGAGTACAGGGCTTAAAGTGTTTGTAGCTCAGCCCCAAGAAGGACCACTGAGTCCATGCCAATCACTCCTGAGATCACCCCATCCCCATCCAAAATAAAAGCACTAGAATCATGAGCTTTGACTCCTGAGACCAGGGTTACTAACAACCAGTTCTATTTTTTTTTTATTAGTGAAACACCATGAGGTACAGTTGTAGACTTACAAATTTTTGTGCTTGAGGTTTGATTAGACAATGATCAAATACCCAACCCTCCACCAGTGCCCATTTCCCACCACCACGGATCCCAGTATCCCTCCCACCCCCATCCCCCTCATCCCCCCCATCCCACCCTGTCTCTGTGGCAGGGCACTCCCTTTTGTTCTCTCTCTTCTTTTGGATGTTGTGATCTGCAAAAGAGGCATTGAGTGGCAATCATGTTTGGTCCATAGTCTACTTTCAACATGCATCTCCCATCCTGGGAGGATCCTCCAAACACCCTTTATTTGGTGCTCCCTTCTCTATCTGAGCTGCCCTTTCCTCTAGCATGCCCGGCTGGCCTCTAAGCCATGGAGTAATCCTACTGGTACTGGTCTCGGCTATTCTTGGGTATTAATCTCCTATTTTGTTATTTTATGTTCCCCAGATGACAACCAATTCTTTACCTTATTTCTCTTAAGGGCTGGAGTGATAGCACAGCAGGTAAGGCATTTGCCTTGCACACGGCCGACCAAGTTTCGATTCTTCTGTCCCTCTTGGAGAGCTGGCAAGCTACTGAGAGTATCCTGCCCACACAGCAGAGCCTGGCAAGTTCCCTGTGGCATATTCAATATGCCAAAAAACAGTAACAACAAGTCTCACAATGGAGATGTTACTGGTGCCCGCTCGAGCAAATTGATGAACAACAGGAGGACAGTGCTACAGTGCTATTTCTCTTAAACTTGGCAACAATACCTGAGTTTCTATCAATCACCAGCTTCTGGTGAACAGCCAACCAGTGAGTTCCTTATGGAAAAATTAAGGAGCCAGAGAAGTGTGTTGAGGAGGGTTTCCTCAAACCCAGTGACACCCAGAATCAGCCCTGCTGCAACTCATAGATTCGGTGGGATGCTTTGACATCACGAGTTCCCAAAGCCACCACAAGAAAATCACAGCATTTCTTTCTCTCATAAACTTATAATATCAATATATTGACTGGAGTGATAGCACAGTGGTAGGGCATTTGCCTTGCATGCGGCCGACCTGGCTGACCCAGGTTCGATTCCTCTGCCCCACTCGTAGAGCCCAGCAAGCTACTGAGAGTATCTCACCAGCACAGCAAAGCCTGGCAAGCTTCCCGTGACGTATTCGATATGCCAAACACAGTAACAACAAGTCTCACAATGGAGACGTTACTGGGCCTGCTTGAGCAATCAACATATTGGTTGGTTTAATATCTCCAGTTGTGTTTAGTAAGAGACTACAAGAGTGTGACGGGGTATTGATGTCCTAGTTACTGTCCCCCTCACCAAAGTGTTCACAACCACCATCATTGCCCATAGGACACCTCCAGCTGGTCATCACTTAAGATAAATCTACTGGATCACACCCCATACCCCTTTGTTGCTCTTCTCACACATATGTGGCAGGGAAATCACTATGGCATCAATGCTCATGAGAGCAGTGTGTGTGTGTGTGTGTGTGTGTGTGTGTGTGTGTGTGTGTGTGTTCAGAAGTCTTTTGCTGCCGCCAGAATTTTTGCAACAGCACATCCAGTTGTGGATGTGTTAGAGAAACTAGGAATCTGGGATTAAGCTCATGAGATTTCAGGAGAAGGCCTTGGCTGGGCAGGCATTCCTATTC
Source organism: Sorex fumeus (assembly GCF_029834395.1). Taxonomy (NCBI): domain Eukaryota; kingdom Metazoa; phylum Chordata; class Mammalia; order Eulipotyphla; family Soricidae; genus Sorex; species Sorex fumeus. The sequence goes on from NW_026606062.1 coordinate 547,448, forward strand.
CACATTTCTGAGTTGCACCTATGACTCATTCTAACTCCTCAACTAAGCAAACTCCAAAGGGGCACCAAGTGACCCCAGCACCAATCAAACTTCTTTCTCTTGTTCTCAAAAACAATCTTCACACTGGTCTGGAATGAGCAGGTACGCTTCATTCGAGAACCCGACTGTGAGAACTGAAGAAAAGATGCTAACCAAGGATTCTCTGCTACTTATTTTTATAACCCCAACAGCAGCCTACACCCCCCTCAGTGAAAGGACCAGTGGGAAAGGGGCCTACGGGAAAGACAGAGTCTTGGCTTTTATTACATGGTATGAGTTCCAGGGAAGCGAGGGGACTTTCCAATGTCACATTGCTGGCGAGTAGCAGAACCTGGATTTCTGGTTTTGAAAGCTTGCTTCCCCACTGCTCCTGGGAGAAGCAGCGAGCTCTGCCATTGTCTCTATTCAGGTCAGAGCTGTTCAAATTCAGGACACACGGCAGCAACACATGAAAAAATAAAAATGGAAAAGAAGGAAAGTGTAGCCTTTCCTACACTGTTCAGGCCTAGGTCCTCTGGTGTGTGTGTGTGTGTGTGTGTGTGTGTGTGTGTGTGTTCCTAGCCTAGGTATTTCTACCTCTTGCTAGCTCGGCAATTTGACTTTCACCCTCCCTGCTTTACACACACGTACACACACGCACGCACACACGCACGCACACACTCACACAGAGAGAGACAGAGAGACAGAGAGACAGAGAGATAGAGACAGAGGCAGAGAGTGAGAGAGACAGAGACAGAGAGTAAGAGATACAGAGAGAGACAGAGAGATACAGAGACAGAGAGTGAGAGAGAGACAGAGACAGAGTGAGAGATACAGAGAGACAGAAAGATACAGAGACAGAGTAGAGTGAGAGAGACACAGAGAGAGACAAAGAAGAGAGGGAGAGAGATAGAGACAGAGTAGAGAGTGAGAGCCAGAGGGAGAGAGAGAGACAGAAAGACAGAGAGAGAGACAGAGACAAGAGTAAGAGAGAGACAGAGACAGAGAGTGAGAGAGACACAGAGAGAGACAGAGTGAGAGAGAGACACACAGAGAGACAGAGACAGAGAGTAAGAGAGAGACAGAGAGTGAGAGAGAGAGACAGAGAGAAATGGAGACAGAGAATGAGCGAGAGACAGAGAGAAACAGAGACAGAGTGAGAGAGAGACAGAGAGTGAGAGAGAGACAGAGAGAAATGGAGACAGAGAATGAGCGAGAGACAGAGAGAAACAGAGACAGAGACTGAGAGAGAGACAGAGAGAAACAGAGACAGAGACTGAGAGAGAGACAGAGAGAAACAGAGACAGAGAGAGAGACCTACGTCGCTGGGTCATAACAACTCCTTCTAGGGGAGCTATGGTGTGAGCAAGAGCAGCAGCAGCAGAGACCTGTGCGTTTCTGCCCTTCTGCATCCTTACTCCCTCCTTGCTCCTCCTGAGACGCGGCAGGCGACAGGCCAGAGGAGGAAGTCGCCGCAGCTCGCCCCTTCTCCCAGCCGCTCAAGCCTCTCTACCGCTTCCCCAGAGGATACCCCCCCACCTACCCCAGACAATGCTATCAGGCTCCTAGCAGAAGGCCATCTGTTTCCCCACTTCTCCGGGACAATACAGCCCCGTGGCCGGGCCCACGAGCTGCACTGAGCTGACTCCCCCAGCTTTCGCAGGTGCACACAAAGCAAGTGTTTTTCCTCCTGTTGATTGTCCTGGTCTTTGCTATGATTGCGTTTCCGCGTGCTCACGCGCTTGAGTTCTTGGCTGAACCAACTCAGCCCTTGAGTAAAGGGCAGAGAAGGAGAGTGGCGCTGGCGATGGGCCACAGATCCACCAGACTCCTTTTTTTTTCAGTTTAAATAAAAAAAAAAACTTTATTATTTTTAACAAAAAAGAACATCCTCTCACTTTCTATTCTTGAAGCAATTTTTCGTTCTTTCCAGTGGAACCAAAACCTCCCGAGCCTCTTTCTGTGTCCTACAAAACTTGAATTTCTTCTATTTCTGGATAAAAAAAGAAAAAATGCGTTCACAAATGAGCTGTGCAATTCGATCACCCTTTTTTGACTTCAAATGCTTCTTTGCCAAAATTAAATAATACTACACCAACATTTCCTCTGTAGTCTTCACCTATTACACCAGCTCCAACATCTATGAAGTGTTTTGCAGCCAAGCCAGAACAAGGAGTTACTCTTCCATAACGCCAGGGCTTTTTCCCATTGTGGTACCCTATAATCATAGGCACTGTACAGGTCATAGCCCGCGGCGCTCTTGGGCCCCCTGTTCGGGGCAGTCATGTGCTCCGAGAGCCACACAAAGTGCTCCTCCACCGCACGCCGCGCCCGCTTGCTGGGGGAGATGACATGGGTCACTTCGGAGCAGCCGTTCGGTAAAGGGCAGAGAAGGAGAGTGGCACTGGCTATCAGCCACTGACCCACCAGACTCCTTCCCACTCTGCTGGCTGTCCAGTGAGGACCTGAGATTATTGCTCCCGTTTGGTTCTGCTGCCCATTGAAGATGAAAAGTAGCAAAACTATCTCTGAAGACATAGGACACGGCTTAAGGAGCTTGCTGGGTTCCAACTCTGACACCACATGTAGTCCCCAAACACCTTCAATAGTGAGCCCTGAGCACTGGGTGTGGCCACAACTGAGTGTGGTCCCCAAACAAAGTAGCATGTGATAACTAGACTGACTCCCTAGAGGACAGGATGATGTCACGGGTCCCAGAGAGCCTTCTGAGCTCCCAGGTACTGACTAGTATAATCGCTTCCACATGAAGGATTTTATATTGAATACTAATTAAACCCATACACACCACATAATATCAAGTAAGTGTAGGAACAAGTATACAAAATAGCTTACATTATTGGGGGCTGGAGCAACAGCACCAGTGGGTAGGGTGTTTGCCTTGCATGCGGTCAACCTGGGTTCCATTCCCAGGCTCCCATATGGTCCCCTGAGCACCGCCAGGAGTAATTCCTGACTGCAGAGCCAGGTGTAAGCCCTGTGCAACACAGGGTATGACCCCCCAAAAACAAACAAACAAACAAAAAATAATAAATGTAAATAAATTTTAAAAAATAGATTACATTATTTTTATGGAACACTGCAAAGAAAAACTTATGAGAGAACATTGAAGGTGATTGGCTTTTTCTGAAAAGGTTGAAGACACACATACCCTACATACACAATCAGCATTTCTTTTCCCAGGCATGATCTCAAGAGAAATCTCCTCATCACAGAAGAAGGATTATGTGGGATGTTCATAACTGCATAGACTGAAATGTTCAAAATAGGAGGGAGACCACCTCCATGCATATCATAGCAGAATAGGCAATTAACTCATCAGATTCTTAAAATGCAGTATACTCAATCAAGGAAAATGAATAGATTCAATATAATCATTTCAGTTTCAAGAAATTTAACATAACGAGGCGTAGAAAGAAAGCAGGTTTCAATTAATGCCTACACAATGACATTATTGGTTGAAATTTGGAAATATGCAGACTTTCCATTGGCTATAGAAGTAAACAGAACTTGTCAAGGGACAAAGAAATGTGTGGGTATAATTACCAATTCAAGTTGCTAGTTATATTAACTATAGGGGAAGTGAGATAAATGTATTGATAATCTCTTTTTAGATGGATTGGGGTGTGGGCTGAAGATATAGTAATATTTACAACAGGTACAATAATTGCCTTCATGAGCCAACCTGGGTGCAATCCCTGGCATCCTATATGGTTTCCTTAATAATTCCTGAGTACAGAGCCAAGACTAACCCCTGGTCATTGCAAGGTGTAGCCCCCAAACCAACAAACAAAAAGATTGGTGATGGGTCCATAAGGACTGTATTGTTTTTAGACTTTGTATTGTTTCTAGACTTTTCTGAAGCATTTTTGTAATCACTAATGAAATGGAGGCAATCTATTATGTATTGACGCAGAAAGACAACTCCAGTATAGTGTTAGATGAAAGTTTCCATCACATGTAATTCTGTCTTCCTGTAAAAACTACATATATGCGTGTGACTTTTGGATATGAATGGTAAACACAGAAAAAAGTCTAAAAGAACATAAGCCAAGTTTTTATTGATAATGTGTCAAGAGAGGTTACCTCTGGGGGGAAGGGGAAGAGGATAAAAAGGTAGTTTTATTTCTTATTCATCTATTTCTGTCATCAATATTTATTAAAAATATCATGTGTTACTTTTGTGAATAAAGAATAAGTAATACAAACAAGCTGGAATTACTGCCTCCAGCGAATTCTTTCAACAAGTGTTTATTATGTACCAACTCTAGGACTCAGGCCCTGAAGTCCATGCTGGGAATGACACATTTGAAGACTTCTTGGTGGGAGAGGTTGATGTAATTAAATGCTCACCCAACTAAAAGGAAAGTGGTGCCTTTGTTCGGTGTTTCTAGACAAGTGGATTACTGGATGTGACAGCTTCTGGAAGGTCAGAGAAGCAATCCATGTTAAAGGAAGCTGTAATCTTTGAAAAAAAGTGAGGACACTCAAAAACAAGAAATGTGACATGCAAAGGCCCTGTGACAGTTAAGAGCTTGGTAGGAAGAAGGACTGGATTAGAAACTGGTGTAGCCAAGTGCTCAGACAGGAAATTGTACAAGAAGACCAGACTGGCTGGGTGTTTCTTAAAGGTAGATGATAGATGAGCTCTGGAGAAAAGCCATATGACTTAGGATGTTCCTGGCAACCAACCCAGAGAAGAAATAAATTCAGACTATAACTGTACAAATGACAATATTTGCTAATACTTATGGAGAGTTTACCTTTTTCCAGACACAAGCTTTTCTTGTTATTCTTATCTTCTCTGCAACCTTATGAGGTAGATATCATAATTTGTAGATGAGAAAAGAAAGGAACAGATAGGAAAAATGGGAGCAAGACTATTGTCGTCATATCACTTCTAGGTCTGAAAGCCCAAAGGCCTCTAATTATTTGGCATACTTTTAACAATTAGGGCTGGAGTGATAGCACAGTGGTAGGGCGTTTGCCTTGCGCGCAGCCGGCCCAGCTGAGCCGGGTTCAATTCCTCTGCCTCTCCCGGAGAGCCCGGCAAGCTGCCGAGAGTATCTTGCCCACACGGCAAAGCCTGGCAAGCTACCTGTGATGTATTCAATATGCCAAACACAGTAATAACAAGTCTCATGATGGAGACGTTACTTGACCTGCTCGAGCAAATCGATGGACAACCGGAGGACTGTGACCGTGATTTTTAACAATAGCAATAAGACAAAAACTGTAGATATGGTAACTGTATATAAATAGAACAATTTTCTAGAAAAATTTGGTTCCATAAGTTAATTAAAAAAATCTGAAAGGTTGAGACCCCCTAGAACCTCCAACTTACCCCCACCTTAGTATCATACCTGGACTTCCCCTTTACAAAGGTTTGCTATTGTCAGCTGTCTGCTGAGTCTGTCAGGAAGATTTTCTGCCTAACACAGGCCCCAGTTTCTATTTCCTAATTTTAAAGAAATGTCAGCTACTAGTCAGTCATTTGAGTGTAAGGTCAAGTATAAAGAATAGCAATTTTCCTCACTAGAAGTTTCAGCAACAAACAAATACGCCCCAACCTCACCATCAAAAAAAAATATATCATTTAAATGAAACACACTACCCCGCCAGTGTTTGCCAAAGGGTTCCTTTGTGTGCTAAGCTTTCACCGTGGTAGACGAGCCTTATTTCTAAGCTTAGGACTAGATTCCTGAAGCAACACATCTCCAGCCTGGTGGGTGTGGTGCGTTGCCAACCGACTCTTATTTTAACTTTTTTTATTAACCCACAGTGCACACCTTTCAAAGTCAGCTAGCCGCGAACCCACGATAGAAGAACACGCCTCAAAATCTGCCCCAGATGATGCTCCATCAAAAAGTCTGGCCTTAATTACCAAGTAGATCACAAACGGAGATGGATATTCTCATGACCAGAGACAGGGCTTCACTGCCAACCTTTAAATCATTAGCGCTCGCTCAGCAGAAAGCCTGCAAGTCAATCAGACCGAAACCAACAGGCCCAGACTGGCTGGTCGGCCCCGCGGAGCTGGAGGCTCTGATGTGCTCCGTCAGCTGTTCTTCCCTCCTAATGGGCCTCAATTCCCATTTTATATTTATATCCCAGCTGCTGCAAAAGGGCACGGCTGTGCCAACCAGCCAGCAAAAATAGAAGAGCTGGAGAGACGGCTCACACTAATAACCAATCCGTTTTTAGAGCTGCGAGATGGAATTTGGGGTCTATTCAGCTTCACCAAAGAACTTTTGGAAGCCCCAAATTGAGGCTGCGGTTTCTATGGCTACCTGGTCCCGGTGGCTTGGGGCGGCATTGTCCTTCCCTGGATGACTCACTCTGAAAAGCTTTGGAAATCCGTCAGTGGTGTCTCGTCTGTCAGATCCTCCTGGAGGAAACGGAGCAGCTCTTGGAATTACATAGAATCTAAATCTCCGTAATAAAATGGCTCAAATCTACTTTAAAGGTGGGTTTGGGGGCCAGGACTTAAGGTAAAGGGTTTAAGATGTTTGCCTTGCATGTGGCTGTTCCGAGTTCCATCCCCAACATCAAACCTGTTCCCCAGCACCACCAGGGGTCACTCCTGAGCACAAAGCTAGGAATAAACCCTGAGCACCACTGAGGATGGGCCCAAATACATCAGGACTGGAGGAATAGCAAAGCGGGTAGGACATTTGCCTTGCAGGTGGCTGACCCGGGCTCAATTCCCAGCATCCCATATGGTCCCCTGAGCACCACCAGGAGTAATTCCTGAATGCATGAGCCAGGAGTAACCTTGCCAGGAGTAACCCTTGTGCATTGCTGGATGTGACCCCTCCCCCCCCAAAAAAAATTTTCTTCTTCAGAAAGAGAACTGGTCTAAGGGAGAGGAGACTGAACTGGATTCCACCTTGACTTCACACAGGCTAGCTCCTGCTGTGACTGCTCAGAGGAGGCTGGGAGGAAAGGGTGTCCTTAAGATAATAACCCTGTGCTTGGCGCAGGGCAGATGCCCACTAACACATCATTTGTCTTCTAGTGTAGTTACTGCAATGCCCTGCTTTCCCAGCTATCTTACTATGTGCTAGCATACTTTCTTGCTCCATAGCTATTTTACTTTTATTTTTATAGCACAGCGGTAGGGCGTTTGCCTTGCACGCAGCCAACATGGCCGACCCGAGTTCGATTCCTCCACCCCTCTCGGAGAGCCCGGCAAGCTACCGAGAGTATCTTGCCTGCACAGCAGAGCCTGGCAAGCTACCCGTCATGGATTCGATATGCCAAACACAGTAACAACAAAGTCTCCAATGGAGACGTTACTGGGCCCGCTCGAGCAAATCGATGAACAACGGGAGGACAGTAACAGTGACAGTGACTTTTGTTGAATGAAACTTGTTTAGAAGATGTGAGACGTGAGAAAAAGAGGGGAAAAGTGTCAAGAGAAAACACGGGCTTCTCCCGAGTGGAAATAAGCTAGCAAAGAGACAGAGATATGTGTTCAAGGGACAGCCCAGTCTGAAAAAAAAGACTCCATAGCTCTTTTATGTAGGGGTCACTCTCAGTGATGTTCAGACCATGGATGCCAGTCTTATCAGTGTTGCCTGCTGGTGATCCCACACCACCAGGAATACTGGGCAAGGAGATGAAGTACCGGGGATGGAACTCATGGCCTCATACATCCTAGACACATATTCAGCCACTTGAGATATTGCCTTAACCCCTACTTCAGAGTTTTTCTTCCCAAACTAAGCAGATAGGATAATACAGGCTTTACCCTGAGTGCATTTGGATTCACTCCTCTAAAAGATGCATCATTTTCATATGTAGAAACCTACATCGCAGAGATCTAGACATTAAGCCAACTGGTTAACGATCACGATCACAATCACGACCAACCTATTGTTCGTCGGTTGCCTCGAGCAGGCCCCAGTAACGTCTCCTTCATCCTAGCCCTGAGATTTTTTTTTAAAAAGTGCCACATTCAAGGCTCTTTCAGGGTTAGGAGAATGAGACCCATCATTGTTACTGGTGTTTGGCATATTGGGTATGCCACGGGGAGTTTGCCAGACTCTGCCGTGTGTGCAGGTTACATTCGGTAGCCTGCCAGTTTGTCCAAAGTAGGAATGAGATAATAAGATGTTGCACAGCCGCGAATGCAGCCGCGCTTCCAGGAGCTGGGATTTATAGTCTCTGAGTCTTGGCCGTTGATGGGATTACACAGCGCCAGGGGGCCAGTTGGTGGGTGTGACCCCTGCCTACTGGAATTTGGAGGATCTGGATGGAGGATGCTCAGACTCGATCCGAGCAGGCTTAGAGATCTCAGCCCCGGGACCCGCATTCCTTTGTCCCTCTGCCGGTACCTTCATGCGTGTGGAGAGTGGTCTCAGCATGGTGTTGGCTGGTTCTGGAGGTCTTCAGCTGCTGGAGCCCTGGTCTGGGCGGGGAGGGAAACTCAACCCGCTCCCCTCTAAGGGCCCCCCGGCGAGGACAGCCAGGCGCGGGGGCAGGAAACTCTGCGCTGGTTAACAAAGCTTTTAATGTTAGGAATTGCAGCTTCTTGACTCCTGGCCCTAATTTCAGAGCCGTTACCGAGGCCCCCCAAATACACAGAGGCAAGAATTTGTGAGGAGGTTCACTGAAGAGAGAAGGAGAGAGGGGAAACAGGAAAACTGGAGCTGCTGTTGATAGGATTCGCGTACTGGGCTCCGAGGCTAGATGGGAACTTTGGTCTAGTTCAGTCTCTTGGCCATCTAGATTGGGAGCGAGACAGGCTACTCAAGGTAATATAATTCAAGGGGAACTAGAACATAGTCTGTTCCATGTTGTGTGAACTCGGTGTTTGTTTGCAGTGCCCAAAGGCTGAGCCCAGGGCCTAATATATCAGGGCAAGTGTTCTACCACTGAGTCACATTCCCAACCTGGGATGATAGATGAACTTCGATTCCTAGGTGAAGCAAAGGATAACCTTCAACCCATCCTCATTAACCAGTGGGTACCATATTTTCAAATGGTTTTTGTTGGAGTCATGTTCTTTATTATTTGGGTAGGAAAGGAGAGATCGAGCCACAGAGCTCAGGAGCTACTCCTGGCTCTGCATTCAAAGAGTCACATGTGGCAGTACCACACACTGACAGTATCAGTACTATGTGGTGCTCAGGCTTTTCCTGAGATCAGCCAGGGCAGTGTGCCTTAACCCCTGTCCTAGCTCTCTGACCCCAAAGACTCATTTTTATTTATTTATTTATTTATTGAATCACTGTGGGAAAGGTTACAAAGCTTTCAGGTTTAAGTCTCAGTCATGCAAATATCAAACACATTTCCCTTTACCAATACTTATTTTTTACCATGAAGAAGCCCAATAAAACCCCACCCCCCACCCCTCCCAGTCCCTGTGAGGCAGATGAATTCTAGTTAACACTCTATCTGCTTTGATTAGATTCATTGTTTCAATAGAAGATTCACCACTATTATTTAGAGTTTACCGCCCCCAAATCAGACATGCTGAAAAAGCATTATGAAGTGATTTGCTTTCTACAGCTGGGTTCAAGAATTAAATGTTGGTTTTGGGTTTCTGCTATTTTACCTATTGACCCTGGAAGTATTTCTACTGAAAGTCAGATAGTTAAGAAATTGGTTTCTGTGTTCTGGAGTCGTGGCCGTGCTGGAGAGCCGCTCGTGGGGGGCAACTGGTGGCCTCAGTAGGGCGTGAAGGGCGGACCGAAACGCCCCCCTTCCCATGAGGTTTTAGTCACCCCCACACCCCCGGCTCATACCTGCTGTCCACAAGGCTCCCATGTGGCCGCCATTTTTCTTTCCAGAGGGAGGAGGGCGGAAGGGAGCAACACCCTTTCCCCTCCGGGCAGACATGATGGCCTGGATTAACGCATAGTCCTTTCACTTTTCTGCTCCAAGCTGCTGGTTTCTGCATTAAGTCCTTGTGCTTCTGGGGCTGTGGCCGTGCTGGAGAGCTGCTCGTGGGGGGCAACTGGTGACCTCGGTAGGGCGTGAAGGACGGACTGGAACGTCCCCCTTCCCATGAGGTTTTAGTCGCCCCCACACCCCCGGCTCATACCTGCTGTCCACAAGGCTCCCATGTGGCCGCCATTCTTCTTTCCAGAGAAGAGAGGGCGAATGGAAAGACTCATTTTTTAATGGAAAGTTTTCTCCATGGTGAATAAAGAATCCTTTCCCCACATACATGATACATGTGTAAATTTAAGGTTCCATGTTATTTTAGCGATCACTAATACAAATTGCCTTTCAATCAATAAGGTTTTCTTTCCTGTGTTCAGATCATGATCACGATCACGACCATCCTGTTGTTCATCGATTGCCTCAAGCAGGCCCCAGTAATGTCTCCTTTGTCCTAGCCCTGAGATTTTTTAAAAAGTGCCATATTCAAGGCTCTTTCAGGGTTACAAGAAAGAGACCCATCATTGTTACTGGTATTTGGCATATTGGGTACACCACAGGGAGTTTGTCAGACTCTGCCATGTGGGCAGATTACATTCGGTAGCCCGCCAGTTTGTGCAAAGTAGGAATGAGATAATAAGATGTCACAATAAGATGTTGCGCGGCCGCATTTGCAGCCGCGCGCTTCCTGGAGCTGGGTTTTATAGTCTCTGGGTCTTGGCCATTGATGGAATTACACGGCGCCAGAGGGCCAGTTGGTGGGTGTGACCCCTGCCTACTGGAATTTGGAGGATCTGGGTGGAGGATGCTCAGCCCCGATCCAAGCAGGCTTGGAGAGCTCAGCCCCGGGACCCTCATGCCTTTGTTCCTCAGCCAGTACCTTTATGCGTGTGGAGAGTGGTCTCAGCATGGTGGTGGCTGGTTCTGGAGGTCTTTGGCTGCCAGGGCCCTGGTCAGGGCGGGGAGGAAAGCTCAACCCGCTCCCCTCCAAGGGGCCCCGGCGAGGAATAGCCAGGCGCGGGGGCAGGTGACTGCACTGTTCTCTTCTGGGAGCTGGTTTTTATAGTCTCTGAGTCTTGGCCGTTGGTGGTGTGACCCCCGCCTACTGGAATTTGGAGGATCTGGGTGGAGGATGCTCTGCTTTATAGATAATTGAGTTCATTGTGATTTTTTTAGTATGCCAAACACAGTAACAACAAGTCTCACAATAGAGACGTTACTGGGCCTGCTCGGGAAAATCGATGAACAACAGGAGGACCCCCGTGTGACCCCCGCCTACTGGAATTTGGAGGATCTGGGTGGAAGATGCTCGACTCCAATCCGAGTAGGCTTGGAGATCTTGGCCCCGAAAGCCACGTGGCTTTGTCCCTCTGCCGGTACCTTCATGCGTGTGGAGAGTGGTCTCAGCATGGTGGTGGCTGGTTCTGGAGGTCTTCGTCTGCCGGAGCCCTGGTCGGGGCAGGGAGGGAAACTAAACCCACTCCCCTCCAAGGGTCCCCGGCGAGGACAGCCAGGGCTGTGTTCTGCCCCCGCGCCTGTGTTTAGAAAGGGTAGAAAAAGTCAGATGAAACAAAGTGACAAAGCAAGTCAACATGCTTCCTGTGAGCCCATTCCCTTTACCTAGGGACTCTTGGTGGAGATGTTTGAAATCACAGATATTTCCAAAGGGAACCCACAGCTGTCTGAATGTTGAGGTGCCCAAAAATCAGAGAGGAAGCAGGAAATCCCAGCAGACATCCACAGTGACTGGTACCAAGCCAGTAAGAACCCTGGTGTCAGAGAATTAAGGGGCTAAGTCACAGGGATCCTGCGGCAAAAACAACTTGATGAGCATTTTCCCAATCAATTTCAGGGTTTATCTGATGTGTTTTGCTCTCCTCGCTCTTGAGGTTGAATGTCAGAAAACAGCAGATGAAAAACACCCATCCTGAAATGAAGGCACCTGATTTCATTAAGATGGCAAGACATTTGGTCATTGGGGTCACCAGGTAAGCTGCATCCAGGCATGTACCTAAACCCTTCTACTATCTATCCAACCCCTATTCATTCTGTTAGGTGTGAAAATAGTATTGTTCATAGTTAAGAAAATATCTTTACTTTCTTTTTTTTTTTTGCTTTTTGGATCACACCCGATGATGCACAGGGGTTAGTCCTGGTTTTTCACTCAGGAATTACTCTCGGTGGTGCTCGGGGGACCATAGGTGATGCTGGGAATCAAACCTGGGTTGGCCACGTGGAAGGCAAACACCCTACCTCCTGTACTATAGCTCCAGCCCAAGAAAATATCTTTACTTTTTAGAAATGAATCATCCATATTTTCTAGAGAAATATCAGGGTATTATATCAACTTTAAAAGGTAAAGGTAAAGGCCCTCCCGTTGATCATCGATTTGCTCGAGTGGGCCCAGTAACGTCTCCATTGGAGACTTTGTTGTTACTGTGTTTGGCATATCGAATACGTCACGGGGAGCTTGCCAGGCTGCCATGCGGGCGAGATACTCTCTCTCTCGGTAGCTTGCTGGGCTCTCCGAGAGGGGTGGAGGAATCGAACTCGGTTCGCCATGTTGGCTGCGTGCAAGGCAAATGCCCTACCGCTGTGCTATCGCTCCAGCCCTATATCAACTTTAAAATATATAAATTACAGAGGAAATGAATTGTCTCATTTGTCTCTACTTGGCCACATAAACAAGATACAGGGAAAGTCTCTTAGAGAAATAGAGATACATGGTCATTTCCTTCATTAGTGGTACATGCCCATCTGCTCCCTCTGGCATAATCAAAGTCACATTTCTCTTATGCCTTTATAACAAAGGGGACCCTTTACACTTGGGTATTAGTTAAGATCCTTTGAAAGTGAAGATGGCTACTTTTTAAAAATGACTCTTAGCTTTGGCAATTTTTGGGAAAAAGAAAATGGGAGGAATCAACCTCCCTAACTTCAAACTCTACTACAAAACAGTAATAATTAAAACAGCATGGTACTGGAACAAAGGCAGAGCTGTAGACCAATGGAACATGGTTGAATATACTGACATCTCCCCCCCCAAGCATATGATCATCTAATCTTTGATAAGGGGGCAAGAAAAGTGAAGTGGAGCAAGGAAAGCCTCCTTAACAAATTGTGCTGGCAAAACTGGACGGCTACATGCAAAAAAGTGGGCTCAGATCTCTGCCTAATGCCATGTACAAAAGTAAGATCAAAGTGGATTAAAGACCTCAACATCAGACCGGAATCCATAAGGTACATTGAAGAAAAAGTTGGCAAAAACCCTCCTTGACATTGAAGCTAATGGTATCTCCAAAGATGTCACGCCACTGGCCAAGCAAGTGAAAACAGAGATAGACAAATGGGACTATCTTAAATTAAGAAGCTTCTGCACCTCCAAAGAAACAGTGACCAAAATACAAAGACAGTCTACAGAATGGGAAAGGATATTCACCCAATACCCATCCAACAAGGGGTTGATATCAAGGATATATAAAGTACTGGTTGAACTCCACAAGAAGAAAACATCCAACCCCATCAAAAAAATGGGGCAATGAAATGAACAGAAACTTTCTCAAAGAAGAAATCCGAATGGCTAAAAGGCACATGAGAAAATGCTCCACATCATTAATCATCAGGGAGATCCAGATCAAAACCACAATGAGATATCATTTCACACCACAGAGACTGGCCCACATCCACAAGAACAAAAGCACTGGTGCTGGTGCGGATGTGGCGAGAAAAGGACTCTCCTTCACTGCTGGTGGGAATGCAGACTGGTTCAGCCCTTTTGGAAAACAGTATGGACGATTCTCAAAAAATTAGAAATTCAGCTCCCATTTGTCCCAGCAATACCACTCCTGGGAATATATACCAGAGAGGTAAAAAAGTATAGTTGAAGTGATATCTGCACTTGTTTGTTCATTGCAGCCCTCTTTACAATAGCCAGAATTTGGAAAAAACCTGAGTGCCTGAGAACAGATGACTGGTTAAAGAAACTTTGGTACATTTACACAATGGAGTACTATGTAGCTGTTAGAAAAGATGAAGTCATGAAATTTACATACAAGTGGTACTACATGGAAAGTATCATGTTAAGCAAAATGAGCCAGAAAGAGAGGGATAGACATAGAAAGACTGCATTCATCTGGGGAACATAAAGTAACAAAATAGGAGATTAACACCCAAGAATGGCCCAGATTAGTACCAGGAATTTTGCTCCATGGCTTGGAGGCCAGCCACACACTCTAGGGGAAAAGGCAGCTCAGATAGAGAAGGGAGCACCAAATAAAGGATGTTGGGAGGATCCTCCCAGGATGGAAGAAGCATGCTGAAAGTCGACTATAGACCAAACATGATTGCCACTCAGTGCCTCTTTTGCAAACCACAACACCCAAAAGGAGAGAGAACAAAGGGAAATGCCCTGCCACAGAGGCAGGGTGGGATGGGGGATGGGGGGTGGGAGGGATACTAGGATCAGTGTTAGTGGGAAATGGGCACTGGTGGAGGGATGGGTATTTGATCATTGTATAATTGAAACCCAAGCACAAAATTTGTAAGTCTACAACTGTATCTCATGGTGTCTCACTAATAAAAATTTTTTTAAAAATGACTTTTAGCTTTGAGATGTTTGTTCCGTTTGGGTGCCACGGATCAAACCAAGGGCCTTCTGCATGAGAAGTACATGTTTTCACCACTTACCATCAGCATTTTTTTAATTTGAAAAAAGAATGTAATTAATCACATTGGCTTTGGACTGTGGATATGATGGGTGTGACTGTGGAAAGTCTAGAGTAATAGAGCTCTACACAGTAATAATAAAGATGATAAGGAAAGGGGGTAGAGGAGAACTACAGTCAAGTTCTGATAACTTTAAAAATAGAGACATAGGGGCTGGAGCAATAGTACAGTGGGTAGGGCATTTGCCTTGCATGCAGCTAACCCAGGTTTGAATTCCAGCAGCCCGTATGGTCCCCTGAGAACCACCGGGAGTAATTCCTGAGTGCAAAGCCAGGAGTAACTCCTATGCATTGCCGGGTGTGACCCCCAAAGCAATAAATAAATAAATAATAGAGACATATATAGAGACAGAGTTACAGAAAGGGTCAGAAATCCTTTGCTAGTCTCTTTTACTCCACTCCAGGTTCTGTCATCTCTGGTTTATTCCGGGATGGATGGAAGAGGCGGCATGACCGGATGTGGCCCTGAAGGGGCAGATTCTATCAGTCTTCAGTTCATCAGTGAACATTTGCTGAACTGAGGGGTGGAGAGCACGGTGAGAAGAGCAGGACAAAGCTTGTCACTGGCAGCACCAAGATTTCCTGAAGGCACTGAGGACGACTTGTTTACCTCCTTCCCATCCTTTCCCTGGGTACTTACTTACCTGACGTACCAGCTTTGGTAGCCAAGGCCAAAAGTTTTGCAAGGTAAAACCAGCATTAAATCATAAAGCATATTTTCAATTCTTAGTTAGCTATGAAGAAAGACTTTGCATTGGAGCGTGGTGAGACGGCAAGTCATTGCCAAGAAGAGAACCGACCGCAGGTGGGGACAAGTTTGTTGTGAACTAGCTTCTTGCTTCGCCAGCTCCTCCCAAGATAAATAACCCCAAGTGCGAGATGGGAATCCAGAAGAATTCTCTGTTGAAATCAGTGGTGTCCAATCTCAGGTCTCAGGGAATGCACTCTCTAGCACCAACCAGGTTCTAAGTGAAAGAACTCACCTCACTGTTTCTGCTACCATCCTCCTGATGAATGGTATCATCATATTTTTACAGAAACCTTTTACAGAAAGGTTTTTTTCTTACAGAAAGAGTCTCAGAAAATAGCTTGAAAAGATCACTAAAAGTAACCTCATCATAGCATCAATGCATTTAAAAACACTTAGAAATAATCATCCATTTGCCTAGTAATTAGTTAACACCCTTCATACCTTCAAAGAGAAGTGTGATCCGGGCAGTGATTTGTATCTCTGCAGCAATGCAAGCTCTGGGAGAACAGGAAATACAGAGTTCAAGGAATTTAACTTCACCAGAAACTGGGCTTTGAAGACAGGATATGGATGCCAAGCTTTGTTGTGCAGCAGTTTCTGAATTTCCTCCTTAGCCTCCACACACAGACTCCTAAGTTTAAGCAGAAACTTCCAACCTACATGGACATATTGAATTCCATAAGCTATCAAATGTATAAATGGACAAGAGTGCTCTCCTACACACACACACACACACACACACACACACACACACACACACACACACACACCCCATTTGCTTGCTATTAATCACCACAGTCAAAACTGCAACCAAAAAAATCCTCTTCTTCAGTCAACACAATTTTGAAGTGATATCTTTAAGACGCAGATGGAAGAGCCCAAAATATTCATTTGATTCAAAACAATTATGTCCCACCTCACTCAGGCTGATCACTGTTTTCCAGAAAACGATGCAGTCTATTGTATGTGTAGTTCGTTGATTTTTCCTTCAGGTTCAGAATTTTTTTTTTAAACCTTGCATGTCAAATACTCTCTTCCAAAGATGTTTACCCAGTGGCCCAAATCTGACAGGATGTGAGGTTGTGAGTGAGTTGGTAGAATTCAAAGGCTTAAAATCTCCTTTTCATTCTCCACACACCAGATTCTGTAGGTCTTTGGACACAGCTTCCTTTCATCTCTTTTAATCATGCCCTACATTCTCCAGGCACCCTGGGACTAGCTGCAATACAGGTATCTATTCAAAAATTGTTAACTTTTCACTGATACAAAGGAATGCTCTGAGAATTTAAACTAACCCACTTCCTCTCCTTTTCTCTTCAACTTAAAACTCAGGAAACCAGAGCTGAATGCTAATATTTCTCCCCAGACTAACGGGGAAATCATTTTGTGCAGGAGACTCAGGATAATACTGTTTGGCTATTCAAGCTTGGAGATCATTTGTTATGCAAGACCACCCAGGACAAGGCCACTGCAATAACCACCACTGGGTATCTCCTGGAGGAAGTCCAATGAGGATTCCTACCATTTTAGTGGCTCCACAATGAAGTAAATTCCATGGAAATGCTGCTGCTTTCTTGGAAAACAATTGGTTACATATTATCATTATATATTACAGCGATTTAAAAAGTAAATACCTTTGTACTCATTAAGTCTCCCTCTAGAAAGCCATTCTAAGTAAATATTTGAAACTCTGACCAACATTTGTAGACAGAGCTAGTCATCACATAGTAAATTTGTGAAAGCGGGAAAAAAAACAGATATTTCATATTGTATTATAATAAATTGGACTCCAGTGAGCATTGACATAATTGAAGCATTGTGAAATCAATTGTCGCACTGGAGCAATAGCACAGTGGGTAGGGCATTTGCCTTGCATGCAGCCGACCTGGGTTCGATTCCTACACCCCTCTCAGAGAGTCCGGCAAGCTACCGAGAGTATTTTGCCCACATGGCAAAGCCTGGCAAGCTACCCGTGACATATTCTATATGCCAAACACAGTAACAAGTCTCACAATGTTACTGGGCCCACTCGAGAAAATCGATGAACAATGTGCATCTTTGGGTAAACATCTTTGGAAGAGAGTATTTGACATGCAAGGTTTAAAAAAAAATTCTGAAGCCGAAGGAAAAATCAACGAGTTCAGTGCTACAGTGCTACAGTGCTACATTTTTAAAAACATACTTTTAAATAAAATTGATTGATATTGGTGTAAAACGCTTATGTCAATATCAAAATTTAAAAGTCAAGGCATTATATTTCAAATATAGTATGCTT
This sequence comes from Sorex fumeus, assembly GCF_029834395.1. Lineage (NCBI taxonomy): Eukaryota > Metazoa > Chordata > Mammalia > Eulipotyphla > Soricidae > Sorex > Sorex fumeus. The sequence goes on from NW_026606062.1 coordinate 565,125, forward strand.
CTTGTTTGGGAAAATAAATACAGAAAATAAAATGCAAGTGTGAACAATAATATCTCTGGTGGAGGAGGATTACTCCATAGCTTAGAGGCCAGCCAGGCATTCTAGGGGAAAGGGCAGCTCAGTTAGAGAAGGGAGCACCAAATAAAGGGTGTTTGGAGGATCCTCCCAGGAGGGGAGATGCATGTTGAAAGTAGACTATGGACTGAACATGTTTGCCACTCAAAGCCTCTTTTGCAGACCACAACACTCAAAAGGAGAGAGAGAACACAAGGGATTGCCCTGCCACAGAGGCAGGGTGAGATGGGAGGAATGGGGGTGGGAGGGATATTATCCATGGTGGTGGAAAATGGGCACTGGTGGAGGGATGGGTATTTGATCATTGTATAATCGAAACCCAAGCACAAAAAATTGTAAATCTACAACTGTACCTCATGGTGTTTCACTAAAAATAAAAAATAAATTAAAAAGGGGCCGAGATCTCCAAGCCTACTCGGACTGGAGTCGAGCATCCTCCACCCAGATCCTCCAAATTCCAGTAGGCGGGGGTCACACCCACCACCTGGCCCCCTGGCGCCATGTAATCCTATCAACGGCCAAGACTCAGAGACTATAAAATCCAGCTCCCGGACGAGAACAGTGCAGTCTTCTGCGTCCGCGCCTGGCTGTTCCTCACCGAGGCCCTTGTAGGGGAGCGGGTTGAGCTTTCCTCCCCGCCCCGACCAGGGCTCCGGGAGCCGAAGACCTCCAGGACCAGCCACCACCATGCTGAGATCACTCTCCGCACACATGAAGGTACTGGCAGAGGGACAAAGCCACGCGGGTTCCGGGGCCGAGATCTCCAAGCCTACTCGGACTGGAGTCGAGCATCTTCCACCCAGATCCTCCACATCCCAGTAGGCGTGGGTCAGACCCACCACCTGGCCCCCTGGCGCCATGTAATCCCATCAACGGCCAAGACTCAGAGACTATAAAATCCAGCTCCCGGAACCACGCGGCTGCATTCAGGGCCATGCGACATCTTATCAGGACATCTTTTTATGACATCTTATTATCTCATTCCTACTTTGGACAAACTTGCAGGCTATCGAATGTAGCCTGCCCACAGGGCAGAGTCTGGCAAACTCCCTGTGGCGTACCAAATATGCCAAATACCAGTAACAATGATGGATCTCATTCTCCTAAAGAGCCTTGAATATAATCTCAGGGCTAGGATGAAAGAGACGTTACTGGGGCCTGCTCGAGGCAATCGACAAATAACAGGATGATGAAATGAAAATATCTCTGGTGGATAATGAGATAACTGAGCTCTTTGTTTTTATTCTTTTTTTTTGTATTTCCATAATTTTCTGAGACATGCATTTAGAACTAATGCATGCTCTTCTTTAAAAGAAGAAAACAGGGGCTGGAGTGATAGCACAGCGGGTAGGGTGTTTGCCTTGCACGCTGCTGACCGGGTTCGATTCCCATACGGTCCCCAGAGCACCACCTGGAGCAATTCCTCAGTGTGTGAGAGGGTAGTAATCCCTGTGCATAGCCGGGTGTGACCCAAAAACAAACAAATAAATAAATAAACGAAGAAAACTTTTTTTCAATAAAGTAACTTACATAGAGCAGTTCTCTTATCCTGCACATTAATATTAGGTGAAATAAGTCCAAAGAAATGTAAAAGGGAGGCAGAGCAGAAAAATGAAAGTAGTCTCTGTGACTGGTTTAGAATCACGACAATCACAATCACGATCATCCTGTTGTTCATCGATTGCCTTGAGCAGGGCCAGTAACGTCTCCTTTTAGAATAGTTTGCAAAATTTCTAAGTAGATAAGTCAGAAATGGAGTTGTGTTCTTTATGCCATGAATTTATACTTTGAAGGCACAATTTTATTTTGGGGGCATCAGACCCAGTGTTGCTCAGAGCTTATTCCTGGCTCTGTGTCAGGGGTCAGTCCTGGTGGACTTATGGGACCATATACCCTGAGGGGATTGGCTAAGCATCCACCAGGTGCAAGGCAACTGCCTTAATCCCTGTCCCATCTCTCTGGCCCTGAAGGCAGAATTTTAATTGTGTACATAAACCAACACCTTTTACCAAAACTATGCTCTGTTTATTCAGATGTTCCCAAGTTCATGAATAATTTTTTTTCTTCAAGCTCCTTTCAACATTGACTCACCCATTTTCTGAAACTCTAAAGAATAATTTGTCCTTTGTTTGGGTCAATCAATATCATGGAACATCTATTATGAGCCAAATACTCTGCTAGGGACCAAGGATAAAGCAGACATGACTTATTTTGTTTCTCAGTCTTTCTTTCATGGAGACTGAAGTGTCAATGAATCGTGTATAAAAATTCTATCAAGGGAAAATGCTAGCAGGGGTCGAATAAAGAGCTCTTGAGGTCAGGCAAGATTCCTATGCAAAAAGGATGAGGAAGAACCAGGACTAAGGGCTGGAGTGATAGCACAGCGGAGAGGGTGTTTGCCTTGCATGTGGCCAACCTGGGTTCGATCCCCAGCATCCCATATGGTCCCCCGAACACTGCCAGGAATAATTACTCAGTGCAGAGCCAGGAGTACCCCCTGAGCATAGCTGAGTATGACCCAAAAAGTAAAAAAAAAAAAAAAAAAAAAGAACCAGGTCTGGAAGAGTATTCTCAGTGGGTAAGACACACCCACTAATGTCTCAGTTCAGCACAGTGCTCTTGGTTTTAGGAACTTCCAGGAGCCGAGTGAGCAGGGAGTGATGCTGACTGGGTTTGAAGGAGGCTGGAAAATGTCAGTAGGCAAAGTTCTCTGCAGGCCTTGGGATGGGCGGTAGGGGTGGAGGGTGCTGGACTTGCTGCCTGGAAAGTCAGTGGTTTTCTTTATTCTTCAGCATCTTGACTTGATAATGTACAGAAGTCGGGACATGGACAGGTACATAGCAAAGCTGACTGTCTGCAGACCTACTTCAGCTTTACTGGTTTTGGGCAATCTTGCTCACTCTCATGCACATATGCTGTTCTGTGCATTTCTAGCTCACGTAGGGAACTGAAGTGATGAACCAGGAGTGGGTGTTAGGATCTGACTCATCGGTAAGGGAGGAGTCAGGAGATGCTGAAGGAACCTGCTTCTGTAAAACAGTGAGAACCAGCAGTGGTTCGAGCCAGCGTGCACACAGTAGAGGTGACAATCACATGGAACCATTTGAGAGGCAGTTGGTGGGGAATGAGAGGAGGGGACAAAATTAAACACTCCCAGTCTCTGGCTTGACCTTGCCAGGAGGACAGAATGCCTTTAACCTGGTCAAGGCGAAAGTTGTTGGGGCTGCTTTGAACAGGTGAGTCTGAGATGTAGCTGGAAGGACTTTGGGTAGAAAACATACATTTGGGAAACAGCAGCATAGAGACTGTGGTTAAGGCCATTGAAAGACTGGGTTAAGGATAAAACCATCATTGAAAAAAATCTTTTAAATTAAACACAGTTACAAAGTTGTTCATAATTAGAGAAGGGAACACTAAGTCAATGATGGTTGGAGGGATCACTCAGGATGGGAGATGTGTGCTGAAAGTAAAGGACAAAACATGATGGCCTCTGAGTATCTGTATTGCAAACCATAATGCCCCAAAGTAGAAAGAGAGAGAATAAGAGGGAAATTGTCTGCCATAGACACAGGGAGAGGGTTGGAATGGGGGGAAAGGGATGGGTACTGGGGACATTGGTGGTGGAGAATGTGCACTGGTGGAGAGATGGATATTCAGTCATTATATAACTGACACTCAAACATGAAAGCTTTGTAACTGTAGCTCATGGTGATTCAATCACTTGATCACTTGACTTCCTGTTAATCAACTATTCGCTCGAGTGGGCGCCAGTAACATTTCCATTTGTCCCTGTTGCATGCTAGTGTAGCCCAATGGCATCTGTTTATTCTAGGAACACGAAGAGCCTCAAACCAATCGTTCAGGATCTTGATGAAGAAGTCTGACCGTCTTGTACGTGGGCAGCCTTGTGGTCTTTTTCACGTCCTCTGGAATCCAGTTGGTAACAGCTCTAGTCCAGCAGTCATCTCCAAATCTCATTACATGTCCAGCCCATCTGAGTTTTGACACCTTGGCAAATGAGACAGCGTCCCTGATTCTTGATCGTCGACAGATGTCGGAACTCTGAATTCTTTCTCTCATTTGAGTGAAACATGATACTGCAAGCATAGCTCTTTTGATTCCTCTTTGGAAGACCCGAATAGCGTTCTCATTCTGTTTGCATAGAGCCCAGCTCTCTGAGGTGTATATTAATGCAGGAAGAACAGTGGAATCAAAGAGATGTGCCTGGAGCCAGAGGTTTTTCATCCTCTTAGCTATTTCTTCAACATTCTTGAAGGCATTCCAAGCTGCTCTCTTCCTCCTCAGGTACCAGGTCATTCATCATGTTGACTTCTCGACCTAGGTACACATAACTGTTGCATTTGGAGATGGTCATTCCATTGAGAGCGAATGGAGCATCAGGAACGAGGCTATTTCTCATAAACATTGTCTTCATAAGCTGTAGTCCAACCTTTCCACACTCACGGTCGAAGTTGGCCAGCATTTGTGCCACTGGCTTGACTTCACACGCTACCTGTCTGAATGCAAGGTTCCGTCCCAGTGGAAAACCAGCAGGACCGTATTACTGTACAAGAAGGGAGACATCCACGACATTGGCAACTATCGCCCAATCTGCCTATTGTCTGTCATCTACAAGCTGTTCACTCGAGTCATCCTGAATAGGATTGGCAGAACACTAGATGAAGGACAACCATGGGAGCAAGTTGGGTTCCGCAAAGGATTCAGCACCATCGACCATATCCACATGATAACCAAGCTCATTGAGGTTTCTCGGGAGTTCAAGATGCCGCTCTGTCTAACGTTCATTGATTTAAAGAAGGCCTTTGATTCTGTTGAGATGGAAGTGGTCATTGAAACCCTAGCCAATGAGGGCATTCAAACTCAATACATCAGGATCCTTCGTGAGCTGTATTGCGGATTCACTACCAAGATCTCACCATTCTAAAGGGAGGTGATCATTGATGTCAAGAGAGGGGTTCGGCAGGGTGATACCATTTCACCGAAGCTCTTCAGTGCCACCCTCGAGAACATCGTGCGACGACTGGAATGGGAAGGAATGGGAGTGAAGATAGATGGTCGACAACTACACCACCTCCGCTTTGCTGGTGACATCGTTCTAATGGTGATTCAATAAAAAAAAAATGAGTTTCCATCATACAATGTTCTAACACCTGTCCCTTCATCCGTGTACCAATGATGAGATAAAAATCACCATTATGTAAAATTAAAATTTCATAATAAAATAAATCCCACTAAATAATGTTAAAATAAACCTATAAACCATTTTACCATAAAAACATTTCTTGTCCAATAAAATTATTTTATAACAATAATAAATGTATCAAGAAGACATGCAATTGTCAGAAAATTAAATATTTTTACTGAAAAATATCTCTAAGTCAGGTCACCAAGAGAGTGAACATAAAGAGGACACATGTGAGGTCAGAGCACTGGTCTTCAACCACCTGGTCCGCAGTTGAGGTGAGGTTGATCTCCTTTCCTGGCTGTAATTGCCAAGTCCCCTGGTATAAAAAGGCCACTTGGGGTGTCAGTGGACAGATGTAGAAAGATTGAAGAACGCAGCTCTACATGATTCACCCATCACTAGCCAGCAAGTGCCTATTTTCCATTCATTGTCAGGCACATCAATAGTAGGAATTGCTCTCTGGAGAGAAGATGAACCTTCAAAAAGCAAAGATCCCAGCCCTGTCCAGTCCTGTCCTGTTCCTCATGGTGTTGGCCCATTTATGAAGTGTCAAGATGTCTCAGGAACTTTGGTTCTATTCAGTAAGTACCTACTAACCATCAACTATTTGTTAAGTATCACGAGAAGCATCAGACAAAGAGCTCTGTTTTTACTGTCATCAGAGTCCGTCTAAAATTGAAACAGTTAAATAATGGAATCAAAAGAGACAGTTTCCTGTCAGGTAGTAAAGAACCCAAAGACTCCTGTACTGATGCACTACTTAAAATATGCCAACAATGCAGAGTGAGGGGAGAATGGGTTTCTTCTCCAACTTCTTGGCCTCAAAGGGTGGTTGAAGAGTATTGATTTCCTTTTATTCACAAATCACAAATCACAAGTCATCCTGTTAGTCGTCAATTGCCTCGAGCAGGCCCCAGTAACGTTTCCTTCATCCTAGCCCTGAGATTATATTCAAGGCTCTTTAGGAGAATGAGACCCATCATTGTTACTGGTATTTGGCATATTGGGTACGCCACGGGGAGTTTGCCAGACTCTGCCGTGTGGGCAGGCTACATTTGGTAGCCTGCCAGTTTGTCCAAAGTAGGAATGAGATAATAAGATGTCATAATAAAATGTCGCGCAGCCGCGAATGCGGTTCAGAGATCTGGTTTTTATAGTCTCTGAGTCTTGGCCTCTGATGGGATTACACGGCGCCAGGGGGCCAGTTGGTGGGTGTGACCCCCGCCTACTGGAATTTGGAGGATCTGGGTGGAGGATGTTTGGCCGAAATCCGGGTAGGCTTGGAGATCTCGGCCCCGGAACCCGCGTGACTTTGTTCCTCTGCCAGTACCTTCATGTGTGCGGAGAGTGGTCTCAGCATGGTGGTGGCTGGTCCTGGAGGTCTTTGGCTGCCGGAGCCCTGGTCGGGGCGGGGAGGAAAGCTCAACCCGCTCCCCTCCAAGGGGTCCCGGCAAGCGAGGACAGTCAGGCGCGAGGGAGGGGCGCCTTTTATTATCATATGCAAAATGACCATGTTCTGACACACTTTTGAGAGAATTTAGAAATAATTAACATGCATTCTGCAAAACCGTTTCTAGTGTGTGGGGCTCCAGTATCATGACTAGAAACCTCATGGCATAAAAAGGAAAAATAAGAACTATGTATTTTCTGTTCCATGTGATGCCCTTTATTCTTTTATCTGGCAGCAAAAGCTTTAGCACCCACATGGAGAGCAGTCAGGGAAAAGAGAGCACGCAGCAACAAGGCTTGGGATGGCATAGATGGTTATTTTCTGCAAAACTGAAAAATCTCTTTTTGGAATTGCGCAGAAAATTCAGAATTTTCTCAAATTTCAAAATACCTATAATTTCACAGATTTCTTTGGTCCCAAGTTAGAAATTCTTTCACAAGCAATCCAGTTCCAAAAAAGTTCACAGAATATCTAAACAGTCACTTCTCCAAAAGAGATACACAGATCGCCAATAGACACTAGGGGAAAATGTTCAATCTGTGGACCTGGAAAATGGCTCACTGACTTAGCAAGTGGCCAGAGCAAGCATGTGATGCTTAATCCTCAGTGCCACTCATATGCAAGGCGATGGCTGACCACTGCTGTTGTATACAGTGCAGAGGAAAAGGGACCCCCCCCCCAACCTCTGCAGAAATGTTGCTGGTATAGTCTGCATGGAGAACATGTGGAAGTTCCTTTAAAAAAAAACTTTAAAAATGGGAAAAAATGTAAAAAACTTAAAAAAAAACTTTAAAAATGTAAATTCCATATGCAATGCCACTTCTAGGTATTTATCTAAGAATCTGAATCTGCACCCTGTGTTGGCAGCCACATACTCAAAATAGCCAAGACATGGAAACACCTAGATGCCCATCCACAGAGGACTGCTTAAGAAGCTACAGGCATGCTCAACGGAATTCTATTCCTCCATGAAAGAAATGCACTCTTGTCTTTTGTGACAGCATGGATGGAACTTGACTTGATGATGCTGAGTGAAGTAAGTCAAGTAAGCAACTACAAATCCCAGATGAGTTTTCCCATTTGTGTTTATACCTAACCAAAGCAAACAAATAAACAAATCATAATGAAAATGGCGACCCCAGAACCAAAATGAGATTATAGGGGATCAGACACCTGGGGTGCATGTGGCCAGCCCTGGTTTGATCTCTGACATTGCATATGATCCCCTGAGTGCCATCAAGAATAACCTCCCCCAAACAAGGAGAGGATGAAACCAGAAATAATTCCTAGACTCTGAAATGTATGATAGTTGCCTGATCAGAAAGAAAGGCCAAAGCTGGTCTTTGTAATCACTGGAATAGCCCTGAACTTTCAGTAGTTAGTGAGTGTGCTAAGGCTTATATGCATTCAGGCAGGGGCATGAAGCTGTACTTCTGAAATTAATATAGTATTAAACAATGACAAATCAATACAATTTGAAAAGTCTTTACCATCATTCATTCAGCGCCTTTTTATCGTGCTTTTTCAACGTGTTTGGTGATGTGCTCTCCTGTTCTCAGTGTTGAAGATACAGATGTGAATAATAACAGACAAAAGTTCTTTCCCCACTCCTCCCCTTTAGTAAGATACGAGAGAAAATGTGTCTTATGAAGTCTAGGAACTCAGAACTGAAATTCAAATGCCACAGAGACACAGCTGTAATGGTGCTAAAGACCAAAGTGAGAGCATAATGCCCTGCTCTGTTGGATACAACATTAAACTAGTTTGATTAGTAAGTGAGAAAAAAAAATGGCTGGTTCTCAGCCTCCTGCTGTGATCCTGGTAATAACCTTGGCTGATTTTGTTTCATGACTTTGACATGTAACATTGGAACAACCAAGCCCGTTTTGAATCAGTACGTCACTTCCATTTCATGTAGTCTTCATAAACTTTACGTAATCAAATACAAAAGTTAGAGTTTTGTTTTTATAGGTACCTGTGCAAAAATTTTTCTCTTCTGAAAGGGCTCAAAGCCTGATGTAGAAATGTGTGAGAAATAAAAAGCATCACAGAAATGAAATTCCTAACAGAAACGTGTCCAGACAGGCAGCTTACTTACAATAATAACCCAATAAAAGTTCATCTCCCCTATTGTTTAGGGGCTTCCTTTTCGGAAAGGCTGGGATTCCGAGCCGATGTAGACCCATTCCATGCTAATTACTTATTTCCTCTGGAAGAGTCATAATCACAAGAGTAGAATGCCCCATGATGAATGATAAAATATTTTCCCTTCTTTTGGTTGCAAGTTTTTGATGACATTTACAGAAAACTTTCCCATAGACACCGTATTTGTTTCCATGTGAGGATCTCTCTTTCATTTTATCAGAAAGTAATACCAAAACTATGAACATTTGTCAACAGAGTGACTTTCTGGGGCCCCACACCTAGCTTGAGCATAGGGTCCTGCTCCAGCTACATCAGAACACTTGGTTTATAAAGCTACACGGAGCTCAGGGGGGTTCACTTGCCAGCCATCATCCAAATGTATTTCTCATGCTCTGGTCACAAAGGCAGCAAACTCAAGTCACTGGTTTCTAAAGTTTCCCAACAGGAGCTGTTATGACTAGAGTGAAAGATACAGTGAGCCAGAGTGGTGCCCTCTGGAAAAAATTCTGATGGCCCATGCATCTCCAAAGTTTGTCTCTCTACAGGACCTAGATTTTACAACACAGGGAGATGCATTATTTCTTGGCAAGCCAGCCTGGATGGATAACTTGTTCCCATCAGGAAAGCAGTTGGTCACTGTGACAATGCAGTGATGTTTGCCATTTACTCGATAGCCTTATAGGAACAGTGATAATCATTTGGGGTATGCCAGTCATTCTTAATGGCTGACCCGATCAAGAGGGCTCATTTGGTGAATTCCTAGCAGCTGCTGAGAACCATTTGTCTCAGATACTCTCCCTTTCCTACCCCTTACAGTGCCAGCTTCCCTAGGTGCTACTTGATGGGGCAGAAAGAGTTTCTGTTTGGGAGGAGCTGATGGGTTCCAAAACTGGATAAACACCCTACTGTGCTCAGTGGGAAATCCCCTGTCCTCCAAGATTGGGGCTGCTTAGCCAGCTGAGATCCTTAGGGCCATATTGTGAGACTCACAGGTGTGTGGTTAGATTTGGAGGCTTGTACCTGGCTTTCCTCACTGTAAACAAATATGAATTTAAAAGAGCTATCTTTGTATTTAGATTTCTTTCTTTGTTTTGCTACAGTCAAAGGGAATTTAATCTGAGTACCATATATTCAGACGAAGTCTGGTTTGAGTGGGGGAGTATTTTAGCTAATTATTCCAAGAGTGGTTATGAGTCTATGACATAAAATAAATTTCTGCTGCAATGAATTGGTAGCAATATACATATAAGTTCAAAGATTTCTTCTGCTCAGTAGAGCATGGAATAATCACTTAATCACTTAATCCCCGTTATTCATCAATTTATTCGAGCGGGTGCCAGTAACGTCTCCATTCATCCCGGTTGCGTGCTAGCGTAGCCCAATGGTATCTGTTCGTTCTAGGAACATGCAGAGCCTCAAACCGATCATTTAGGGTCTTGATGAAGAAGTCTGACCATCTTATAGGTGGGCGTCCACGTGATCTTTTGATGTCCCGTGGAATCCAAACAGTAATGGCTCTAGTCCAGCGGTTGTCTGTAAACCTCATTACATGTCCAGCCCATCTGATTTTTGATGTGTTGGCAAATGAGACAGCATCCCTGATTCTTGAGCGTTGACGAAGATCAGAACTCCGGATTCTATCTCTCATTTGAGTGAATCGTGATATTCCAAGCATAGTTCTTTCGATTCCTCTTTGAGAGACCTGAATAGCGTTCTCATCCCGTTTTCGTAGGGTCCAGGTCTCTGAGGTATATGTTAATGCAGGAAGAACAGTGGAATCAAAGAGATGTGCTCGTAGCTGGAGGTTCTTTGTCCTTTTAGTTATTTCTTCAATGCTCTTGAAGGCATTCCAAGCCGCTCTCTTCCTCCTGCGCAACTCAGGTGCCAGGTCATTCATCATGTTGATTTCTCGACCTAGGTATATATAACTGTTGCATTCGGAGATGGTCATTCCGTTGAGAGCGAATGGGGCGTCAGGAACAAGGCTGTTTCTCATAAACATTGTCTTCGTAAGATTCAGCTGTAGTCCGACCTTTCCACATTCACAGTCAAAGTCGTTCAGCATTTGTGCTGCTTGGCTGATGTTTGGTGTTATTAGAACGATGTCATCAGCAAAGCGGAGGTGGTGTAGTTGCCAACCATCTATCTTCACTCCCATGCTTTCCCATTCCAGTCGTCGCATGATGTTCTCGAGGGTGGCACTGAAGAGTTTTGGTGAAATGGTATCACCCAGCCGAACCCCTCTCTTGATAAGGATGATTACTTCTTTGTAGAATGGTGAGATCTTGGTAGTGAATCCGCAATAGAGCTCATGAAGGATCCTGATGTATTGAGTTTGTACGCCCTGATTGGCTAGGGCTTCCATGACCGCTTCCGTCTCAACAGAATCAAAGGCCTTCTTTAAATCAATGAACGTTAGACAGAGCGGCATCTTGAACTCCCGAGAAACCTCAATGAGCTTAGTAATCGTGTGGATATGGTCGATGGTACTGAATCCTTTTCGGAATCCAGCTTGTTCACATGGTTGTCCTTCATCTAGTGTTCTGCTAATCCTATTCAGGATGACTCGAGTGAATAGTTTGTAGATGACAGACAATAGGCAGATTGGGCGATAGTTGCCAATGTCGTGGATGTCTCCTTTCTTGTATAGTAGTGCAGTCCTGCTGGTTTTCCATTGGGATGGAACCTTGCATTCAGACAGGTAGCGTGTGAAGAGCCGAGCCTATGTATTGATGAGTACTGATGGTAAGTTCTTCAGGTGTTCAGGTCTGATCTTGTCTGGGCCAGGTGCTCTTTGTTTCTTTACCGACGAGATGGCATGTTGGATTTCGGAAGGGAGAACATTGGGAACGATATATTCATCATGTGGTATGTGGTATGTGGGCAAGTGGACGTGGCTATTAAAGAGATCTGAGTAGAAGTCATGAATAATCTTCTCCATTGCCCTTCTGGAAGATGTGATAGATCCATCATGATGTCGGAGGGCAGTCATCTTGGTTTTGTAGTTGGTGAAGAGCATGGAATAGCAGTCTATAAACCAGTCATCACATGTTGATGTTAAACTACCCTGTTCCCATGTCTTGGGAGTCAGTTGTCTCCCACTGTTGTTATCTGCTTTTCCTCTTTAGTAGGACATTTTGTCAGTTTCCATTTACCATATCAAAGTGGGTCATAATACCAGTGGCAATGGTGGTATTTTTCTGGCTCAGTTGTTGGTCTGGGTTAACCAGGTTTATTGACCTGGGCTGTCTTGTCTCCTAGCTTAAAGACAATAGAGTGTCCAGTGTTCCTCTTCCCAAAAGCATACTGTGGAAAGAGTTGCAAACAAGTTTACATTTGGGGTTTAGGACATTGTTGATTCCTTGGTGACAGGCAAGAACATCTCCATAAGTCAGCTCAGGCAAGGGAGATCTTCCTTTACCAAGATGGCTGGGTCACCTATACATTTTTAAAAAGGGTTGTACAGTGTTCTCCTGTGAGAGTAGGCCCTAAGATTAGCAAAAGAGTCATCTGCTTCTACTAATGAGGAAACAGGCAAACTATAGTTCGTTGCCCAAGAAGGAAAGAGTTAGCCAGGGTCAGGCTGCCACACAGCAAAGGGCCTCGTGGCAGTGGAAAATGGCACAGTGAGATCTGGAAAGATTTCAGGATGCCAATGTGGGGAAACTTTAATGTTTCCACTGAATCATTTTTTAGATTCTCAACGTGTGAGGTCAGGAATGAGAGATAATGTGTTCTGTTGGCAATTCTGTGGCAGACAGGGTGTTGGTTACATTCAAACGAACGTCTTATTTATGAGAAATGGTGGAGACTTCTTTTCTTCATCTTTTCCTTTTCCTGAGAACCCTCTGAACATTCACTATTTATTTTTTTATTAGTGAAACACCCTGAGGTACAGTTATAGACTTGCAAACTTTAGTGCTTGGGTTTCAGTTCTACAATGATCAAGTACCAATCCCTCCACCAGCGCCCATTCTCCACCACCAATGAACCCAGTATCCCTCTTACCCCCCCACCCCACCCCCCATCTCTATGACAGGGCATTCCTTTTTGCTCTCTCTTTCCTTTAGGGTGGTTTGTGGTTGCAATAGAGGTATTGAGTGGCCATCGTGTTCGGTCTATAGTCTACTTTCAGCATGTATCTCGCATCCCGAGCAAGTCCTCCAAACACCCTTTATTTGGTGTGCCCTTCTCTATCTGAGCTGCCTTTTTCCCCAGCATGTGCTGCTGGCTTCCAAGCCATAGAGCAAACCTCCTGGTACTTATCTCAACTACAGCTGAGTGTTCATCTCCCATTCTGTTACTTTATATTCCCCAGATGAGTGTAGTCTTTCTATGTCTGTCCCTCTCTTTCTGACTCATTTCACTTAGCATGATACTTTCCATGTACAACCACTTGTTTGCAAATTTCATGACTTCATAATTTTTTAACAGCTGCATAGTATTCCACTGTGTAGATGTACCAAAGTTTCTTTAACCAGTCATCTGTTCTTGGGCACTTGGGTTTTTTCCAGATTTTGGCTATTGTGAAAAGTGCAGCAGTGAACATATAAGTGCAGATATTATTTCTACTATACTTTTTTGCCTCTCCGGGATATATTCCCAGGAGTGGTATTGCTGGATCAAAGGGGAGCTCAATTTTTAATTTTTTGAGAGTCCTCCATACTGTTTTCCAAAAGGGCTGAACCAGTCATAATATCCACTATTTAAATGAATCAAAGTTTCTGAAAAAGATAAAGGTCTTTAAATGATCATAATCAAAGATCTTACTATTACATAATTGACAAGGGAGAATATTTGTTTAGTGTCATGTAGAATAATAATAACTTACCAGGATTTATTAGAGTTTAGAAAATTTCACATAATTTTAGGTTACTTATGTTAATACAAACATTTATTATAATAAGGTTAAACATTTTCCCTGTATATAATACTTCTGGAATTTTCAAATACCAAAGAGGCTTACTGCAAACATATTATATATAGATATATAGGTATATATATATGTGTGTATATATACATATATATATTTAAAATGCACTGCACTGTAGCAGCACTGTCCTCCTATTGTTCATCGATTTGCTTGAGCGGGCACCAGTAACATCTCACAACAAATTATAAGGTTTATTGTTACTGTTTTTGGCATATTGAATACATCACAGGTTGCTTGCCAGGCTTTGCCGTGCGGGCGAGATACTCTTGGCAACTTGCCAGACTCTCCGAGAGGGACAGAGGAATCAAACCCAGTTGGCCATCTCAGCCCCGTGCAAGGCAAAAGCCTTACCAGCTGTGCTATCGCTCCAGTCCCATGAATGAAAATAATAATTATTAATTGCCCCAAGAGCTCATCTATGACTTAGTACTTTTTAAAAAAATTTTAATGAAACATCATGGGATACAATTACAGACTTACACACTTTCGTGATTACATTTCAGTCATACAGTGGTCTAGTACCCATCCCTCCACCAGTGCCCATTCTCCACCACCAATGTTCCCAGTATCCCTCCCACCATCTCCACTCTATCCCCCCCACTTCCTCTGTGGCAGGCACATTCCCTTTTACTCTCTCTCTCCTTTTGGGTGTTATGGTTTGCAATACGGGTATTAAGTGGCCATCATGTTCGGTCTATAGTCTACTTTCAGCATGCATCTCCCATCCTGAGCAAGCCCTGCAAGCATTCTCACAGCAAGTAGGATGTTTGTCTTGCACGCTACTAACCTGGGTTCGATTCCTCCGTCCCACTCAGAGAGCCCAGCAAGCTACCAAGAGTATTCTGCCCGCATGGCAGAGCCTGACAAGCTCCCCATGGCATATTTGATATGCCAAAAACAGAACCAACAAGTCTCACAATGGAGACGTTATTGGTGCCCGCTTGAGCAAATCGATGAACAATGGAGGACAGTGCTACAGTGCTACTATTTTTTAATCAACTAAAGATTTTGTTCTCTTCTTAGAATTTTGATATCTATAGAGTTCTGCCATAAGAATCAAAAAGTTCTAAAACACATATACAGATTACCATGATATAGCATTTAATTACTCATTTAGCCCAAGTAATAAATATTTCAAAACATAAAAAATCTCCGTTTGTTTGCAAATAAAACTTGGCTCATTAAAATCAAGGTCTGGCAGCCCCAGCCATAACATCCTGTAGTATAGAAATGGCTCCGCTCCATGACACTTCCAAAGAACATGATGCTGCCGAAATCTCCCCACATAGACTGGTCCAGGCTAAAAACTGGGAACTTCTCATCATGGGGGCGGGCAGATTTCCCTTTTTTCCCAAAGGTACAGCAACTCCCAGCCACAAAAGTGGTCCAACTCCACAATAAACCTCATCAAGCTGCCAAGACATCACATCATGCCAGCTCCATCACTCCTAGAGAATGGGTGGCCAAGACACATCCAAATTTCATAGTACTGTCAGCCCAGTAGGATCACGGCAAATCTCACTGGAAAGTTGCAGAGAAGCCCAGTAAGGTCAAAGAGCCTTAAAAAATAGCCCAAAAGGTTCATCTAGCACCAATCGGCACAGCAGATCCTCAGAGAACTTTTAGAACATCATTGTGATATAGAACAATGATCATGAGTTGACTTTTACTCATCTCTCTCTCTTTTTTTTTAATAAAACCATTTGCATTTGTGTTGTAATGAGCATATGAAGTAAATGTATTTGTTCCTTCTGAGACAGCAGGTTTGGGTAGTGGTTGGGAAACAGGAGATATTAGTGGAGGGAAAATCACACTGGTAGTGAGACTGATGCTGGAACATTGAATGCTTGGAACAACTGTATTATGATAAACCTGGAAAATCATGGTGTTATAATAACACTGTCACTGTCCTCCCGTTGTTCATCGATTTGCTTGAGCGGGCCCAGTTAAGTCTCCATTTTGAGACTTGTTGTTACAGTGTTGTAATAAAAAATAAAAAAATTGATAAAATAAAATCAAGACTAAGTTGAAATCAGGACAATAGTCCAGAGGATAGGGCACTTGTCTTGCAAGTGGCCAATTTGTTTTTGATCCCTGGCACACCATAAGGTCCTCCAAATCCACCAGAAGTGATCCCTGAGTACAGAGCCAGGAGTAAGCCATAAATTAGGTGTGACCCCCCCAAATAAACAAAAATATTAAGATGAAATTTACTTAAAGCAATTAAATACCTGGTTGTAAAATTAACTTGAAGCATGTGTTACATAAGTATACTATTGATAGCAAAGTTTAATTTTTAAATACTTATAAAAATGTACTAGACACTACCTGGTTAACCAATATAAAGTTTCCTTCTGAACAGTATGAAGATTTATAAAAGTTTAAAGTACAGGGACCAGAGTGATAGTGTAGTGGGTAAGAAACTTACCTTGCATGCAGTCGACCTGGGTTTGGTCCCTGGTATCCCAAATACATTCCTGAGTACTGCCAGGAGTGATTCCTGAGCACAGAGCCAGGAGTAACCCCTGAACATAGCCAACACCAAAAAAAATAAAATACAATACAATGCCAATAGACCCAGCAATCCTACTCCACATCATCTACCTCAAGAACACACACACACACACACACACATACACACACATACACACACATACACACACATACATACACACACAAGCCCATTAATTTTTACACACACACACACATATGCATACCTATGTTTACAGTAGTGTTACTTATAATAATCAATCAGTTCTGGGAACCACACAATGGCAGATGAATGGATTTTTTAAAAATGGAGTATAGACACATAATGAAACACTGCTCAGCTATGATAAAAGTTGAAATCTTGAATTTTACTTCTGCTTAGATGAAACTGAA
Source organism: Sorex fumeus (assembly GCF_029834395.1). NCBI lineage: Eukaryota > Metazoa > Chordata > Mammalia > Eulipotyphla > Soricidae > Sorex > Sorex fumeus. The sequence goes on from NW_026606062.1 coordinate 581,817, forward strand.
GAGGCTCCTGCTAAGTGAAGTGAGTCAGAAAGAAAGGAACAAACATTAAGTGGTCTTGTGCATGTGTGGAATATAAAGAAACAAAGCAAGAGACTAGATGATGCCCAATGGAAACAAATTGTGCTATACAGCCAACAGAAAGCATAAAACATTAATAGAATACTGCTGCAAAATTCTGATGTCACAATTTCAAAACTGTGAATTTTTTATTTATTTTTTTTTTTTTTTGCTTTTTGGCTCACACCTGGCAAATGCCCTGCCCGCTGTGCTATCACTTCAGCCCAAAGTGGTAGGGCGTTTGCCTTGCACACAGCCAGCCTGGCCGAGCCGGGTTCGATTCCTCCACCCCTCTCAGAGAGCCCGGCAAGCTACCAAGAGTATCTCGCCCGCACGGCAAAGCCTGGCAAGCTACCCGTGATGTATTCAATATGCCAAACACAGTAACAAGAAGTCTCAAAATGGAGACGTTACTGGGCCCGCTAGAGCAAATCGATGAACAATGGGAGGACAGTGACAGGGTCGCACCCGGCAATGCTCAGGGGTTACTCCTGGCTTTGCACTCAGGAATCACTCCTGGCGGTGCTCAGGGGACCATATGGGATGCTGGGAATCGAACCCGGGTCGGCCACGTGCAAAGGCAAACGCCCTACCCACTGCGCTATTGCTCTAGCCCCCCGCCCTTTTTTTTTTTTTGCTGAAAAAAGGTTTTTACTAGTTTCTTTTCCTAAGATTCCTGTCTCACAAACCTTCTACATATTTCTTTTATAGTCTCATTCTTTATTCCAGATTCAGTTGAAACAGAATTCCTTCTTTTCTCTCAACAAAAATAAATCTTCAGGATTTATACCTTTCTTATTTAAACCACAGATCTGCTTTCTTTATATTCAGTGGTTCCCCTCATTTCCATGACTATGATTACACAGAATTCTTAGGATGAATAACCCTTACATTCATAAATTCAGTTGCTGGGGATGTGATTTGAATCCTTGTCTTATGTTCTTGGCCCTCAGCACCACCAAGAAGGAACTATCTTTATTTCAAATTTTAATATTGAAAATAATAATAAAAATGGCTCATATCCATATCCTTTAGATTAGAAACTTACAAATAAATTTTCATAATTTCTACAAAATGTACTTCCCAACAGTTTAATTTTTTGGCACCAACGTATTTTCTAGGTTTAATTAATTCATTTCAAAAGTAAACAATATAACAATTTAACATTTTCGTAAAATGATCTAGATAATCAACACATTCCCATTATTGAACTGAGTAAAAGTTGACTTTTCTAAGAGAGATTTGTGAAATACCTTTTAAAAGTTACAACAGAATTTAGTTTGGACTCAATATTATTGCTTCAACCTCTCCCAGGCTGGAATCTTAATCCAATCACCCTGGAACCACACTAGGAAGATTATCTTACCTGAAATAATCCTTTCTTTATCCTTTTATTTAATTTAACCTAGCTTTAAAATTTCAATTTACCAAAAATCTCAGAGATTAATTATTGCTCAAGATTTTTATCATTTGGCTTAATCTTTTACCCCTCAAGCAAATTTATCTTGCGTACCACATATCACATTTCTGGAACATTCCTGCTATTAGCACAAGCAACTCCATCTTCAATTTGCTCGAGCAGGCCCAGTAACATCTCCATTGTGAGACTTGTTGTTACTGTGTTTGGCATATTGAATATGTCATGCGGAAGCTTGCCAGGCTGTCCGAGAGGGGTGGAGGAATCGAACATGGCTCGGCCAAGCTGGCTGTGCGCAAGGCAAACGCCCTACCTACCACTGTGCTATCGCTCCAGCAACTCCATCTTATCACCACATATTGTCCATAAAACTTTGTGAGGGAGTTTTCCTGGGGGATGGGAAATGGAGGAGGGCCACATCCAGCAGCGTTCAGTCAGTGCTCCCTCTACTGTGCTCAGAGACTGTGTTCAGAGATCCTCAGGGGATCATGTGGAGAAGATCAAACCCCGGTCTTTTGTTCAGACTTCTTGTACTATCTCACTGGGCCTGCATCAGTTATTTTTCTTTTTACAATAACATGACCATAAATACAGTTAGAATAAATGAGATTCATAATTCACAGAGATTCTGATTCATAACTATAGCTAGAATAAATGAGAAAATTTCATGCTTAAGAGAAGACAGGCATGTTTCAAATTAAACTGCCAAATTATAAATTAGTTTTCATTTACCAAAATCATCCCACTTGAAAAGGCAGCTCAGATAGAGAAGGGAACACCAAGTAAAGGATATTGGGAGGACCCATTAGGGTTGAAAGATGCACGCCGAAAGTAGACTATACACCGACCATGATGGCTGCTCAATACCTCTATTGCAAACCACAACATCCAAAAGGAGAGAGAGAGAGCAAAAGGGAATGCCCTGCCACAGAGGCGGGGTAGGGTGGTGGGGGATGGGATGGGGATGGTGGGAGGGATGCTGGGTCCATTGGTAGTGAAAAATGGGCACTGGTGGAGGGATGGGTACTTGACCCTTGTATGACTGAAAAGCAAGCACAAAAGTTTGTAAGTGTGTAACTGTACCTCACGGTGATTCACTAATAATAAAAAAAAAAAGACAAAATTATCCCACCTGGCTTCCTGCCCACCCCCAACCCCCTGCAATATTTAGGTCAGTTTTGTTATATTCCTAAATTTAGAACTGGTTGTGTTTATTACAGGAATTAGTTCTAACATATATACAGCAGGCACAAAAAGAGATCTCTTAGATTAACGTAAGCACAAGCATGCACTTGTTTTAAAGAACTATTTTGAATTGTCAGTATTTGTAGAAATACACGCATTTTCATTGGCTAAGGTTTTAGTTCTCTCAATTTGCTCTTGATGAAGTTTCACCTTAAATTTGCATTCCAGAGATTGGTGGTGTCCTCTCAAAGGTAGGGCATAAGATTTTCATGGCAGAGATAGAATCTTAGTCTAAAGCATCTGGCCAACTGGAGTGACTGGGATTTTTTTCCCTGTCTCTAAATCCCTTGAGGACATCTGGGAAGAGAAGTTTCTAAAGCCTCACCTTTTGCCCTGTCAAAGACTTCATTTGTGACACAAAGACAGTCTAATTCCTCTAAGAACCTGAGCTATCAAAAGTTTGCAAGCTCATTCAATCACATTTTCTTATATGATCTTATCAGGGATATTTCAGTATATGACGGAAATTAGATTCTTGTACTATAAGTATCCCATTCAACTACAATTAAAGCCTCATGGGAAAGCTTAGATAAACTCCCAGGAGCTGGCAATAGTTGAGAACTCTAGCATCTGTTCATTCATTTCTAAGACCAAGCCCAGTTCATTACATGGCAACTATTATAAAAGAAAACCTCATCCAATTCCATAATTTTCTTTATGTTTTTGTTTTGTATTTTGGACACTTGAGGTTAATGCTTTCTTTTTAAAGCATTAACCCCAGGGAGATTAAAGAAGTGTTTTTTGTTGTTGCTGTTGTTTGTTTTTTGTTTGTTTTTTGGGGAAGGGGTGGGTATTCTTTTTTTTTTTTTTTTGCAGGGGGTTATTTGATTACAGATTGAACAAATCTAAGACAACACCAATTTATTTATTTATTTATTTGGCTTTTTGTTTCACACCAGGATGCTCAGAGATTAGTCCCGGCTCTGCACTCAGGAATTACTCCTGGTGGTGCTTAGGAGACCATATGGGATGCCAGGGGTCCAATCCCAGTCAGCTGTATGCAAGGTAAATGCCCTCACTGCTGTGCTATTGCTCTGGCCCCAACAGAGTATTAGTTATGAATGCAGACCATTTTTTTTCAAAAATAGTTATGATTTTTTAAGGTTATAGCATAATTTCTACAAAATGTAGTCTACTATTATGGATACTAGTTTTATTTATGATAACATATTTGTTCACAAACACTGTCAGGTATTTGTAAGTAAATAACACTTGTATCACTTATCATCCTCTTAATCATCGATTTGCTGGAGCTAGTACCAGTCCGCTCCATTCATCTTCTGTCACATGCTAGTGTAGCCCAATAGCATCTGCTTGCCTCAGAAACAAGAAGAGCCTCAAACCGTTTGTTCAGGGTTTTGACAAAGAATCTCGTAGGTGGGCAGCCACGCGTCCTTTTGATGTCGGGAGGAATCCAGTCGGTAATAGCTCTAGTACAGCGGTCGTCTCTAAATCGCATTATGTGTTCAATAAGTAAATATATTGTTCATAAACAGAGAGGTACTATCCATCACTAGATTTTCACAAAATCCTACTTAGAGATGACCAATGAAAGCTGGGGCCAAGTGGTCAATAACTTGATTCCCTTCCTCCCTCCCCTAGCCACAGGCCAACATAGTCCAAAAGGTCTGAATTAGGATTAGAATTGATCATGATTTCTTCTGATGACACAGAAACTCAAAAAATAATCCCAGGGCAGAACATAATTTGTATGAACATCATTAGGAGCCCAAAAATTTCTCATTGTTGCCTTACAAGCAACTGAAGATTTAAAAAAATCTTTTTAAAGCTTAAAAGTTTTATTAAGAACATCACTTAGGGGATAGAGTGATAGCACAGTGGGTAGGGTGTTTACCTTGCATGCAGCCTATCAAGGTTTGATTCTCAGCATCCCATATGGTTGGTTCCCCGAGCACCACCAGGAGTAATTTCTGACTGCAGACCCAGGAGTAACCCCTATGCATTGCGAGGTGTGACCCAAAAGGCCAAAAAAAAATCACTTAAATTACACAATGCCCCAGAATAGAATATAGCCTTCCACAAGAGGAAAAGCATTTGTCCCTCTGCCTTTCCCCCACCCCACCCCACCCCACCCCCAGCAGCAGCATGGTGACTACTATCTTTCAAAGCCTATTGGACAGAAAGGTATGAGCTTGCAGTGACAAGGCGCACGGGACTTCTGGGGATGGGGAGTCGAACCAGTTCTTCCCCCGGCCTGGATGAGACCCTGAGACCCATGAACGGCTCCTCCGCTTCGGAATGGCCATGGTCCCAGAGGCACACAAACCAATCTCAGAACCCAGCAGCTTCTGGCAGAAATCCCTCTGGACTAAATAACTAAAATACCAGAAATCCAAAATCATGCAGCCATGACAGACATCAAATGCTCTTCATTATCAGCAATAGAAAACAAAGTTGGGGCTGGAGCAATAGTACAGCGGGTAGGGCGTTTGTCTTGCAGGCGGCCGACCCAGGTTCAATTCCCAGCATCCCATACGGTCTCCTGAGCACCGCCAGAGGTAATTCCTGAGTGCAGATCCAGGAGTATCCCCTGTATATCGCCAGTTGTGACTCAAGAAGGACCAAAAAAAAAAAAAAGTATCTAATGATGCCTTTTCGGCAGGTCTGATTGTTGGGGGGAAATTCCAAATAAACAGTCTTCTGTCAAAAAATTGAACATAATCAAAGTAAAAAAGGAGTAAAGTGAAAATCATCTGCTACACAGGGTTAAGATGAGTGGTATACTGGGGTTCTTGGTGGTGGAACATGTGCACTGGTGAAGGGATGGGTGTTTGATCATTGTATGACCGAGACTTAAACCTGTAAGCTTTCTAACTGTTCTCATGGTGATTCAATAAAAAAGATAAAAAGAATATAGCCTTCCACAGTCTGCCACTGATAGGAGGTACATCTGTCCCCAGAAAGAAGGGTGGTGTGACATGTCTGAAGATGGAGGGGTTTCCCTGGAAGGGGGTCTGGGGGGGTCAGTCTGGCCTCAGGGCCACTGGGAGAGGCTGACACCGAGTCAAGACTGTCCCTCCCAGGGCCACAGGGCCCCATCTTTATCATGGAGGAACATGAGTCAGCCTCTGGTCCGAGAGCGAGAGGACAGCTGTCCACCGGGCCACTTGCACTCATTCAAGACCTTCCCAAGGCATCCATGGCCACAGACAGAGCTAAGTTGAAGCAGGCCCTGAAGGTTAAGTGAAAGCATCTCCATTCTCTTAGCTACCAAGAAGGTGACCGAGACCCGGGAACATCTCCAGAAACCCTCTCTGTGGAGAGACCCAGCTCTCTGGCAAGGCACCGAGTTAGAACACTTCCAGCTTACTCACACCACACGCTCTCTTCATTACCTGAGACCTCCTTGACGCCCCGGGCCCCTTTTCTGTTCATTCACTCAAACCCTCAGTCTTGAACTGTCGCACCGACAGTCCAGCAGGTAAGCTGCTTACCTTGCTGCCAGCTTGGGTTCCATCCTGGGCATGGCCTAGGGTCCCTTGAGTCCACCAGGGGTGACCCCTGAACATAGAGCCAGGAATAGCCCTGAGCACTACCGGATGTGGCCCAGAAAAATGAACAAATGGCAAAAGCTCCTCTGTCTTACCCTTTAACCCAAAGTGGGGTAAGTGGAACTAAACTGGGTGTGGGGCAGGCTCTGGTGCAACTGGGGGCTCTTCCTGTTTGGTACCTCAAAGAAGGGGAGGGGAATAATTTCTTTTATGAAAAGAGGACTGCGGGCCAAATTATCTGGGTCCCTCTGATGTGAGTCTAATTCCTTCTTCTCCAGAACTGAATCCTGTAAATTCTCCCAAAGTATGGAATGAATGCCTTTGTTCCTCTGCCGGTACCTTCATGTGTGTGGAGAGTGGTCTCAACATGGTTGTGGCTGGTTCTGGAGGTCTTCGGCTGCCAGGGCTCTGCTTGGGGCAAGGAGGGAAACTCAACCCACCCCCCTCCAAGGGACCCCGGTGAGGACAGTCAGGCGCGGGGGCAGGAGACTCTGTCAGCAGAGGAACAAAGGTATGTGGGTCCTGGGCTGAGATCTCCAAGCCTGCTTGGATCGGGGCTGAGCATCCTCCACCCAGATCCTCCATCTTACAGTAGGCAGGGGTCACACCCATCAACTGCCCCCCTGGCGCCATGTAATCCCATCAACGGCCAAGACCCAGAGACTATAAAACCCAGCTCCTGGAAGCTTGCGGCCGCATTTGCAGCCACGCAACATCTTATTATCTTATTCTTGCTTTTGACAACCAGGCAGGCTACCGAATGTAACCCGCCCACACGGCAGAGTCTGGCAAATTCCCCGTGGTGTACCCAATATGCCAAATACCAGTAACAATGATGGGTCTCATTCTCCTAACCCTGAAAGAGCCTTGAATGTGGCACTTTTTAGAATCTCAGGGCTAGGACGAAGGAGACATTACTGGTGCCTGCTCCAGGCAATCGACAAACAACAGGATGATCGTGATCATGATTGTGATGGAATAAAATCCTGGTCTTCCGCTAACCTGTCTGCTGATGTTTGGTGGACATGGGTCAGCATGGTCAGCCCATGAAGCACCTCCGGGGAAGGAACATCCCCTCCAAGCCCCTGATCTTTGCTGAGTCAAGTTTGCAGAATGTCACTTCTTCATTTCTCACTTCACCTCTTGGTGTCTTCACTTTTTTTTTCTTCTTCCCCAAATTTCTCTAGCTTGAGGCAGAGAAGCAGGGACTCCTTCTTAGGTTTAGGGGAGAGAGGGGGCGGGGTTAAGAAGGCGCTTCATCTGACCTCCCCAAGCAGCTGCACCCCCTCCGTTTGAACCTGCTGATTCGTGCCAAGATTCAGTCTCTCCTGCCCCTGCCCACCCGCTCCCTAAGGCTGTTGGTGTCATCTGGAGGCAGGACCCCTGCCTTGATTCATTCACCTTAAAGGTCTGCATTCATAAGGGCAGGCTCACCTTTTCATTGGGTCATCATCCCAGAATGGCCTCATGGCCAGGTGGCCCCTGGTACTTGAACTTGGGAGAACTACATGCCACAAACAAAAACAAACACTGTCTTCCTGTTGTTCATCGATTTGCTCAAGGAGGCCCAGTAACGTCTCCATTGTGAGACTTCTTGTTACTGTGTTTGGCATATTGAATACTCTCAGTAGCTTGCCAGGCTCTCTGGGAGGGGCGGAGGACTGCGCACAAGGCAAATGCCCTACCCCTGTGCTATCACTCCAGCCTGCCACTGCAGATTTTCCTTGTGAGCCCCGAGCTCTGGGTCCAGCCACAAAGCCTCGCTGCCCTTTTCCTCCCAACTGCAGGGCTGGCATCCACTCCGAGGAGAGAAGGGAAAGGCTGCTGGGTCACAGGAACCAGGAAACAGGGATGAACTCATGAGCTGGCTGTCAGGATCCTTGTCTGTTCATGTGCCGGGCTGCTTTCCAAACTGAGAGAACTCCAACAACCTTTGTGAATAAGACAGCACCCAGCACTCAGGGCAGGGGCCAGAGTGCAGTGAGGAGGGTGCTTGCCTTGCACGTGGCCTACCTGGTCTCCATCTTCAGCATCCCCTGTGGTCCCTGGGCCTTCAGAAGGAGTGAGCACAGAGCCAGGGGTAAGCCCGGAGCACAGCTGGGTGGGGTTCCCAAACAAACAGAAAGTATATATAACAATGGTATCAGAAAGTAAGTGAGTGAGAGAAACAAAGAGGGAAAGGAAAAGAAGAGGAAGAGGAGGTAGAAAAGAAGAAGGGAGAAGGAAGAAGAAGAAGAAGAAGAAGAAGAAGAAGAAGAAGAAGAAGAAGAAGAAGAAGAAGAAGGAGAAGGGGAAGGGGAAGGGGAAGGGGAAGGGGAAGGGGAAGGGGAAGGGGAAGGGGAAGGGGAAGGGGAAGGAGAAGGAGAAGGAGAAGGAGAAGGAGAAGGAGAAGGAGAAGGAGAAGGAGAAGGAGAAGGAGAAGAAGAGAGGGAGGAAGAGGAGCATGAGGAGGAGGAGGATGACAAGGACAAGGAGGAGGAGGAGGAGGAGGAAGAGGAAGAAGTTATGGGAGGGAAACTGAGGATACTGGTGCTGGGAAACACACTGGTGGAGGGATGCATGTTGGAACACCGAAAGAAAGTAGGTATGATATAAATTTTTAATAGCATTGTAGAACTGTCCTCCCATTGTTCATCGATTTGCTCGAGCGGGCCCAGTAACGTCTCCATTGGAGACTTTGTTGTTACTGTGTTTGGCATATCAAATACGTCACGGGGAGCTTGCCAGACTCTGCCCTGCGGGCGAGATACTCTTGGTAGCTTGCTGGGCTCTCCGAGAGGGGCGGAGGAATCGAACTTGGGTCGGCCACGTGGGCCACAAGCAAGGCAAACGCTCTACCCGCTGTGCTATTGCTCCAGCCCAAATTTTTAATAATATAAATTATTTATAATATAAAATGTATATAATAATCTAAGAGGATTATACAATTAATATAATAGAAAGAAAAGGAGAAGAATGGGAAACAGAAAGAGGAGGAGGAGGAGGAGGAGGAGAAGGAGGAGAAGGAGGAGGAGGAGGAGGAGGAGGAGGAGGAGGAGGAGGAGGAGGAGAAGGAGGAGGAGGAGGAGGAGGAGGCCCTCATCCCCAGCCCTGGGCTTCCTCTTACAGAGAGGGTCCCTAAACCGCCCCCAAGGTCCGTCACGGCTTCCCGCCCCAGCCTGGACTCGCATATCCTCTGTGGGCTAAAGCACCGGCTGGTGCGTGTGGGCCCTCAGTGGTTCGGTGCCTCCCCTCGCACCCGAACTTCTGTGCCCCACCTTGGCTGCTCAGTCCCAGCGCTGTCGCTCGATACTTGCCCAGGGTGCCTGCAAGGAAAAGCCCTGCTATCCTGGAAGACTTCCTGGAGGCAGAGTGCTGCCGCAGGCTAAAACCAGGACCTCCTCCCGGTAGAGCTAGGATGCTCCTTTGGGCCCAGATTCTTTCTTACCCAGCGCAGGATGCACGCCTTCCCCATCTCCTGCCACTGCCCTGTCCTTTTCTCTAGAAAAGCCCACGATTCCCTCAGCGCCAGCGCAATGGCAGCTTAAGGGTCTCGCCCTGCTCCCCACCCCAGCTTTCCTTTGATGGCTTCTGCTCCGTGCCCCCTTCCCATACACACACCTGCTGCAGCCTCCATGGACCCCTCCCCTGAATGATTCTGCACCCCCCACCCCATTCCGTGTTTCTGCACCCCAAAAATCAACACAGCGCTGGAAAGTGGCAGCCCGCGTTTGTCCTCAGTTGTTTTGCCGGTTCAAAGCTCTCAGCACCGACCTACCGGCTGGGATGTGTCCTTCCTGCTGCCCTTGGCCTCTTTGGCCCCTGCCGTCTCCCAGGGTAGACAGATGCCAGCCTCCCTGTCGCTGTCTTGGTGGCCCAGAACCAGCTCAGGGCTTCCAGAAGGGGCCCAACCCCAAGTTATTCGATCATACATTCATGTTCTCAGCTTTTTTTTTTTTCTTTTTGGGTCATACTCGGTGATGCTCAGTGATTACTCCTGGCTCTTCACTCAGGAATTACTCCTGGCGGTGCTCAGGAGACCATATGGGATGCTGGGAATCGAACTCGGATTGGCCGCGTGCAAGGCAAACTCCCTCCCTACTGTGCTATCGCTCCAGTCCCCAATTTGCTCGCTTGCAGGTAACCCCAAGCATCTGGCCGACACCAGCAAGATCCAAGTCAGCTGGGGGCCTCATGGGAGAGAAACAAACCAAGGGGCTTCTAGGCCTTGCACTGTCTTCCCCTAAGATAGATCCTGGCAGTGGGCCCCAAGCGACAGTGCAGCCTGAGGGAACCCAGTTGGCCTGGGTTCCACCCCCTGCACCCCTATGGTTTCCCCGAGCCCGTCAGGCGTGAGCCCTGAGCCCTGAGTGCAGAGCCAGGAACCAGCCCCAGCACCACCAGGTGTGGCCCCAAAACAAAAACTAAACAAAGATTAGTTGATGGGCGGGAGCAACAGTACAGGGTGGGGCTCTTGCCCTGCACGTAGCTCACGTTTGGTCTCCAGCACCCCATAGGGCTCCCCCAAGGCCAGCAGGAGTGGACCTGAGTGCAGAGCCAGGAGTAAGCTCAGAGCACAGACAGCTATGGCCCAAAACTATATATATATAGTATACATAAACTATACTACTATACATATACTATATGTATAAACTGATATCTATATCTATATCCATATCTATATCTATATCATCTATATATACATCAGTTCCATGTCAGCTGAGGGCCATGTGGAGGAGACAAGTTAAAGGGCTTTTCAGAGGCGGGGTGAGGTGGAGGGGCTGGGAGGGATCATTGGTGGTGGAGAATGGGCACTGGTGGAAGGATGGGTACTCGATCATTGTATAACTGAAACCCAAGCACGAAAGTTTGTAAGTCTACAACTGTACCTCATGGTGTTTCACTAATTAAAAAAAAAAAAGGTTAAAGGGCTTTTCTCCACCTCAGTCTCTTACATCTCTTCCCCTAAGAAGACACTGGCAGTGGGCCCCTAGGGATAGCACTATAGCGCGCACACACACATACACACACACACACACATATATATGTATATATATCACTGTATCATTGTCATCCTGTTGTTCATCGATTTCCTTGAGCAGGCCCCAGTAATATCTCTTTCATCCAAGCCCTGAGATTTTAAAAAGTGCCTCATTCAAGGCTCTTTCAGGGTCAGGAGAATGAGATTCATCATATATATATATATATATATATATATATATATATATCACTTATATATATATATATATATATCACTGTATCACTGTCATCCCATTGTTCTTTGATTTACTCAAGTGGGCAAGTGGGCACCAGTAACATCTCCATTCGTCCTAACCCTGAGATTTTAGCAGCCTCTCCTTACTCATCTTTCCCAACATATTGGAGGCTCTGTCTGTGCCAGGCTGTTTTCACTCAGGGAGCCCCAGAGGGGGGTCTGGTGAGAGCCCTCCCTGCCCCAAGGGACCCAGCCCCAGCAGCTGACCTCCACTACCCAACCGCCGTCATGCTCCAGGCCGCTTTCCACACACTTGGGCCGAGCCTCACATATGAGTGAACATATTCCTGGACTGTGCAGCCACGAAAGTGACCACATGACACATCATAAGACACTCCCTTCTCATTTTCCATAATTACTACACAATATTTGATATGGAAATATATATATATTTATATATATTTCCCTATCAAATATATATATACATATATATATATATATACTTGCCCACGCGGCAAAGACTGGCAAGCTCCTGTGATGTATTCGATATGCCAAGCACAGTAACAAGTCTCACAATGGAGATGTTACTGGGCCGCTCGAGCAAATCAATGAACAACGAGAAGACAGTGCAGTGCTCTATATATATATCTATATATATCTATATATATAGATATATATATACACATATCGGAGAGCCCAGCAAACTACCGAGAGTATCCTACTCACATGGCAGAGCCTGACAAGCTCCCCGTGGTGTTTTTTCTATGCCAAAAATACTAAGAATGAACTGCAGGGCTCTCTGTTTGGCGGTGTGAGAAATCTCAAGGTAAGGTGTTGCAAGCCACTGTGGTTGCTGTTGCATTGGGCTCGAAAGGCAAAGGTGAAGAGATTCAACCAGTTAGTGTAAAAGTTGGAGATAGAGTACTTCTACCAGAATACGGAGGCACCAAAGTGGTTCTAGATGACAGGGATTATTTCTTGTTTAGAGACAGTGATGTTCCTGGAAAGTATGTAAATTGAAATACCACTATTGAAATGGCATCCCATGAAGCTGCCCATTCCACTGAAGTTCTGAAATCTTTCATCATGTAAATAATTTCATCATGTCTCCTTTATAATAAACTAGTGATATCCAAACTAATAAAAAAAACAGTAACAATAATGGGATTCATTCCCCTGACTCTGAAAGATATATATATATATATATATATATATATATATATTACTAATAGACAGTTTAGACAGAAAGGAGAGTGAGAAGAAGAGAGAGTGGGGGGAGAGAGAGAGAGGGAGAGACAGGGAGAGAGTCAGGGAGAGGGAAAGATATAAGGCAGACAGAGCAGGGAGTGTTGATTTTCCCAGAGTGGCTTCATATGGTGAAGGAAGCACCACCCAGCTTGGCTTTCAAACAGCGGGTAGATGGTGAAGCAAATGCAAGAAACACAACTGAGCCCTCAGGGATGGACACAACTGGGCCCTCGGGAATGAACACGCTGGGCCCTCGTGGATAAAGAGGCTCAAGGGACCAAGGGCTCTGGGCGCTGCACAGTAGGAGCAGTTTTCACTCTTTCCTTCCAACTCCCTCCTACCCCACCCCCTGCAGTGCCCTGAGACTCTCCCTCCTCCTGGTCTGCTCCCAGGAGCCTAGGTCGTCTCCATCCTTGACTTGAAGGATGCTCCGGGACACACCAGCACTCCATGCGTTCGGAAGGAAGACCTTCCACAAAGGTCGTCTGACTTTCAGGGTGCTCTGTCGGAACCCCCCAGCGGCAGGCCAAGGACAGGGCTCGCCTGGAGGTGCAGTGACTATTGCACTCCCTTGAAGCTGTTCTGAGAGTCCTTCTGGGATTCCCCAAAGGCTCCCAAGCTCGGTCTTGGCACTGCTTGGTCCCCCAGTTTGCATATTCCCCACCCCAAATAAAAATCTAGTCAAGAATTTGTAAAAGGGGTACTTGCGTGTGGAAGCCAGAAGCCCAGAGAGAGAGAGAGAGAGAGAGAGAGAGAGAGAGAGAGAGAGAGAGAGAAAGGAAAAGGGAAAAGAGAGGGAGTGAGAGCAGGAGCGGAGGGAGGGAGAGAAAAAAGAGAGGGAGGGAGGGGGAGGGAGGGAGGGAGGGAGGGAGGAAAGGAAGGGGACAAAGAGTGGAGGGGAAAGGGAGAGGGAGGGAGAGAGGGAGGGAAGAGGGAGGGGGAGAGAGAGGGAGAGAGTGAGAGAGAGAGGAAGAGAGAGGGAGAGAGAGAGGGAGAGAGAGGAAGAGAGAGGGAGAGAGAGAGGGAGAGAGAGAAAGATGGAGAAAGAGAGGGAGAGAGAGAAGCCAGGTGAAGGCATTCCCAGTCTCCCTTGGGCCGCTGTGTTCCAGAGAATTCTGAATTCCACTGGCCATCATTTCGCTTTGAATTTTTGCCTCGAACTCAAGGTGGCATTTGCCTGTGCATTTTTCTTGTACGCCCTGCAGTGGCACCACGGTTATATTAACCTCATAAAATTACACAGATAATTCTCCCACTCTCTTTTTCTCTGAAAAAAAAAAAAAAGTCTTGCAGGGGTGGGGGCAGGGAGTCATACCCAGCAGTACTCAGGGCTGACCCCTGGCTCTGTGCTCAGGGATCACCCCTGGCAGGTTTTGGGGGGACCACGTGGGATGCTGGGGATCAAACCCAGGCCTGCCACATGCCAGGCAAGTGCCCTACCCACTCTACTACCATTCCGCCCCCCTGAAATGATTTAAGATAGAAGCTCCTTGAAAGTGTGGTTCCGCTCCACTACAGACACTTGCCTCCTGCCATCAACTTGAAGGCCCGGTGTCTCAGAGAAGGTGCAGGAGAATGCTAGAACTTTCCAGGACTCGGATTTCTGACACAGCTGATGTTTTGTATTCAGGTTTCTTTTTTCTTTTTAGGTCACGTATTAAACTCATATTTTTAGTAGGCAAATATTTTATTAGTGTTTTTAATGTTTACGTGTGATCTTTAAAAAAAAAAAATCCTAACATTGTTCGTGTATGTACATTTGTGTACTCTTTAAATGTTTTCTTAGTTTAAGCCAAAAAATGAGTTTTTGATTTTGTGGATCTTTTTCCATTTGTATTTATTCCTTTCTTCTCTATCCTTTAAAATTCTTGCTTTGTCCTCTCCTCCTGTTTAGTTTGTATTAAGTGCTTTCTTTGTTTGTTTTCAAAGTTTCTGTGAGACATACGCTAAAACCCCAAACAGGAATTCTTGTAGTTTTTTGCTTCATCTACAAATTTTGAAGTGTAACAAATTCATCCTTCCAGTCTTAACTATGCCCACGTTTCCTTGGTGATCCAGATCTTTGTTAATTAATTCACACATCATTCAGGAGTGCATAATAGAGTTTTCAAATGTGTGTGAAAATTTACTCTTTTAGCAGTACTTTATTATTTTTCTTTTTTTAAATTCTGATTTCTCACCTAGTTTCAGCCAAAAATAGCTTATGTTTTTATACATGCATTTTTCTCTTTTGTCTAGGCTTTGTTACCTATTAGATTGTCAAATTTTGAAGAAAGTTTTGAAAGCAATCCTTTCTATAAACTTGTAGAGATGAGTTAAATGAGGGGCTGGAGTGATAGCACAGCGGGTACGGCGTTTGCCTTGCACGCAGCCGACCCAGGTTCGATTCCCAGCATCCCATATCGTCCCCCAGGCACTGCCAGGAGTCATTCCTGAGTGCAGAGCCAGGAGTAACCCCTGAGCATCGCCGGGTTGCAAAAAGCAAAAAAAAAAAAAGCAAAAAAAAAAAAAATCCCCAATGAGATTATAATTTTGTAGATTTTCCTTATGTAGGACTGGAGCTATAGCACACGGGTAGGGCGTTTGCATTGCATGCCAACCCAGGTTCGATTTCTCCTTTCCTCTCCGAGAGCCTGGCAAACTACCAAGAGTATCTCGCCCGCACGGCAGAGCCTGGCAAGCTCCCCGTGGCGTATTTGATATGCCAAAAACAGTTACAGCAAGTCTCACAATGGAGACGTTACTGGGCCCGCTAGAGCAAATTGATGACCAATGGGAGGACAGTGCAGTGCAGTGTAGTGTTCCTTATATAAGTTCAGTTTTGCTTTCTAGGTTTCAAGGGTATTTGTGGGGAGGGGAGTACATACATGCTTATATATATTTCTCTTAATACAAAGTTTATTCCAACCTTCTTTAGTCATATGCTGTTTTATGCCTCTTCTTAAAATTACTACTTTTACGGGAGCCTTGTGGACAGCAGGTATGAGCCGGGGGACTGGGGGCGACTAAAACCTCATGGGAAGGGGGGCGTTTCGGTCCGCCCTTCACGCCCTACCGAGGCCACCAGTTGCCCCCCACTAGCGGCTCTCCAGCACGGCCACGTCTCCAGAGCACAGAAATCAATTTCTTAACTATCTGACTTTCAGTAGAAATACTTCCAGGGTCAATAAGTAAAATAGCAGAAATCCAAAACCAACATATAATTCTTGAACCCAGCTGTAGAAAGCAAATCACTTCACAATGCTTTTTCAGCATGTCTGATTTGGGGGGGGGGGTAAACTCTAAATAATAGTGGTGAATCTTTTATTGAAACAATGAATCTAATCAAAGCAGATAGAGTGTTAACTAGAATTCATCTGCCCCACAGGGACTGGGAGGGGTGGGGGGTGGGGTTTTATTGGGGTTCTTCATGGTAAAAAGTAAGTTTTGGTAAAGGGAAATGTGTTTGATATTTGCATGACTGAGACCTAAACCTGAAAGCTTTGTAAGCTTTCCCATGGTGATTCAATAAATAAATAAATAAATAAATAAAATTACTACTTTTACTATGTATTGGAACATGGTTGTCCATCCCTTTAGTTTGTTTGGGTTAGTTTGTTTTATGTATACCCTCTATAAGATACTATATGCTTAGATTTTTTTTAGTCCTTAAACAGGAGCTGGAGAGATAGTAGAGGGGTAGGGCACTTGCCTTGTGAACAGTCAACCCTCGTTGGATCCTCAGAATCCCTTCCGGTCCCTCAATCACTGTCAAAAGTAATTCCTGAGTCACAGCCAGGGGTAACCCCTATGCACTGCTGGGTATGACCCCAAAACTAAACTAAAAAAATCTTTAAACAGAATTTGCTGGTATTTTAACATAACTTTTTTCCATTTTTCTTTTCTATTATTTCTACTCCCTTAATTTTGATATGCTTTTTTACCTACAATTTATCTTTCTTTTCTTTCCCTTTTCTTGCATGCTGAAAAACTATTACGACTTTCTCTATCCATAGCCTTCTTCCCCTGATAGATAGAAAGGTATTAATAGTATGTTCATTTCTTGACTATTTATCTTTCGTTTCAGTGTGTGTGTGTGTGTGTAGCCAAAGATCCCAAACCCACGGCTTTTAGAGTAAATGTTTAGAGCACGTGCTTTACTACTTAGCTACATTCCTGTCCTTCCACTTGGGCCCTCCCCGCCCCAAGGGACCCAGCCCCGGAAGCCAACCTCCACTACCCAACCGCCACCAAGCTCCAGGTAATGTGGAACTTTGTGACCTTGGACTCTGGACTCAATAGGACCCAGGAGCAGAGGTCCTCTGCCTGCTTCGCCCAGTCTCCGGTGACCCAGGGGTCACACCCATAAGCCACACCCTGCGGTACCAGATAATCTCCCCATCGACCACCCTCCAGAACTGACAGTGCTCCTCCCAGACCAGAGTATAAAAGGAGTCCCCCATAACCACGCCACCGAACTCCACACCAGGCTGTTTCTACTCAAGGATCCCCAAAGGGGGTGGGTGAGAACTCTTCCCACCCAAAGGAACCCAGCCCCGGCAGCTGACCTGGCAGAGCCTGGCAAGCTCCCTGTGGTGTATTCGATATGCCAAATACAGTAATGACAATAGGTCTCATTCACCTGACCCTGAAAGAGCCTCAGTCATTGAGAAAAGATGAGTAAGAAGAGGCTGCTAAAATTTCAGGACTGGGAGGAATAGAGACGTTACTGGTGCCCACTCAAGTAATTCGATGATCAATGGGATGACAGTGATACAGTGATACAGTGATACACACACACACACACACACACACACACACACACACACACACACACGTACCTTTTGGAGTGCCCAGCAAGCTACCGAGAGTATCCCGCCCACACGGGAAGAGCCTGGCAAGCTCCCCGTGTCGTATTTGATATGCCAAAACCAGTAACTATAACAGATCTCATTCCTCGGACCCTGAATGAGCTTCCAGTTGTTGGGAAAGACGAGTAAGGAGAGGCTGCTAAAATCTCAGGGCTGGGATGAATAGAGACGTTACTGGCGACTGCTCGAGTAAATTGACAAACAACTGGATGACAGTAATACAGTGATACTTCCACTTTTTAATATTCATGTTAGATTGTATAGGATCAAATAACCCAAAACACTCTGGAAATTTTTTAATTTTCTTATTATCATTATTATTATTATTATTTTGCTTTTTGGGTCACACCTGGCGATGCTCAGGGGTCACTCCTGGCTCTGCACTCAGGAATTACTCCTGGTGGTGCTTGGGGGACCATATGGGATGCTGGGAATCGAACCCGGGTCGGCCATGTTGGCTACGTGCAAGGCAAACGCCCTACCACTGTGCTATCACTACAGCCCCAATTTTTTATTTTTTGTCTGGAACAATACCCCCGCCCCCCCCCCCAAAAAAAACCCTTTAGTACACTGTAACTGTCGAGTGACTTTTCCTCTTCAAAGTTTGGTCATCTAGAACCTTAGTCTTGCACTTTAAAAGTGCAAAACTGGACTGGAGGGT